>NW_025333530.1:11462500-12083750 GCF_019186645.2 Phyllostomus hastatus
ATATCACAATTCATGAAAATTATACAAAATTCAAATTTCAGTCTCTATAAATAAAGTTTTATTGGAACACAGCCATGCTCATTCATTTACACATTGCCTGTGGCAACTGTGGCACTACAGTGGCAGAGCTGAGTGGTTGTGAAAGACACCGTATGGCTCTTTATAGAAAAAGTGTGCCAACCACTGCAAGAATGAAATGGGACCAAACCTTGATGGCCCATCAAGTGAACAAGCCCCATCTCCACCACCCCCCGCAGGAACCCTGTTATTAATAATTTAAAGACTTCACCCAAAAGAGGAGATTTCACAATAAACGATAAATATCTCTAGCTAGAGGGTACAGCATGAGTTTCCAAATCGATTATAAAGTTCTGTGTCTGGTATATACATATAAGACCTATACAATGTACAATATTCTAATTAAATTGAAGAATGGCTGCACAAGCCGTGTTTCTATTAGCCAGGTCTGATTTGATTTAGCAGCAGTAATGAATGCTGAATCAGGTTAGGGTTGTAAAGCTTATCTGGCTTTGCCAATCTAATGAAATTAGGATAATAAAACTGAAGATATGTAATACTAAAAACATTTAAAAAGAAAACTCATTTATCTTTGATTAAAATATCCACATACTGACAATAAACTTCTTACTCCTCCCCACAGAGAGGTTAGGTAGAAGAAAACTGAACATCAAGAAGAAATTCAGTTCAGTGTAGGGACCATGGAGTTACATTTTAGAAGATGAAAAATAGCCTAGTTTTTTGATACCAACATTTCACGCTTTTGTGGGGAAAAAACAACAGGCAAAACACAGAAGCTCAAAATATTCTCTGACAAAACGCCATACTAGATTTTTGGCTTCAAAAAAGCTAAAATTCTCTACATCGAGTAGGGAAGGAGTACAGGTCAAGATTCTTGAAATGAGCAAACCCCTGTGTGGGCTTGTGCCATTCTCTGCTTGTTTGAGTCACTGGAGGAACTGTGTGGTCACCACCTATGATCAACTGGACTATCTGAGACTAAAATGAAATTCTACCTCATTTCAATGTTCAGATTTTATGAGTTTATTAACAGAAACACACAGAATATAAACTCCACAGTGAAACTGCGTATGAATCATCTTGCATATATAAAATATAGCACCTTTAATAATATTCATTTTAGGCACCAATTAATTTTATGAGGGAATAAAAATCAACAGCCTCTTCATCCCCCTACTGTATAGGCCATATAATAAAATCAGATATAAGCCAAATCAGTGGGGTGAAAACAACGCACAGCAGCAAGCTATGAGGATGCACTAGTCCCAGCCCTCAGAAGACACTGATTCCTAGGGCTCGGGGCCCCATTCCATTGAAAACCAGAGCAGCCAGACTCTAAAAGCAGAAAGGAAGATATGCAGTTCCTTTATTTCCCCATTTCCCACAATTTAGAAAACAAGGTATAAATATGGCAGTCAGACAGGACCCCTGCCCCACCCAAAAAAGTACAATCTGGGAGAAAAAAAGAAGTATAAAATGCTCAGTGAGCACCTGAAGAGAAGTTCCACAGAACTGCTTTTACACTAGCTCTGATGTGGAACTCAAGCTAATTCACATCCCTCACATGCCAGTCCTGATTATTCTCTTAAAAGTGCTACTGTGTGTTATCTTTAAAGTATTAAACCATCCATCAATGTAAGTGATCCCATTAAACAATCTCTGGGTATGCCATCCAGCTGAATGAAAATGAAACCTAATGATCATCTGAAATGGGAACCAAATGATGTAAGAGGAAGTTTTAAATGTTTTCAGAATTTATCAAAAGGCAAATAGTAATTTTAAAACATTTTTCCTATTCTCTACTAACAAATAAGTTGAATAAGCAAGAATTAACCTATCTTGCAACTTCCAAGAACTAGGAAATTAGTCTTAAAGGAGTATGGCTGCTTAAACGCTCTTTCATTTTTAGTAACAGTTACAGAGTAGATCATGAGACTCCATTGCCAGAAGTAATCAAGCAAATGTTAAATGATCACATATGGATGCTGAAATGGGATTTAACCATTCATTTTGGATAAGGGCAGTGAGTTAGTTCAGATCATCTCCAAACTTTACCTCCTATGTATAACATGATTTGGACCACATACAATAAGAACAACTGCAGAGAGACTAGCTTTCCCTTAAGTAAGAAGCTTAATGTTTATTTTAAACTCTTAATTAGTGATATTTAAAAAAGAATCCAAAATGAGCATACACCTCTCAGAAGTGCTGAGAGGCTCCTTTTGACACAAGCCCTGAAAGGAAAGTGATAAGGACAACTTCCAAGACCATGCAAAATGCAATTCCCGAAGAAAATCACAAAGAATAAATACCATCCAGATGAATTTGTCTTTCAACCATAGAGGATTAACAATGGGAAAGCAGACCATTATATAAATGCACAAGGTTGATTCATTAATTTGGGTGAGTCAGCAACATGAAGCAAAAACAGCATGAATGTTGGAATCTGATGGTCCTGGGTCCATACCTCAGTTCTAATTTTTACTAAGCTATTTGACCTTGGGGATGTCACTTAACCTTTCTGAGCCTTGCCTATCTTATTTGCAAAATCAGGACATCTTCCTCTTGGGTTGTTAAATGGATTAAAAGAGAAAAACATATGTGTAAACTCCTGAAAACAGTGTTTGACAATACTAAGCACATAAAATTGATTCCCTCCACAACACAATTAAACACTCAAGGAAGGTAATGCTAGGATACTGTTTCTCAAGTGTGATACATGAAATAATTTTAAGTGGTATATAAATAAAACTTTTACAGTTTTAATACTTAAGATTTTAATTTAAACATGTATTAAAAGAAAATACAGCCTAACAAACCCAAAATTTCATGGCAAATACTGGTTTGAATGAGGCTAGATAAAAAAAAATAAATCAACTTAAAAAATGGAGACAACTATACTTAAACAACAATAAAAAATAATAGTAAAGTAAATCAACTTAAAAGAAAAATGTAAATAATAGTATTGGCAACATAAAGATATGGCAAAAAATCATACAAGTAGAGACACTATGTTTTAGGAATATAAATACATAAGAAAGGGTTTCTGTTCTTAAAAAGTTTACAGTCTAAGGGCTAAGTGGATCATAAGTGAACAAACAAATGAAATACTCCACAAATTGCAAGTTGAGTCATAACATGTTCAAAATGGTGTTATAAGTCCCTTATTCTTTACTCTTTTAGCATGTATCACATGTAAAAGCTCTTTACAAATAAATGAGTTTAACAACTGTCACACTGAGTTATAACATAAGCTGATTTGGAGATCCTTATATAGTAGTAGCATATTAGAGATTTGTATGTTAAATCTTCTCTATGAATTAGCCAGTCATTATTTCCTCACTTTTATTTTCTTTATAGGAAACTAAGAAAACAAAGGTTTCTGCTGGTTTAACAGCCAAATAACTCCAGACACTTGCAGCAAAAAAAGGAACAATCTACTTAAAACTATAAAATCCAAGAACACTGCATGGTTTTAGATTTCAGCAAGCACCACCCTTAGAAACCATACATAGGACAGGAATAAGCTGAAACTGCATTTGAAAATAGAGTAAAACAAACTCATGTCTTTTTCAAGGGAAATGGGTAGCAAAATAAGATAAAAAGAAAGAGACTTTATACATATGCCCAAGAAAAACCACAGACTCCTTAAAAGCACTCATAAGAAGCAGGACCTTCTTGAAACTCTTACCTATCTTAAAACAAATGTCCTATTATCACCTCATAATTCATGCAGTATATTAACTTTGGCTTCTTTAAACACTCCTGAAGTTGTCTAACTACAGGATTCTTCTATAACATTTTAATAGTAATCCTCCTCCATCATGTCCAAATTTATCTATACATAGTACTGGCTCAAACATTTTTTAATAAAAATATAAAAAGCTACAGGCAACCAAAGCCACACTGAATGGGATCTAATGTCCAGGAAGCATATAGTTCTATAGCAGAGATGTACAAAAGGGGAAAGAAGTATATAAAACAGAGTAAGTAATAATATAACTAGCAGTGACCCTCTCTGAAATACAAGATTTGCTTCTACAGTTTGGACCATACAATGTGAGAGCATGTTAATGGTTAATTAGGATCCTGTATTAGCTAATACATAAAGCTTTACTGCATCACAAAATCACTCTGTCATATTGACATTCATCTAACTGTTGCTAGTGCATAAATTTTCTTAGCTTTATGATTCAGCTGCCTCTGAGCCCAGTTAGAGCAATGCCCACTTGCATCACTGGCTAAATACATCTGTAGAAGAGTGGAGGTGGCAGAATTAATAAATTATCACTTTTCTTCCCAACTAATTTTTAGGAAATATGCAGTGCAAAAAAAATCTATAAAGATAGGTTTGGGATTAAATAGAGTTCCTAACACAGTTTCTTAGATAGGAAGTTTATATATATATTATTAAAATCCTGTTTTCTTTAAAAGTAGTATTTAGTCCAAACAGCTGAAATTTATTCTGGTTCTTTTGCTTTCTGTTTTAACCAACCATCCTTAATTACTTTTCATACCAAGAACCAACAATAAGGAACTGGAGAAAAAAACAAGTGAGAAGTTCAGTACAGCCCAAGGATTCCATTAGAGTTTCCGGGGGCTGGTGAGTGGGGGAGCAGGGAAGGAACTGATTTTCATCTGTGTAGGAAAGAAACACAAATCCAAGGGTCATTGCCACTAAATCAGCGGACCAATGCGATGAGTGCTGCCGTCAATATGGCTATTGTACCTTGACTTTTGAATGTCAAAAATAATATGGACAGAATTGACTAAGCAGTCTCCAAGGTACTGCCTTTAAAATTTTTAACTTTATGGCCATTAAATATTGAATAGACAATTGGATTTATCCCCTTCAGTGCTTTATAGATGTACAAAGTACCTACCTTCTCCTGTTTTATTCAAATTAATGGTGATCTTCTCAAGTGCCTGCTCTCAGCGCACACTGCAGCCAACTCATTAAAAGGATGCTTCCTCTTCTGCTTGACCAACTCTTCCCTCCATTTGCCCTCCACTGAGAGGGCAAAAACCACACTCAAACCCACACCAACAGTTAAGAGCAAATCTATTAAGAGTCACCCTAGAATTTTCCCTCCCTAAACTCAAGTACATGGTGTAAATTGGGAGTCGATTAACTATCATCATGGAAAACCACAACACAATCCATGACTTCTGTTCTTAATTAAAAGATTTATAAATGCTTCTTTGCAACCAGGTAGTTTACTGCTACCTTTTAAAAGCAACTCTGGAGAACACAGGGATGCCAGTGTCCTTCTAGAACAGTGTTTGTTTTTCAAGCGGTATGCTGCAAAAAAATTTAAAACATGCAATACCTGGCCATTTAGTCAGGGGTAGTATTTCTTTTCCCTTAGATTGTCAAATAAAAAAAGGACAACAGCCAACACCATGATAGCCGTCCAGTGTGAATGGATAAAAATTGTACTTATTTTTTTGTCAGATTGACAAAAAGTATGTTTTTGGGTGTGCCACAGAATTTTAGTAATTACTTTATGTGTGCCATGAGATGAAAAAGGTTGAAAATAGCTGCTCTAGAAGATTAGCCAAACGAAACCGTGGACTGTTATACTGGATAGGAAAAAAATACGCCCATGAACAGGCTGTGCAATTCAAACTAGCAACAGGGTATTTCTGTCAACTGTGACTAACACCTACGAACATACAGTCTGAAAATAAATCAGGTGGGGGTGTTAGTGAAAAGGGGTTAACGGATAATGGAAATAATGTTTTCATTTCAAACAATATAAATCCACAACTGGCCTTCCACTGCCCCATGACCTCACCTTTCCCAATCCTTGTTCAAGTCATTTGCAACTTCTTTGAGACTCTTTAGATTTCATTTCATGTTTTGGGGACAATGCAGCTAAAAGACATTTACCATCCATCTTTCTTAACATTCCTAATCTAAATAGAAGACCCAAATCCAAGACTGTGCTTTTGATGGATCACTAGCTTTCCCATACAGTAGAGCTTAAACAGAACCCATTATTGCTTTCAGAATCCTTACAGAAACCATACATTCATACTCATTTTAGTTTTTACCACCTAGCCAAATGGCACATATTTATTTTTTAAAATGTTTTCAAAAGAACAGATAAGTTTTCAATTAAAAATTTCAAAAGAACAAGATAAAACAATACAAAAATTAAATGCATGTGGGAAAAAAGCCCCACAACATGGTGTTTGAAAATACAAAATTTGTTGAAATAGATTTGTTGCTGCTGAATAAAATGCTAGATACTCCAAAGCGGTTCCTACATATAAGCACTTTTAATACAAGTCTCCATCTATTAACTTATCTTACAGTTAAAACAGGTTACTTAGAAAGAAATGTATCCAGTGCCATTAATCTAACTCTACTAGGAGAAGTACTTTTAACAAAAATATCAATTAGTCTGTGTGCATTGAAAAGAATGGTTTTTACTTGAAGTTTGTCTTAAAATGTAGGCCTGTATGAAGTCTATCTGCTATGAAGCCAAATTCACTGCTTATAGCTAGAAAAATCTGAAGGACTGAAGAATACAAAATCCACCTCAGTTAGGTACATATCAGACTAGTGGCTAAATTAATCAAGAAGATTTAACTATCTGTTCATCAGAAAATCCTTCCCAAATAGAGGTAAAGCCCTGCCTTTGACATTCAAATAGGCCTCTCAGAAGAGCTAAGAGGCTACACAAAGGCAGACTCCCTTCACGTCCATTTATAATTTCTTTGACTTACAAATGTCACAACTGCCCAGTATCAAAATGCAAATAACACTTACTGACAGCCCTCCAGACACAAATTTTAAAGTGTCTTTGGTGTACAAGCTACTTCATTTTTTTCTGTGCACTGGAATTTTTCCTACATAAGAATGGGATAACGCTGAACCCGTTTAGATAGTATGATTGCAAGGTGTGCCTCCAACAAAATCACCTGATAGAATGAAAGGAGCAGCTGTAAAGGTTGCTATGCCCTTCATTTTACACATCAAAGTCTGTCCTGGAACATCATTCCATCTGGAGCTATCTGACAGCTCATTAAGTCATTCAGGATTAACTGTTGTGAGTCCATCATTTCACAAACCCCAAAAGTAATTTTGAATAAGAGGATATAAGAATATCTCAAGAGCAAAGTCTACAAATTCCAAATATCTAAGTAAGAAAGCCTATACATTTCATAATGACCCAAAGTGGGAAGAACACACTTATATCACATTTGGAACTGAAGTATGTGTCAGCCTTTTATATTAAATATATTGTAAGTATGCTAGTATTAAAAAAGATTTAATCAGGAGCTTTGCTCTTGAAAAATGTACACACTTGATATGCCCATCACTCAAAGATGTTTCAAAAGTTCAACTAGATGAGTAGAAATTAGTAAAATTTATCATTAGTAAGCTTATAAAGAAGTCAGAAAAAGAGAAAAAGACAAATGTAGTCAAAGAGGTATGGAATCAGGGTCTTAGTCACCAAGATACACAGAAAAAGGGCTGAAAAGGGGTTGGTTACGAAGTACCTGGCATATGCCCCATGTGAACCAAAAGTTTGTTTTTTCTTTGTTTATTTAAATCATTTTTATTTTTCAATTACAACTGACATACAATATTATATTAGTTTCAGGTGTCCACCCCAGTGATTAGACATTATATAACTTACTAAGTGATCATCCATCTGACATCATACCTACTTATTATATTATGATTATTTCCTATGCTCTACTTTACATTCCCACGACTGTTCTGTAACTACCAAGCGGTACCTCTTAATCCTTTCACTTTTTTCATCCATCTTTCCAACCCCCCCTCCCATCTGGCAACCATCAAAATGTTCTCTGTATCTTTTATTCTGTTTCTGTTCTGCCTGTTCATTTATTTTGTATTTAACATTTTTATTCATCTTACTTTATTTTTAAGAGAGATAAAGAGGGGAAGGGGGGAAGAGAAGGACTGATACATTGATCAGTTATCTCTTGTACACCCCCAACCAGGGACCTAGCCTGCAGTTCAGGAATGTGGCCAGACTGGGAATCAAAACTGGTGACCTTTTGGTTCACAGGCTGGCACACAGCACACTGAGTCATACCAACCAGGGCCATTTGTTTTATATTTTAGATTGAGTTACTGACAGATACATATTTATTGCTATTTTATTGTTCACATTTTTAATTTTTTTGATAGCTTTGCTGTGTGAGCTTGTTTGTAGGTCTTGCTTTTCATCACTTTGACCATTTCTTGCCAATCCCTTGTGGCCTGCAAAATTTCTGTTGAGAAATCAGTTGGAAGTTTTATGGGAACTCTCTTACAGGTAACTAACTGCTTTTCTCTTGCTGATTTTAAGATTCTCTCTTTATTTTTAACCTTCAGCATTTTAATTATGATTGTCTTGGTGTGGGCTTCTTTAGGTTCATCTTGTTTGGGACTCTGTGCTTCCTGGACTTGTGTGTCTTTTCCTTCACCAGGTTAGAGAAGTTTTTCAAGTAGGTTTTCAATATCTTACTCTCTCTCTTCTTCCAGCAGCCCATGATGTGAATGTTGGTACACCTGAAGTTGTCCCAGAGGCCTCTTAAATGATCTTCATATTTTTAGAATCTTTTTTTCTTTTTGCTATTCTGATAGGGCATTTTTTTGTTTCCCTATAGTCCAAATCACTAATTTGACTCTTGGCTTCATCTGCTCTACTGTAAATTATTCTTCATTTCAGTTAGTGTATTCTTCATTTATGACTGGGTCTTTTTTATGATTTCCATGTCCTTTTCTATGCTGTTAATGTCCTCACTAAGTTCATTGAGCATCCTTATAACCCATGCTTTGAACTCTGCATCTAGTGAAATACTTGCCAAATAAACAAAATTTGTTTATTTTTTTCTGAAATTGTATTCAGTATTTTCATTTGGGACATGTTTCTTTGTCTCCTCATTTTGGCAGCCTTCCTGTGTACAAAGTAGGTAGAGCTGCTAAAGCTCCCAGGCTTGGTAGAATGGCTTTATGTTGAAGATGTTCTATAGGGCCAAGTGGTCAGCCTCCCTGATCACCTAAGCTGGGTGCTTCAGGTGCACCTCCCCCATAGACTCTGTAAACCCTCCTTTAGTAGTTGAGCTGGCATCAATAGGAGGGATTTACCCCTAGGCCAAGTGGCTTCAAGGACTGGCTACAAGCACTGAGACCACCTTGGAGGATCAGCTCTGCCAGGGCCTATCCACAGAGCAGGACTTCAGCAGGGGTCTGGCATCTTCTGAGTCCACTCCTTGAACGTGTCACTTGTGGTGGTGGTTGGGCAGTACTTCGACATGGTCTAAAGCTGTCCACCAGGTATGCTGGCTCTGGGGCTACCTGGGATGTACAAGCCAAGGTCAGGTGCTTCTTGTGCCCTATTCTCCCCACCCCACCCCAGCAGGAGCTACAGAGTAATCTGCAGATGGCTGTTACTTCGGTTGGGCTTGGTGGTATCCAGGTAAGGCCAAGCTAGGAACCAAGGATGGCCACTGCTAGTGACACCCCTGGGGCCACTTAGAGGTATGAGGCCAAATGTTAACTTATTTGAGAGATTTTGGGAAACTCTGAGGCATGAGTCAAGATGAGCCATTCACATGGAAAACAGCCAGTGTAAACATGTGGGTGGAGTCTCAGGGAATCACCAGAGCAGGTGAAGAGTGTTAGCCAGGAGGATTGCAACTCAGATAAGATGCGTGCCTGCCAGGTCTTTGTGGGGAGGGCTTATCAAAAGAACTCTGGTCTCTGCCAACACCTCTATCTAGGAGAAAGTTTCCCCTACTGCCCTGGTCCTGATACCAGACAACTCTGTTCCTCCCCATATGTCCCTGGTGCCTTTTGAGCTGCTGCACCAGTGCTGGAGCTCAGAGGGAGTGAGTTTAAGTAAGTCCATGTGCAGGCCTTTTAAGAGAAACTGCCTGGGACTCCAGTAGCCCTCTGTCTTACTCAGCCACAATACTTGCTGGTTTTTACATGCCAAAGTTATTGGGACTTCTCTTCCTAACACTGAAAACCTAGGCTCTGGGGCCTGGTATGGGGCTGGGGCCCCTCGCTCCTAGAGGAGACCTGTGCAACCAGTTATCACTCCTGATTTTTGACCACTATACATGGGTGTGGGGCCAGCTCGTTTTGTATCTCCAAATCTCCAACAGGTTCAGTGTGACTTCTTATTTAAATCTCTAGTTGTAGAATTTCCATTCAGCTAGATTTTGGCAGTTCTGAATGACAGCTATTCTATAGTTTAGTTGTGATTTTGATGTGGTTGTGGGAGTATGCAAGTATTACCTAAGCCACCATCTTGACTGTGAAGTCCTGTTTCTTATTTTCTACTAAACAAAAAACTTGGGCTAGACCAAAGAATCAAGAACAGCTTCTGCTCCTTTAAATTCCTGAGAAGTACACTTAATTAGAAAAAAATAGAATATAGTAAAGGAATGATTTTAATCTTTAAGAGAATGAAATACATTTCCTTTAAACAAATAACTGACTCCCTGCAGTTACACATGTCACTATACCTTTACAAAGTGTTTAGAATGTGGAAAATATGTTAGTGTTTTACTATTCAAAAGTAGTATTCAAAATGTAATATTCTTACATTAATATTAAATAAACAAGGGTGGAAAAAATAACCTATTTGATAGAAATCTGATAAACACAATATACTTCAAATTAATAACATAACCACTATGAGGGCAGAAGAGAAAAAGAATACTACAAGGATGACCTCAATATTTTACTATATTATCTATGCAAAGAAAGTATAGAGGGGGAACAGCAAACATGGCCTACAGTTTTTTTAGTAGGTTTGTTTCCTCTAGTAGTACAGTTGAAGCAACTCTGAAACTAGTTTTAGATGTACAATAGAACTAAGTAAATCAGTAAATGTGTTAGGAGCTAGGGTTTTCACTTTGAAGGAAGTTGAGTCAAATACAGAATGGAGATAAGCATCCCCTGTGGAAACAGTTTGAACTTGGAAGTACTAGTGTAAATTCATGATTTCTAAAATCATGAATTTTAGAAATCCACACATGCATATTATGTTTTCTACTTCTGACTCCTAAAAAGGCCTAGAAGAGAATCAACTCTCTAAGTAAGCAGCATACTTAGCACCCTAATATTGGTTTCGAAGACCATTCTCCTGGTAAAGGGAACCAGAAATCCTCACACAAGTGATTGTTTATAGGGCCATAGGCCATAGCAGAAAAGACACAAGATGAACCCTTATATAATACCTTGTTTCAGAAAAAAGGTTAACACTCAAATAATTGGTGGGGCCCTGCCCAAAGAACACAGGAGACCACCTGACAGGGCTCCAACTGATTAAATTAAGAGAATCTGACTTCCGCCAAGATGGAGGCATAGGTGGGCGCACCATACCTCCACGCACAAGCAAGATTAGAACAACAACAATTTAGAGGTAGAATAGCACTCAGAACTGATAGAGAATTTATCTGAATGGAAGTCAGACAGCCAAGAAGTTGAAGTAGAGCCGTTCATCCAGACCGGTAGGGAGAGGCGGAGACAAGCAGCCAGGCGCGGTCTCGGCGCACGGAGAACAGGGAGAACTGGGCGCTAAAGGCAACCTGGAGCCCGTAAGCCATCCAGGTGCGCAAGATCGCAGGGGGTGGACCCTGAGTACGCAAGCAGCAACTGGTAGACCCAGTGAGGCTGCGATTGTGGACCAGGGCAGAGCGCGCAACCCAGGATCCCAGAAAAGGGACTGAGATCCCAGGAGAACGGAGCTACCACCATTGCTGCCCCCCGCCCCCGCCCCCACATATAACGTCACAATCTAGCAACTGGGGTGCCCAGCCCTGGTGAACACCTAAGGCTCCACCCCTCACCGTAACAAGAGCAACCAGACCAAAAAAAAAAAAAAAAAAACAGAGAGAGAGAGAGACATGTATCAAACAGAAAAACAGATCAATGCCCCAGGGCTCATCCTTTCGAGCAACCAAGAGATAGCCAATCTATCAGATGCACAGTTCAAAACACTGGTGATCAGGAAACTCACAGAACTGGTTGATTTCGGGCGCAAATTAGATGAAAAAATGCAGGTTACCATAAAAGAGATAAAGGAAGATGCCCGGAGAACCAATAGTGATGGGAAGGAAACTGGGACTCAAAACAATACAGTGAACCAGAAGGAAGAAAAAAAAACCAAACAGGAAAGAATGAAGAAATAAGAATTCAAAAAAACAAGGAGAAGCTTAGGAACCTCCAGGACATCTTTAAACATTCCAACATCCGAATTATAGGGGTACCAGAAGAGGAAAAGCAACAGATTGAACACGTATTTGAACAAATAATAAAGGAGAACTTCCCCATTCTGGCAAAGGAAATAGACTTCCTGGAAATCCAGGAAGCTCAGAGAGCCCCAAAGAAGTTGGACCCAAGAAGAAACACACCAAGGCACATCATAATTACATTAGCCAAGGTAAAAATGAAGGAGAGAATCCTAGAAGCAGCAAGAGATAAGCGGACAGTAACCTACAAAGGAGTTCCTATCAGACTGTCAGCTGATTTCTCAAGAGACCTTACAGGCAAGAAGGGGCTGGAAAGAAATATTCCAAGTCATGAAAGGCAAGGACCTATATCCCAGATTACTCTATCCAGCAAAGCTTACATTTAGAATGGAAGGGCAGATAAAGTGCTTCTCAGATAAGGTAAAGTTAAAGGAGTTCATCATCACCAAGCCCTTATTTTATGAAATGTTAAAGGGACTTATCTAAGAAAAGAAGATAAAGAAAAAACATGTATAGTAAAAGGACAGCAAACTCACAATTATTAACCACCACACCTAAAGCAAAACCAAAAGAAACTAAGCAAACAACTAGAACAGGAACAGAACCACAGAAATGGAGATCACATGGAGGGTTAGCAACAGGGGGGTGGGAGGAGGAGAGAGGGGGAAAAGGTACAGAGAATAAGTAGCATAGATTGTAGGTTGAAAATAGTTAGGGGGAGGGAACTCCCTAACTATTTGAATAGTATGGGAAGAATAGTATGGGAAATGTAGAAGCTAAAGAACTTATAAGTATGACACATGGACATGACTAAAGGAGGGGATATGGGTGGGAGAGGGTGTACAGGGTAGAGGGGAGTGAAGGGGGGAAAATGGGACAACTGTAATAGCATAATCAATAAAATATATTTAAAAAATTAAGAAAATCTGAACATAAAATATTTGAGAAAAGTATTAAGTAATAAACCACAAAAAAGGGGAGTTTATGAGGTAATACAAGTGATAGAGAGAGCCAGAAAGAGATGGGATAGATAGATAGAGCGATGGATAAGAGTTCTTTACAGTAGTGGTTCCCAACCCTTTTGGCACCAGGGACCAGTTTCATGGAAGGCGCTCTGGGTGCCTGGGGGATGGGGCAATTAGCAGGAGGCGGAGCTGAGGCGACCTCCACTTGCTTCACCATTAGGTTGATTCCTAACGGGCCAAGGGTTGGGGTCCCCTGCTTCACAGGATAATGTTGACCACTGACTGGTCAATGTTGATGCCATAATTGAAAATGTATCATGGGAAAGATTGTTTCAAGCAAGAATTATCAATAGAAGCTGAATCAAAGAAGAAATTTTTGAAGAACAGATAAAGTGTTTCCACACAAATTAGCTTATTAGGTACAAGAAAAAATACGGTAACTATATAGTGAAAAAATTAGACAACACTTCAACCAGATAATCAAAATTAATATCACCAATGAAGAAGGACACTGGGTACCTCTGGATATAATACATGTAAGAGCATGGCATTTAAGTATTTTTCCACTGGGAATACATAGCTTTAATGTTATCATGAGGAAACATCAAATGAACCCAAATGAAGGCTTTTTTTATTTTTTAAAAAGTGGAGGGGAAGGGCTATATATTTTTTAAATGTCAATGTCATGAAAGACAAATACAATCTAAAAACCTGTTCCCTCACCAAAGGAGACATAGCAACTAAATGGGACACATGCTCCTGCAATGAATGTTGTACTAAAGGGGTAAAAATGCTATAAAATAGTATCATTAGAGCAACTGACCAAACTGACATATAGACAGAAGATTAAAGCATTATTTCAATTTTAAATTTCCAGAATTTAATTGCACCATAGTTACATAAGAAATACTGTTATTCTTTGGAAATACACTCTGAAGTATATGGAAGGAAAGGGAAATGATGTATGAAACTTACTCTCAAATGGATGAGGAAAAGGGTGTATGGACAAGGGAAGGAGTATTCGTGTACATAAATGATAAAGTATGTGGAACAGAAGGTTAGTAAAAGTGGACCTGTATAGACCTGTATAAGAGAAATATGGGTGTTCTTGACACATACTATTCTTGCAACTTTTCATTAAGTTTGGAACTATTTCCAAAATAAAAGTTTAAAAAAATACACCAATGACCTCTCCCACACAACCCAATGAATTTAAAATGACATATGGCAATGGTTCTAGTTTTATAACCTTATTTCTATTAATATCACCTAAGTGTGGAGAAAAATATGGACAAAGTGTTATGCACAAAGATGTTTGCCACAGCACTGATTATAAAAGCAAAAAACTGAAAATACCACATGTATTTTTTTCAAATCTGGAGTAATGGTTAATTAAATTATGCTATATAAATTCCAAAGAACACTATATAGCCTTTAAATGTGTTTACAATAACAATTAGAAATACATGATATGCTATTATGTGAAAATACAAAAATACAAAGGATATAAACATAGTGTAATCACATGCAGGTAAAATAGAGAGATAAAAAGGAAAAAATATCCTAGAAAAATGAGTACAAAGAAATTCAATACAATACCAACACTGGTCATCTGTCTCTTAGAGATAGCTTATGAATGATTTCTCTCCCTTCTGCTTTCTGCACATATCAAATATGCAATGATTGTGTAATAATGTTATCATAAAAACAAGCTTTATTCTTAGAATTATAACTTATAGAAGTAAATAGGAATAAGTTTAATTTATTTTAGTTCTTTAGGGACACCTGCCATATACAGTAAATGATACTGTTGATGTTCAGCTTTACAAATCTAATTTGAGCTCCTTCTGGACCCAAAGGTGGGAAATACAATAAAGGGGAAGTCATGCTACAAGACAGTCTTCAGTAGAATGTAAAGTTATGAGCTCATGTATTCATGAGCCACAGTCACCTCCTTTCGGCTTATTCAGAGCCATCAGAAGATGGTGAGATGAGTTCACTCCATACATCCCACTGCACCGCACCGCATCTCAAAGGAGGGCAAAGAAAAGCAAGGCACCAACAAGGATGAAGCATAACAGAGGCTTCAATCTCACAGCACTGTACCTTGTTGTGCTTAACAGTCAGACTTCTTATCACTCCTGCTCAGATGCATACATGCAAGCTGAAATTCTTCAGTTCAGTCCTAGTCAGTAACTTTGGTATTCTACAGGTACAATTGGTTAAGCCTGATTATTCAGTCCCTGGATGTTGTCTCTGCATAGGGTTCATTGTGGTATTCACTGAGAGAGAGAAGAGAGGAGGGAAGAAGAGAGGGGGAAGAGAGGCACAGCAGAGAGAAAGTGGGAGGAGCAGGAACAGAGTGGGGAGGAGGGGAGAAAACACCAGAGATTTTAAAAAGCAGGTGACAATGATGAGATAGAAATGGTTAACTTAAAGGTTGCAAGTAAAAGTGAAACAGCACCGCCATTCATTCTAATAGCATGTGAGGCTCCCACAGTCCCTGCCAAACCTTCCGGCTCTTTTTTAAGGGGTTATTAAGGGAACTGTGTATAACAAAACAAAAGAGGAAGTTTCTTAATTAAATAATTATTATAGCTCAGTTTCTGTTTAAGATATACACATTTAAAAGCAGTTAATTATATTTATTTTTATTTCTTACTATAGCCTGGTTTGAGGAATCTTGAACTTCAACTGAATTCCATAACAGCCAATAAAATAATTAAAAATTTTTTGCCAACTTGATTTGGATGAAAAAGCCAAACACTTCATTTAAAATTTATGTGAGGCACACTCATAAGAATACACTAACTTGTCATTCAGATTTCAAACTGAATCAATTTAATGACTGCCGACAGCAAAGCAACAGGAAGGCAAAGAAGAAAAATAGTCATACAATTGACAATTACCCAGAGATCCTGTCATGTATTATGAATCAACAACTGTCTCCAAATGTGTGAAAGAAATCAATCTGCATTAACTTCTAGCATCTTATAACCTATCTCCACTAAACTATTTAAAAAGTGAGCACAATTAGACATACAATGTAAAGAACTCATCAGTTTGAACGATGCCCTGTCTGGTGTGGCTCAGTGGATTGAGTGCAGGCCTGCTAACCAAAGGGTCACCAGTTCACTTTCCAGTCAGGGCACATGCCTGGGTTGTGGGCCAGAACCCCAGTAGGGGCAGTGTGAGAGGCAACCACACATTGATGTCTTTCCCCCTCTCTTTCTTCCTTCCCCTCTGCCTAAAAATAAATAAATAAAATCTTTTTAAAAAACAAAGAACTCATCAATTTGAATGAACAAAAAATAAAGCACTTCCCTATGATCCCATGCTCCTTTTCAAGGCATCACAGTCTTGTGGCTCTCTGTTCCTTCTCCGTACTTATGTTCTTTATCAGCAAAGACAGTCACAACATCTTTCAGACATGAGTGACAAATGACAAAACAACATAGTGCCATTCTAAAATATGATTATCCTTGGAAAATAGCTTCAAAAAGCAACTGGTTATGCCAGAGAATAAATAACACCCAGCACCACTACCACACTCTAAATTAAGCAAGGAAATGAAGGAGTCGAAGTCAAAGCAGGAGACAGCACAAAAGAAAAAGAGGAATATAGTGGGGGACTCTTGAAATTTCAACACATAAATAATGAAAAGTGAACTCATTCTAATCCCTGTTCTTCCTGTTTTTCCCTGCAACAAAACCAAACAGGAGGACTTAGTGCTGGGTAGATTAAATTATTTCAGTGGTGAATAAATACCACACCAGTTTCACCTCTGGCCTCTCCATCCTCAACTCACAGTTACAAAGCTTCCTTTTGAGCTTATGTGCATTCTGACATACAGAGCCCACAAAGCCATGGCTTTGATGCCACAGCTGGTGGGGCCTAATCAAAAGCAGAGTTCCTATTTAGGCATTCAGGCAGGAAGACTTACTCCCAAAACCCTCCAGCAATGTAAACAGAAGGTTCTGGACCAAGGTGATTCCTGCTGGCTATCTTTAAAGAGAATGAGAGAGAGAGAGGGAGAGAGAGGGAGAGAGAGAGAGAGAGAGAGAGAGAGAGAGAGAGAGAGAGAGAGAGAGAGAGAGAGAGGGAGGGAGGGAGAGAGGGAGGGAGAGAGAGAGAGAGAGAGAGAGAGAGAGAGAGAGGGATAACCTGCATAAATTGTATGTCTAACTGCATTCATTTTAATAAATCAGCAAACTGGATTTATTAAAAAATAGTAGGCCAACAGTGACAATATCACTACTAAGAACAAGTATTTCTACTAAAGTATAAACAATAAATCCAAATCTTGTCCAAATGTCATATTTTTATTATGCCCAATCCTGACCATCCCATTTAAAACTGTACTGCTCCGTAGCACTCCAGGTCCCTCTCAGCCAGCTCTATTTTGTCCACAGTTGTTCTCACCCACGAAACACTAGAGAATTTGTTTTTTTAGCATGTTAATTGTTTATTTCTCACTCCTCCCCACCCCACCTTCCTTGAATATAAATCAGCTCAACAGGAGGTAGGATACTTGCCTGCTTAGTTTAACTAATATACTCCAGTACCCAGCACATAGTAGATATGCAATAAATGACTATTAAATGAATGAATCCTTCGTTAAGCTAAATAATTTCTTGAAATTCTTCTTATTAAGTAGAAAAGACAAAAATTAGGTAGGGAATTTTTACAGAGTTATAATAGGGTTGATAAAGGGTCATTATCTTTACTATGAAAAGCCTATTTACAAATGATTAAAGACACACACACATACACATTCTTAAACTCTGATTCCAAAATAGGCAAAGAACCTAAATAACAATTAAAAGGAGTGGCAAGTACTTAATATACATTTAGAAAAAAATAAACTTACCAATATGGAATAGACACTTAAAACAATATTTTTCCTAAATAATTAGCGAAGATTTTTTTAAAGTTATTTATTCAAGTATAGTTGATGGCAAAGAATTTTTAAAACCAAGATCTCCTGACACAAATAGAGTACAGTAAGATGGCCATTCCCAACTGGGAGGAGTGCAATTAAAACCACTCCTTAGATATAAGAATTTAGAGCTAAAAATGTTCATATTTCTGACCTGGGCATATTAGTTGTGAAACCTTATTCCAAAGAAATTCTCTAAAATACAAACAAAAATAAATACAAAAACATTCATCAAAGCATTATTTACAACAGAGAAATTTGGGAAACAATCTAGAGGATTAACAATGGAGAAAGAGTTCAATTACAGTACAACCACTAAATTAATTATTAATACAGTCTTTGAAATGTATGCTTAAAAAATAAAAATAAAATGTATGCTTGAAAAAATTTTAAAAGACAAAAGACTGTGAATGATACAAGGTTAAATAAAAGTAAGCCAAACCTGTTCTGAACCAGGCAGAGCAATATAAAAGGAAGGCAGAAGATATGATTATTGAGTATTTATCTCTAAGTGATAAGATTATAGGTGAATGTTATTCTCTAGACTTTTATGGATTTTCTTCCCTTCATTAAAATAAACATGTTCTACCTTTATAACAAAGAAATAGTCAATGAAGGAAAGATTTCATAGAAGAATTGGAATAAAATATGCTTTTGTGTTATTATTAACAGAAGAATAAAGTTTGTAAAAATAAAAAAAGAACAAATGTTAGCAGTATCCCACCCCCAAAAATATTAGTAGCACTATAAAAAAAACCAGAACACCTTTAATACCCTTTAAATAAAATACAGCAAATAATAAACCACAGCCCTGAATAATCTGTACAGGGTTCTTCCATTCCAGATTTATATTTTTATTATTTTTCACTTAAAATTCAACATCAACTACAACAGGGAATTTTTAAACAGTTTCATTTCCTAACTCATACAGCTGTGAAAGAGGAACAAACTTGAAAAAAAGAGAGAAAATACAAAGCATATATGGCATTAGCACTGTCCTTTGCCATGAATATAAACTAAAACTATTGGAAAAAAATGAATTTTCCAATAAATCAACCAAATATAGAGTCACTGATCACAGTGATAAATCATCTACTAGGAAAAGTTTTTATAAAAACAGCTTTATACATATTGATGGTTTAGAAGAGAAAACCACCCAGGTTCTTATGGAAACCCTTTTTCTTAATCTGAACAGGCAGAGCAATCATTGAGGCCATTCTAAAGCAAATTCAAACATTTAAAACAAAGATGATAGCTGCGCTTACAGATATAGAGCTACAGGAGTAAATCTGCACATGCTCTTTGGACTCTGAAAGAGGGTGAACAGGAATATGAACATCTTATGCAGTCATCTGTCAGTACCACTTCATGAAATTACATCAGAGCTCTACACCACCTGTTTGAGCTATCCACAGATGCAGTGTAAAAGAATGTAAATGAAAAGTAAGAAAATTCAAGCAAACCTGTTGCTTTTCTTTTAAGCGCAAATATTTCTTAAGGCTAAACAGCAGAAGCAAGATGCTTGGGTACTAACACCTTCCTTTATAACCTTTGCTTTGGATCTAGATCCAGAGGGGAAATCATGTTTACAAGAACCACAAGACATGTGAAAAGCAATAACCAAGGTAAATGAAAAAATGCTGGGTTAAGTCTTAGTCAGAACTTTATTGCAAAAGTACTTTGTTTTATGAGATGAAGAAATCTACTTTTTTCTCCTCTCCTCTAGCGTTACATATTGAAAAAACAAAAACATGATTAAACTATTCTTTTAATGTCATCTCATCATTTATAAAGAGCTTCAGGAAAACAATTTGCATGCAGGCTGAGCACAATGGTGCACAGTGTGGAATGTCAAAAACTGAAGTTCAATTTCTAGCGCTAATCAAGTTTGATACGAGAGCTCTGTTCTTTCCCCTACCACCTGTATGATTTATTTTTGTTTCAGTCTTAATCCAAATCTCCTAATATTTTGGAATCAATTTTTCTAAGGACAAAAGCAGCATGTCAAAGAAAACGTAAGAGGTAATTAGTGCTCGTTAATTCTTCTCATTCCAGAACAGGAAAAAAAATGAGTCAGAACTTTTGGTTTATTTTCATGGTGTGTTACTTATGAAAGAGGAAGTGAGAGAGTACCAGGATATCAATATAAAAGTAGGGAGCGGCCAAGTAGATGTATAAAAATCGAATACATCAGCAATATTGAGACTTGCCCTGGATATTCCCATTTTCTACCTTTACTACATATAAAGCAGAGGGCTAACAGGCCTATCTGTATTATTAGAATCATCTGGAGTCTTTAAAAAATCCCAACACCATGCCACACCCCCAAGCAATTATACCACAATGTTTAGGGAATGAAATTAGGTTTCAGAGTTTTTGAAGCCCACCAAGTTTGGAAGCCACTAATACAAAGTATAGGAACCAAATAAATTCTCCTACCTCCTTTAAGATTTACCAGAGAGATCATCCCAAGGAATTTAAAAAAGGAAAGGAAAGGAAAAATCACTAAATTGATGCATTAATCTATACTTTTTTCTTTTGAAAAAAAAAAAACAATGTACACATATACTCACTGCTGTTACTGAAGCAAGCACAAAAAAATGCTGAAAAGATCATTATAAATGTACATGGCATTTTATGCTGACATGAGTTTATACTGCACAGCATCATTCTTTTAAGCATGCTGATTTGGGTGAGAAAGCAGAAGGGAGTGAGTGTTATTACAAACTCAAAAACAAAGTTATGCAGATTTCAAGTTGACTACCACAACTTTCTAGTGACAAAGTGGTAGCAATTGGAGAGATGTTTGAAGAGGTAAATGTGCTTAACTTCACCTACCTTAGTATTTCTTCTACTAAGGGAAAGGACATTAAAAACCTCTATTAAGTTCAAAGCTGGAGGAGGGGAAGAAAAAAATCCTAACCCTGGTAATTCCAATTATTTAAATATGATCCATAAGATTTTTACTCATTATATAACATTGTCTTTACCGCCAGCTCCTTCTGTCCCTTACATCTTTAACCAGAAAAAAAGGGAGAAGTTACATGTGTTCTGCTTGTACTATTGGTTCATGACATTCAGAGTTTGCCATGTACAGAGCACCACCTGTGTACTTAGCTTAATCTGCAGAAATCTTTCAACCCTCAATAAGAATATAGATTATTTTTATGCCATCCAAATGCAAGAATGTTCCAGATACCAGATGATGAAGGTGCCCCAGAGGGACCATAATTCTAACATGCTTATGAGCACTACAAAATTTGGCTTCAAAGATACCACTAAGCTTGCCAGTGCTTCCCATGATCACCATGAACAGACAAGACGTACTTATTTAAGCAGTGGAAGGAAAGGGCATCAGACGAGAAGCATGTCTTTGTGTGCACGGCCACATTAGATTTCAGATATGCGACATTCTCTTAGAAGCAATCCAGAAAAACCAGTGTACCAATTTATGTGCTTCAAACATGACTATGCTTCCTGACTGCAGCATAGGATTAAAAACATAGATCTGGACCACTCTCAGAGAACTAAGGTCAAGCTATATATTTTTCTTTAGTGATGGTTTTTGGCATTTTGGTGATTTCAACGACATTTATAATGGGCCAACTGTCAATAAAGAATCGCTTAACTAACTTTTTTAAAATAGCACATAAAGGTGAAAGGAACACTTCCTTGCAAACAGATATGCTAGAGATTAACTTTAGAGTTGTTCTCTTTCATCCTAAATTTTCCTCTGCCAGCAGTGCAGTCACGATACATCTGTGACAGAATAAATCCCATGGCAACAGACTCACATCATAAACACCAGATTAAGACCTGGCTGCAAAGTCAAAGGAGATGATGGGCTGGGAAGGAAGAGGCTAATAATTCAAACAAATCTCTTCCAAAATAACTGTGAGAATACTAAACATTACTGGCCAAGCAAATTGCTTTTTGCATAACTGTTCTCTTTTTTGAAGTTTGCCCCAGTGTGAAAGACTCTCTGTAAGTCAGAATCTTAGCATTATTTTAACATACTGTTCTGTATTTAATAATCTTATGCTTTCAGACATTAGTCTGTTACCATGGGAATGACAGCAGCACAAATACGGGATTACGGCTATCAAGCAGGAGAAAAGAAATTTTGAATAAGCCTCGTTATGTTCAATAATTAGCAGCTACATGGTAAAAAACAAAACCATAAATTTAGGTTGATGCATTTATCTCAGTGTTTGAATACAACTCAGAGTGTGTTGTTGCTTTAAAATGAGATTTTAAAACTGCCAAACTAACAAACTGCCAAAAAACACTTGACTAGCAGTTGCTCTAATTTAAAAACTCATTCTGTCCAACTCTTTCTTAATTCTTTCCTGCAGAAGACTGGTAACTAAACTACTGGATGATACACAACATCCCATGGTGGATTCTGGTAACTTCAGCCAACACTTTTAAGAGAAAAGCATGAAATTACGACAGGCTCCTCTACCTTAGTTAACTGCAAAAGGAATAGCTTCCAGAAGCCAGTGTTGCCTTCTCCCACAGTGACAAGCCCACATCGTTAAGAGGCAGCGCTACATGTGAAGTGGGACTGCTGTACAGAGTGTCCGAGTCTACCTGGGACCAGCACGTGATCCACAGAGGCCTCTATTCTGTCTTCTAAAGTGACAGTAAAGGACATCATGCTCTATGATGCTGACCATAATGACTAAGAAAGCGTTCCATGTAGTTAGAACTTTTGAACAAGGCCTGCAATTTCACTAATGCAGGAAAGATTAGCAAAATGGTGGATAAACATTTTGAGATTGCTAGACCTCCACCATCCTGTGGTATCAACTGCTCTCTCTACAAGTAACAATTTTAACATAGCACGCCTAAATCAGGTGTCAAGAATGAAATCTTAATCTATTCTTAAACCAGTAAATATCTGTCTAAGACTGTAAATCCTTGGTACTTTCAGACCTCCCAGCTTCCTTCTTGCATGAGGTTTCTGCATTCTAAGGCAATGGCACAACACATCATTGCAGGAAAGTAATTTTAGAATATGCCATCCAAATTAACTGGTCATGAATAGGCTCTGATTAAAATACAAAGAGCTTTAAAAATAATTTTAAATGATTCACTGGAACTTATTTGGAGATATTTTAACCTTTGCATGTGCGATGAACTGTGGTCTCCCCTGGCCCCAGCCTCACCTTACAGAGGGACATTTCTTGTTAGACCTTCTGCCATTGCATAAGGGGTACCTAAGCCATACCATGGAAATGGCCCATACCTGCATTTCCCTCTGCCTTCTCTGATTTATATTTTTTCAACTTAAGCACAGTTCCCTTCCGCATTCCAAACCATATTGTGTATGCTTCCCCTTCTCAGTGAATATCTCTCATTTGTTTATAGGCTAGATAGCCAGATAATTTTGAACACAACAATGTGACAATTATTTAAAGAATCTAAAGAATCCTATGAGATCAAAAGACCTCAGCTTACATTCTTCAGGCATTTGTTTGAATTCCATTTTAGATTAGACAAAGGGATATTTTCCCAACATAATGTTCTAACATATTCACAGGGATTCAACTAAGGCCACTTGTGAATGAATATCTAAGCTACATTTAACTAGGCTTTTTCTAATGTGACTGTGAAGTTCAAGGGGATGTTTGCTGCTTTGGAAAGTGCCTTCTGAGACCCACTACAGATTCCTTCACAGAATCCTTTGGCAACTGGTTTCCAAGACTTCCTGAATCTCAGCCAAAGACACTTCAGATAAGAGAAGGAAAGCTAATCTCTATTTTCTTGCTTTCTAGATCTTGTTCTTTTTTTCTGGATAAAGCTTGAGTTGAATAGAAGAAATGAGGGGGGCAAAAACCTGTACATTGGAACAGTTTCATAAGCACAATTCCTTGATTTAATCCTTCCAGCAATCTGATGAATTAGATATTATTATACCCACTTAAAATATTAGGAAGACAAAGACATCCAACATTAGTAATGGAAGAATGGAATTCAAACCCAATACAACTAAAAAACCCAAGTTATTTTTGGTGTCTAGAAATCCAGTCTTCTTGAAAGTAGAAACCCTGTATTTTGACTCTTCTGTGCAATTCAGAGATGACATGGGTTCTTAACAAACCACGTGTAAGAGGCCAAGGATTTAGGGGAAACTACCTAGTGTTATTGCCAAGGTAACCCCTTTGCCTATACCAGACCAGAGCACAAATGAACTTACTGCCACAGCATCAGAGATGAGGGATGGAGCCTTATACCTCCATCCATTCTGAAGTTGAAGTATCCAAGCATAAGATTGTCACTTACCTAAAAGAAAGACGATAGAAAGCACCATTATTGTAACTACAGACGTTCACCTCTTACAAAGTTATAATCAATGTGTCCTGAGCACAACAGCGTAAGCTATCTCTTCATAGTTCTAATTTCTCAAGGCCATCTCACATTCTTTGTTACTATTTAAATTCCAGTCTTTTTCTCACCTTAACCTAGAACAGTCTTTATTTTTTTTTGAGATGATAGAACATCTCTAGAAGACTTATTAATCCTCTCCATAAAATTATATATAGACACTTTTCAAACAGCCTCAAAGTCCTCCTGCAATCTATCCACTAGACCTATAGGGTGAATATCTGAGACAAGACTGGACTGCAGGATATCTCTGAATCTTAAACATGCTTCATATTCCTTCAGAATCCCACATAAAATTTAAATTACTAAGAATGTGTATGCTCTATGCACAAAATTTTGTACCTAGTGATAGAAAAGTCACATTCTCTTTAAGCACATATGACACATAAACAAAAAAAGACTAGATAGCAAAGAAAGTATCTGGAAATAGGAAAAAACTGACAACTCTTTAGATGCCAACTAGATCTGCTGGTTATAAAAATCTAAATTTTAAAAATTAAAAACAAACCGAACAATTACCAGGAAAACCTGAAAAAGAAAAGATGTGCTGTGCGCGTGCGTGTGGTATGTGTGTCTGTGTTATACACCGGTGTGGAGATGGGACCAACCCTAACAGAGTGTACAACATAATTAAAAAGCTTCTGTAGTCAAGTCCTGTGGTTGTGTTGCATAAATACACAGACCAATGAAACAAAGCAAAAAGTTCAGAAACTGACACAAGTATACAAGGAAAAGTTGAACTTTTTAATATCTGCTTTGAATAACTGAAAAGGTATTATAAAAAAATTAAATTGCATCCATATCTCACATTATGTACAGGAATACAGTCCAAATGGATTACAAATCTAAATTCAAAAATAAAGCTACACACTTATTGAAATAAAGAAAACCTGGGTGAACGCCCTGGCTGGTGTAGCTCAGTGGATTGAGTGCGGGCTGCGAACCAAAGTGTCGCAGGTTCGATTCCCAGACAGGGTACATTCCTGGGTTGCAGGCCAGAACCCCCAGCAACCGCACATTGATGTTTCTCTCTCTCTCTCTCTCTCTCTCTTATCTCCCTCCCTTCCCTTTCTAAAAATAAATAAATAAAATCTTTAAAAAAAAAAGAAAACTTGGGTGAAGTCCATTATAAACTAAGAGTGCAAAAAGGCAGGTGCAGAAATAATAAAAGGTTAACAAACTGGTCTACATAAAAATTTATTTCAAAACAGAAATAGTTCGCATAGCAAAAAAAATCCATTAGCCAAAAGACAAATACACACTTGAAACAAATATTTAAAATGTATCACAAAAGGATAATATTCCTCATATACAAAGAGCTCCTAAAATACCTAAAAGAAAAGCAGGGCAAGATGTATGAACAAGGAATATACAGACAAAATAAGTGAAAATGGCTCCAAATTACTCAATAAAAGACATGCATATATTTTTCACTGATCATGTTGGCAAAAAATCCAAAAGTTTGACAACATACTGTGTGAGCTAAGGGGAAGCAGAGCCTTTGTATTTTGCTGATAAGAAGGCAAAATGGTACAAAGCCCCAAGAAAGGGACTTGGTAGATACCAACAGAGATGTAGATTTATAAACCAGTGCAGATGGAAAAGGATGTGTCAGTGAAAAAAAAAATGGACTCTTTAATATATGGTGCTGTTGGAATTCAAAAAAAAATAGAATGTGGAAAGAATGATAGAAATAGAAAATCACTGGGCAAACACCACAGGCCAGAATAGATGATAAAATTAAAAAGGGAAAAATAGTAATCTTACTGTGGAGAAATGTGGTTGATGCCACTTTAGCCCACTGTGGTAGACAGATGTTAACATTTGAGGAACCAGGATGAAAGGTCTATGACATTTGTTGTTTGATTTTTGCAAAATTTTTCAAAATCTGGAATTATTTTTTAAATTAAATTGTGTTCAAATGTTTTAAAATAAAAACCATTTCTTAAAAATATGCCTAAAAAATGGCACGGAGACAGACATCCAAATGGAAAAAAAAACCCTAAAATTAGATCCTTATATAACATACATCAAAATTTTTGTTAACTGAAAGTGTAAAAACAAAGTTTACACTTTTAGGAAGAAAATGAGAGAGATAAAGAGAGAGACTGATGACCTTAATTTGTGTACATTAAAATTAAAAGCAACAAAAGATAGAATAAACAAAGTAAAAAGGCAAGCCATGCACTTGAAATGCATATAACCAACAAAGGATTAGCCTTCAGAACATAAAGAAATTCTACATATCAAAAAGAAAGACAAACCAATCCAATAGAAAAACAGATCTGATCCAACACCTGACAAAAGAGAAAAAACCCTATGGCCAATAAATATGAAATGATACTCAACTTCACAAGTCAGGAAAATACAAATTAAACCAAGGAGATATCTTTTCACTGCCACCAAATTGACAAAAATTTTATTATCTGGCAATACCAATGTTGGAAAAAAATGGAAAGGAATGGGAGCTCTTCCACCGTGTCTGTGATAGCATCCAGGGGAGCAGTCATATAAAAGAAGGATAGGTGGATCTAGAGAAGCAGGGAATGTCCAAAGTAACTGCACTTCTGGGTAGATTACACTAGAGAAATTCCCCAAGTGTTCAAAAGTGGAAGACATATACAGGGAGAAATATACAAGAATGGTCACAACAGCACTGGGAATGATACGGAGAGATCTAATTAAGATAACTCAGATCACTGGGGAGAGAGAAGTACGGAGAGGGAGGGGCCGTAGGAGGAGTTTGCAAAGGCAACTGTGGGTAGCCTAGGACTGGATTGGCTGAGAAGCTCAATGGCCCCAGAGTCCAAGGAAATAAAAAGGGGGCTGGCTCCCAGAAAGTTCTCTGGTTCCAGAGTTGGCTCTCTCTCTCAGGCTTGCTCTCAGGCTCTTCTTCCTCGAGGATGCCTGGACAATCTTGCTACAGCGGCCTGCATTCTCCAATGGACGGTAATTTGTATGGGAAGGAGCTCCAGGCACAGTCTAGGATCAAGCTGGCCTGGCAGAGAGTAGCAGGTTTATTCTTTGGGTGTTCTAGAGGGGACAGGCTCTGAGGCAGAAGCCTGCCATTCTACCAAAATTTGTAGTTTTTGTATATTACATTGCTTTTAGTTCATAAACTAACCCTATAGAAACAAGATAACTAAAACTAACAGGGAAAAAGCTAGGAGAACTCAGGCGTTAAGAGTTTAGCCTTAATTGATAGGCTTAACTGATTAAAGATGTGACTTGATAGGCTTAAGTAACTGCTTTTGAATATGGACTCCTTTCCTTCATCACCAAACCTTTGCCTCTGGAAGTTTTGCCTAAAGTGTGGCAGAGGCTACAGCAGGGCCCCAAGTACTTTTCACCAACAGGGGTAAGATCAAAAACTGGAAATGACATAGAAGGTTATCAAGGCGACTGAATAAATAGTAATATATTAAAAAATGGAATAATGTACTGCAGTGAGTATAAATTGACTAGACCTACGTGCATCAAAATGAATAAACCTCACCAAAAAAGGAAGGTAAAGAGCAAATTTCAGAATATGGCATGCTTGAAAATATTTATATCATAATGTTTAATATTTTCTTTAAGAACCTTCAAGAATACAGCATACTATAAATTAACACATTTGTAGAAAAGTGACTAAAAAAGATATGGGAGTAATAAACGCTAACTTCAGGATTTAGTTTAAGCCCAGGGAGAAAGCTAGGGAATGAGATGACAGATGAGATGAAAGAAGTGTAAGTGAGGGAGTGCACACAAAGTACTAAAATGTGACAAGATGTGAAGAAGTTCAGCACAGCTATGTGAGAATTTCCTACACATACTAATTTCTATAAGCTTTCCTATAAATGTAAAATACATAACTTCAAAAAGAATAAGGATGAAATATAGGCCTATACTAAATATATTCCAATTGGATTTTGATTAACTCGGGTAAGTTTTTGCAGTTTTTTCATTAAGGTATTTCTTTTTTCTTGATTTTTACATTGACATTTAAAAAACCAAGCAGGGTATCTTAGACCCCATATTCTACAATTAAGACTGCCTTTGGCTCCTTAAAAATACCCAAACACTTCCTCCCTCAATATTCATATATTCAGTTGTTTAAGGATTTCTATTAAAAAAATTTTAACCAAATCCCTCTAAAGTATATTAGACCCTAGGTTATATTTAGGATGTTAAGATGTATTAAAAGAGGTTTATTTTTTCAATTTAATCTTTATTCTATTTTTCATTACCATTTGGTCCCCTTACATGCCTCTCACCCCAGCAAATACAACACTATTGTCCATGTCCATGAGTCCTTTTTCCTTTCTGTACAATTCCTCCACCCTCAAACCTCCCTACCACCACTAGCTATCATGTGCTCTCCATCTTTGAGTCTGTCTGTTTTGCTTATTGGTTCAGCTTATTCATTACATTCCACCCATGAGTGAAATCATATGGCATGTCTTGCTCTCACTGGCTTATTACACTTAGCATAATGTTCTCCAGGTCCATCCATACTATTGCAAAGGGTAAAACTTTCTTCTTTTTTATGGCCACATAGTATTCCACTGTGTAAATGTCCCATAGTTGTTTCATCCACTCATCTATTCATAAATGCTTGGGCTACTTCCATAATTTGGAGATTGCAAATAACAATGCAGTGAACATAGGGGTACTTATATTCTTTCAAATTAGTGTTTTGTGTTCCTCGGGGTAAATTCTCAGATGGATTTACTGGCTCAAAAGGAAAATCGATTTTTAATTTTTTAAGGTAACTCATCTTGCTTTCCACAGTGGCTACACCAATCTGCATTCCCACCAACAGTGTAAAAGGATTCCCCTTTTTCCATCTTAGTCAGCACTTGCTATTTTATAATTTACTGATGACAGCCATTCTAACAGGTGTGAGATGTTATCTCATTATTGTTTTAATTTCCATTCGTCTGATGATCGGGGACCTTGAGCCTCTTTACATATGTCTATTGCCCATCTGAATGTTTTCTTTGGAGAAGTGTCTATTCAGGTCCTTTGCCCATTTTTTATATGGGTTGCTTGTTTCTTTGGTGTTGAGATTTGTAAGTGCTTTATACATTTTGGATATGAACCCGTTATCAGATGTATTGGTGAACATGTCTTCCCATTCTGTGGCTTTTTTATTTTGCTGATGATTTCCTTTGCTGTGCAAAAACTTTTTAGTTTGATGTACTCCCATTTGTTTACTTTTTCTTTTGTTTCACTTGCCTGGGGAGATATATTCGATAAAATACTACTACAAGCAATGTCTGAGATTTGCTACCTATGTTTTCTTCTAGGATTTTTATGGTTTCAGGACTAATATTTAAGTCTTTGGCCCATTTTGAATTTATTCTTCTATGTGGGGCAAGACGGTGTCTAGTTTCATTTTTCAGCACATCTGTCCAATTTTCCCAACACAACGTAATGCATAAACTGTCTTTAACACATTGTATGTACTTGCTTACTTTATCAAATATTATTATCTATAAAGTATAGGTTCCTTTCTCAGCTAGCTATTCTGTTCCATAGATCTATGTGTCTGTTTTTATGCCAATACAATGCTGTTTTGATTACTACAAACTTATAGTATAGTTTGATATCAGGTAGCGAGACTCCTCAAACCTTGTTCTTTGTTCTCAGGATCACTGTTGGTATACAGGACCTTAAGTGGTTCTATATGAATTTTTGAAATATTTGTACTAGTTTTGTGAAATTCAACATTGGAATCTTGACAGGAATGCACTGAATCTATAGATTGCTTTGGGTAGTATGGACATTTTAATGATGTTAATTCCTCCCATTCATAAACACAGTATGTGCTTCCACTTATTTGTATCATCTTTAATTTCTTTCTTCAGTATCTTACTATTTTCCAAGTACAGGTCTTTTACATCCTTGGTAAGCTTTCTTTTACATCTTTGGTTAGCTTTATTCACAGCTATTTTATTCTTTTTGTAGCAATTTTGAATGGGATTACTCTCCTAATATCTCTTTCAGTTGGTTTGTTATTGGCACATAAAAATGCAACTGATTTCTGGATATTAATTTTGTATCTGGGTACTTTGGTGATTTATCTATCAGTTCTCATAATTTCTTGATGGAATCTTTTGGGTTCTCTGCCTGGTGTCATGTCATCTGCAAATAATGCCACTTTTACTTCTTCCCTTCCAATTTGGATGCCTTTTATTTCTTCTTCTTGTCTCATTGCTGTGGCTAGGAAGTCCAGTACTACGTTGAATAAGAGAGTACTATGTTGAAAGTGAAGATCCCTGTCTTGTTCCTGATCTTTAGAGGAATGCCTGTAGCTTTTATCCATTGAGTATGATGCTGGCAATGGGTTTGTCATATATGGCCTTTATTATGTTTGTGTATATTCCCTCTATTCCCGCTTTTCTAAGAGTTTTTATCATAAAGCGGTGCTGGATTTTATCAAATGCTTTTTCTGAATCTACTGACATGTGGTTTTAATCCTTCATTTTGTTTATGTGGTGAATCACATTTATTTATTTGCAAATGTTGTAACTAAGCTTGTATTCCTGGAATAAACCCCACTTAATCATGGCATATGATCTTTTTGATGCATTGCTGCATTCAGTTTGCTAATAGTTTATTGAGGATTTTAGCATCTATGTTCATCAGAGATGTTGGCCTATAATTTTCTTTCTTTGTAGTCTCCTTATCTGATTTTGGAACTAGAATAATGCTGGCCTGGTAAAATTATTTCGGGAGCCTTCTGTCCTCTTGAATTTTGTGAAGTAGTTAGAGAAGGAGAGGTGCCAGTTCTTCTTTAAATGTTTGCTAAAATTCACCTGTGAAGCCATCTGGTCTAGCACTATAGTTTGTTAGGAGTTGATTACTGCTTCAGTTTCATTAGGTATAATCTGTCTATTCAGATTCTCTGATTCTTCCTGATTTAGTTTTGGAAGATTATGTTTCTAGGAATTTGTCCATTTCATACAGGTTGTGCATTTTGTTGTTATATAATTTTTCATACTATTTTCTTACAATCCTTTGTATTTCTTTGGTGTCAGTTGTTATTTCTCCAATTTCACTTCTGACATTATTTATTTGGGTCTTTTTTTTTCTTGATGAGTCTGGTTAAAGAAGTGTCCATCTTATTTATCCTTTCAAAACCAGCTCATGGAGCGTTGATCTTTTGTATCCTTTTTTAGACTTTTTGTCATTTATTTCTGCTCATATCTTTATTACTTCCTTCCTTCTACTCACTTTGGACTTTATTGCTCTTTTTCAAGTTCCTTTTAATGTAAAGTTAGATGGCTTATTTGACCTTTCTCTTGTTTTTCTGAAATAGGCCTGTAATGCTATGAATTTCCCTCCTAGGATTGCTTTGCCAGTGTCCCACAGATTTTTGGATCATTGTGTCCTCATTTCATTTATTTCAAGGTATCTTATGATTTCTTCCTTGATCTTGTTGACCCATGCATTGTTTAATAACATTTTATTTAGCTTTCATGTCTCTGCATGTTTTTCAGTGTACTTCTTGTGGTTTATTTCTAGTTCCATAGCATTTTGGACTGAGAAGATATTTGATATTATTTCAATCTTCTTAAATTTATAGGACCTGCTTTGTCTGCCAACATGTCATCAGGTCTATCCTAGAAAACGTTCCATGTGCACTTGAAAGTGTATATATTCAGCTGCTTTGGGGTGAAATGGTCTGAAGATATAAATCAAATCCATTTGGTCTAGTATGTCATTTAAGGCCACTGTTTCCTTGTTGGTTATCTGTCTGAATGATCTACCCACTGAAGTCAATGGAATGTTAAAATCCCTGACTATGACTGTATTTCTGTTGACCTCTCCCTTTATGTCCATCAAGATTTGCTTTACATATTTAGGTGCTCCTGTATTGGTGTGTAAATGCTTACTAGGGTTATATCCTCTTTTTGGATTGTTCCCTTCATCATTATGTAGTTTCCTTCTTTGTCTCTTTACTATAGCATTGGTTTTAAAGTCTATTTTGTTGGATGTAAGTACTGCTACCCCATCTTTTTTTTTCATTTCCATTTGTATGAAGTACCTTTTTCCATGTCTTTACTTTTAGTCTGTGTGTAACGTTCTATCTGAAATGGATCTCTTGGAGACAGCATATATATTGGTCTTGTTTTCTTTTCATTCAGCTACCCTATGTCTTTTGGTTGGAGCATTTAAGCCCTTTACATTTAAGGTAATTGTTGATAGATACATATGTAGTGCCATTTTATTTTTAGCCAGTTTTCCTGTTGTTGTTTTTTCTTCTCCTTTACTACTTTTTAAAGCAAGTCCTGTAACATTTGATGTGGTACTGGTTTGGTGTTAACAAACTCCTTTAGCTTTTTCTTGTCTGGGAAGCTCCTTATTTCTCCTTTGATTTTAAATCCAGCCTTGCTGGATAAAATAGCCTTGGTTTTAGGTCCTTGCTTTTCATCATCTTGAATGTTTTGTTCCACTCTCTTCTGGCCTGAAATGTTTCTGTTGAATAATCAGATGCCAGTCTAAGTGGTACTCCCTTGTAGGTAACTACCTGCTTTTCTCTTGCCGCTTTTAGGATTCTGTCCTTGCCTTTAAGCCTTGTCATTTTAACTATGATGTGTCTTGGTGTAAGCCTCTTTGGGTCTAACTTGTTTGGGACTCTCTGAGCTTACTGGACTTGTGTGTATTTTTTCTTCACTAGATTAGGGAAGTTTTCTGTCATTATTTCTTCAAATAGGTTCTCAATCCCTTGCTCACTCTCTTCTCCCTCTGGTATTCCCATGATGTAGATGCTGTTACATTTCATATTGTCCAAAATGCTTCTTAAGCTCTCCTCATTTTTTAAATTCTTTTTTCTTTTTGCTGCTCTGCCTGGCTGTTTTTTCTTACTTTGTCTTCCAAATCACTGATTCGATCCTCTGATCACTGCTTCATCTAACCTACTGTGTATTCCTTCCAGTTATGATTTCTATGTCTTTGTTCCATGCCATTGAGTATCGTTATAATCATTACTCTAAACTCTATCTGATAAATTGCTTGCCTCCATTTCATCTAGTACTTCTGGAGAATCTATTTTTTAAGATTTTACTTACTTATTTTTAGAGAGATGGCAAAGGAAGGATAAAGAGGGAGAGAAACATCAATGCATGGTTGCCTCTCACGCACTCCCTACTAGGGGCCTAGCCTGCAACCCAGGCATGTGCTCTGACTGGGAATTAAACTAGCAACCCTTCAGTTTGAAGGCCAGCACTCAATCCACTGAGCCACAACACCAGGGCTCGAAAATTCTTTTGTTGTTTCTTTTGGGGTCTGTGTCTCTGTCTTCCAATTTTGGCTGTTACTCTGTATTTTTGGCCTTGTTTTTTAGTCTAATCAATTGTTAAACTAATCAAGCAGTGATTGGCTGCCATGGCTTAAGCACCACAGGGAGTGGCAGGGTAATTACTGTGGGCACGGCTGTTGCTTCCCTTCAGGCTGATGCCTCTTGGAGACCAGTGCTCTGACTGAGAAAGACGGCTTCTGCACTCTGGGGAATGACTCAGCACAGGGATTTTGGTGGCCATTCCTTCAGTTCTCTCCCCAGAGCCACCAACCCCCAACTCCCTCAAGCATCTCTAGTCCACTTTGTCCACGCTCTGCTGAAGCCCAAGGTAAGTAGCTGCAAATGAAATTTTGTGAATTGGCCCATAAAGAGGCTTTCTCAGTCCCTAGCCATCTTTCCCTGGTAGACAGAAACCCTGCTGTTTTTCACAGCTGGATATTATCTGGATTCCTTTACAGCTCTGATGCTGTATGGTGGGGAGCCCAGCTTGGGATTACGACCCCACACTTCTCAGGGAGAACCCTCCAACCACTGAAGTTCCAGAAATATCCCTCTGGAACTTCAGCTGCCACCTAAGAGAGTCCTGCCAGCCCTGTCATACCTCCTCTGCATTCCTTCCTAGTCTTGTTGTGGTAAAGTGGTTTCTTTTGTCTGTCCTTAATAATAAGCCTTCTCTTTAGCTAGTGTTCAGTTGGTTATTCAGGATGCTTTTTCTACAATTTAGTTATAATTCCAGATTGGTCCTGGCTGGAAGTTAGTGTAGCTTTCACTTACCCCTCAGCCATCTTGGATCTCCAAAAGAGTGTAATTTACAAAATAAATCAGATCATCTATGATGCCTTTAATGACATCAGTTTATACATTACTGTGTAAATTTGTATGTTGAAAAGTAATATACAGGGTGGGGTCATAACTGTAAACCTTTTGCCCCACCCTGTATGAGTACATGAAACAGTTTGTTCTTGTATTATTATTTATTATTGTATTGCTTTTGATATGAACAACTATAAACCTACTTTTGCCTACCCTGTATAAATGTGAAATGCCCCACAGTTAAGGAAGCATGATAAAAAATTAATAATTATTGGATATATATACAAGAGAGGCACTTTCCCATATCATACTCAGTATAATGTGCTATTGCTACTAAATTTCACCAGGAGTAACTCTAATGATTTACCACCTGAAGAAAGGTCAACACACTCTAGCATTGAAAGTGGGACAATGGTTACAATAAAGACTAAAAGCTCCCCATTCACCTGTTCATTGCACTTTTCCAAGACTGCAAGTGCTATTGGCTAATAATGTTAACAATGAGGCCAGAGACCTAAATCCATTTCTCTCACATAATAATTTCACATGGAAAAAAAAATCATTCGATGTTCCCTAACCTTGTCTTACTGATTTTCCAGTTGAACCACCAGACAGATAGTTCAAAGCAAATCTGCCACCACTGAAAGGAAAAAGAACTAAAGCACAGGTATGCAGTGATAGCCAGAAAGGCAGCAGCATTTGTGTTTACTAAATGCCACTAAAATAACTAGATGCACACCCAACAACCTGATGTTTGACATTAGGAATGTTTGAGAAACCCATGCCAAGAGAATGACTTTGATTTCACGATTAACTTTGAAAAACGACACGGTGTCATCTAAAGGTAGTTTTAGTTTTTGTATAATGAATGAGAATAAACATTTTAAATGGCAAATAATTCCCCTAACTATCAAATTTCTGAAAAGTGTTCTGCTATAAAGAGGGTTGGGAGGGTTAACTTACCTGTGGGCTCAGAAAATGAATGACAAGTTTCAGTCCTAAACAAATATTCAGTCAAAGTCCTTTGAAAATATTTTTCAAAAGAGGTGGTAAAGGTTGGTGTTGGCAACAGCATAAGCAAAAGCCACACTTTATTTTTACATGTGAACACTGAAAATAAGAATGAAGCAATGATGTCCCCCTTATAAAATACATGAGGGAAGATGGAGCTTGAGTAGGTAACACTGAAAATAAGAATGAAGCAATGATGCCCCCCTTATAAAATACATGAGGGAAGATGGAGCTTGAGCAGGTGGAAGCTGAACCCACTTGCTTGTGCTCCCAGCATGGGTCTTTGGCTGATCTTCCAACAAGTGACTTGAACAATCAAAATCTCAACTGATATTAATTTTTGAAGCCAAGGATTACAGACAATGCTTTGCATCATCCAGTAAGAGATTTCATAAGTTGAGGGGGAAATGCCCTGTGCCAAGTGCCTGCAGCAGAGGAGAGATCAGACAGAAAATGCAGCTTAGTGTGGCTCCCTCTCCTCCTTCCCTCCTGTGGGAGTAGGGCCCATGTCCCACACAGGGAAACTACCAACCCTAATCATGAGAGACTTGGAAGGATATACAAAGTCTGGGAGACTTAGACTACACACACACAGAGAAAGCATCATGTCCAAATGTGCAGTGCCTGCTAAGAGAGTTCCAGAGAGAAACTATCTCCTAAAACTTCAGAGGCACGGGCAGACTGTGGAGAGCCCTGACCAAGAGAGACTTTGTGCTTTTTTACGGAGATGGAGCACTCATAGGACCAGCCCAGGGCTTGATACTGCAGTGCAGGGGCCAAAAAGAGACTCTTTCAAAAGGGGAGCTGAGGTGAGACTGGACAGAAAGCCTGTGCTCATGGGTTCATGCAGCAGCTCTCCCAACAAAGAAACCAGAGTGAAAGTTCATTTCAGTCCCACTGTCCAGCTGCACAGAAGGACCATAAAGTAGCCTGGTGAAGGGAATGTGGGACCTGGCCCTGTGTGGCTGGCAAGCAGGGTGCTGATTCTCCTGCAAGAGTGGCAGGCTGAGGACTAGACATCCAGGAGCTGAATCCCTAAGATTTCATTGCAGCCAGGCAGTTCTCACAGGCAGGCATGCCCAACCCCCACTTGTAGTATTACAGGCTCTACTTGGTGCATATCCACAGGGGAAAGGAGGAGGAACTCTAAAATGACCCTTTCTGAACTTCTAACAGACACCATGAGCAGTGCTGGTTCCTCAGGCCATGATCCACTGAAACCAGCAGAGCAAAGAGATTAGACACAGGTGCAACAAGGGGTGTTCAGAGCCCCACCTAAACTCAGCTCTTATACTATCAGTGCCAAGCAGGAAAGAGCTTCCCCTTTTACATAGATTGGTTCCTCAAAGGAAACAAGAAGCTAGATCATCAGAAACTATACATTACTCCCACCATCTTCCCTGAAAAGTCTTCCCTGAACAGTGCCCCAAGGGATGACCCAGAGATTCCACCCTCCCGATGGCACCAGAAGCCCCCTCTAGGGGCAGGTGGAGGTGGTACTACTGGCAGTGCCTTCTGGACATTAGATAAACCATTGGGCCTTGTGCTGATAGAAAACTGGCACACTAGGGGACCAGCCAAGCCTGAAGGAAATAGACAGGTTGTGGATCAAAAGTAGTCTTGATCAGGCTGCCTATGGCTAGGTGAGGAACCATCTGACATTACCAGGGGAAGATCCAGAAGGAGATGAAAGTGGCAAACAATAAATGAATTCAACCGTGGTCTTCTTCATTATTTCTGTTATTTTGTTCTCCAGCATAACTTTGTAACATTTTTTCTTTTTCTTCATGTTTGTTCCTCTTATTTCACTATTTGTTATTTTACATTAATTTAGATCTCAGTTTAACTCCTTCCTTCTCTTACTCCATTTTGCCTTCTTCCTTTGTCTTATTTTTGTTTAAAATTTTTATTTTTTCCCTTTCAACACCTTGTTTCTATTTCCCACTCTTACTATTTCTCTTCCCTCCAGGCTCCCAAAAACATTTTTCTTGCCGCTTACATTCTTTTTGCCTTTCTTATAATATGATTAATCTTTCTCCACCTTTATTAATCTTTGATTGTTGGCTGTTCATATGGTGGTGGTTGTTGCATTTCTTCAATTTTATTCCTAGAGGTTCACTACTTTTATATTTCAAACCTCCTATTTTACTGTTCCCCACTTCTGCTGCATTTTGCCTTCCTCCTGCCCTTTTTTTTTTCATTTTAAATCTTATTTTTCCCCTCTCTTAGCCTGATTTTCATCCCTCACTCTTATTATTTCTTTTCACTCTGTCCTCTCAAAATCACATTTCTTTCCTTTAGACATCTCATAATCTTTTTTCTTTTTTCTCTTTCTAATTCCCTTTCAACCTTTATCATCACTCATCTGTTGATATTGCTGTGACAGATGTTTTTCTTCAATTTTCTTGACATTTATTTCACTAATTTCTGTTAAACCTCCATTTTGCCTTGTTTCATCCCTTTTTAATTTATAATGTAAATTTTATTTTCTTTTTCTTCACTTTGTTTCTGTCCCCTACTCTTATTATTTCTCCTCTCTCTACCCTCTCAAAATCATTTTCTTTCCATTAGTCATCTCATATTCACTTTTCCTTTTTTACAATAGTCATAACCTCTTTTGACTTTACTAATATTTGCTCATTTTTTGTTCAGTGTAGTTGAGGTTCAGGGTGATTTTTGTGGGTGTGGGGTTTCTTCCTGGATTGTTTTATTTTGTTCTGGCAGCACCTGTGCCAACAGCATACAATATGTGGTGGGTGGTGTGATGCTCAGACACACACCTGGAGGGAAAAACCCACCAAAGAACAACCCAACACCAACCAAAACACAATTACAACAAGAGACCCCAAATAAATGGCATAAAGGGCATCCGAAAAGCATCCAGCTTGGAAGATCAAAGAGAATGCACCATGCCCACGTCCCACAGGATAGGAGGTCAAAGCAGATCAATCTAGTGTGCAGAAACAAACAAAAACAGTCACCTAAAATGGGAAAACAAAGAAAACACCCAATTAGAAGGAAAGGAGGAATCCCCAAAAAGAGTAATAAATGAAATTGAGGCAAGCAATCTATCAAACATAGAGAACAAAATAATGGGTATAAGCATGCTCAAGGAGCTCAGTGAGAACTACAAAGGAACTCTATGGGACCTTCAAGGAACTTAGTGGGAACTACATCAGTACAAAAAAAGACATAGAAACTATGAATAACAGCCAGAAGGAAATAAAGAATACAATATCTGAAGTGAAGAATACACTAGAAGGAATTAAAAGTAGGCTATATGAAGCAGAAGAGAGAATCAGGAAGTTGAAGGACAATGTAGAAAAAAGCACCTAGACAGAGCAACTAAAAAAAAGTCTCAAAATTAATATAGTTTAAGGAAGCTGTAGGACAACATGAAATATAATAATACATCATAGTGGTGCCAGTAGAAGAAAAAAAGGAGTAAGGCACAGAAAACCTGTTTGAAAAACTAATGACAGAAAACCCCCCTAACTTGGTGAGGGAAAAAGTCAAGCACGCGCCAGGAAGCACAAAGGGTCCCAATCAAGATAAACCCAGAGGCCCACTCCAAGAAACATCATTATTAATATGGCAAAATTTAAAAACAAAGAATCTTAAAGGCAGCAAGGGAGAAATACCTAGTAATATACAAAGAAGATCAGATAAAGCTAGCAGCTGACTTCTCAACAGAAACACTATAAACCAGAAGGGAATGGCAAGAAATATTCCAAGTAATGAAAAGCAAAGGCCTGCAACCAAGACTACTCTACCCAGCAAGGCTCTCATTTAAAATGCAAGGCAAAATAAGGAGCTTCCCAGGCACTACCCCCCAAAAAAAGGCTAAAATAGAATACTTCCACCAAACTAGCATTTCAAGAGATGCTAAAGGGACTGCTTTAAGAAAAAGGGAAAAAAGAGAGAGCAACACAGGTACAAAGGGAAAAAATAGAAATGAATAAGTACCTATCAATAATAACCTTAAATATAAATGGATTAAACACGCCAATCAAAAGACATAGGGTATCTGGAGAAGAAAACACAAAGCATATATGCTGTCTACAAGAGACACATCTCAAAACAAAAGATCTACACAGGCTGAAAGTGAAGGGATGGTAAACAATATTCCAAGCAAACAGACATGAAAAAAAACTAGAGGAGCAATATTTACATCACACAAAATGGACTTCAAAACAAATGCCATAAAAAGAGACAAAGAAGGTCACTACATAATACTTAAGGGAGTGGTGGTCTAACAAGAGGATATAGCCCTTGTAAACATATATATATACCCAACACAGGAGAACCTAAATATATATAGAAGATCGTAAGGACTTCAAGAAAGATATTGACACAACACAGTCTTCATAGAGGATTTTAACACTCCACTGTCAACAATGGATAGATCTTCCAAAGAACAAGGATATTGTGGCATTGGCTGACACTCTAGATCAAATTGAGTTAATTTATATATACAGAACATTTCATCCCAAAGAAACAAAATACATATTTTCTTTTCAAATGCACATGGAACATTTTCAAAGATAGACCATATGGTAGGACACAAAACAAGCTCAACAAATGCAAGAAAATTGAAATCATATCAAGCATCTTCTTGGATCACAATGGCTTGAAACTACAAACCAACCTCAAGGAAAAAACTCAAAAATGTTCAAGTACATGGAGACCGAAAAACATATTATTAAATAATAAATGAGTTAACAATGAGATCAAAGAAGAACCCAAAAAGTACTGGAAACAAATGAAAATAAACACCTAACAATCCAAAACCTATGGGACACGGAAAAGAGAGTCCTGAGAGGAACTTCATAGCTATAGAGGCCTACATAAGGAAGAGAGAAAAATCTGAAATAAACAACCTAACCCTACATCTACAAGAACTAGAGGAACAACAACAAAGCCCAGAGCCAGTAAAAGGAAGAAAATAAGATCAGAACAGAATTAAATGAGACAGAGACAAAAAAATAAACTAATTAAGGAGCTGGTTCTTTGAAAAAATGAACAAAATTAAAGTAGTTTTCACTAAAATCAAGAAAAAAAAAGAGGGAACCCAAATAAATGAAATAAGAAATGAAAGGGGAGAAGTTACAACCGATAATGTAGAAAAACAAAGCATTGTAAGAAATTACTATGAACAGCTATATGCCAAGAAATTGGACAAGGGCAAAATGTATAAATTTCTAGAAATACACTCTTCCAAAACTAAATCAAGAAGAAGTAGAAAGCCTGTATTAGACTGATAATAACTAGTGAAATTGAAGTAGTAATAAAAAAAACTCAAGGAACACAAAAGCCTTGGACCAGATGGCTTCATGGGCAAATTTTACCTAACATTTAAGGAACTCCTATCCTTCTCAAACTATTCCAAAAAATTCAATAAGGAAGACTCCCAAAGTCTTTGTACAAGGACACTGTTATCCTAGTTCCTAAACCAGGTAAAGACACAACAAAGAAAGAAAACTACAAACCAATATCTCTGAGGAACATAGATGTAAAAATTCTCAACAAAATACCACAATCCAGATTCAGAAAAACATTAAAAAGATCATACATCATGATCAAGTGGATTTATCCCATGATTGTAAGGGTGATACAATATTTTCAAATCAATAAACATGTTACACCACATAAACAAAATGAAGGACAAAAATCACATGATCATATCAATAGATGCTGAAAAAGCGTTTGATAAAATACAGCACCCATTCATGAAAAAGCACTCACCAAAGTGGGAACAGAGGGAGCATACCTCAACATAATAAAGACCATATATGAGAAACATATTGCCAACCTCTTCAAGAGGCAAAAACTAAAAGCTTTCCCATTAAGATAATGAACAAGACAAGGGTGTCAGCTTAGTATATGAAGTTCTAGCCACAGTGATCAGACAAAAAGAAATAAACAGCATCCAAATTGGAAAGGAGGGAGTAAAACTGTCATTACTTGCAAATGACATGATAATGTACACAGAAAAACTACATAGAGTCCATAAAAAAACTACTCGACCTAATAAATGAATTTGGCAAAAGTGGGACACAAAGTCAATATTCAGAAACCGATGGCATTTTTGTACACCAACAATGAACTACCAGAAAGAGAAACTAGGGAAAAAATCCTATTTACCATAGCAACAAGAGAAATAAAGTACCTAGGAATAAATTTAACCAATGAGGTAAAAGACCTTACTTGGAAAACTAGAGAATACTTAAGAAAGAAACTAAAAAAGATACAAATAAATGAAAGGATATACTGTATTCAACATTGTTAGAATCACCTTTAAAATATCCATACCACCCAAAGCAATCTCTATACCTGATATCAAACTATATTATAAGGCCGCTATAATCAAAACAGTCTGGTACTGCCATAAAAACACACACATAGATCAGTGGAACAGAATAGAGAGCCCAAAAATAAACCTATGTCACTATGGTCAATTAATATTTGACAAAGGGGGCACAAACAAATAATGAAGTAAAAATAGCCTCTTCAACAAATAGTGTTGGGAGAACTGGACTGGTACATGCAAAAAAATGAAACTAGACCACCAACTTACACCATACACCAGAATAAACTCAAAACAGATAAAAGACTTAAATATAAATTGTGACACCATAAAAGTCCTAGAGGAAAACATAGGCAATAAAATTTCAGATATCCCATGTAGCAATATTTTTGCTGATATATCTCCTAGGGCAAGGGAAATAAAGGGAAAAAAATAAAGAAATGGGACCTACATCAAATTGAAAAGCTTCTGCACAGCCAAAAAAACCATTATCAAAATGAAAAGGGAAACAAACCATATGGGAGAGCATAAATGATACACTGGACAAGGGTTTAACCTCCAAAATATATAAAGAAGTCATATGACTCAACACCAGGAAGACAAACAATCCTATTAAAAATGAGCAGAGGACCTCAAAAGCCACTTCTCCAAAGAGGACATACAGGTGGCCAATAGCCTTATGAAAAGAAGCTTAACATCACTAGCCATCAGAGAGATGCAAATTAAAACTATAATGAGATATCACCTCACACCTGTCAGAATGGCCATCAGTAAATCAACAAACAAGTGCTAACAAAGATGTGGAGAAAAGGAAACCCTAGTGCACCATTGGTGGGAATGTAGACTGGTGCAGCCACCTCATAAAACAGTATAGAATTTCCTCAAAAACTTAAAAATGGAACTGCCTTTTGACCCAGCTATTCCACTGCTGGGATTATACCCTGAGAGTCCCAAATCATCAATTCAAAAGAATTTAAGCACCCCTATGTTCACAGTAGCACTGTTTACAATAGCCAAGTACTGGAAACAGCCCAAGTGCCCATCAGTACACGAATATATAAAAAAACTGTGGTACGTTTACACAATGGAATACTTACTACACAGCAAAAAGAAGGAAGGAACTCTTACCTTTTGTAACAGGATGGATGGAACTGGAGAATATTATGCTAAGTGAAATAAGCCAGTTGGTGAAAGACAAGTACCACATGATCTCACCTATAAGGGGAATCTAATGAACAAAATAAACTAATAAGCAAGATAGAACCAGAAGCAGAGAAATATGGAACAGACTGACAGTGACCAGAGTGGGAGGCTGAAGGGGATAATGGTGGAAAGAAGAGATAGGGACTAGTCAAAAAATGTGTATGAGTGTCACAGGTTTGATTCCCAGTCAGAGTACATGCCTGGGTTGCAGGCCTTGGCCCCCAGCAACCGCACACTGATGTTTCTCTCTCTCTCTCTTTCTCCCTCCCTTCCCTCTCTAAAAAATAAATAAATAAAATCTTTTAAAAAATGTATGAATGACCTATGGACATGGACAACTATGTGGGGATTGATTGTAGGTGCTGGGAGGTGGGCTGGGTGTAGGTGAGCAAAGGGGGAAAATTGGGACAATTGTAATATAATAACAATAAAATTTTTTTAAAAAAAAAAAGAAAATTTTGTGTAAGAAATACATTTTTGGATATTAGAAAAACAAATTTCACAACCACTTAAAAAAAAGGAAAAGAAAAGGCCCAATGTATTAACTTTCCTCTGCCTTAAAAAAAAAGTGTCAATTTTAGTTTCTCAAACAACAAAATTTTCCTGAGCACAATAGCTCATTTCTCTATGATACAGCTAGTTGGCAATCCCTGATCAGTTGAAATCCCTCCACAGACCAGGGTCTGGGACTGAAACCAAAAGAAGTAAATCAGTGAAGGCTGGATTTCTATCCCATTATACAGGCCAGCCCTCTTCTAAGAGGAGGAGTGGCCAGAAGCAATAGGGAAGTTCACAACTACTGGTCAGTATCTAAGACTGCATGACATGGGAAGGAGGTTATGCTCCCATCTGACCCTGGGTAATCTCATTCCATCCTCCTTTTACTATGCTATATTGCATCACTTACATTCTACATAGCTCTCCCTTCTAGCACGTATTCAGCATCAACGGTACTCCAAGAAAATTAGTAAAGACATCACTCTTATGTGAAAGGCCTCCTAAAACTCATAATCCTGAGATAAAAGAAGTCAACACTATTTCATCACACAGAAGCTAGAGGCTGGGAGAAAAGTTGGCCAGAAAATACTTATTCAAAAAAAAAGTTACATTCTGATATTGATCCAAAAAGAGAATATTGGCAGAAACCTCAAGACTTTGTTCTTTCTGCTGCTACTAAAATGAAATAGGTTTTAGTTCTAATCCAGTCATATGAAACAAACCAAAAGCAGACAGACTGGCAAATACTACCTCTAGATGCATACTGTCACACATCATCAATTCAAGAAGGTCAGAAAAGAAGCCCAGGCAGTTACAAAGTATATGAGATGAACAATGAGCATTTTTTTAATCCTGATCTAGGGAGACAGCATAAAGGAGTCCACCTGTGCCAAAGACTTCAAACGCTAGATAAGGAAGGACAAAGAAAGAGGCTTAAAGGGAAAATTCATCAACAAGTCAAGAATATAAATAGAATATAATAAAGTGAAACTAACTTCAATTTTTGCAAGAATATTGGCATTCGGCACTCAAAGACATAGCAAAACCTCTCTGTATACAGAGGAAATGTGAAACCCTGAAATCCAGGCAGCACCCAGTTACCCAAGCCACAGCCAGGTGGGGTTAATCTCCACACAAGCTGTCTTAAGAAATTGCATACTCCATTTTATCCATTTTTATTGTTTTCTGGTTTTTCCTCTAGTGTTGTTTTGTCTTCCTCTTCTTTCGTTGTTAAATATTAGCATCCAAAGAAATAAATCTTGAAAAACAATCTTCATTTACTCAATTCCTCTTGAACCCAAGGGGCCACCAAAATAAAGGGCATTGGAGTGATGGGTTTTTAATGAAGCAAGTAGCTCAACTAAGTAACTGGGAAAAGTAAACAGAAAGGTGCTGAAATTTGACCTGGTTGCTAAGAGGAAAAGTCAACACAAATCCATGGAGAATACTAGCAGTTTTAGGTATCAGAGCTCCTTTAGCCTCAACACAATCTTCCTCAAGGAATGCTTCCATGTATTTTAAAAAATAACCACTTTGCCTGCTCCCAGATATATAGCATAGGGCAGGGATAAATTCCAAGCTGGCAAAAGTCCAAATCCAACAGTTGCAGCTATAGTTGCTGCCTTGTTTACAAAGCAATTCAGGAAGCTTTTAGAGGGCAGAGTGCACCAGACAGAAGGGGGTCTGTAAGCAAAACATGGATGGATCCCAATGCATTCAGAGCAGACAACACATCTGTTCCCAGGTCCCTCTTGGAAACATACCAAATACGAATCTGAGTCAACGTTTAATGCTCATGTTTTTTCAGGAAAGCACATCTACTTCAACAGGCAAATCAACCCTTGGGCCACCCCCTGCATTCTAACCAAAGCACTGAAAACACCCCACAAGGTTTGGAGTGCACTCCAATCAACTCTGGCCCAAGCTACTTTGCTAAGGACCTGCATCTGTATGCCTTCTATGGCCATTTCATGCCTCTTACAAACTAAGCTCCTTAGCCTGGTTACCCTTGTTACTTCCTCATGCCCAGAAGATTTTGTACTCTCACTTGCTCTATTCCCCTTCAGTCCTTTATAATGCTGTCCCCTTGCCTTTTTTGTTTTCTTGGCATAGTTTAATTCCGAGTTCCTCTCTATGAACAAGAAACATACTGTCAAGAAGTAGTGTGGGGAGGGTAGAGAGGGAGAGTAATAGAATAAATGCTGAAAAGGAAGCAGAGATACATTATGCCTGTTTACAGATCTTGAAAAAATGTGCAAAGATAATGACGTGGGTGAAAATATGATGGGCACAGATGGGAATAATTAAAGCAGAAAGATGCTCTTAGATGTTTAAAGGGGGGTAATTTAAGAGGAAAAGTAACCAAACATAAAAGTGAAAGAAGAAAACATTATTTAAAAGATGAATATAACATGGAGCTTAAAATACTTAATTATTTAATAAATTAATTCAAACAAAATAAAAATAGGAACTCTGTGTACTCATGAGTATGGCTAGCACAGCACCGTGTTCACACACTCAGAAATGACATCACCCCAAACCTTTCCTCAGTGGGTTCCTGGGTAGAATATTTGATACAGCCACAGTAAAAGACCATCATAATCCAGTTGTTCCCACGACCATAAACATACTTCTCCTGCACTCAAATGAAAAGCATAAACCCTGATGACAAATCACTGCAGATTTACAGTGGGAGTAAATGGTAAGCATAAAATCCTAACTACATCTTTGTGCATGTAGCACCTACACAATAAATCAGCACAGGACCTGGCTCAGCCATACTTCTCACTATGTAATTATACATATGAATTACATGTTTAATCTCACATATTAATAACAGTCTATAATTGTGATGTCATATAAACCTCATCAAGGAAAACTAGCATATTTGCATAAAACTTGTAATGAAAAAATATAATGACTATACTAACAAGACAGAGAAAGGAATGTATATCTGTGACAAACTGTGTCAAGAAGAATAGAAAGTGATTCTCTTTCTTGAACATTATTTCAGGTCTGTTTAACACAATCTGCACCACTCAACGAAAGTACACTGTCCTACACACATCAAATCAGATTTGGATAATGTTCCTGACTTCAGATAAAATTTCATTACTATATTTAGTTATGACATGATAGGAAATGCTTACCTTATTAAACTTAATAAAAAATGAATATGCTAAGAATCAGAGGTCCTGACTCCAAACTGTCATGTGTTTTGCTGTATTCACACAGCAAAACAAGCCTAGCCACTGGCAACCTCATAGCCTCAGACTTAATTTCAACCTTAAAATAAACAATTATGAAAAAGTGTAATTTCTTTAGAAAGAAAATAGAATACAGGGGTATCCTCTTTTAGAAAAATTTCACAAAATCGAAGTTAATCATCAGTAAGGATTTGTTGCCTGTACTGTAATTTCATATACCCTCATTGGCAAATTGGAACTTCCTAACTTGCTAGTTTTGTTTCTACAAATAAAACCAGAGTGTGATTTTAAAAAAACAAAAAAACAGTCAATTAAGACACAGGAAGTGGTTTGAATTCAAATAACAAGATGGTAATTAAGGCTCTTCATTCTCATTGTCTTATTTTTACAAAGCACATCCTGACCAAACCAAAAAAAAAGAAAAAACCCAAAATACATAAAACTCGAACTGACAGACTTCAAGATTTTTTTCAATGTAAAGCTTGGAAATATTCCAGTTTTAATTTTAGTACTTTACTAATATATGTGTCATTTTTTTTTTGCTCACAAATAAATCAAGTAGGTATGAAAAAGCATATAAACAGTCCTTTGAAGAAGTAAGCAATCTAAAAAATAAGTACTGTTATCTGCTTTTATAAACAGCTTTATGAAGCAAAGTATTTTAAAAATTATACTGATAAAGGACACATGGACAATAACAAGGGGCGACGGAAATGGGAGGGAGGTGGGGAGGACTGGGGGGGTGGGCTGGGATGGGGGTAAAAGGCAGAAAACTGTACTTGAACAACAATTAAAATTTTAAAAATATTACACTGAATCTATCTCTCAAAAGTGATTCAAAACCGCACGTCTATACGAGGAAGAACGATGCAGTCCTTAGACTGACTCGACAGTAGAGGACCAGCGAGGCAGTCCCATCAGTGAGTGGCACAGCCCTCCTGTGAGTCATTATCTATCTATCTCTCAGGGACAGAGAGGAGCCAAGTCTTGTTGCTGAAATTTGTGTTGTTCGAGGTCTGTCATTTAGGTGGACCTGATTGCCACTTAGTGAGGTCCCTACTTCCACGACATCATTTACCATTAATGTATCCCGAGCCAACTGAAAACTACAGGTATTTTATGAGTAGCAAGAGCCCTTATGCATTAAAAATAACTAATAAATAGCCATGCACTATAAGGGAACAATGCAATTATTTTCCACCAAAAATGATATCATTTATGATTTTCAAAATTGTACTCAAACCTCAATTATTGTTCATCTGTCACCCTCACTCCTAAAACCCAATGCAAGTAATCACCTGAAAGATAAATTCTCACTGAACTTCCATCATGTTTACACATCAGAAAAGAAATTTAAAAACTATCATTTCATTCAACCATTAAATAGGTCACTTTAAAGTTTCTTGGTAAAAACTTAAAAGAAATGCCTGATTTATTTACCCACGGGGGATGGGGGGAGGGGAGAAAACAAACACGAGAGGGAAGTGGAATTGCACAGGCAAAATTTATCCATTTAAATGTTTGGAAGATCTAAAAATGCTGCTCAAAAGTATTATGAGTTCTCATATATCATTCAACAGTAAACTTACTTTCTTATTTCAACAAATATCTGTAAGACTAGTACTTTGCAGACAAATAAACAAAGATCAACATTCTCAGCCCATTTTAACCAATTATCTTCAGGTTTCTTCCTTCTACAAAATCTCTATGATATTAATAATAATCTAAAATAATGATAAAATCACAACTCCTAAGATTCGCTGAGCACTTACTATATGCCAGGCACTGTTCTAGACACTTTGCAAATGTTAACCCATTCAATTCTAGAAACAGTCCTGAGGAAAATACTGTAAATATCTAAGTATCTCCATTATCCAGACAGGGAAATTAGAGCACAGTGAGATTAGATAACTGGAACATGATTACAACAGTCAGCTAATGGCAGATTTGGGATAGGATTCCAGGTAGTCTGGCTCCAGAATTTACTTTTAACACTAGGCTAAAATTAATCTCAAGCTGATATCTACCATCAGTCTCATGATATCAACTCAGAAGGAGTAATCTGTTATGTAAATACTACACACACAAACAGCGTGTAACTGTTAATCCATTAAGTGATGCTGAATTAAAATGAAGCATTTCAGGACCATTAGCTTATTTTTTTGTGACCTCAGTTATATAACCTGATAAACGTTTATTTTCATGAAAGTATGTGATTTGGGAATAGAAAAAGACACCCAATACTTCTATGCATAAAAGAACATCTTTAGGATACATAATCATATAATATTTTCATTAGTTCAGGGAGTCCTAGTTATCTTAATATTCATCATTTGAGCCCCCATAGTTATTAGTAAGAAGGCAAAAGTTGTCATAGCATTAAAAAAACACTAACTACTTATAAAATTAATCCCTACCCAATTAACACTACAGTCTGTCTCTATCCATTGAATTATACTCTTTATAGGTCTCTGGAAGATAGTACACTGCATATACAAAGACAACAGACTGCAGCATAAAATTGTAACTCTTATCAAAGATGCAGCATTTCATGAAATCAATGACAGTAATGATAAAGACTGCTTTAATCACAAGCAAAATCAATAACCAATGAGTATCTGGCAAACTTAGACCAACTAACAACCAAGAGGGAAACTGCAAGAATGACAACAGGCTAAGCAATAAAGTGAAGGAAAGAGCCATTGTGTCATCCAACTTTATCAGAAAATTTGTACTATATAAACAATCAACACTTGGTTGTTTGCTCATTCTAAGAATTACAGAGTTGTAATATATTTTAAATGTTGCTAAATGTACAACAAAATAATATTCCTAATTTTTAGTTTCACTCTCCATGATAAAGCTCAGTCAAATCTCTTTCCATTTACAACGAAATTCTGGTACCTGAGTGAAGTGAATGCACTTCAATGACCTTTTCCAGTCATCAATCACCTTCTAATGCAGGGGATCTCTTGTACACAGTCTGCATTTTAAAAGGAACTCACAACTTAAGACTTGGATGAAGGAGAACTGGAGAACTAGCATAGCTTTTGGCAGAGGGATCTAATGAGGGAAGAGTTTTGAGTCTGAGAAATGGGCTTCAAGTCCCAGCTGCATTGCATAGCAACTGCACTGAGTTTGGGTATACTCTTAACCTGCTGCTGACAGTTTTCACACCTGGGAAATGGAATAGTCCCTATTTCATGGTGCTGTTACGGAGAGAAAATGAGATAGCACATGTGGAACACTTCTTAATCAGTAAGTGGCTATCCAAATGTCAATTATGCTTACACTCAACCTGCATTTCCGTAAATTGATAGTATATTTCACCAAGCACTCATCATTCATATATTACATATTGACTGACTTCTGGTTAGATGCTGTGGGAATCAACTATAAACTAAAACAAGATATCTGTTTTTAAAAGTCTGCCTGTTCTGTGAATTTTTAAAGGTTATTAGAGAAGATACATGTGAACAAAATTGGTATACAAGGTAAATACGTAATATGACATTATAGTTGTAAAAACAAGAAACAATGGAAATCCTAAGAAACAGTTTGATTCCAAATAGGATAATCAGGGTAGGCTTCCTGAGGGAAACTGCATGAAAGCAAGACATGGCGGGGTGATTTTACGGTTGAAAGATAATATGTCCACCTCACTATATATGGGTCATCCTACTCCTTTTGTGTACCTGTAAAAGGAGCCTCTAAAACACAAATGATGGTTGACAAAGCAACATGGGGCTTGTGAAGACCTTCAATTCATTATTATCTATTGTGCCACCTGCCATGTCTGGCATGCAGTTTAAATACTGTAGTGCAAAGCTCTTCTGCTGATAATGCCAAGTCAAACCATAATATACAACTCCCCTGAAGACACTGACAGAAAATTTTAGCTCCAGGTCATGCATTTATGAGGAGATAATCAAAGACACATTTTTGCAAAAAAGCAAGAATCATATTCAAAGCTGTGCATCTTTGGCCAATTGTCTGCTACTTTTCTGTATTAAATCTCCAGAGTGAAAAATATGAAACAATATATTTCTATTTTTGCCCATCAGAACCACTAAACCCTGATATGAAGCGAACTGCTCAGATTGTAAACATGGAAGGAATAAATCTGCTGGGTAACAGTAAACTCAAGTAGCGCATATCACATCTAGTATTCTTGTAGACTCTCCTTATCAGTATTTAAGCAGCAGAGACAGAACCAACAACCACAGATAAAGCACACTACGCTATTGAAATTCATCTGCTGTTCTGGTATCCTAGTACTCTGTCCTATGCAAACCTAGATGGTTTATTTTCATGTAGCCACAGTTCTAACTTGTTGGGTGTTGGGTCGATAGCCAGAAACTGGAAGGCACTGATCCCCTCTCCATGCTGTAAATTTCAAGGGTTATAGACACACACAGAACAAAACTAGTAGATTTTGTACTCACAGTCTAAATATTCAGGCAAACAACAAGATGTGATCAGCTAGTAAAGAAAAAATTAGAAAACACTCTGCATACTATTCTGACTTTTTCAAACTATCCAACTCATTGTTTAGACTAAATCTTATCAGCCACAGGGCATCCAGTTAAACATGACAATAGAGATGAGGAGGAGGAAAAGTTTCTAAAACAATATAGCATAAGCTGTTTCAATGAATTGAGTGGCTTATGAGATGGACACTTATTAAATATAAAGAGACTTTAAAATCATCCAGTATGTCAGTTGTAGGTGTGTTTAAAGAAACACTGGAGAGGAGGAAATGTTTAGGGGAAGATGTGATCCAAAACATGCCGTTCTTTAACCATCTGGAGGAAAACAGATTTCAACTCACTTGAAAACTATCTGGCTGAAGACTATACAATTTCCCTTCAGTAGCTCATTAAACTGTTATATCACCTTGACAGTCAATTCTTGCAAAGTTAAATGCAAATTAAAACACTGTTAATTGAATCATGCAATATATGACTAAGGGAGTCCACTGTTCATAGGAAAATTGTGGTGAAGTAATTCATTCCCGTGCAAAAATAACTACATCACCCCTGATAGACATAACTTCAGATTTTAGCATAACCAGTTTGTGTATTGCAGTGAAAAGATGTTGCATTTACACTTATCTACCTCAAATTATAGGATGACTCTGACTCTTTAACACTGTACTCAGAAGTGAGTTAGAAGCATGATTATGAGTAGTAAAGAAATTCAACTACTGGGCATGAAAAACATTTGCTCTCCCTATTCTCCTGCCCTTCACATATAAAAAATTCTTTCTTCAACAAAGTAAGATTGTATAAGACACTGAGAGAAAAACATTTGCCTTACCCATCCTGGAATGCAGAGGTCACTTGTGGCTCAATGGTTATGCTCTGCATATTTTGATAATGCACAGAAGAAAATGAAACTTCTTTAATAATATAGCCAAAGGGGATAATGAGAGTGAAACACTCAAGTGGTTTGTATGGTTAGCCTTAATAAGAACAGACAGTCCACTAGTCTACTGCTTCACATGATCTATTTATAGTCAAAATGGCTATATTTAGAGAAATCCTACAGTACATGAGAACTGAGAAATAAATATCAAACCTACTGGCCCTTCTAGACTTCCAAACAATCTTGTTAGCCTTAGGAAAGCATGAGCCATTGGAGGTTTGCTTCAGCTCAGAGCCACAGCAGAATATGAACCAGAAATGTTACTGCATATTATAAACTTAAAAAATACACTACTGCAAATTGTATTTGGGGCAACACTTTAAATTGTTTCACATTTGAGATCAGCATTTATACATATTAATGTCAAAGAACCTATAGCCCAAATCCCAATGTTTATCACTACCTGAGAAATTAAACTAAACACACCACATCAAGCAACCAACCAAATTCTATCTCTATTAAACCCAAGCCAAGAGTGAGACCTTGACAACAGGACTGAGGAGGTTAGGGCTTAATTTAAACGGTGACTGCAATAAAACAATTCAAATGTGAGAGTTTACAGGGCAAGTACTTAAAGCACCTCCATACAAATATTTACATAAACTATACAACATCATAATCCAAAGATAAAAGATTCAAGAACTCATTAAATCATAATTTGGAATGTAAATATTACAAAAGGCAAGAAAAGACTGCAGAGTTAACTGGGTCCTATAAATGAATGCAAAATGAAGATTATTTTGACAGCAGGAGAAAAGATCAGTAAGGGGTGAAAAGTAGGTGTATTAACAAAAAGGAAAATGTATCTCTTAATTTTGTGTTATACTATATATACTTCCCACCAAGACCCCTTTGAAGTTTTTATCATTTAGAATTCCCTTCCCCTTTCATTCCATCCTTAGACCATCAAAATCACGCATCTTTTGCTTTTCTCCAGTTCCTAGATGATTTCCAACCATTTTCCTCTTCTCTGTTAGACTGACCCTTTGTTTTGATCCCCTACCCACTCTCCTTTCTCACAATAGTGTTTAATCCCCCATAAACACAGTGAAGCATTCAAGTAATTTTCAACAATATTTCTACCTTCCCCCCCTTTACCCAATCCCAGTACAAAGTAAAAGAATGTTGAAAATTCTCTCTGGTGCCCATTCTCTGCCTTAAAGAAACATACCACAAACAGACATATGCCTCTTGAATTTTTAAAACTCAAACTACCAATAATAAATATTATAAATTACAATCATCAGAGAGTTCTCATTTGCAAAAAATTGGCAAGTTTATGAAAGCTATGTTTTCAGGTTCATAAAACCAATGCCCCATCTGGTCTTTTAACGTGGGAAATTAGCTGAATCCTCTAGGGAATTAAGAAATCTTTGACCTGAACTTGAAAATAAGCCCCTGAGATTCAGTAATCTGATTAGTTAAACTGGGTGAACACGACAAAATGGACCTTAAATGGGAAGAGCCAGAGCGGGAACAGATGCTAGAATCGTGAAGTGGCTTCCATCCAAACCCAAAGTCGGTCACTGGTTCTTCTATAAGGATTGGTCAAGGAAACACATTTTTGTCCTCAGGCCACTTGGATCTCAACTGCGCCCAAGCCCCTAATGATATTTATCTGCACAGTGAGTTACTTTCTTGATCCATAAATTCAGTTTGAGACTTCCCATGGCCAAGTCCAAAAGCTCTCACATCCTCCAGTGTTACCTTCAGACACTCAGTTTTCTCAGCCAGAATTACAAGAGGGAACTTTTAAAAAATGCATATGCCCAGGGTCCCATACCACAACTACTGAATTAGCCTCTCCAGGGAGAAGCTAATTTTTTAAGCTCCATATACTCCTCTGAAACACACCATTGATTAAGCACCACTGACTTAGAATTTAGAAGAATGGGTATAATGAAATAAAGAAAGTCACAGACACACAAGATCACCACATAATCAAGGAGACAAACAGTAGCAGAGAACATGACTGTCTCCTGACAATTGTGAACCCACACTCCTCATCTGGTTGAAAGCATTCAGCCAGGCACTGGCCCCACCAGCAAAGGAGTCATCCAATAGCCCTGGCACGCTTTTGGAATATTCAACAGGTTGCTCAAAGGGGTATGGACTTTGAAAGCTACCATTATACTACTAGAGCTGACATCCAGCAATGTCACACGTGTATTGATAATTGACTCTGTCTATTTTGTTTACAATTTTACGCCCAATCAATTGCATGTTTCTGCAGATGTCTAACAAATTCAGGGCATTTCATTCCTCAGCTGACACCATCATGCTGTTTCCACCCTCCTGGTCTATTGGTTATGATGGTGTCCAAAGACACATCCACCAGCATTAGAAAAGGTCATTAAAAAGCTCTTACAACCATTTGTACCCAGATGGACAGGTCTCCAGCCAAAAGGAGAGAGGACATGCCCCAAGCAGTGCCATGGTTAGTTTTTTAATTATTGGTTGTAGGTCCTGAGTTATTCACATTTTAGCTGTAAATCTTAATTTTTTTAAGATTTTATTTATTTACTTTTAGAGAAAGGGGGAGGGAGAAAGAGAGGGAAAGAAACATCGATGTGAAAGAGAAACATCAGTTGGCTGCCTCCAACACGCCCGCCAAACAGGGACCTGGCCCACACCCCACACACACACTCCTAAGGTGAATCGAACCCATAACCTTTCAGTTTGCAGGATGATGCCCAACCTACTGAGCCACATGAGTCAAGGTGAGTTGTAAACCTTAATGATGTATGTCATGTTCTTCTCGGCTTACTGAGGTGAGTGAAGCCAGAGCAGTTACGTTTAACCTGATTCTGTGCTGCTATAGAAATGGAGCCAAAGTGCACCCTACTAAATCACTTTACATGGATTCTTGGAACAAACTGTTCTTTGTTGGATCCTTGTCTAGATCAGTTGCCATATACTCACCAGTTAATTCCCTGTCATATTCTTTCAATATTCTTTCATACTCTTTTCCATCCTATGGTGTATTTTTTATACAATGTCTCACCTGTGTAGGGATTTTTTTAAATTCCTAGTTTCTTGAACTCTGTATTGCACACAAAAACATGTCTTTGACTTTATATTAAATCCAACTGCAGTGATTTTTTTTACATTGTGCCTATAACATGTTACATAATACTTAAAAATGTACTCTTCCAGAGCAAGGGTTGAGAGATCCTAATGCACCCCGCCAGAGTTTGGCAAGATCTCCACAAACAACTAAAAGCAAACATCTAGAAAGAGAGAATGGAATAGCTGTACTAAAACAATGCTGCCTGGAGAGATCAAATCAACCAGGGTTTCAGTTCAACTTAACCAAATGAATGAGGAAAGAAAGGATTCTTTTGCTCACAACTACTTGACAAAAGTGGAGCTAGATCTCTGTCCTCAGTACTGAACTTGAAAGCACTAGGAAAAGGGAATTCTGATTTCCCGTCCTCCTACATGTAGGAGGAGTGCTGGAGCCACACCTTTTTATAACAGCAGCAGCAACACTTCCAAATGCTCTTTCTGCCTGCCCTTCAGAACTGAGCACATGTGCTCACCAGTGGTGCCAAACTGTTAGGACTCTTCAAGTTTATGAACACTGAGTATAAAACGCAAACATTTTCTTCCACTTGGGCAAACATTGGCACAGGAAACTTTCTTTCCAATGTTACCAGCAGGGAGCTTAAATAAAAGTTCAGTTTCTAGAAGGGTGGGGGAGAGTAAAAGCTAATTCTAAAAATATGGCATCAGCAGCATGCCATTGCCAGAGAAAGTTGTACATGTTTCCCTCAAGCACAGTTCATTCAAATGGAATTGACAGCTTAAAAGAAAGAAAATTTGTTGCATGAGGCCTGCCAGACACAAAGGGATCACATCTCAACAGATAAGACTTAACAGATTCCCATCTTAAATATTTCTGTACAATAATTATGTGAACTCCAAATTAGCACTCTGTCACAAATCCACCCACAGGCTTATGACCTAAGGGTATTCTTCCAGCCCATTCATGGGGCTCCTTACTGGAATATGGCAATTAACTTTAAAATCTTGCTACTGTTATTAGTTCCTCAGAAAATAAATTAAAGAACATCGGGGCATACAAGTAAAATCACACAGCTAAATGTAAAATAAATAGCTTTCCCCTCATCCACGTGTGTCCATGCAAAGTAAACAATTTTAACTGGGTTACAAATTATAGGTGTCAGAGTCTTCTCCCAAATTCGCCAAGGGTAGAAAACGCTGATCATGGGCAGACTATTTCCCAAAAGGGGACTATTCCTCATAGTTTTTTATGTAAACATAACACTCAAGTTACTGAAAATACTGTAAGAATCCGATGAAAACATATGCCCATTTGACCCTAACCCATAGCACTCAAACATCTGATTAAAAGGAAAAGCAGGCAGGTATTACAGCTCCCCAGAAAGCCACAAAATAAAGGCTCCATCTTCAAGAAGATGATCTCTAATTACAACACTCTGCTGGTTTGAAGAAATGCCCAGTGCAGTAGTCAGCTGTACCATAACCTATCAAACGGGGCTCCCATCTCAACGGCAACGGCACAGCAGCTGAACTATCAAGTCAGTTGTAGAAGCTAAACACACGTATTTGTTTTCTCTGCCTCTTAGCCATAACCTGGATTCCTGGATCCTGGTTGTAACCATATAGACTCTTTAACAAATGCAACTGTTTAGAACAACACTAATAGTTCTCTTTGCCCTTCTGAAAGATGACAGAAAAACTATAGGCTGATCTTTATGATTAAATATTTAATATGTTTTTAACAAATTGGCCCTTTAGATTTAATTCCAGGCTTAATGGGCCTATCAGGAAACTAACTGCTATGGTTTCATTGCAACTATACATTTTTATGATATTCAGAAACAGATTTTCAAGAGATTTTGTAACCCAGAAAATTCCAAGCAAAGTTCAGCTTAACTAGTTTTAAAACACATATTTGGAATAAAATATTTTCTTCTAAAACAAAATGAAAGGCTACTAAACACACTAAAATAATAAATGTAGAAAATGCTACAGGTCGGTTTTTAAAAAATACATGTTCACTTTTAACATACCGAAGACAAAAGGTAAGCCTTATTTATACATGTTTTGATTTATGTGGGCATCCACTTCCAACATTCAAGAGAGTCCCTAAGGAAGACAACTGTAATATTAGTTTGATGCTGGGAACGCTACATTTCCGTTAAATAGTAAAATTACAGAATATGCATAAATAATGTGACCATATTTAGAAACTTCAGTGGATTTTTCCCATGAAGAAAATCCTCAGTAATATATTATAACACTCATCTCTATGGATTGTACTTGCACTGTGAAATAAATACCCATCATAAATGAGGAGAAAGAGAAAAAATTTAAAATACCCACCACATATTGAGGAAGAAGAGAAAAGCAGTTCCATTTAGACCTAACAAAACCTAGAACTTGATTTTCCTATTGCTATGCAGCGAAGAGAAGAAGGGAAACCAAGGAGAAGAGCACATAACTTAGAGTAACACATTACAAGCATTTCCAGAAGAGACAACAGTTTTTTTAATATACAGAAATCTATCCCACCTGTCTAATTAGAAAGAGACTGTGGCATGTTCCCCATCCTTGTATCATAGTTCTTATTCTATTAAGAGTATGATGGCAAGCTCACTTTGAACGCTAACTAATATTAATTTAAGTGGAGGGGAACTCAAAATTTTCACTCACCTAAAATGCAAAACACACACATATTTTACCAAAGGTTTTACTATGCACATTAGTCTTTTATGCATTTTTAACCTCCAAGCGTGAAAAGAGACAAGTTGAAGTAATAGAGGTTGCCAGGTGTTGGTGGCACCCATTCCACTGTAATGACAGTCATGACTTAAGGTTTTGTCTTGCTCTACTCTTCCTCTGAATTTCAAATCTTCAGGTTGCCACAGCAACTCTATACACTGACAGATAAGCTTCAGAAAGTGTTCTGGTCATGTTACCATCTTTTTTTTAATGATATATTTTATTGATTATGCTATTACAGTTGTCCCATTTTCTCCCCTTTATTCCCCGCTGCCCTACACAGCCCTTCCACCCACACACACCCCCACCCCCACTTCAGTTCATGCCCATGGGTCATACTTATAAGTTCTTTGGCTTCTACATTTCCCATACTATTCTTAACCTCCCCCTGTCTATTTTCTACCTACCCTCTATGCTACTTATTCTCTGTACCTTTTCCCCCTCTCTCTCCCTCCCACTACCCTGCTGATAACTCTCCATGTGATCTCCATTTCTGTGATTCTGTTTCTGTTCTAGTTGTTTGCTTAGTGTGTTTTTGTTTTAGGTGTAGTTGTTAATAACTGTGAGTTTGTTATTTTACTGTTCATATTTTTGGTGTTCTTTTTCTTAGATAAATCCCTTTAACATTTCATATAATAAGGGTTTGGTGATGATGAACTCCTTTAATTTGACCTTATCTAAGAAGTACTTTATCTGCCCTTCCATTCTAAATGAAAGCTTTGCTGTATAGAGTAATCCTGAATGTAGATTCTTGCCTTTCATGACTTTGAATACTTCTTTCCAGCCCCTTCTTGCCTACAAGGTTTCTTTTGAGAAATCAGCTGACAGTCTGATGGGCACTCCTTTGTAGGTAACTGTTTCCTTCTCTCTTGCTGCTTTTAAGATTCTCTCCTTATCTTTAATCTTGGGTAATATAATTGTGATGTGCCTTGGTGTGTTCCTCCTTGGGTCCAACTTCTTTGGGACTCTCTGAGCTTCCTGGACTTCCTGGAAGTCTCTTTCCTTTGCCAGACTGGGAAAGTTCTCCTTCATTATTTGTTCAAATATGTTCTCAATTTCTTGGGTCTTCCTCTTTTCCTTCTAGTACCCCTATGATTCAGATGTTGGAAAGTTTAAAGATGTCCTGGAGGTTCCTAAGCCTCTCCTCAATTTTTTGAATTCTTATTTCTTCATACTTTTTTGTTCAGTTGTTTCTTTCTTCCTTCTGATTCACACCATTGATTTGAGTCCCAGTTTCCTTCCCATCATTATTGATTCCCTATGCATTTTCCTTCATTTCATTTAGCGTAGCCTTCATTTTTTCATCTAATTTGCAACCCAATTCAACCAATTCTGTGAGCATCCTGATCATCAGTGCTTTGAACTGTGCATCTTATAGGTTGCCTATCTCTTCGTTGCTTAGTTGTATTTTTTCTGGAGCTTTGATCTGTTCTTCCATTTGGGCCATTTTTTTTTTGTCTTGGCACACCTGAGCCACGAAAGGTTAAGTGCCTAAGGCAGGTTCTGCTGAAAGGACTGATGCGCCCAAACTGACTTGGAATGTGCAAGTAAAAATGCTGGAGTAACTTATCCCAGTGTAAAAAGTCTACCTGCATCCACACAACTGCGGTTCCTTAGAAGAAAGTATGTTCTCGGTGGAAGGGATGGACCACAGCTCCTTTCGTTCCAAGTTTTCCACCTGCCTCATTCCTTCCCTCCATGTTACCATCTTGTTTGCTTTGCATCAGAGCACCCCAAACTCCCTACTGCATGGGAGCACCAGGGGATGGTGCCCCTTACCAAGTTATTCTAGAGCACTATCCAGTAGCAGCGATTAATCATTCATGCTTCTTGAGCTGACACATCAAGGTGGAGAAACGACATCCTAAATGAGCAGAGCTGATTACCTGGGAAAGCAATTCTTCAAAATAGTACCACTAACTAATAGCTCCATCTGCTACATATAACCACATTCCAGAACCCCAGAAGCAATGTCAGAACGCAACTACCAGAGCTAGGTCCTGGAAGCCACATTTCTGTGTGTCATCACAGGTGTTTGATAGGCACAGAAGGTTCTTAATCTTTTCTTCATCCCTGGAATAACTGGTGCTATATCATGTTAGGACCACAGGCTTCCCAGAAGAAGATATTTTAGTAGGTATTCTCAGTTTGATTCTTTAAATGTATGTGAAATAAAGCTTCAATATGAAGTTATACATACAAAATACTGACAGGACAGGCTTGTAGTAAAACATACTTTTCCAAAATGCAGACCAACATAATTCATGATTCACTAAAGAAAACTGTCTATTTAACAATATATATAACAGTTTATCTTGTAAAAATTGCAGCTTGTTTTAAAGTGATTAAATAAAAATAGAACTTTAAGGAACAGGACAGTTCATCACAGTTCTGTAAATTAAACAAACTTAAGAAGGCTGTGGTTAGAATCCATCAATAAATTTCCCAGACACTTAAATACAATTTGGCTAGGAGAAGCAGAGCTTCACCAAGCTACTGTTATAGATGAAACTATAAATGGCTCTCTAAATTTTTTTAAAATCTAAACAATCAGCTGCTTCATAAATTACTCTACAGATTCTGTCTGCTTTTTCTTATTAAGAAATTTTTGATAATATAAATCAATTTCCAGCATCTCAAGGTTGGGTGTTTAAGGAGAATCCAAGTTTCTATTTTCCTGACCAAAGTATTGGCATTTTATAGCAGCTTCATTTAACACTGCTTCTGTATCAAATGGGAACAGGCTCCAGGTCTTTCCACATTAGCTGTGATTTTAATGCCAAGCAAAACAGGCTGGTGTAATAAGTTTCACTGCACCCACTTCAACAACAGATAAGCACCTCATTTTCATACAGTTTCCACTTGTTGCTAGGTAACCACACCATAAGTAGACATCTCCAGGCATTATGCAGAATGCATCCTCTTCACCTAAATTTGATGTGCTTTGGGCATTAAATACTGTTATTCTAACCATACCTATCACTCAAACAGTTTCAGCTTTGTTTTAAATTTCAACATAGGTCTGGGAGATTGTTGCTTCTGAGGGGATTTTGATGTGCAGAGATTCTAAAAGATACACTAAAACATCTTCCTGCCTTCCCCCAAAGCAAATTCACTACATTATCCAATGAAGTGATAGCCTGACTGACACTTCATAGGAAAAGTAAACTCTCTCAAAAGATGTCCATAGTATGCCCTCTTAACAGTAGACAATGTCAATTAAAAACTTCCATACTGCTTTACGTGGTCACGAAGGGAACTTTGGAAGCAGGGGTCTGCGTGGAGCCGGGCTTCTCCTGCAGGCTTCAAACAGAAACCCTTTAACTAGGTGCATCTAGGCCAAAGCGGGAACCCCATCTGTCAGCCAAACAAACCAGCTTTCTGCTGGAGAAAGGAAAGCTCTGCGGGAACAGATGCAGCCCTACCTAAGATACTGAAGGACTCAGGTGACAAGGAAGCAGGAGGGCTACCTGCAGCAAAGGCAACAGACACTGACATTTAAAAAAAAATCCATCTGAGCAAGCAGCACGAGGCATCTTCCAAACAGGAATTTTCTTTTGAGCTTCAGGAATATTTCATCCTACATATTAGTAGGTGCTAGGAAATGTTATATCACCACAACTTGCCAGTGGGCTGAATGGTCTCTCATATATGATATAAAATCAAAGGAAATTAATCACAGTCAGTAGTGCTACCAAAACATAAGGCCTGATTCTGTCCCTCAGCCTCTTCTTGACTCAGACTTGTTTCCATAGCTTCAATGTCACCTGAAGTATTGTTTCCTGCTCCCTTCAGAGGCACAGGGGGTGGGTGTCAAAGCAGCTTCACTGCGCACCTTAAGTCTTAGCTTGCAAAAGCATCCTTCCCCCACCCCTTATTTTTACCCCAGTGCTCTGAGAAGCAGGAGTTCAAAAGGCTTTACCGACAGGCCCTCCCTAGATGTACCTGGTCCAAAGGCATATGGCAGGAGGGCCACCCCTTTACTCTGTCAGTTAGGACAAGGGCTTTGCACCAGATTTAGTTTCATCCATAAAATTTTCTTCCTTCAGCCTCCTTTCCTTTCCCCGGCTCCCTCTGGGTCTGTCCATAGCTGACATGGTTTGGCCTATTTTAGTTGTTAAAATTTGGATAATTCATTAAAATGGCAGAACTGGATGATTTCCATTCACAGGAATAGAATAAGATGAAACAAGAAAAGAAAAGAAAATGGATGAAGAAAGAGCCAAGAAAAAAAAAACACTGCTGTGGCTCCCAAGGCACATATGTTAACAAACTTCATGTGAAACCCTATGAAAGCTACAGATTGGGGAAGCATGAAAACATAAGAGGGCACAATGAAACCATCTTTATTTCAGTTCCATAGGAGAATATCACTTGGTTAGCTCTATAAACTTAAAAAAAGTGCCTAGTTACTGTCAGAAACTTTAAAATGACCAGTTACCAGAGGTAAAGATATCAATTAAAATTTAATATGTGAATACTCTATTGCCTAGCAATGCTGTTTCTTAGTGTGCATCCTAAATGAACTTCTGCATATGTACACATGGAGATGTGTGCAAGAATTGTCAGTGAAGTATGGTTTATAACAGGAAAAATTTGCAAACAGCCTATGTGTTTATCAAATGGAAGTATATGTATGCTGTGGAATAAAAAATTGCAAGAAAAACAGAACAAGGAAAACCTGCATTAACATGGCCAGGCTTCGAGGACACTGCTGATGAAGAAAGGAAGCTGCAGAATGCTAAGCACAGTATGTTCCCGCATATGCTAGCCCACAGCTTCTATGGGTAGTATGTTTACATCTGTAGACAGACTAATGAAAAAGTACAGAAGAAAACAGAAGTTAACTAAGCTAAGATACTCACAGATAGGGGGTCACCAATAGGGGTTTCACCCTTATCAGAAATATTTCTTAAAGAAAAATATATTTCATGTTCTCTGACCCATGTGGCTCAGTTGGTAGGGCATCATTCCACCAAGTGAAAGGTCGCCAATTGGATTCCCGGTCAGGGCACATGCATGGGTTGTGGGTTCAGTCCTAATCGGGGAATGTACAACAGGCAATGGATCAATGTTTCTCACATTGATGTTTCTCTCCCTGTCTTCCTCCCTCCCTCCTCCTGTCTCTAAAAATGAATAAATAAAGGGAAGTACATGTCATGTATTACTTGACTAATTAGAAATTAAAGAAAAATAAAAATATACATTTAATAAACTGGAAAATAATTAAAGGGAATAAAGTCAACTAAAGAAAAAATGCCTGAGTCTTACAAATTCTATCAAAGGGCTAGTAGATGAACTTGTGCTGGCATCTTTGAAAGATTTAATTTTAAAAACCATTCCAAGACAAGGGGGGTACAAGTATTTAGGAAAAAATAGTTCTCAGTGGGCTATTAATTTATTAAAGTTTAAAATATCTACATTTATTTAAACATCTAAATATTTAGGGGTTCCTTTAGAAAAGAGCTAACTTTAACAATTTAACCTTCCTACTACCATGTGGCAATACATAAGTTAAATGAAAAATAATAATAAAATAATAATTCTTACAGCGCCTTTAGCATAATTGGCATGGGAGAAAATATATAAATGGGACTCATTTATGTAAAAGTGAATCCATTAAGAATGGCAAGAGTCCTTACATCTGGTGAATTTTTTAAGAGATTGGAATTGTGCCTAGAAGTCATCGAATTTGTTGCTAGTGAACCCCCATCTGTCATAGCTTGAACTTGAACTATATATAGCTCTTATTCCCCAAATCAATAGCGTGTGTTCGTGTAATCTAGTATCCAGTCTAGAAGCTTTGCAATTGTCTATAAGCTCCTCAATTTTTATTTTCGCTATCCCTTGCTTTGTTATAATTCTAAATATACAACTGACAGAATGTAGAGATGTCAGTTTAAAGACTACTCACCAAAGCTTAGCTGTGGAGAAAAAAAAATAGAAGCTGGCAGTGTGTGTGCATATTGTGTGTGCATGCACTTGAGTGGTTGCAAGTACGTGCAGAAATCCAAAAAGGATAAAATTATAAAACGTTATCCGATACAATTAAGAGTTTATTACATTGCCCTGAGTGGTGTGGCTCAGTCGGTTGGGTATCATCCCGCAAAGCTAAAGGTCGCTAGTTCAATTTCCACCTGGTCAAGACACATGCCTAGGTTGTGGGTTCGTCCCAGTCAGGGAGTATAGGAGAGGCAACTGACAGATGTTTCTCTCTCACATCAATGTTTCTCTCCCTTTCTGTATCCCTTCCTTCTCCCGCTCTAAAAATAAATAAGTGAAATATTTTTTAAAGAGTTTATTGCCCCAAAAGATTTCACAGGAACATGTCTTGGGCAAGATTGTTTTAGTAATTTCTCATCTGAGGCTAGGTATCTAGTAAGCCCAACTCTTCAGACTATCAGAAAGGAGTGCCAGCGTTCCAAAGATGACTGTCTAAGGCACTCAAATGGCAGAGACCTACTGAAGTCATGGAGGACGATGAACTCTATAAATGGAAGATGATGGGCCCTCAGCATTCACTCTAGTAACATATTTTTCATATACTTCTAATAATCTTAAGTTCCTTTTTTTCCAGCTTACAACAGAATCAAATCAAAATTTTAAAAAGGGAAAATCTGAGTGCAAAAGAAGAAACAAGAAAAACAATTTTAAAAAATTATTGTGGACAAAAACAAAAGGGGAAAAGATTGAGAATGGGAGGTGGGGGTGGGTGGGGCAGGGGAAAGTGGTGGTGGGTAAATGGAGACAACTGTACTTGAACAATAAAAAATGCAAAAAAACTTATTGAGAATTCAAAAAGCATAGCAATCTCTCTGAGTGTAGAATGAACAACTCACCCAAATGAACTACCTCTAAGCAAAATATGTTAATTAGTATTCAAAAAGATCCCAAGTCATTTACAAAAAACAACTCAATGTGCTATGTGCTGTTTTTCAAAAGGCAGAGAATCATGTATTATATTTTAGAACAATTTTCATTACACAGCATGTATTAAAGCTTGTCTACTGAGCTCTGCTGAGTTAGTTAACAGTGTCATGAGGTCACCAAAACCAAAAAATAGAGACAGAGAGATAACGTGATATTTGGTGGTACTAATAATAATGTCCGAAACAAAATGTCCATGAGAGAAAGGACTTATTGTGGCTTGTTCCCTGCTTATGCCCCAAAGCCCAGAGCAGTGACTGGCACTCAGCACTTCCTGAGGGGATGAAAGTATGAATGAGATGAATGAGAGGTTGAAGAAATTTATGAATCAGCAGGTTGAAAAAAGTTCAAGATTTAAAGTCCAAACTCTACAAACCTATAGTTTAAATTAAATATTAAACAAAAAGCAACTACCTATTAGGGTTATCTTTGGATAAACAACTTGTAAAGAATACCATAAATGAAAAGTTATTGTTGAAAACAAGGTAATGTGAAACAAATGTAGGAAGAGAAGTGGAAACAGTAAATTGATGTTTTTAATTGTGTAGCTCACTCAAAGGACTCCAGAGAGCCCACATTTCCCCTCATCACCTTGTTATTGCCCTCCAGGTATAGAATGGAGATGCACTTCACAGGTAGATCTATCCCATAAATGTCACTACAGGTGGGTGTTTACAGACCTCCCCCCCAGTCTTTGTTTACTTAAGATTTATCTCAAAACTTCATTTTTTACTTCGAAAGACTTCCTGTAATGCATTTCAAAAATTAATTCCATCAACATTAAATCACACCTTCTTGAATTATAAACCTATCAAGCCCAGGGAATTAGCCTTGAACTGCCAACATCAAAGCACAGGAGTCCTTCCTGTAGTGAGCGCTGCCTGCCTGATTTATAGCTCCATCCCTTGCATTCAGAGGCATGCTAAGTGGAAAACAAAGAGGTTATCAAATTTCAGTAATTAATATGAGTAAACATGAGTTGCACTAACAAAAGCAATTACTTGGAATTTTAGTACTATTATCTCAACATTTCATGTCTTGCCTATTCCAATGGAAAGCAGAGATTAAAATGAATGCCTCAGGACTGGAGATTTGGTCATTTCATTCAAAAGTCACCATCCACCTGTGCAGCAGAGTTGACAGCTAATTTAATACTCTCCTCCAGATAAAATAAATTACTCCAACTTCAGTTTATTAAGAATAAAAGACATTTTAGTATTTTAACTCAGTTTTTATATTAGAAAAATTATTTACATTTTCTCAATTAAAATTGGCAGGGAAAGTAGAAACAGCAAATGTTGTTTCTGATGTATCTTTCCATTTTGCTGACATTGTTGCAAATATTTCACTTTGATATTATCTCCTGTCTTGAGTGTGCTTCTTTTTGCACTGTTTGGAGTCATAATTGAGTACTTTCACTACCTTAATTATATAAAAAGGTGGGGTAAAAACTTCAATTTCCTTTCTTAACAATAGAAAAAGTACCAGAAAATTGAAAATAGATTGACAACTACTATAAAAAATGTACAAAGTTTAATCTTGAAGTAAAATGAGAATTTATTTCATATTATTTAGTGTGCCAGTGAATACAAAAAATCACTAAATGGCCTCTGACTGTATTATCCTTGGACTATCCTTCTTCCTCACAGCACATACCAATCCATCACCAAGCTTGCAGATATGACTTCCTAAATACTATCCAACTCACCCCCACTTCTCTTCACACTGCCCACACCACTACCTTAACACCAACCACAGATACCTCTTGTCCAGACAGTAGCCTCCTGAAATATCCATACCTATCTGCATTAGATCCTTCCACTTTGTAGACGAAAAACAACGATGGTCACGTTACCCCTCACTACCTGCTTTAAAACTTCCAAAGCCTTCCCACACCTTAGAATAAAGCCCCCGACCTTTCCCACAGCCTGCATGGCCCTTAGCAGTCCAGCCTCTACCCACCTCTCCACCCCCGCTCTCTGACCCCAGCCCCAGTGCCCTTCTTTCAATTCCTTCAAAGCTCCTGGTTCCTTCTACAAAGCTCTTCCTACCCTTTAGAACCTGGTTAACTTTCGCCGGCCCTTCAGATCCCAGTTCGATCATCGCTTCTTCAGTGAAGCCCTCCCTGGCCACCCAGTCCAGGTCAAGTTCTCCTAGCATATGATTTCATTGCACCACAGGCTCTCCTCCATATAACTTTACATTTATGTGGCTGTCTGGTTAATAAATAATTGTATTACATACATTTAATCATTGTTCCTTGCCTGTAAGGAACATGAGGGCAGCGGCCAAGTCTGCTTTTGCCCATCATTGCCCCCTTCCCCTCCCATCCCAGCACCTAGCACATTTAAATAAAAACTAATTAAATAAAGACATCTTAAGTTAATGAATGCATGCATTACAATCATCCATTTGGCATCGCCTTAGTGGACTGTAAGGTCAGAGATTGTACCTTTTTCCCTCTTGGCATCCTCAGTATGTAGCCTAGAGACTGGCACATGGCAGACATCAATCAATAGCTATTTAATGAATGCCTGAGAATTAAACAGATGTTTTTAAAATATAAAAGCAGTAGTTCTGCCCATCTCTTGGAATGATTAAGAATTCCAATATTTGTATTGCTCAGAAGAATCAATTACCCAACCTTCCTGCAAGGTTGTAACATGAGAAGGGATTTGTTGAAATGAATAAGGTGGCTCCAATAGCCTAAAGGCATCATACATCCACCTACTTAAAACCACTTCTTTTAGACAAATGCAACATGCCCAGCTCATACAGGACAAATGAAAATCTGTCCATACAAATTTTTATTTAAACAGGAGTCTATCTGCTTGGGAGGAAAAGAAATGAAGAGTTTGATTTCCTATCTTAGATCGCACAGCACAGTTACTCAAATGGTCAAGGCCTGGCTTCGTGGTCAAAACCAGGTGAACAAGAAGAGTAAATAAAACCCATTCCAAATCATGTTTACCAACCTCTAACTTGTCAAGTTCAACATCCCTTTAATGGAGTTCTTTTTTTAAGTCCAATAGGGGTATCCAAATAATGCAACCATCTATCTGTCCTGGTGTTTTGGATAGGACAGACACACAAACCCCATACCACTGCAATACTATGAGACTAATCTCTTGACTCCTGTACAGGGGGCTTTTCTCCTTCTGCAAAGCCATGTAGATAATATTTCAGCAATAACCACACAATTCTCCCTGTGGTATAGACATATACGAAATGCATTAGGAAAAATGCCAAGAACTGAAATGCTTTTCTCAGTAGTTCTATTCAACTGAGTGTTTCACAGGTGCCACAGAAGTGCACCGCGTTCTGAATCTGGTTCCAAAGGGAGCTCAAAGTCAATAAGCCTCCTCAGCTATCAGCCAGCATGACTAAATCACTCCAAGGGCAAATCTTTCTGAGTTATGTGACCATTTCTTTTACAGAGTTTTACCAAAAACGCCATGCCATAAACCAATTTAATTCAAGGTAACCCAAGCTGCTGGGTGAAAAGAAGCCAAAGAAACAAACGGAAAAAAAATGCAAACATTTCAAGTTACACAGGATCTCAATCATACAGAGAAATGAGCACCAATTAAATGACCAAGAAGGTTCCCAGCACCTATTAAGGTATCATTCTAAATAAAATCCTCATTTCCCATTATTAAAATAAACCTGTTGGGGAAACCTGTTGTTATGTTGGGGATTTTGCCTTTTAAAGGGATATAGCCAAGAAAACTCTTTGCTGACAAGGATTATACTGTGCAAACACGTCAGTTGGGTCAATGATGTTCAGAGGACATTCTAGGATGCCTTTTATGTTGTTCTTTTATAAGCTGTGGATAGGAGGACAAGAGAATTCTCCCACCAGAAAATACCTATTTTTTTTAATAGGATTACATTTTAGATTGACAACGTTTAAAATAGCCCCCTGAATTTATTATCCTGACATCACTTCAAATAAGTAATTTTATGGCTAAGATCTTAAGATCTTTTACGTTTAAGTAAATGACTGGCAAAGAGTCAAAAAAACTTTCTCCAGCTTTCTAAAACATGACACTAGCTATCAAATGGAAGTTCATGAACTCAGGAGTAAAGCCCTTCACACTGAGTTCGCCATGTCTATGATTTGTCACATTTTTAATTACATGGGTTTCTCTGAACTTTTTTTTATTACCCCTCTTTGGTTTCCAAAGCATATTCTGGCTTGACAAGATACAGGCTGACAGCAAGGTTCAGCTAAACCTCTCACAAAGATGCCATGTTCTTTAGTTCCTAATACCTTTATCGCTTCTCATCACCCCACTCTTTCCCCCTTTGACACAGACAAATCAGTAATATGTACAGAGGGCTATCATATGCAAGGTACCAGACTAAGTGCTCTAAATCAGCCTAGCGATTTGCATTTCCCTCCTCTGACTACACATCTAGCCTCAGAGACCCTGGGCTGGAATCCAGGCTCAGCCATTTACTGTGTTACCTTCAACAAGTTTCCTAACTCTCTAGGCCTGGTTTCCTTGTCTATAAAATAGGGGTGAGAACAGTGCTCCCCTAACAGAAATCTTATGAGAAGGAGGAGAGATCACCCACCATAATGTTGGTGCCCAACAAGGACTCATGCACAACTGCCCCTTATTGGCTGGTTTTCACCTCCCCCTCCACTCTCCAAGACTCTGAAGTCCTACCCCAGCCCAGTGGAAATGGAACAAACTACAGGCCTTAAAAAAGAGTTTTTCTGAAAGTAGTTCTGATTAGAGTATCCATTCTCTGAGCTTATCATAAATGTCTCACTTTCCCACACAATTGCTACTAAATTCAATTAGAATAAAGTAAAGCTTCAAAGTTAATTAATACCAGGGTTGGGGAGCATAAACAGTAAAGGGTCTGGAGCAGGAGTTGGCCAACTATGGCCTATGGGACAAATTCAGATGGAGAGCTAAGAATAGCATGCACATTTTTAAATGGTTGACAAAAATCAAAAGAAGAGTGACATTTTATGCACATGAAAATTATACAAAATTCAAATTTTCAGTATCCATAATAAAGTTTTATTGGAACACAGTCACACCCTTCAGCTTATGAGTTTCCTATGGCTGTTTTCACATTACAGCAGCTGAGTGGAGTACTGACAGCAACCATCAGGCCCATGAGGCCTCATGTATTTACCATCTGACCCTTCACAGAAAAAGTGTCCCAACTCCTGGTCTGGACTAATGTCTTTTGGCTGTAAAAAAGCTTAGTACATGGTGGTGAACATTTAAGAAACCTACCAACCCCCTAAAAAAAAGCCTCACATGGTACTACTTGAGTATCTCTACAAAGATGCTCTGTAATAGGGTTTAGACTAACTTATACCCCGAGTATATGGGCTGTGAACCTGACAAAGGTAACTACTGTTCTTCATCTTACCAACCACTCCACCCATTAAAATAAATTAGAAAAAAAATATGTATATGTTCCTCACATAAAGGAATGCTCACTTTACATGTGATACAAAGGGGCAAGACGGTCCCACACTGTTCTTTTGTTTTCTGATTCTGAAATCCTTTATAGCTTTCAACTTGGGTAAATATTGTTAGAACTTTTTCCAAAAGTATTCCTGGAAACATGACTTACCTTCATGAGTTTTTTCACTACTTTGTTCTCAAGTAATAATTTGTCTTATATTCAACCCCCACCCATTTATTGAATTTTGTCTGGGGGGGGGAGACACACTGGCATTCTCTTCTTGACTCTGCTCTGTATCTCAATTCCTTTGTCAGATACTTGACTCTTTTGGAGTCAAAAATGCAGCAGACCTAACCCTTACTGCTGTGGCTCAGTTGGGTGGGCATCATCCTGCAGAGAGAAATGTCTCCAGTTTGATTACCGGTCAGGGCACAGGCCTGGGTTGTGGGTTTGGTCCTAGGTGGGGGTGCATGCAGGAGGCAACCAACTGATGTCTCTTGCACATTGATGTTTCGCTCCCTCTTTTTCTCCCTCCCTCCCCCTCTCTCTAAAAATAAATACAGAAGACGTTTTTAAAATAACAGTAACAACAAATGTAATTGGTTAGCTCTATGCTGTGAGTCCAAGTCTTGAACTTAATTCTCAATGGACATTTAACTTCTCTGTCCTGTGATTTGGCAATTTAAGCATGAAGTTATCAGAACCAGCTAAGAGAATGAGGATAGATAAATGCAAATCCATCCTCCTCCACAACCCAACAGTATGACAGCATACTGCCTCTGTGTATGACGACTTGCTTCGAAGTTTCTGAAATGTTGGGACTGACTTACTGTGCAATCCCCTCCTGCTTAATGTAGAGCCTAGAGTACAGTAAAAATGTAGGTAATTCCTGCTGATCAAAGGCCCTCTGTCAGTGGTCAGTCAGTAAATTGAAGAGCTGCTACAGAAGGTACCCGAGTCTGATTTGAACTTTGTCCTCTTCACTTTATCCTTATCAGCTTCAATGCTCTGAATAGTGCTGTCAATAAAGATATGAAAGGACAACAGAATCCAAGTGATTCTTCTTGTGAGTATATGTCTATTGGGAGAAATTTGCTGAGCAGCACCAACAAACAATTTTATCTATTAATATACAACAAAATATGGCAGAGTAAGAAGTTCTAGGAGGACTTAGATCCTTGAATGGACTGTTTCTTCCCCCTTAGAGGTATTCCTATCCAAAAGGAAGGGTAATGGTAACAAATGCAAAGCCTTCCCCAGAGGTGGAAGGAAAAGCTCTATCAGATTACTGAATACATAATTCTGAGCTTGTTCAATCCTTTCACAGTCTGAGAAAGAAGACTTTTCTTATTTCTTCTTTTCTTGTTTTGAGGGAGGGGAGGAAGAAGGCTAGACCCCACCAGACAAGACATAAGTCCAAGGCCATGTTCTCCCTGGACTTCAGAAGCAAACATCATTTTAAAGTACACTGATAGTTGTTGCTATGTGATTTATTCTGAATATTTCCACAAAAACAAATCATCACAACAAGGAATTTTCTTAACTTAGAATGCTATACTAATTCTATCCAAAAGCTGTTGGGTAACCAGCAGCTCCACAGAAGAGAAGCCAAAGAAACAGGAATACACCAAGGCAAAAGGCAAGTCAACATCATTATAATTCCCTTTCATCAGGAAATGTTTAACTACCAAATCCTAATCAGACCAAAATGAAAACTTCAAAGTTAGATTACAAAGGAACTAAAAAGAAAATGTACTCCCTGCTGGCTTGCTGTCTTTTGAAACCATTTTCCTACCACAGATTTTATTTACTACCATAAAAATGATATCTGTAACCAGAAGTTACCAAGTGGACACTACACTCAACTCATTGTCAGGGTGGAGAAAGGGGAGAGTTTCAGGAGGTTTTTCTACTCTTAATCAAAGGAAGTATGTAATAAAGAAAGGAAAACAAAAACAGGAAAATCTCAGTTAATAATACATAGCTTTAAGGCTCCACATGAAAGAAAACAGAACAATGGGAGTATCATGAATTGCCAGATTGCTGAGTGAATGTATCTTAACATGCTAGTTGTCATACTGGCAAGTCAGTGGGATTTGAGAGCTCATTTCTGTTTTGATATCTGGCCCATAACAAAATTACTATTGATCTGTTGTGAGCTTCCAGCAAAACAGTATAACTAGTCTGAGAACAAAGAATCATCCACTAAATAACAGGCAATAATCATCCTGTATTTGTGCTTTTGGTACAAAATCGCATCATTGCTGGTGTTCTGCTTGATCCATTTGGGGATGAGCTTCCTGCTCCTGAACAGTGGCTTCCAGACCTTTGTTTAACAGTGAATTTTACCAGTTCAGGATTAATTCTGTCTTTCAGTAGCCTGGTGGCAGCAGCAGCATAATGCTGACATCTACCTCCAGCACACATTTCGGCTTGTTGCTGACTCTGAAAACTGACAGGACAAGCATTTTCCAGTGGATGTTCTATAGGCAGTAGAAGGAAATGATGAAACAAATTAGACAGACTGAACTGTTCATGGAGGTTTGGGAAAGGTAAAAACAAATAAAAGAAAGAAAAACAAACCATCAGCCTTATGTCTAATTAATTTTCACAGCTCCAAAAAAAATTTATAGGTAAGTGCCACTCACAAATGACAGTTTTCATTAAAATGATCACCTAGGATTTTAAGTGAGCTATATGTTTCAATGATACTAATAAACTATTAGAGAACTTTACTATAAAATAATTTGTCCCAAAGAAACAAGCTCCCTTTGTAGCATAGTTTAGCTGTATATTGACTATCTGTTGTCCAGACTGGTAAATATCCTCCTTCTCTCATGCCTTGGCCATATTCACCTCTAAGTATATCACTGCCTCCTTTTCAGAGCAAAGCTGTATAACCAAGAAGCTACCTTATGGTTCTTCTGCCTGCATCAGTCAAAAGAAGACATACAATATAGATCAAGTGCATCTGTGCTCTAGACTGTATTGATTTGTTGCATGTGTGGTTAAATCCTGTCAAGCAGTATGAAAGGTGAGGCATGATCATCAGAGCACCCACTCTAAGAGGGGTGCAGTGAGTCATCATTGAGTCTTATACCTGCCATTCAAAGCCATTAAAAACTTTACCCAAACCAAAAGAACTCTTCAAGTGCTATCAGCCCTCAGCACTACTTCCAGCAAGAGACTCTATAAAATGATGTTATAATAAAAAGCTAACCAGGTGTTCATTGACACGAAAGAGAAAACTGGCCAAGAGATAAAGAAATGAAGTAAAAGGAAAAACAATATTATGGACATAAGGAAGGTCAAGTTCCTGAAGGTTTAGTGCCATCACATTTTTTAAAAAGCCTAGAAAGGTGCCCATCTCCAGCAGTTTAGGTATAGTCTTCAATACAGGAAAGAGGTAGACCAGATAGCTGCTCTCTTCTGGAAACTCCTCATTTACTTCAAACACCTTTGCCTTTTAGTCCTCCATACTACCCTTGTTGGCCTCTGGATCACTGATGTGTGTAGAATGCACTAAAGCACCACACATTTCTATTTGTTGTCTCAAGGGATGTGGTCTGTTGACAGACTGTGACTTAGAAGGACAAATTCTTTAACTAATGTTTTGGAGAAATGTCTACATGCTGACCTCAGCAATATTAAAGGCATACAATTATTATGCAAAGTCACAGATGTAGAGTTATCTATGGGAAATTGTCAGATGAACTTTAGTGACAAAGCACAGTCAAGTGGTGTTTTGAGAGCAGAAGTCCAGAACACTCCACCAGCACAGAAGGCCTTTTAATAATGTCTGCACTGAAAGCAGAAACAATGGCTCATTTTTTTCTGGCTTATTTTTTCCCATCAAAACACTAGAGAAGAGTTCAAAATTTCTTAAATCAGAGTTTAATAAATACTGTTATGCCTTTGTTATATGCTAGTAAATTTGTTTTAAAATCTGTTTCCTATATTCAGTTCCACAAGTGGCAGAAACCAGAAAGCACAGAAACCATTTATCTTGGATTTAACAGGGCAGGTCTGATTTCAAATATTGTACCCCTTCGTACTCAGAAATCACTGACGTGTCCCAGAAATTTGTATGTTTTAATGCTCAAACTGCATTTTAAAAATATCTATTCACACTTGGTCTTGGCCAAAAAAAATTAATTTGGTATAATTTTCCCTCGTAACTTTTTGTGCTCTAATTTGGGTTCAGAATATGTAATCACTGTACTTATATACTAAACGGTAAACATTTCATCCCCTGACAGTTGTTCTCTTACCACACATAGTACACTGTGATTGTTTAACTGCCTGCATTCTCACTAGACTCTTGGAGGGCAGGGATTCTATCCGTATTGTTAACCATTATTTCCCAGTATCTAGCCTGATGCCTAGCACACAACAGATGCTAAAAAAATACTTGCTAAAATCTTGAATGAAAAATAAATCAAATATAAAGAATGAAATTATACCTCCTCTTACCCAGGAAAATCTTACAGTAATTAAATAGATGCAATAGTATACGTTAGTGCTTCAGACATGAAACTGTTCCTCCTCAAAGCAAGTTTCCATGTATTGCTTCCATGTAGACAGCAAAGATGAATACAGAGGACACACCATCTACTCCATCAAATGAGGCACTGGGTTCAATGGGACCAGGAGGACACCATCTGCACAGCAGTCCAAATGACTCTGGCTTTTTAACTTTTCCTTCAGAGCTTCTGAGAAAATTGTACATGCTTTGGCTTTCTTTCCTCAAGTACAATAACTTATTTTAACAATCCCTGCTCATAGAACCATAGGAAGATGTCTTTCTTTTTCCAGAACAGATGACTAGGCCCCAAAAGAGTGAAGTTGCAGCCTTCTCAGGCCTGTTCCTGTAGGCTTAGAAATTATGTCCACGCTGGCTTAGGGTCTCTCTCATTATACAAAAAGGGTGGGACACTTTGTACCTTCTAGGATGGATGAACCACACCAATGAAAATAATAGTAACTTATACCTCAATGCCTTGAGAATCAAACTATTCAAATATAACACAGATAAGGTTTACAGAGAATACTGAATGTATTAAAAGACAAAAATAATGTTTTAAAAGAACCTAGAATACAGTTTCATTTTTACCAAGACTTGTAATAATAATTTTAACTCCTACATGGAACTGTAAAAACACTGGAGAAAAGATTAAGTCCACCACTTGGGAACAGTAGGTGAGTTTTTATCATGGCATTAAAGATCAGGTGAAAAGTTTCTGGCAGGAGAAAATTGCTCATTGTGATATTATATTTGTGAACATGATCAAACTTTATAGAAAATAAGCAAGATACTGACTCTCATTCACACCAACCACCTGGAAGCTGCAAGCTAGTATTTTCAGGAAAAATATAAACTTTGAAATCACTGAAAGTTTTTCAGGTACACCTTCAGTACCCCTCTTATTATTTTACAAACTCCAATATTATGTAAAACTTTTGTCAGTCAACACTCACTGTCCTGAGAGTTTCAAATGATCCTAAGTTCAATGAGCAAAATGTAATCCAGCATCTTAAAAACTGTGGCTATAGGAAAAAAACAAGAAAAGTGATATTTACTTGTACTCTAAGCTGGTAGGAACAACACATATTCAATAACATATATTTCTAAGAGCTGAGCACTGAACTAAGAACCCAATACTCTATGAAGCATTAAGATCTGATCCCTGACTTCACAGAATTCAGTCCAGCACAAAGCCAGGCAAACAAATAGGAAATTATAATACAGTACAAAAATACAGGTATATAAGAGGCATGTGCTAGCTAAGAAGGAGTGTGTAGGGGAGGCAGGCCAAAGGGGAGAGGGGACTGGTGAACACGTGGGAAGACCATCTACTTGGGGATAAAAGGGGTAGAGAAACAGTGTGAGGAATAATTGTGCAGAGGCACTACCTAAATGATTCAATGATTAGGATGACAAGGAAGGTTGAGGATACAGCATATGGCAAAGGCAGAGAAATGTGAAAGCATTCAATGTATCAGGGAACTTAAAACAAGGTGGTGCACAGTCAAGGATGCCACACTAAAAGGGCAGTGACAAGCAAGGATTAGACTCCAGTGAGCAAAGTAAGGGACCAAAGAGTAGACCTTATGGAGAATATCATAATACGTGAAAAATAATTTTATTACAGCTATCTTAAACTGAAAGGGTCTACTGCAAAGATTTTATTGCTAAGTACAAATCTCTAAGGTCACTTCCAACACTGCAATTCTTGGACTTAGCAATTCCAAATCCCAACATCCCACACACCTCAAAGAAGCCACAAGAAAAGTTCTCATTTATAATACGGGAGAACAGACAGACTATTATCATCTCTCCATCAGTGCAGGTACATTAGTTAAATCCAAGAGTTTCTACTCCTACTGGAAGACCTAATGTAGCTTTAAAAAGATACCTACCAAAGCAATGATTTATGCCAGATCAGCAATCATGTATATTTAATTCATTGACTTTACTCTTCCTACAACTAATAGGAAAAAGAAACTAGGAAAAACATTCCCAATGCTATGTTAGTTGCTGTTAGCCAACTAGACTAAGACATTATTTCTAAACACCGTGTCTAAAAGTAACTTTATATTATAACTACTCTTATAAAAAGCCATTTGTTTATTCTGAAGCAAGAGTCTACAGACATTAATAAGGATAAGTACAGCTATTTCGTCCAGCACTCCTGAAGACAAGATACATCATCTAACACCTTTTACTTAACAAGATTCCAAGTCAAGAGTCCTTTCATCAGCACATTTATAAGCTTACTTACATATCCTCATGGTAAGTGTACCAAATGACAGTTTTATAAGTAGATACAAGAGGGTATCAATTATCCACTAAGCATATGCTAAGGCATACATCTGAAGAAAATGTTGCTTTATTGTTCATAATGTACTCCATTACATCTTTTATTGAAAACTAAGTTTAGCTATTCTGATGCTGAAGTCAAGTAGATGCAAACATTCTCTGGCTCTATGCCAAAGGCTCCCATGATTTACTAATTAGGTGAATGAAGGAGAAAGACTTGAACAGCAAAACAAACAAAATCCATATGTAGACAGATGTAGCTAGCAATCAGCTTCTCCAAAATTCAGTATCCTACTCTTTTGACAATTACTCCCACCATCACTTTATGTATTAGTTATGCTACAAAAATAAATCACTGCTGCTTTTGATAGTACAAATAACGGCAGATTGTGCAATCTGAGCACAAATCCCCAAAGCATGGCAACGTGGGATTTTTTCCAAATGTCTTCTGGTTTGGCGACCCAGAAGTCAATGGTTCCAATCCTAGTGACACCTCTCTCTAGAGTTCTTAATATTTGGCAAATCATTAATAAACTTTGATCTCAATTTCTCTCACCTGTAAAATTCAAACACTCTCTGCCACATGCAAAATTGTCCTCGATAAAATAAAAATGACAAAACACTTGGTTATGAAGGGTCTTGATGTCTCATAAGATACTAGATCTCAATATCATTGAAGAATTTTTAATTATAAATATCCCCCAAAGGAAAAAGCATTTAATTGATCTTTGAAATAATATTTTTTAATATATAGAAAGTATCAAGCATGTCACTAAGTCTGCAGATGCAAAGAAAGTACAATCGAGTTGTAAAATGCTCGTAATCCTTAAATTTCAGATTACTTGGGAACACAGTCACGACAAGAGAGAAACTCAAACATGGCACATAAGTACTGCAACAGGGAAATGGACAAACACGACAGGAGCAGAGAAGGGAGCAGTGAAGATGTTCCGTATCACGTCAAGGACAGAGACAAGAGGCAATTGGTTGGATTTTACATGTGTACATTTTATTTCTAATAAATCACATTCTGAAATCCAAATGAACATAATCTGTAGCAAGATTAGAACCACGGTTCCAGTTGCAATGAAAAAATACCGCTCCATACAACTCTAGTAATCGAAGAACATAAAAAATGAAAATGAGTGTAACTGACATCCAAATCAGAGGTAAATTCCAACCAACACTGTGATAAAGAGAAATTCATTTGGAAAACTGCATTCCAGAAGAAATCAGTAAAGAGTTAATAAAGCCTTCTACAAACTTAAGAGAAAAATATCTCTATAAAAATGTACATGTAATAAGGCTACAGATCATTGGTTAGCTGCCAGAAAAATGATGGAATATGGTATAGTTTACTTATTTCTTTTTAATGGCTCCAACATTCCACCTGAAAAATTGGTCCCGGAGCTATATAATTGGGGATAAAAATTAAATGACAGTTTCCATTTGTCATGATGAAAGCTGATCACTTGTGTTTTTTCATTTATTCACACAGACTAAAGTGGTTCTTAAAGTCTACCAAGCCAATCTTTTTCCTAACAGTGAAAATAATGCTGTTACTAAAATAAAGGGAGAAATGGAATAAGCTGTTGGCATCTGAACATACACTTCACCCAGGTTCCGTGCTCCTTGGGTTTCCATCTCCAAATGAATGGAAGGAGGGGGGCAGATGACAAATTTGGGGGCCTCAAAATGTAATCTAAGTATTTCACCATTGGTCCCATTTTCCTATTTATCAACACTGAGAAATTAAATTGCTAACATTTTACATTATCAGCAGAAAAGCTTTATCTTTCTCATTTTTAAAAAGAATAGCAAAAATAACATCAGTGAGCAGATTGGAGACAATGGAGGAAGAAAGTAACCCTAAGATTCCACGTAAGGATGATGGAATTCCTGGAGCTAAAAGTCCTTAATGTTGTTGTTTTTGAAGGCACAGGATGTGGATGAGAGGGTAGGTAGAGTAAGTGTGAGACACAGAAGAGGACTATGAGAGTGTTGTCAGCGACAGTTTTAATTTTAAAACATAAAATATGTTTGGCTTTTGCTTATTCTGACATCAGAAGCTGTTTAGAAAGAGGAAGGCAATCCACTAAAAATGTATTTAAATGCTTAAAATTAGATTTCTGTCAAGCTGCCTTGATGTCTAAGCCCTCGCTTTCACTCAAGACTCAAGCTGATTTGAGTTTGATTGGATTTTCATCAGTGACCTCTAACGAAGTGTTTCAGAACTAGACTTGAACCAAGTGATACATAGCGTGGGAATGAAGGCCCTGGCTCTGGAACCAGACTGCCCCTCCCCGCCTTCACCTGCTGCAGGCCCCCCAGGACAAGTGAGTCCATGGGTGCTGCTTCAATTTCTCATCGAGACAATGGAGACCAAAAGAGAATTAGTTGTGAGTATTAAAGCTATTAGTAAATGGAAATTGCCTAGAATAATGACTAGCACATAGGGAATCCCTAGTAGTGTTACTACTATTACTATTACACTATATGATAATGGTTTAAAAAAATCAAAGAATCATGTAGTCAGAAAGGAAATCACTAACTAGAAATTTAATACAATTATAAAGATGTACTGCTTTAAGACAGAAGAATATGTGCAATCAGGCAAATAAAATAGATAAATTCAAGGATGATTATTCATATGAAAAGTATTTACTTCATAAAGAGACAACTTGGAAAGGACTCCCCAGTGGGTGTAAGCATTTCAATTCAAACAATGGTATTACTGCATGCCTGATAGATGTCAAATACTACAAGCAATTCAAAGGTGACTAATACAATTCTCCTGCCCACAAGGAGCTTACAGTGTCATGGATAATAATACCTACCATCTACAGAGCACCTACTATGTGCCAGTGACTGTACAAAGTGCTTTTCATATATTATTTCTCTTACTTCTCATGAATACAATGGCCCGTGCATTGCTGTTCCCATTATACAAAATAGAAAGCTAGGACACAGAAAAATGAAATAACTGGCTAAGTCCTTATAACTAAGTTTCAGTGCTAAGATTTCTATCCTTGTGGGTCTGACTCCAAAGCCACATTCTCACTAGTACATCACACTGTCTTCCATTTATTTGTAATTCATCAACTACTTGCCAGGGGAAGATCAGGCAGCTGAAAGCTCATGTGTTTGGAACTGCTGCCAAAAGATGTTAAACTAGAAATAGCCACTGAGTGTTTTTAAAATGAGAGAAGCTTCAGAAAGGCCATCCCCCTTTATAGATTAAAGAATGGATGAAAGAACTAAGCCCCAGAGAGGTTAAGTAACTCACCCAAAGTCAAAAGATAAAGTAGTTCTAAAAATTATAGTGTAAATCAGTATATAAATGACACTTTTTAAAAAAAATCTGAGGAATAAATCCATTATCCAAAATGAAGTCAACATAAGTCTAATAAAACCACAGAGGTTCCAAAAGAGCAGGACTGCAAATTCAATTCAACAAGAAACAACCCAGAGCAGGGTACCCTGGAAAGGCTGTCTTGGGGAGAGAGGCTGGGGTGAAAAAAGGTTAATGTTTCATATAAAAAGCTGAGAGCCATCATCATCTTCTGTATCTTCCCCCTAGAGATTCCAGGCTGAGACCCTTGGAAGCCACCAAATAGTCATACAGGCATGGAGCCTCAACTCGAACTGATAAGAACGTAACTAACATACGGGGAAAGAGGCTCTAGGGACTCCACTGGAACAGGCACAACCTAGTCCTTTAGGACTCAAATCTGATCATCTATCACATAGCTAACCTTGTGTGTAGGAACAGAGGGAAATGAAGTAAATGAACTGAATAGTGATCTCTGGTATAATATGTAGACAAGGGCATTTGGTATAGTATCTGTATTTCAAAGAGGCTGGTAGAAAGCACATGGACCTTAAAAGATTACAAAACTGAGTCTGAAATGTGGATCTGTCATTATAAGCTATATGGCCCTGAACAAGTCATTTAATGAGTTTAAATCAATTTCTCCACCTGTGAAAAGGGATAAACAATACCTAGTTCTAGTCTCTTCAGGACTGAAGCAGCAGCATCGTTTTCCTTGCTAGTTATTGGTTTATTGCCTCTCAACTTCAAATTCACCCTTTTTGCCTGTTCCATGAAAATGGATATCGACCCTTCAAATGTTTTTCCTTTACCCACTGGCACCATGTTCAACTTCATCAGTAATGGGTGCTGGAGGGACACTGCAAAACGAATAGGGCTCCTCATCCAGCTCACAAGGTACACAAGGTGTACCAGGTCCTGTAGAGCAGGCCAGGAACATCCAGAGATTTGAGCCTTGACCACACCCTCCTTGGGCAATTTTCCAAAGAGAACCCTTCTCATGACCAGAGGAGAAATTTCCTAGAGGGCAGATTTCCAGCAAGTTGCACAGAACCACAAGCAACTTCACTACAGCTGTGTCCACTCCGGCACAGACTGGATCAGACTGGAGCAGGGGCTCTCCCTTGGGTACTTCCTTGATCTCTGCCCAATGCAGTGGCTGTTGTTTGTATCTGCTGTTCCTGTATTCTTTAGAGTTCTCTTTACTTCTTATTAGCAAATACCTCATCATCCTAAACCCATTATAGTGAATAAGTCTACACTGAATTTTTTCTGTTCAAATAACTGTGTGGATTCTCTCTCTTCTTTGGACTCAAACTAATATAGTCTTCTAGATGAGTGCTTGATTATATTGTTAATGTTCTCAATGTATAGTACATGCCATAATAATAACTATAAATGACTGAATTCTGATCTCTATTCTTAAAAGACAATCCTTTCCCTTCTCTGCTCTACTTTGACCAGAACATGGACCTACAGAAATCCCTATACAGTGTACGTGGACTAATGAATAAATTAGAAAAAGAATGTCCCAATAGTTTCTGCCAAATAACTAATGAGAAAAAAATGAAGGCTGCCTCACAATGAATTGTTCCCTTGATCAGCACACAGTTTAGAAAATTCTTTCTGCAACTTCCTCGGTTGACCTAAACACAATGTGACAAAATGCAGCAATGCCTTCTTTTTATTGGCAAGGATATCCCCCCCAAAGGATCTAAAGAACCAAATTCATTACCATATGAAACTTTCAAAAATTTAATTTATTTCCTTATTTCTCAATTCAAGTTAATAAACTATAATATTGTGAAAAGTCATAGAAAACACAAAACACTGCCTACCTTACAATAACTGGGGAATTTTTGCTGGGGGATGGAGCTGAGAGAACACCACTCCCAGGGAAAGAGAGAAACAGGAAGGGTTTAGAAGCTTAAATCTGCCCTGGCTGGCATAGCTCAGTGGATTGAATGCGGGCTGGGAACCAAAGTGTCCCAGGTTCGATTCCCAGTCAGGGTATATGCCTGGGTTGCAGGCCATGACCCCCAGCAACCGCACATTGATGTTTCTCTCTCTCTCTCTCTTTCTCCCTCCCTTCCCTCTCTAAAAATAAATAAATACAATCTTTAAAAAAAAAGAAGCTTAAATCTTACTAAAAGAATATAAAAATATAATGAAAATATAATATTTGTTGTTGTCACATGTTGTGAAGTGAAATTAATACAAGATATAGATCTTCAAATGATAAGGTTTCTGTCTTCACATTTTCCAATCCTCAGAATTATTCCTCCTCTGAAAAGAAAGATGTCACCTTCAACACAATCCCATGTTATCTGCAGTTTTACTTCTGTCTGAAGGTCTCACCTAATTATCAGTTTAACAAGGAGCATAGATAAGAGGGGGAGGGGCACATCTCATCATCTTTTAGGCAGGCACCTTATTCAATTTCAAAAACTAACCCCCATCTGAAAACACCCCAAAATAGATATTGTGAGCCACCATGGGACCCCAGCATAAAGCAAGGCTCCTCATTAAAATGGACATACCAGAAAAGCCTGCAGGGACACTCGACAATAGCAATTACACCCCATGCCTCTTCACACCTAGATTAAATTACTGACAAATGGACAGACTACTCAAAACTGTGAGCAACACACTTTGCCAATGAAAGTAATGATTGTCCTGGGTACAGCACACATGCTTGCTGCTCAGCTTGTCAGCATTTTCAGATAAGGGGCTCAGTGGTCTTACCAGGCAACCCTTCACCTGCCAAAACCAATAAGGTGCCTTCATTTCTTAAGTTCCCTCAGGTCTTTGAATTTAGTACCCATTTTGCACTTAAGGTCAGTCCTAGAAACCTATTCCCCAACCCCCTCTATGCCCCCAAAGAGCCATAATCAGAAGTAGCCTATACTTAAAACTCAGAGGGAGAAAATCCAACATGTGAACTTCTTCTGATTTTCCACTGTCAGTTTTTCACATTTGCAATTTTAAAAGTTGCATCTACTGCTTGAGATGGCAAGATGCATTTCCTAGCAATGCAATCACTCAATGCTCTTGGTGTTTTATATGAAAACATGTATTTCCCTAAGCCAATGTGTAACGGAGCAATATTTCAAAGTGGCTTAACTTTATAGATCCAAACATTCCAGTGGTGTTCAACAATCTCATTTTATATTGAAAACACACACATACTTTAAGTATGCATTTTTTTTTTCATTTTATACCAGGCAAAACAAGATTATATCAGATCTCTTTTCAGCAAACAAAACCTGTCCAGGAAAAACAAACTTTTGTGTTTCTTTCTTTCTTTCACTCACTCATTCATTCATTCATTCAATTCATTTATTTATAGAATAACTTCCCACTCTAAAAAGCTGTTAACAACTTTACAATAAAAATTTAGCAGAACTATTTGACAGTTGCCATCAAGTAGCAGAAAGAACAAGGCCTTATTTCTGGCTTTGACATTTTCTAACGAAATAACTTAACAAGTAATTTTTCTTTGCAGGACTCTGGTTTCTACATTTGTAAAATGAAATAATAAAAATAAAGTCATATAGATTTGAAGGATCATGAGACAATGTACAATGTATGTTGAACACTTGATTCATGATAAAAATATAATAACTAATAGTATAATATTATTACTTAAAATAATTCTGATTTGGTATAAAAGCAGCCAAATAAAGCATTTTGTTTGCAAAAAATACAAAAAGTTGTTAAAAACTTTATACAGAAAGACAGCTTCTTTCACCCCACCCTATGTTTTGCCATACTGCATGGGAATCAGGCAGTCAAGTTTATTTGACCTAGCAAATTCAACCACTAAAAAAGGGCCATTTTTGTCCAAAGGAGAGGTCCGACAGATGCAGTTTCAAAAGAGAACTTTCAGACTTCAATGGAAGAGGCTGACAAGAGCACCATTCTTATCAAATACTGGTCCCCAAAGGCCTATCTTTCTGTCAATTTCTTTCTCCCTGCATCCAAGTTTGGGTTTCCAGGCACAGTCACTTCTTATCTTTCTACCTCCAGACTTTCCACAATCCATAACTTCATTCAAAGCTTCTATTCCTGGTTCTAAACTGTATTTCTACTCTAGTAGTATGGTAGGAGATGCATCCTTGATGCTGATGTGATCTTCCCAGTTATTGAATGTTTCATTGAATTTTACACTCTACAACTTCAAATGCAGAAAGCAGCCAATTCATTTCGTTAACTGTTGTTCAGTATAGATAGCCAGTTCCATAACTATACACTTTGATTTGGTACATGAGAAAACGTATTTTTCATTACATCCCTTATCCTCCTAATGACATTTCCAAACAAGATTTTAAGAACTGTAAAGCAGAAATAAAATTATGCTCCAGTTCCAAATTGATCTCATGGAATGGAAAATAGCTATCATTGCCAGTGAGCATTAACAGGACTCAAAGCTAGCAAGTTTTGAGTTCAGAAACATTTCTCAAGTAATGATCATCTTTCATATGCCCCTTACATTACCAATCAAAACACAAAATGTTTGAAAGCTGTGAGGAGAGCCTGGTGAGATCCTTCCCTCCACCCCCAATGCTGTTCAACTGTACCCAGACTTCACCATCAGCTTTGGTGCTCCCTTCCCTTCAACAATGAATCAGGGATAACACTTCAGTGATCTGGATTTACACAGAAACCTAAAGGAGCCATGAAATTGCTTCTGTAAAGCACATTCTATGGTGACTTTTCAATAGCTTTAAAAATAATTTAGAAATGAAAATACTGCTATAGCAAATTTTATGTCTTCTACACACATTTGCTAGAGCAATTTCTTTCTCCCAGAGACAGAAAGAAGGGAAATGTCTAAACTTCATAATACACAGCCAATTACAGCCCACTGTCGTCCTGGTTGTATTAATTATCTGCCTTCTCTAAGTTATAAAGACCTAAGAGAAGCCCAACAGCCACTTATTCCATATTACTTATTCCACATTGTTCCACTATGGATTTCTCTCAGGGCCTTTCTGCATTTACACAGGTATGCAAAAGTTCAGCACAAAGCCAGAGTTTACCACTGGTAGCCATTTGGAGGTGTCAGCTACAGACACAGGCTTGTGTACCCCTCCCCCTTTATTCAGCATTTGCTGAAGGTTTACAGGAGGTGCAACACAAAAAGGATTTAGACAGTGCTTTGCAGCCAAGCTCTAAACTCCAATGAGTTATATGAAATGAAAATGTTATAGGGTTATTTATAAAGCAGCAGCAACAATTATTATTTATTCAAATGTCCCTTACAGACCACTTATAGACTATTTACTAGCTTCAGCTTAAGATAGGAGCAATACCCAAAAAAGAGGCTCTTCTTCAAGTGGCAAAACCATGACAATGGAAGTGCAGGAAAGGCTTGTCCTTGCTGATGTAGGCCTAAGAGGGGGCTCCTAATTGGGCTGGGCTTCCTTCCTAACTACAGGGAGACAATCAGGAGTAAATGTGTATGAAAGACTGACAGATAAGTTAAGACTGCACTTGGAAAACATTAAAAACCAAAAGAGTCCTGGAAAGAGTGGACAGGAATGCACCCAGAGCTAGAAAGAAAAGAAAGACTATTCGCCAAATAGCCTCAAAGCAAGAATGAAAGGCCTGCAGATGGCTATGAAGGATAAGAAATGAAGGGAGAGTGATTGAGTAGTGAATTGTGGTAACTTTCTTAACTATATTAATTTCTTTTTAACCTTAAGAAAGTGATACTAACTTTAAGAAATAAAGATATTTTTATAACGGGGGGGTTGAGAATCATCTGCAAAAACAAGCTGACAAAGAAAGAATAAATACAGTGAAATTCTTTTATTTTCATGCTCTGTCTACCTAAGATTTTCTCTGATTATGTGAACCAGATTTCCGTTCCAATCATCTTGACCAACAGTTACAAAATCCATCTAAATGACAACTCAGCAATTGCACTTTAACCTGAATACTAGAGGTGAAAGTCAAGTGAATTCTCTGTTCAGACAAGAGGCTTCTCTACAAATCAGGAGTATTTTAATGAAATGAGACTTATGTGAGTTGTTGAAACAAGCATTAAATGTTGTCATTTAATATCAACAGTATGTTTGATTTGTACAGAGTTATGAAATGTCATTTGGATCAGAGAGTTATATTGAGGTTTACCACATTATAGGACTGCATTTCCAGAGGAAAGTGAACTAAACTGTCTCAAATTAAATGTGTTTACATTAACACTTGAGGGAAACAGACAGGCCTGCAAACATAGAGAGATAAAAATAAGATCAGCACAAACTCAACTTCGAAGAATAAAATACAATTTCTGGGCTCTATGCATATGCAATATTTCACTATACATTTTTCCATTTCCTTTTTTAAAAATGAAATACAAAGTTTCTATGAAAAAGAAATATCACTACTGGGAAATATCTATTATACAATATTTCAGTCTCCAAAATAATTTTTAATAGAGAAGATGGGACTGATCAAGATAGAGGTAAAAGAAAGGACTTTAGCCTCACTTTCTTAAAGGGAAAAATCAAACCGATAAGCATCTTACATTTGCATGATAAAATAATATTACTTAACTAGTTGGATTAATTACTTAGATAAAATTACATTAGTTGTCTAGTTAGTCTATTTGTGATACAAATGCACAGGTTGCACAGAAAGAGAGGCACTCATCATGGGGCATGTGCCTTGACGGTTCTATCCAGAGGTGGTTGTTCAGTTACAGCAAAAACTTACTGTTTTTATCACAAGTTGAAGTCAAACAGGCAAGTCCTCCTGACCATTCAAGTAAGTACCCCCTTCACACAGCAGCCTAAAAAAGAAACTTAAACACCACAATTCCTTAATCCCAAAATTAACCACTTGAGCTAAACAAATACTGGCACATTCCGAAAAGGATCATCTTATAAGATACAGCCTCCTAAGACCTAGAAGGCATTCCACCCACTTTTTATTTATTTTTTATTTTTAATATATTTTATCAATTATGCTATTACACTTGTCCTACTTTCGCCCCCTTTATTCCCCTCCACCCTGCACACCCTCTCCCACCCACATTCCCCCCTACATGGGTCATATAGGTAAGTTCTTTGACTTCTACTTTTCCTATACCATTCTTACCCCCGTCTATCGTCTACCTACCATTTAAGCTTCTTACTCTCTACCTTTTCTCCCTCTCTCCCCACCCACTCCCCTGTTACTAACTCTCCATGTGATCTCCATTTCTGTGATTCTCTTCCTGTTCTAGTTGTTTGCTTAGTTTGTTTTTGATTTTGTTTTAGGTTCGGTTGTTGATAGTTGTGCATTTGTTGTCATTTTACTGTTCATATTTTTTATCTTCTTTTTCTTAGATAAGTCCTTTTAACATTTCCTATTCTAAGAGGTCCCTGATAATGAACTCTTTAACTTCACCTTATCTGGGAAGCACTTTATCTGCCCTTCCATTCTAAATGAAAGCTTTGCTGTATAGAGTAATCTTGGATGGAGGTACTTGCCTTTCATGACTTGGAATACTTCTTTCCAGCCCCTTCTTGCCTGCAAGGTTTCTTTTGAGAAATGAGCTGATAGCCTTATGGGCACTCCTTTGTAGGTAACTGTCTCCTTTTCTCTTGTTGCTTTTAAGATTGTCACCTTCTCTTTAATCTTGGGTAATGTAATTATGATGTGTCTTGGTGTGTTCCTCCATGGGTCCAACTTCTTTGGGACTCCTTGGGCTTCCCAGACTTCCTAGAAGTCTATTTCCTTTACCAGATTGGGGGGAGTTCTCCTTTATTATTTGTTCAAATATGTTTTTCAATTTTTGGGGTCTTCCTCTTCTCCTTCTGGCACCCCCATGATTCAGATGTTGGAAAGTTTGAAGATGTCCTGGAGGTTCCTAAGCCTCTTCACATTTTTTTGAATTCTTGTTTCTTCGTTCTGTTCTCATTGAATATTTCTTTCTTCCTTCTGGCCCAAACTGTTGATTTGAGTCCCGATTTCCTTCCCATCACTGTTGGTTCCCTGTACATTTTCCTTTATTTCACTTAGCATAGCCTTCATTTTTTTCATCTAATTTGTGACCATATTCAACCAATTCTGTGAGCATCCTGATTACTAGTGTTTTGAACTGTGCATCTGATAGGTTGGCTATCTCTTCATCAGTTAGTTGTATTTTTTCTAGAGCTCTGATTTGTTCTTTCATTTGGGCCATTTTTTTTGTTTGTTTCAGTGTGCCTGTTACATAGCAAGGGGAGAAGCCTTAGGTGTTCACTAGGGTGGGGCAACCCATGGTGTGACACTGTATGTGGGGGAGGGGTCCAAGAGAGAACAATGGCACTTGCTCCTCTCTCTGCCAGTTTTTAGTCACTTCCCCCACTACCCACAAGCAAATTGGACCCTTCTGGTGTTGATTCCCAAGTGGGTGGGCTTGTGTACATTCTAGGACCCTGAGGGTCTCTCCAATGAACTCTCCTGTGAGTCTGGGAGTTTCTCCAATGGCCACCTCCATTCCCACAGGTGTTTTCAATCACAAGTTTGAGGCTTTCTTTCCTGCACTGGAACCCTGGGTTGCAAGGTCTGTCTTGCTCCCCAGCTGTTCCTCACAGTTTATCTGCACATGAATGTTCAACCACCCATTTTGAAACCTTCTGCGTAGCAGGTCCGCCAGCCACTGCCTTGCCCAGCAGCTGCAGCTTTGCCTGAGTCCTCTCCACTGACTGCCCATCTCAGCCCCTCCTACTGGTTTGGATGAATGTTTCTTCTTTAACCCCTTGGTTGTTGGACTTCCATACAGTTCGATTTTCTGTCAGTTCTGGTTGGTTTTTGTTTTTAAATTTGTTGTGGTCCTTCTTTTGGTTGTGCAAGGAGGCACGGTGTGTCTCTCTACACCTCCATCTTGGCCAGAAGTCCCACTTTTATTTTTTTTAAATGACCACCTATAGCTTATCATTTTGACATGAGAATGGAGATAGAAGAGGAGTAGTCTTTTGTTGGACACTTCCAGAATGTTCTTTACAAAAAGAAATGGGTGGGGAGCTTGCCTCTCCAGATTTAGAATTTGGAAGCAAAATTGACAAAGGTCTGTCTCCTAGATTCTAAGTCCTCCAGGTACTAAGCAATTAAAGTTGACCCAGAGGAAAACCTAAAGGAAGCTCTCACAGAAAAAAGAAAAACAGTGCTGTGATGAGCCTTTGTTTACAACAGATCTTAATTCTTTATCCTTCACTTGAAGAAGCTGTAAGGTGTTTGGCACCTGGCTAAAAATAGCAGAAGTGAAGCAGGTGACAAAGATGAATGGCTCTTGGAGACACAAGTCAAAGCAGAGAAATTTAAGAAAAACCTTCAGTAGTTTCTATAAAAGGTTCTTTCTTGCCAGGTAAATCAAGGTGGAAGTAAACTGCTCCTCTTGGAGCAGAATCACAATTTGCCACACAGACATTTCTCTTTTGGTGTTTCATGTTGACATCTGTTTTGCCATAGGGTCAAGGAAAAGAGTTTTAGTACAACCTCATAAAATGGAAAAACTCTACATCATATCACCTTTTGAATTACTTCAAAGCTTTTGGCAAAATGACAAACCAAAAACCACATTAAATTCCAAAAGAAGAAGGGACAAAAATTGCATGCCTGCCATGCCCGATTGGGAACCAGTGTCCACTTGCCCACTATTGAGGCCCCACGTCCTCTTTGTGAAACTGAGTAAACTTTGTATCTTCCCAGCAGCTCATTTCAGGTTGGGCATCATGAAACCACAGAGACCATCCCTTTAGGCAAATATCAACCAAAAATGTGCCTTTTAGTACTTCACACATGTGTCCACCTGTCTACCTTAAGGGACAAAAGTCTTGCACCCTCTCTTCTGATATTTTAGGAAGAAACCATTTTCCTACCCCTCCCAGTTTTTTTCTTGCCAGTTCATAAAATAAGAAGGCTCATAAAATAAAAACTTTCAACTTCTTGGAAATACTGGAGAGAAACTCTCAGATGTTCCTTCCACCTCATGGTGGTGGAAAAGGTCTCAAAGGAGATGAAGTCATCTCCTTCTGGGCTTTCTTTTTATTAATTTAGCAAATCCTTCTTGGATCACACCACCTGCTCACTCTAGGTCCTTCCATTTTTTTTCACAATTGCAAAATCAAGTAGAAACTCAGAAAGCCTCATACATTAACTCCAAAAATTATGAGCAACCCCCATTGAAATGCTCAATAACTTAATTATTTCTTTCCAAATTTTCAATGTATTTGAGAACAAAAAAATAGTACGTGGGGGAGGGGAAGGTAGTAGGAGTATCTCTAAGAATATAAGTACTTTAAAGGGGAAAATAAAATATAGATAAATACAGTATCTGGTGGGAATCCCCATATGTACTCTAAATAATAATACATTAAGCATTCAAATATAAACAAAGACCTTAGAATATTCAATGATTCTCTCAATGGTGGAAAAGGTTTCAGTGGAATCACGTCCCTTCAGGGAACAAAACCCTTCAGGAAAGCCACACAAGTTCTGTAACCAGTGTAACCAAAACTCGTACCTCAATAGCGTCTTCCCTAACTGAAAGAAAAACTTTAAAATACCTTCCCTGCATACAAAACCAAAAGAAGACAGTCCTTTCAAATGCTCTTCCTTATGAGAGGAAAGAACTTGTTAATTTGTTGTGTGCCCAACAAGGTGAGGTATTTCACAGATCACTGGTACATTAGCATTTCTATCCATTCACAGCAACTTCATATTCAAAATTGAGTTGACAGAGCATACACACTCTGCATTCTTATTTGGAAATGCCAATAATTGACAGGATTCAGAAGCAACTCTAGGGTTCATGTAAGTACTCTCTAGGAAGTGGAGCTTTGTTCTGCCTTTCGTGTTGAACATCCCACAACTGGTACAGTGGTACAGTTCCTCAAGGGTAAAGAAAATAGAAGTCATTTTGGTGCAGTTTCGTGTTCATTCATTGCTTTTAAAAATCAATGATGGCAAAGAACTATAACCTTAACAGTTTCAGCAAAAATCCAACATGTTTGAATCAAGTGTAGTGAAACAAATGTGGGCCCTTAAAGACAATACTTCCCTCCTAAAGGTGCACTGTTATCATTAATGCAGAATAATAATAATAACTAGGTGAAACCAGCTACTGATTGTATACTCAGCAAATCTGAATATGTACGAGTAGTGATGTGTCCATTCTATAAGACATTATAAAACATAACCACATAAAAAGGAACTTGCTTTTAAAGTAACATTCAGAGGTAAAATTTGGACTCTACAATGCCATGGAAGTAGGGAGGAAACAACTATAATAACTTTCTTTTTAATTACAAGGTCACAAATAACATACACAGAGGCTAAAGTATAACCTCGATTTGATTTTGTTCCATTTTTTCTTAAATCAGATTAAGTTTGAGTAAAAATGTTTACACAAAAAGAACATTCTTAAAGTCTCATTAAATTATTATTAAAGGTTTAGCATTTGGACTTCTGGCCAAGATGGAGGTGTAGGTAGACACACTGTGCCTCCTCACACAACCAAAAGAAGGACAACAACAAATTTAAAAACAAAAAAACAACCAGAACCGACAGAAAATCGAACTGTATGGAAGTCTGACAACCAACGAGTTAAAGAAGAAACATTCATCCAGACCAAAGGAGGTGAGGAGACAGTCAGCCAGGTGGAGAGGATGTGCGCAAGGCCACGCAAGGCCGAAGCTGGAAGACCGGGGAAGGCAGTAGATGGCAGACTGGGTGGTCTTATATTTGCATACAGACAAACTAGGAGAAACAACTGGGGAGTGACACAGACCTTACAACCCAGGGTCCCAGCGCAAGAAAATAAAGCCTCAAAACTTCTGACTGAAAAAAACCTGTGGGGATGGAGGTGGAAGAAACTCCCAGCCCCACTTGAGGGTTTGTTGAAGAGACCCACAGGGTCCTAGAATGTACACAAACCTACCTACCCAGGAATCAGAACCAGAAGGGTCCAAATTGCTTGTGGGTAGTGGGGGAAGTGACAAAAGCCAGCAGAAAGCAGACTAAGTGCCACTGTTCTCTTTCGGACCCCTCCCCAACGTGTAGCATCCCAACGCAGCGATGTACATGGCCCCACTTCAATGAATACCTAAGGCTCAGCCCCTTACTATGTAACAGGCACACTGAAACAAACAAAAAAAATGGCCCAAATGAAAGAACAAATCAAAGCTCTAGAAAAAATACAACTAACTGATGAAGAGATAGCCAACCTATCAGATGCACAGTTCAAAACACTAGTAATCAGGATGCTCACAGAATTGGTTGAATATGGTCACAAATTAGATGAAAAAATGAAGGCTATGCTAAGTGAAATAAAGGAAAATGTACAGGGAACCAACAGTGATGGGAAGGAAATCGGGACTCAAATCAACAGTTTGGGCCAGAAGGAAGAAAGAAATATTCAATGAGAACAGAACGAAGAAACAAGAATTCAAAAAAATGTGAAGAGGCTTAGGAACCTCCAGGACATCTTCAAACTTTCCAACATCTGAATCATGGGGGTGCCAGAAGGAGAAGAGGAAGACCCCAAAAATTGAAAACATATTTGAACAAATAATAAAGGAGAACTCCCCCAATCTGGTAAAGGAAATAGACTTCTAGGAAGTCTGGGAAGCCCAAGGAGTCCCAAAGAAGTTGGACCCATGGAGGAACACACCAAGACACATCATAATTACATTACCCAAGATTAAAGAGAAGGTGACAATCTTAAAAGCAACAAGAGAAAAGGAGACAGTTACCTACAAAGGAGTGCCCATAAGGCTATCAGCTCATTTCTCAAAAGAAACCTTGCAGGCAAGAAGGGGCTGGAAAGAAGTATTCCAAGTCATGAAAGGCAAGTACCTCCATCCAAGATTACTCTATACAGCAAAGCTTTCATTTAGAATGGAAGGGCAGATAAAGTGCTTCCCAGATAAGGTGAAGTTAAAGAGTTCATTATCAGGGACCTCTTAGAATAGGAAATGTTAAAAGGACTTATCTAAGAAAAAAGAAGATAAAAAAATATGAACAGTAAAATGACAACAAATGCACAACTATCAACAACCGAACCTAAAACAAAATCAAAAACAAACTAAGCAAACAACTAGAACAGGAAGAGAATCACAGAAATGGAGATCACATGGAGAGTTAGCAACAGGGAAGTGGGTGGGGAGAGAAGGGGAAAAGGTACAGAGAATAAGCAGCATAAATGGTAGGTAGAAGATAGACAGGGGGAGGTTAAGAATAATATAGAAAATGTGGAAGCCAAAGAACTTTTATGTATGACCCATGGACATGAACTGAGGTGAAGGGATGCAGATGGGAGAGGGTGTGCAGGGGGGAGAGGAATAAAGGCGGAAAAATGGGACAACTGTAATAGCATAAACAATAAAATATATATATTTTAAAAGTTTTGCATTTGTGTATATAAATAAGACATACAATGCGGCGAATGATGCAGTAGAAAGAGCACTGGAAAAGAAATGTAGAAACCTAAACTTGTATCCTTAGATGTCCCACTACCTGTATGATTTTGGGTTAGTCACTCAAATCCTGTGTAACATAGAGATAGTAATCCCTATCCGTCACATAGTGTTTTTGCAAGGATCAAATGAAATAACATATGTCATATGTATTATAAACCTCAAAAACACCATATCAATTTAACATTTCCAATGACATTAATATTATGATTATGCACGCTGGAACATTAACCGTTTGCCAAATAAGTGAAGGACTTCCATGGTGCCTAATCTACCTCTGCTCAAGCTCCCTATTTTCCCTCTGTCTGACAGGCTTGGCTGTTACCAGGCCACCAGTTAGCTAAGAACAGACACCTCTAAATTCCTAAACATTGGCACAGTGCCTGGCACAGACTTGATAGTTAGTTACTTTACACTTTTTACTAAGACACTTGGTAATATAGGGCTTCTCCAACCCCCTCCCCTCAACCCTCAGAGGTGGGTTACAGAAAAGGAAACTGATACTCAATGATGTTAAATAATTTTGCAAAGGTGACAGAGCTACATCAATGCCAGGGTCAAGATCCAAACCTAGGTCAATTTCCAAAACTGTATTCTTTCCACTCTGTGACTCTCCCTTTCACATTGTAGAGGCTCAGTAAGCTGAATTTCACAAAAGTCTTCTCTTTAACCATAGCATTACATAGAGACATAACCTAAAGTAAGCATTTGAGTATGAACTTTCAAACTTGACTTTTAAAATACATGGGTTTAGCCTGGGTAAGATCTCCAAAAAATGTGCCTGAATTTGCAGGCATTCCAAAACACAACTAAGAAATTCATTTTCAGTTGGCCAGCACAAAACAGGACAGAAAATTCTAAGTGAGGGGTAGGAGAGAAAACCCAGAAACTTTTATCTTGCCAGACAATCCTTAAATAATTCCACTCCCGTTTATCTAATAATTAAGGAATTGCAACTTTATTTGCAATTCCTTGTGAATAAAGAGCACTTACATGAATCTAAATGTCTAGGCTGCCAAGTAAAGTGGAACAGACTTTAAAACCTCCCCCAAACCTCCTCTCTGAGAGGAAAATCAGTCTAAGGAGTTTCAGTCCAATGGGTAATTGTTTTGTAAAATTAAAAGCCACAGAAAAATGGAATTTAGAATGGAAAATGTCATCTCAACCATAACACTAATAAAAACAGTTAATGAATAAAGAGCATTCTGGCAATAATATATAAAAATTGCAAAGCCCAATGTGGACAGTACAGAATGCAAAAGGAATCCATGTGAGTAAACATCAAATGAAGGATTATCCTGATTTGTGAAGAATCCATTCTGCAGGAAATTGAACTAGAAGCCTTTTGCATCCGAGAGCAGCAGGACTACCTGTGGCACAGTCCTTGCTGCGGAAGCAGGAAGCCCATGTTCTGGGGGTACTAAAGAACCCCTCCAAGTCTTCAAAGAGATTATCCAACCTGTCAAACTCTGATTAATTTTCAAAAATATAAATGCTTATGTAAGTAATAGGGAACAATATGACTAAAAATGTAAAGGCTGTAAAACAACGAGCTATGACTTCCCAGCAAAAAGCAAAACCAGACAGTGAGTGAGAGGCAACAGGGATCAAATGCCAGCTTTGTTAGCTGTGTGATCTCTAGACAAGAAAATGAAGTAACCTAACCAAGGCTAGGTTTCCTCATCAGTAAAATGGGGATAATAGTAGACACTACAACAGTTGTGAGAATTCAAGGAGACAATGAAAGTGAAATGCTTAGCACAGTGCTTGGAAGGCAATGTGTGCTCATAAATGTTAGTTGTAATAATAATAATAAATATTACTGTTATTATTAGCCCTGGTTAGTGTGGCTCAATGGATTGAGTGCCAGCCTGAGAACCAAAGGGTTGCCAGTTGAATTCCCAGTCAGGGCACAAGCCTGGGTTGCAGGCCAGGTCCCCTGTAGGGGGCACACAAGATGTAACCACACATTGATGTTTCCCTCCCTTTCTTTCTCCCGCCATTCCCCTCTCTCTAACAATAAATAAATAAAATATTTTTTAAAATATTATGTTATATTCTGCCCCTGTCCATGTATGCTTTTCATCTTGCAAGTTAGAAAAAAAGTCTCTATTATTCACCTACAAGTTCTCTGTAAGGTCCCTTTTCTTCCCATCCTCAGTTAGCACTGCTCTCATTCACACACCTGTTCAGGAATACCAGTTCTGAAACTCAAAATCTCACGCACATACCAACAACATCCTACCATGCATAATTTTACTTTTACAGGTCCTCTGCCATCAGACATACAGTCTAGCACAGATACCAAACTCCACTCTTATTTCCATTTACATATTTCTAAGTTAAGACATGCTCACAAAGACCTCATAGATTTTTTTAAATTAATCGAAGTCTTTCAAAGTTGGACCAGAGCAAATATCCAATTTTGTTTCCTCTTCACCAACGATGCAGAGCAAGACTCCACAATTCAGTTAATCACTCATCATGTAAACAAAGAAACCTCTCGAGAGCCAAAAAGCAACATGTGCATGGATTCCCAATGCATAAGAGTTATTTTAAACAGGAACAATGCAATCTATTCAATAGAGCAGAGTACACCGTGCCAATTAACTATGTTGGGTTCCATAATTATAACTGCAATAATGAATGGAAAGGAGTGTTATTGCTGCACAATGCACTTCTGTATTCCAGTCAGAAAGCTGTCTCTGATCTGATGTCTTTCTATTCTTCCTCTGATCAGATCTTACTGCAGATTACTCTCTACTACAAATGTACTTACTGCATGTACTCCCCCCATCCAACAAAAGGCATAACTTCAAGACCAAAAAAAATGTAATTCCCTTTTTATAGATTTATACTTTTTAAACATAAAATTTATAACTGCCTTGTCACGATTACCTTTTCCCTGGAGCAACCAAAGCTATGAGTGAAATGTCATTCAAACCTGCCTTTCTCCCCAGGAAAAAAAGGCAGCAATCTCCTTTCTCCTGGCCCCGGTTTTCATCCCTGATAGGAAGCCAGCTCAGAGCAAGGATGAGCAGGAGCTTATTTACCTCCTGGAAGTCCCATTTAATGGGAGCATCGACCAGTTGTCTTCCCACCACTCGTGAACCTAAAGAGATTAAATTGAAAAGACTTTCACACACAAAGTTAATTCGAAATGGCTCAGTCACTGGTTGCAACCATCTCAGAAATCTGAAGAATTTAATTCCGGACTATATGTGCATATGGCTTCTCTTATCCTCACACTTATGCTTCAGTGGGTTCAATAAATTTTAAAAATAAATTACCTCCTAGTACTTCACCATAACAGTGAGACTTCCTGGCCTTTCCAGACTCAGGACCGACTATGTCTGTATGCATATGAATAATTTGTTTAATCTTCTATTAAATCCTCTACCGATTTCCCACAAATAGGATTTAAATTTTAGAAACATATATGTGCTTGGTTAGGTGCTTAGGCACCTGCAAAGCAGCACCTGAACAACTGGCACCTTTTTTCTCCAGTTGGCAGGCAAGCTGACAGAGATTCTGTCTCTAGAGAAAGTTCCCACTAATGCTCAGGCTTTCTTAAGCATCTCAATCTTATCTCCTGGCAGCAAATGCTGCTGCACAGCCAGTCAACACACGGTTAAGGAAGCTGCACACCTGCCCTTTTCATTTAGGTGGACTCCCAGAGCAAATCTCTTCCCTTTGGCCATGAGTACTAGTTTGCCATAACTTAAATAGCTCTTAAGATCAGTCCCAAAGGCCAGGCTTTCCAGGTGCTTGAAGTGTGTCACATAATACAACATTTAAAAACAGCTCGAAACAAATACAACTCAGGTACACAGCTTTACCTGGAAGTCTGACAAAACCCTCTCCCACAAGTAATCAAGTGCCAGAAAAACAACATTTGAAGGCCTAAAAACCATGCACTCACCTCTCATTCCTAGATTTGTGTAGATTCCCTCTGAAAATGTAATACCCATTTTTAATTGACAAAAAATAGTGAAAACATAATGATAATAGCAATAATAATAATGAAGTTATTTACTGAGTAAGTTCAGACACTGTATGTATTTTCTCTCATGCATTTTAATCTCCCTTGTCTCAGCTCGTTTATCTGCACTGCCATGGTTCTGCTCTGGGTTACTGGAGGTAAAAGCCACCTTCTGGTGTCTATGTCCCATAAAAAAGAAAAAGAAAAGCACATCACTTATTCTATAACTGGTCCCCACTTTTCTTTTGTTAAAATCCTTATATAGCCACAGTCTGATTTCTTTCAAGTATAGATTAATTTATTTCAGGTCCTGAGCCTATGAACTCATGCTAATTTGCATGGCTAAGTAGAAAGGCTCCAAAAACAATTAGACAAGAGATCTTTAGTAAAGAGGAGCTCTTTATTAATTTTGGGTTACACTGCTAACCTGATGTAGAATTTCAGTGTAGGAGTTCATTAATTCACTCAATAAATATTTACTGGACCTCTAACATGTAGATGGTACTGTGCTCGGTGGCATACACACACACACACACACACACACACACACACTAATGAATAAGAATAATAGTTCAGATAAAGCCAAGCTAATCTGGAAAGGCTTCTATAGAAAAATATACAGGGTGAACAATATCTCAATGTAAGAATATGTTAGAAGATAAATGTTTAAAAAATCCTAATAGCAAGAAATTGCGAAGAGTGGACAATGGCAAGTTCAAACAACAGATTGATGCAGGTGAGCAGTTGATGAGCCCAGCAGGCTGAAGAATCTTGCTTTTAAAACACCAAAAGCTTTGGAGCCAAGTAATGATCAGGACAGTGTTTAAGGAAGATAAATCCTTTGGTAGCATGATGGATGAATGAGGTCTATATGGACAAAAGCCATAAAGGAATAAATAGCTAACCCTGAGCCATGGCAATAGAAAGTCTGATAGAAGAAATATTTAATTAGGAAGGTCAAGAGAATCTAGTGACGACTTGCACATGAAGCATGGCAAGTGGAGATGTCTACAGCGATTCAGCCCTGGTGCTGCCTAAGAGAAGGATAGACAGCAATGAATGGGAAAAAAAGTAAACAAGGACAAATTGGTTTATGTGGTGGTTGCTTTTGGTGGTGGTTAATATAACAAGAACAGAAGGTAACCTGGAAGCCAAGGAGAGTGGACTAAAATACACATGTGTGAACAATGATGACTTCACTGTACTAGTCAGTGGGAGTGGTAGCCACTGTTGAGTGAGCATGTGTACTGTGTGGCTGTCACATTCAAAATGACTGAATAGAGCAATGAGTCTACATCAAATTTTGTGTTAAGCTTGAACATTATTCAGCAGAAAATATCTGGACGATTCAGAAGGCTTTTGAGGATGCTGCAATGAGTGCAGCACAATGAAAGTGTAGCACAAACACTTCAAAGATGGTCAAGAATCTGCTGAAAGTGATCCACATTCTGGAAGGCCTACAACAAGCAGAACACCTGAGTATACTGAATATGTACAGGCTGCAATCAACAAAGACTGGCAGCTGGCAGTGTGAGAATCACAAGCTGACCTGTGTATTCCAAAATCTACTGTGTCCAAGGTTTTGACACAGGATCTTGGCATGAAATGTGTCGTGGCAAAATCATTCCACAGCTTCTGCTACCAGAGCAGAAGGAACATTGTGCTGCAGTTGCTAATGACTTGACTCAAACCATTAGCAGTGAACCAGATTTCCTCAAAGAGGTAATAACTTTCAAGGGGACTGAGGCACCATTGTCCTACATACCATGATTCTTGTATCTTGTATCTTGTTTGATAAATGTCTATTTTTCATAGTACATGGCTGGGTAGTTTCTGGGCAGGCCTAGTTGTATTTGTCTGTTTGGTAACTGAGATGGGGAGTAGGTAACGACAGCTTCCATTTCAAAATAGAATAGTTTGAGAGCACAGTGGGACTCCAAAGGGTGGCAAGGTGGTGAGTCTAGAACTGTAGTCAGTTGACAGTGCAATTCAGGAATTTTTTAAAAAGGCGGAGGAGCGAGAAGCCTGGCTGGAAAGAAGAGCAACACTTGAAGCTATGGGAAACAATGAGATTGAGAACACCAAAGATGGTGTGTGGAAAAAGAGAAGAAAATGGTTGAGGACAAAACACCGGAAAATATTTAGCTGATAAAAGAAAAAAGAGCCAGCACAGTGCCTTGAACCCAAAAAGCCAACCACCAAAGGTAGAAGAGTGCTATAAGGCAACAGCCAGAATTTTTTAAAGAAACAGGAGATAATGTGCCAAATACCGCAGGGCAGCAAGGAAGATCATGATCAGCTAAGGGCCACTGGCTGTGACCTTCATTAGTACCAGTTCAGTACAGCGGAGGAGGCAGCAGTGAAACTGTGAGGCCGCTCTCAGAAAGCCGACTGCTCAGCCGGACAAACCAGTGGCTGAAGGGCTGCAGAGGAAGGCAACAGTTAAACCAGAAAGGAACAGCCTTGCATATCACCTGCCTAATACCCAGCAGTTAATGTGAGCACCTCGGGGTTATCCGTTAGTCCTACCACTCAACAGCATGAAGCTCCCTCTGCTGAACCACCCCATTTAGGTTTGCAGGCCACTGTGACCTGTGCTCAGCAAGGTGGGCCGACATCATCAGCGGCCTCTGTTGACAAGTGCAGCATCTCATCTCACACAGAATTAAAACAGATAACACAGGAGCAGAGCCCCATGAACCTATTACATATTCTACAAGTAATTTATTTTTGATGTGGAGGAGGGGGAAGGAGGGAAGAAAGGGATGTTAGAAAACCATCATTATGTTGGAAAGTATCCAGGTATCCACAAGGCAAGGGGTATAATAAAAAAAGACCTAATGCTCTGTCCCAGCAAAGCCTGGGAGTCTATTAACTTTAAAGCAAGGAAGATTTAAGGAAGGCCCTTCAAGTTTCTTTGTCAGTTAATATGGCTAGCACCTACAGCACCCTTTTCTGAAGGTTTCACATACAAGAGACAGTGGGGTAAAGGATAAAAGGGAGAAGAAGAGGGACATGGCAGAAGGATATCAGTGTGACCTACAGAAGGGGTGGGTGACAGGGAAGGAAGGGGAAGAATAGCATGAAACAGAAAGCAAATGTCAACTTATGAAGAATGCACTTAAGATAGCTGCCAGGAGTGGCTTTATTTCAGGGTGCTCTTTTTAACCTTTTAAGGCTGCTCAAAACAGGGATCCGTCCAGAAAAAAAATACACAGAGAACATGGCATGAATTCCAGAGACTCACAGACCCCTCTGAAAGCCATCCATGAATCTCTGAGGGATCTCACGGACCTCACATGGAAGCCTTCCACTTTATCTCAGCAAACTTACATTTGTAGCACCTATACTTCCAACCACAACCATTGAAACAAGGCTATCCAACAAGGCCATCTCTGCCTCAGTTTCCTAATGTCGCTCCTCCAGGAAAAAAGAATAGCTGAGACTAACTCCCATTATCAACATCTGCTACAATATCTGTATTTCCTGGTTTTAAGTAATTTATAAACATTCCATTAGCCTTCCCTGGCTTAAAAAATCAATTCAAAGAAAAATATCATGTCACAATTATTTTTCACCTACACACAGCAGCCAACAAAAACAACTTCAAAACAGAATGAGGTATGTATGTACATTTATGTTTCACAATCATATTATAGGAAACAGAATACAGATCTGCTTTCCTTTTCTTTGTAAAAACCCAGGTAACTGACATTTCACTGCCATTGGGTACCACTTTCTCAAAGGTTATGTTTTTATAATGGAAAAATTCTCACTGAATCACTGGGTTTTTTACTTATGCACTCATCAGTTAAAATCTTCAGCAAATTTCGGCTTCTTCAGTGAAGTACAGGTAGGTGTTTAAATGCTCCCAACATGCAAAGCATATGGCCCCACTGAAATGCCACATGGACCCAGTGGTCTACACCTCAAGTCTGAAAACAATAAGCATTGAGGAAAACAGAAGAGCCGAATTTCTACAGAAAGACATACTCGGTTTTCTAACTCCCAGGTGCAAGTCACTTTTTCCTCCATTCTGATCCTATCACCACTTGCAAGAAAAATGCTATATTATCCACAGGCCTACAGCTCTGAGATGGAGCATCTCCAATTCAGACCTCTGCAGTGCTGTTTGCTCAAGTCTGCTGTCAGAGACTGCAGGCTCACTGCTTCTATTTCCTTTTCCTTTACATTGAATCAATTAGCAATGTTAACTATCTAACACATTAGTCTTATTTCACTGAACAAAACAATTCACAAGCAGGTTCAGCAGTGGCAATACAAGATAGGGAGACCCGGAGAAAATTAAATGAAGAGAAAAATATGTTTTAGGTGAATGTATATTTTAAAAAATATAAAAGTCTATTCACAATTCACTGAAGATGGATTGCTTGTTTCTTTCCTTTTCCTGACAGGTCCTGGATCTTTATAGAGAACATTAAATTAAAGCGCATAATGGGTTTATGTAGCGTAGTGCACATTGGAGACATTAGTCACGTCCCTTAAGCATTTTTCTCATTTTCTAAGCCTGACTTAAGCCCCGTTCCCCCACTGGTGAGGGAAGTCCACACTAACCCACAAGCCACATCTGCAGTCCAGTGTAACATTTTTTACATTTGGTATTGTCAACAGAGGCTGTGTCCTCCTCTCAAAGTCATCACGTATTATTACACTTCCAGCACAGTTTATAGGAAATACTGAAAAGCTAATAGGGTCATTCCAGGGGGAAGTTTTGTTTTGTTTTTCCCACTCCCTCCTTCTAAAAACATACTGTGGCATTAAGAGGAGGGAGGGGGAACTAAACAGCTACCCTGCAGAACCCTGGATGAATGAGCTGGGCAATTTCTACTTAAGTACACAAGCCAAATTCATATGGAATAAGATCCAAAAGCTTAGAACCAGCAATACTAGGTCACTTAGAGATTTTGTCTGTGTGATCCAGAACATTCTATGCCAGTGCCAGCATACTTTATCAATCTCCTAATCCAGTAGGATGCTTTAAAGTGATTGCCAGGAGATGCTCCTGTCCATTAAGCATGGAGCTTACAATGTTACAATGTCAGGGTGACCCATAGGAATGCTCCTTAACAGATTGCCAAAGGGTAAGACCACTTAGCAGGGCAAATTAATGCTAATGAGGAAACAAAAGAACAAGTTGCTTGCTATGGAACTAGATTTTATCAGCATTATAGAAACTCTTGCATCATATTATTTTTACTGAGAAATAAGTAGAGCCTTTGATCCCTACCAAGGAGCACTACTATTTCAGCATACTGTGTCAGGAGTTGAAGAAAAAAAGCATGCTGATGAAATTCAAAGAGAAAAAAATTACTGCAGCAAATATCCCCAATAACCTACTGCATGAATGTGGGGGTCAACATACCCAATATCAGATCCTCATCAGGAACCTTTTAATGGTTCTAGGCAGCTATGTTCTAATGACATGAGAGGTTTCTATAAAACTTAAAAATCAGTAGAAATAAGATATCTGGTTAATACCTTGGATTATGAAGCCCACAGTTATCCAAAAGAGGAAATAAAATTACTTTGGTTAAAATAGCTAACATTTGTGGAGCTCTTACCTAGTGCTATACACTGTGATAAATATTTTATAGCTATAAATATAAACAAACACAGACCTAAATAGACATTCCCACAACCTCACAAGGGAGATCATCTTACCCTCATTTTACAGATAAGAAGACTAGGGCTCAGAGAGGCTAAATTACTTTCACAGCTCATTCAGTTGGTATGGAAAAGAGTGAGGTTTGAGTCCTGTAAGGTCTTACTCCAGTATCTATCTGCTTTCACTGTTATATGTACTTACTGTATTTGATATCCTCAGATTTTTGTTTTCTAGAGGTCGATTTTGATCAAGAAGTCTGTAACTTTTTACAGGAAGGACAAGTAGAATGAATGCTGTTAAGTTTTAACCTGGGAATCTAACATGCATTTGGCTAGGCTTTTCCTGATGTTTTTAATGAGCACATTGGCATTAATTCTAGAAAAGATTTTTGCTGCAATGGGTACCAGGTAATTTACTGCTTCCCAGGTCAGAGTGAGCAACAAGTATTATTTCCATGTATCTAATCCATAATGTATTATGGAACTCTAGCAATACAACCATGATTTGTGGAGAATGCTCATTTAACTGTACAGGTAATTAATAATTTACATGCTATTTACTTTCTGGTAAAGACTGTAAGAGCCATAAAAGCTATGAACAAGCCTCCATCATTTCCCCCACCCTGGGCCACTCTAAAACCAGAGCTGCATAGAATTACCACACACTAAGTCTTCAAGGGTTCCTGGTCCACCAGAGTGAATGAAGGCAGAACTAGTCTGACATTTCCTGATGACTGTGATTAGAGCATCTTTTAATGAAGCTCACTTCATACCATTTTAAATCCGCTTGCTCATGTCAACATCAATGTACCCAGTATTATCTACCAATTAGTAAACCGGAAAATATCCTTTAGATAATCTGAAATCTCAGTGAAATATTCAACATGCCATTCATTTACTATAAACTGCCCTGTAAAAACAAATTAGCAAAAGCAGCTGTCACAGGACAACATAAACACCCATTAATACAGTTCAGCTACTTCACAGTCTGGTGAGACTTTTCAGGAAAGAGAAAGTGCAATGAAAATATAAATCAAAAATTTCAAAAGCTTAGCATGTCTTCATACCAAGATGTTGCACCAATATTAAAATGTGCATTTACCTTTCTGATGTGTGAGATCAAACTTGGACTGGGAAGAAAGGGGTTAAATGAAACAATTCTTTCAACGAGGATCTCAAATCTGTGCTGCAAAAGTCTAGAAGGCCAATAGAGTTCTAACATGTGTCATGTTTCATAAAGATCAGAAATATCAAAGACCATGAAAGCTAAGCAAATATGAATATGATTATGAAGATGCAAGGGAGCAATCAGTTCAATTGCTCAGCCCAGATTTTGCACAGCTCACTTACATGCACAGCAGAAAGCACCTTCCAAACTTACAAGAAACCAACGAGTACATCACTTACCAACCAACATTGACTCGTCCTTTCCACAAATCAACCTGACAAAATTCTACAATTTAAATACTGCGATATTTCAATAGCCACCTTCCATTTAGGACCCTTTCAGTATTTTTCATTTTAATGCACTGGTTATAAATAAACTGCAGCAGCACCTGTTAAGAGGGATTAAAAATGATTTCATATTATGAGAGACCCAGTGAGTGCTTGTTCTTTGATGAACATACTGATGCAGAAGACGCCTGTAGTGGAAGAGCAGTATTCTTCAACAATGATTTCGATTTAAGAATCTAAATCAGGCTTCAGTCACTGATGACTACTTCGACCTTCTAAATGATATGGAACACTTCAAAGTGGGTACTTAACATAAAGGCTGCCAATCAAGGAATGGAATATACTCTAGTAACTGATCGAAGGTAGAATGGCTTGAGGGTGCATGCCTGCTCTTTCCTTAGAGTGCCCTAATCCCAAATAATGGGCAGATGCACCAGAACCAGTACAAAAGGTGCTCACAGATGGATCCACGAAGCACTTCCTAAAATGCTCATGGAGCCACCCAACTATGAAGCAGCTTGATTTCTAGCACATTTCCATTTTGAGTTTTTCTAGATGCATCAAGGCATAAAGAAATAAACACACTCTAAAATCAGGCAGCTTGTCACCAAGCTCCTCCGCAAAGGCGGAGTTAAGCATGTAACAGAGAGAAGCTGTCACAGGAACCACGTGGACCAAATACCTTTGTAATCTTATAATTCTTTCAAAGGAGGAAAGAAATCTAAAATGTTCTCATCCTCTTAAGAGTGAATGAATTTACAGGCACACTGGGGTTTGTTCCCAACTCTACAGCAAACCCAGGCTGAATATAAGAACCTTCAAACAGAAGAATGAAAAATGTCAAAGGAACCAAAAAAACAAAAATTTTTAATCATAACCCCAGTCACAACTATACATCCTCTGGAGAAAAGTCATAAAGTTGTCTTAAGTTTACACTTCTCTTGACATTAATTATTAAGAAAAGCTTTTCATCTTGATTATAGCTATTAATAAATTAAAAGTGAATATATTTCTATAAGCACTTCATTTCATAACCAGGTGCTACACTGAGCTTCTGGTTTTCATATACAAAGAGACAATTAATACAGAAACATTCAATATATGCTATCCATAAGAAAGACAAGTATAAATTTTAAGAATTTGCAATTTCACAAATTTTAATTCCCTATGTCCAACATTTACCAGAATTTTAATTTTTAAGAGATTTTCCCACATTTTGTAAAACAGATACATTGGGAAAAAATTCAAACCTCAAGCCTCACAGAAAGTGACAAAGGAAGACTGCAATCTCTACAACAGTCTCATATTTCTAGGACATTATGTGAGATGAGACAGGAGGACTGGAAAGAAAAACACTTGAAGGCAGCCAGATTTGGTGCTCTCTCTGCAATAATGAAGACCAAATCCAGAAGAAAAGAACAGACAAAATTTCATGAATAGGAGATTTGGTTCACTCCTGAAAATTCTAAAGGACTACAATTTCTAAAAAAAGCAATTAACCACTTAGTCATCATGAAAATAGTCAATGTACCTTATAGCTTAGTGAGGCTTGTTTTCATCCACAAGGGTGGTGTGGGTGTGTTTTTTTTTAGAAGGTAAAGGTCTGCCATTATGGAGGTGGGGAAGGCACCTTATTGGAGTTCTTAAATAACTTTTGAGTGTTTAGAAACAGAAATCAAATGCTCCAAATTTTCATTTATTTCAGGGCAGTAAGTGAACTTAAGTCCATAGGAAAGTCCAGACAAGGGCACAATACCTACTTAAAATGTGCATATGTGCATAGAGGCTGGCTTAAGAATTAAATAGTTCTGCCAGAACAAACTCTCATGGAAGCCCTGATTTCCATTACTATAAATTTTACTTATGTCCAAGTACCTCTCATGTAAGGCACTTCAACCACTGCACTGTAATAATAATGATGATGATGATGATACATATAGTGCTTACTACTATGTCCCAGGGACTGTTCTAATAGTTTTATATTTATTAACTTACTTTAATACAACAATTCTATAATAAGGTGGATAAGATTATTTTTCCTATTTGACAAATAAGGAAAATGAGGCTCAGACAGGTTAAATGACCTGCCGAAGGTCACACAGAAAGGAAGTGGTAGAGCTAGGACATGAACCCAGAGTTGTCTGACTCCTGTGCCACATTAATAAACTGTCCAAGACAGTGCTTACGGATGGCATAAAACTGTAATTTATCTGCGTGCATTAGCCCATGAGAAAGCGAACTGTTCATCATAACTGTGTTATCCTCAATTTCCAAGGCTTTTGTTTTACCTTCTGGTTCTGTGATCATGGACAGGTCTTGATCTGAGCATCAGTTTTCTAATCAGCGAATATAATAATAATGATAATGCCTACTTCATACGATGTTGGGAGCTAGGATACAATGCATGTTAAAGTGCTTTGTAAACTATAACATTTGCCTGAAATGCCACTGTAATGATAAAACTTTTCATGTCATCTGCCCACCTTCTCCATGTTATACCACTGTACAGTTCCATTAATAGGAAGTGCTAAAAAATAAGAAGAACTAAATAAAAACCAAGTATCAGACTAGTTTGAAACTGTCTTCAAATAATACTGGTTAAACTAGCCATGGACAATGAAATAACATTCTTGGTAGAGCATTGTGTCAAAAAGCCCATTTAGCTAGCCTAATTTATTCTACTTAGAAAACCACAAAAACCTTTCAGATACTATTAGAAAGTAAGCTATTATCCATTAAAACTAAAGTTGAATGAAAGAACTTTTAAGAAAAAATGCAATAAATTTGTCAAAAAGTCAAGTAATATTTCTTACCACTTGTTAACAATTATAAAGCACTAAAATTTCAAAACCTGTACAAATTAGGATGCCTGCACAGAACAGAACCAGGAAATGCCATAATCATATGAAATAGGCGGTATTATCCTAATTTTTCAAGTGAGAAAATGAAGGCCAAACGTGTGACTCAATTGCTGTAGCAAGTGAAGAACTCAGTACATGCTACCTTTTTCTCTCATCATCCAGGGTCACAGACTTTTCCCCAACTTATTTCTAATATCAGAGGAAAGTGAATTAATAAATACCCTAGGTAGCTTAAGACATAGCCAAAAGTTACCTGAATACGGATATCACTAACCTTGAAAATTCATGCACGTTTTGCATTCTACATAGTCATATATATTTTTATTGTTTTGACATTATTTAAATGTATTTTTTCTCAAATCTTCTGGTAAAATTGACATACCAAAAATACGTACCAAATTTATCCTATGCCAGTTTGGAGGGGCACATTTTACCATCCTACCTGTTGAAAAGACAGAACATACATAGAGTAATCAAATGAAGTCCTTACAGAGTAACATGATCAATAAGGAGAAATGAGCACAGAATAAACTGAACACCTGTTACTCAGAGTAAACTGAGCTTTTCTCAGAGAAGTGAATTTTGTGTCTGATATTTTTAATGTGGAATTAGAAGTAGTTGCAAAAAAGAGAAGTGGGTATTCAACATGAGAAAACTGACAGATGCTAAGAAATAGAAGTGGGCTAAGAAGCAGGATAAGACTCCTCAGCATTTGGGCCTGAGAATGTAGACATGGGAGCACACAGGGCAGTGCTTATCAAACACGAAGGGGTCGCTAAGCACACAGTGGGCAAGTGCTGCCCTTCTCCCTTGCCCACTAAGTTTCCAATTCCTAGGTCTGGACTGGGGCCTGAGAATTAGCATCTGTAACAAGTTCCCAGGATACGCTGATAATGGTGGCCGGAGCACCTTGCGGGCTGTATTTCAGATCAGAGAAGGAGTTTCAAAGATGAGCTAATAATGAGTTATGCCCTCGCTTTCAATCTGCAGATCCTGGGGGAGAAGGGAAGCATTCTGGATGGAATGAATAACATGAACAGTGGTAATAAAACAAGAAAAATTTGGTTTGACATGCATGGGGTTCACATACAGGAGCTGATAAAGCACTGAACTAAGCTGATGGTTGTAAATTAAGGGAGAAGGAAGAGTGCAAGAGGCCATGGGAGACACTGTAAGGAGAGAGAAGAGCACGGTCCAATGCAACCATGTAAAAAAAATCAGAAATTGGCTATGGACTTGATCATACCAAGGCCAGAGAGGTTAAAAATGATTCTGGCATTCCAAAAAGCAAGTCTATCTTACAGAAACTAAAAAAGAAGTTGAGAATGTTTGGTTCTTTGTGAGGGTGAAGAGAAAGATTCCGTTGCTCTACTCATTCAGTCATTTTGAATGTGATAGCCACACAATACACATGCTCACTCAGTGGCAGTCTCTGCCACCCCCACTGACTAGTACTACGAAGTCATCATCATTCAAGCATGCATATGCTAGTCCACTCTCCTTGGCTGCCAGGTTATATCAATGTTGTACAAACCATTCCTGTTATATGAACAATGGCTGGACTTTTTCTGGACAGATCTTCCTATATGCAATGGACTATTATTCTCAGCCATACAAAATGAAATTTTGCCATTTATAACATGAACAGACCTAAACAGCATTATGCTAAGTGAATAAATAAGACAGAGAAAGAAAAATACCATATGATTTCACTTGTATGTGGATTCTAGAAAAATTAAATAAATAAACAAAACAAACTCATAGATACAGAGTACAAACTGATGATTGCCAGATTGAGGAAGGGGAAAAAGAAGAGGCGAAAAAGTGAAGGGATTAAAAGTACAAGTTATCAGTCATAAAATTAGCCACAGAGGTATAAAGTATAGGATAGGGGGGTATACTCAATAATATTGTAAAAACTATGTATAGTGCCAGGTGGGTACTAGACTTATCATGGTGATCACTTCATTAGTTATGGCTAATCACTATGTTGTACATGTGAAACTAATAGATTATAGTATGTTAACTATAATTAAAAATAATTAACTAAAAAAAATTAAAAAGTCATCCTAGTATTTATATTTTATAAGTAAGTACCATCACAGCCCATAGAGTGAAGGTAAGCATAACAATGGAATGTAGATATGGGTTTGGAAGTCATTTGTCTTTTGAAAAAAGTGAATAAATGGGTTCTCAAAAGGAAAAGCATAAAAAGAGTGCCATATTAAAAGTCCTAAACATGAGGAAGAAAAAGAAAAAAAATGTTAAGTATATATGATCACAGATGTAAACTAGACATTGTGGTAAGCATTTCACAATACAAATATAAAATCATTATGTTGCACAACTGAAGCTAATAGAATGTATGTCAATCAATTATACCTCAAAAAAATCATTCCAAAGTCCCTAGGTTGAAGTCATTAGAGATGACTCAAGAAAGAAAATATACACATATGTAGTTATGTGTGTGTGTGCCCAGTTAATAACCTATCAAAGTACACACTTAGTTTTTAAAAATCAGAAGTTAATATGACATTATTCAAAATTCCTCAGTTTGCCAATATTGAAATGTTAATTTATTATTCATTGTCACATTAGCATCACTCTCTCACCTCTACCAAGTTCCTTGCATAAGCCATCTGGATGCAAGTCACTCTTAGCCCATCTGTGTTCTCACATTCACAAATCCTATTCTTTGCTTGCCATACAAGGAAAATACATTTCTACTGCTCTCTTTACAATGAAGGAAAATTGCATACAGGTCCCTGGATTTAGAAGAAAAAAGTTATACTTTGTTAAAGATATTCACAATTAATTACCATCTGATGATCAATAGTTTAGTAAGCAAAAGGGAGAAAAAACCCTGAATACATTATTTCAGAGAATTCAATGAGCTCTATTTGTCACATCTACTCTTTCAAAAATACATTGTTTAAACACTTACTTAAAACCAAATATTTCAACCAGGAGCAAAATAACTAAGATGAGGATAGATGCCAGCATAACTTCTCAGCACAGCATTAGTACAGAACCCTGGTCTGAGCACTAGTTCAGCCATTTGCTAGCTGAATTACCTTAGCCAAGGTAGTTAATTTGATTAAGACTCAGTTTCCTCATCAGAAATCAGCAGTTTAAAAAACATCTATCTTAACTGGCTCAAAGATAGACAGAATCCACCATTTAAACAGAAAGAGAGTCCAAAAAGAGAACCACACAAATATGACCAATTGATTTTTGACAAAAATACACAGGCAATTCAAATGAGAAAGGATAGTCTTTTCAACAAATTCTTCTGAAACAACTGAACATTCATATGCAAAAAATAAATAAACTTCAATCTATACCTACCACCTTATACAAAAATTAACCCAAAATGAGTAACAGACCTAAATGCAAAATGTAAAACTATAAAACATTTAGAAGAAAATAAGACAAAATTTATGACCTTGGGTTAAGCAATCCCCAAACAACCTCATCAAAACATAATACATAAAAGATGAAATGGTTAAACAGGACTTCATAAAAATTAAAAACTCAGTGAAATACACTACAATTGACCTTTTAACAATGTAAAGTTTGGGGACAACCCCTAGTACAGTTGAAAATCCACTTATCAATTTCAACTCCTCAAAAACTTAATAGTCTTCTATTGACCAGAAGTCTCACTGATAAGCATAAGCAGTCAATTAACACGTATCTTTTGTTGTATGTATTATACACTATAGTCTTACAATAAAGTATGCCAGATAAAAGAAAATATTAAGAAAACCCTAAGAAACAGAAAGCACTTTTATAGTCCTGTACATATTTACTAGAAAACTCCACGTATAAGTGGACCTGTGCAGTTCAAACCTGTGGTGTTCACGGGTCAACTATATTTTAAAAAATGAAAAAAGTAAGCTATAGATTGTGAGAAAATATATGCAAACCATACACCTCCAAAGAGCATATACCCAGTACTCTCAATACTCAATGTGAAAAAAATGTTAATTACAAAATACTTGAATAGATGTTTTACCACAGAATATATACAAGTGACAAATAAGCAAATAAAAAGATGTTCAACAACAGTAGTCATTAGGAAAATACAAAATCAAACCATAATGAGATACCCCAGTATCATCTATCAAAATGACCACACACACACACACACACACACACACACACACAATGACAATACTAAGTGCTGACATGGATGCAAAACAAATGAAATTATCATGCAATGCAGCAGGAATGGGAAAATTACACAGCCACCCTGGAAATTAGTTTGGCAGTTTCTTTAGAGGTTAAACATATATTTTAATGTATGACCTGACAATCCTACCTCTAGGCATATACCCAAGAGAAACGAAAACTTATGTCCACAAAAAAATCTGTACACAAATATTTATAGCTACATTACTCAGAGTGTCAAAAACTGGAAACAGCCTAAATGTCCTTTCATAGATGAATAGATAAACTGTGGTACATCATACAACGAAATGCTGCTTAGCAACATAAAGGAATAAACTACTAGCCCTGGCTGCTGTGGCTCAGTGGCTTGAATGCCAGCCTGCAAACCAAAGGGTCATTGGTTTGATTCCCAGTCAGGACACATGCCTGCGTTCCAGGCCAGGTCCCCACTAGGTGTCATCCTGTCCCTCCCTTTCTCCCTTCCCCTCTGTCTAAAAATAATAAATCTTAAAAAAAAAAAAGGAATGAACAACTAATCCATGCAACATCATCAGTGAATTTCAGATACAGTATGTTAAGTGAAAGAAGCCAGATTTAAAAGATTGCATCCACTATGATTCCATTTATATGAAATTCTGGAAATGACACAAAACTACAGGAATGGAGAACAGATTGGTGACTACTTGTTTTAGAGCTTCATGAATTAAAAGTTAAGTAGACTAAAGTATATTCTTTTAAGTTTATACTAACACGCTTAGATGAACAAATGTAACACAAAAGGAAGTAGACTTTCTATCCTCTTGAGAAGAGATGCAGATATACACCACAGTAAATCACAGAACTCCAAATATCAGTTCAAAAGACGTCAAGGAATATTTTTAAAATATTTTCTTCATTATAATCTTGGCAAGTTTACTCAACCCTTTGCATAAGAACAAAATAAAAACAAGATATATGATTTTTTTAACAAACAAGTCTTCTGGATGATAAATTGATTTTTTAAATAATTCCTTTATATATTCACTTTGTGTCACTGCAAAATTTTAGATTCACATTCAAAATGAAGGGTTTATTTTACAAATTATTTCACTGAACTACCATACATCTCTCCTGAAATCAAACTAAACCACATAAAAATGTAAAGGGTACAAAGGGAGAGCGAGAGGGAGGGATCTAAGGGAGGGAGGGAGGGAGCAGATACTGATTGTGGTTGTCATTTGCACATCACATAGTTCCAGGATTCTAGGCATCTGTCAAGATTTAAAAACAATACCCTCAAAAGAGTAACTTTTACTTTATGTAAATTTAAAGACAAATTTTTAAAAGTGACAAACAAAATTATCATAAGACAAACAGTATTTAACCCATATGGAAAAGTTGTGAGTACTCAGTGAGATGATGAATGTAATGTGCTTATAGGAAGCACTTAGTAAGTTTTTTTAATTATTATAGTATTTAGCACACAATTCACATTCAAATGAAATCAATATATTCATCAAGCATCAATTATGTCCTGACATAGAGCTGGCCTCTACAGTAAACATAAGACATATAGTGTCTATACTCTCAAGAGTCTTAAGAATGTAACTTATGTTCTGGTTATAAATCTAAAACTTAAGGTTGAAATTCAATTATAAAATTATTTAGAGCAAAGTCAACACTAAATTATCAATAATAAAAACTACCTACACCAGATAATCCAAGATCATTTCCATGTGAGGTGGTTTTTAAGTGTACTGGAGTGATTGGTGATTTGCTTGCCTTTTTTATTTTTAACCTCAGAGGCAGATTTACCTAACCTTGGAGGCTTACTGCAATATTACTGTAGTTTTGTATTCCCTATGCATGCATTAGTAGATGACAGCAGGAAGGGACCAGGAGTTTGCTGGATGGTAGGAGAAAGCAATCCTAGAATTAAACACTCCATAGTGCATAATCCACACTGAGAAACACAGACTTTATTAGCATCTTTGAATATTCAGAGTACTCAACATTTACATAATAAGAGAATCAGAATGATAAAGATTTCCTGGTTTAAAACTCTCCTGGAAAAAAAGATGGCTTAGAAATCAACAAATGTATGCATCTCATTATGAGGTAGCTTACCCCTGGCACGCCACCACGCCAGGGACAAGCCCTGGGACATCATAACTGAAAGTTAACAATGCACTGACTCCCACAGATGAAGACAGACAACACTCAAGAAATCACATTTAGCAATTTTATTCATTACAAATCTGTTATCCTTCTTATCAATGATTTTCAAGTGGCAGGTCTTAAAATACATTAAGTGGGTCCCACCCAGCATTTGTTTAAATGAAATAGACTAGAAATGGAGTAGGTAAACTAAGGTAGACTAGGATATCAAAATGAATAGATAGATTAACATGAACAGGATACAGTGGAAGGGTCTGGATTGATAGACAAGGAAAATACGAAAGCATACTGAAAGAAAAAATCAAGGCACACTTAATGAAGTAATTTAGTGTGCATATATGGTTGCATAAGTCAGATCAAAATATTTTTTGAAAAACAATCCTTAAATCTTAACTCCTTAATCGTAAATAACTATGGCATAATAACCTCTTGTCTAAAATCTCTTTAAAAGCATGTTTTCAAACTCTTCCCAAGGACAAGAACCCAATGGTTATTCCCAAGAAAGGGAATTACCTATCCAGCTTTATGCAATCAAAGCAGAAGAGGACAAAATTAAAAATACAAGGCTGTTTTCTAAATTTGTACTAAGTCTCCAGATCTGTAAAATATATCCACAATGTCAGCACTGTGATCTATCTCACTATGTAGCTTTAACCTAACAGACAGCATCACTGTACTGAAACAGTCACGGCATGGGTCTGAAATAGTGACTCTTTTTTGCTCCATTTTATGTGCTAACAAACTAAGCTTATACACTGAAAATGGCAATAAAGGATTGGCCCATGTGTATTTGCTTCTTAATCCTATCTGCATTAATAACTCCTCTACAAAAGACAAACTGTACTAGAGAAGCATCTCCAGGTCACTGTTGCGGTTGGGGTCCAGGTAGAGACTTGGACCACACACACACACATACACACACACAGAAACTTATATATTAGTATAACAGAGTCAGGATCTAGCAAATCACAACCACATGAAATCCTGAAGAACACAAATTTCATTCCTAAACTCCCTGGTACATGGAGTTCACATACATTTTTTTAAAGATTTTATTTATTCATTCATTCATTCATTTATTTATTTAGGGAGAGGGGAAGGGAACCAGAAAGAGAGAGGAGAAACATCAATGTGTGGTGACTGCGTCTCAAGCACCTCTTACTGGGGACCTGGCCCACAACCCAACCCTGACTGGAAATTGAACCAGCGACCCTTTGGTTTGTAGGCCCACGCTCAATCCACTGAGCTACACCAGCCAGGGCAGAGTTCACATACTTTTAAAATAAAAGAACTCCAGTATTTGGGCCACCAAAAATTCTTTTAACAAAAAGCAGAAGTCCATTAAAGCATAATTGGTAGTAATTAAATAAAAGAAATTTAACAGGTTACTTTGCAAAGTGATAATCTAAAAAAATTTAAAAAAGGTATGTTGGAAAACAATTGAAATTTGAGAAAACAAAACAGCTGGTAGATATCTAGAAAAGAGTTTTAAAAGCACTCAGGGTATAGCAGACATAAATATAAACTTCTTCAAAATCCAAGGTATCTAGACAAAAACAAACACTAAATAAAAGGCTTCTACAAAGCCTAATGTATTTACATATAGCATACATTTCAGCTGAGCATTCTAGACCTTTTAAATAGCAGACTTTGCACCATTTCTTTCTCTAATTACAAAGAGAATACACTCATTATAGAGATTTCAAACAATATGCAAATATAACTTAAGTAAAAGTCCTTCATAATCCCACTCTCCAGAGATAACCACTGTTAATAGCTTTACATCCACTCTTCAAATTTAAATGAACATACTAATTATAGTATGCACTATAAACAAATTATACATAAAATATAAGTTTTTTTAAAAAGACAGAATCATTTCACATATACAATATTCTGCAAGATTCCTTTTTCAACCTGTTGATATTTATTTTAAAAATCTTTTTCTGCACCCAGACATAGACATCAGTCTTTTTAATGGCTACAAAGTATTCTTGTAGCCATGAACAGACCACAATTTATTTAACAGTCTTTTACTGATGGCCATTTGAGTGGTTTCCAATTTTTTGTTATTAAAAATAACACAGCAGGAACATCCATGTGTATATGCACATTTACATACATCCTTGTGTGTGTGTATATATATATTTAAATTATTTCTGTAAGCTTAATTCCTTGAAGTAGGTTTTGGTTTGGGAGGGGCAGGGGGTCACAGAATATGCTACACTTTTATTTTTAATTATTTACTTAACTTTATTTCATACTACCAAAAATCATCAATGTAGCAATTGTTTTAATTGCTTAATTATTTTGACTTTCATCTTTAATACTTTTTTAAGAATAATTGATTCTACTCAAAATTGCATAGGAATCAAAAGGTATGTTTTAACACATTCCTTATCAGCTATTAGAAAATCTACTTTGTCTCCATTCTACATAAAAATATTCTAGTTTTAAGAAATTTTATGTATCCCAAAGATTATTCAAATACTCTTAAATCCCACATTAGACTTGGAAGTTCTTCTTTAACTCAAATAAATTCACTATTATCACAGTTTCCTGTTTGTCTTCCAAAAAAGGGGGAAAAAACCACAAGGACCCCCATCACACATACAGCTTCAAAATCCTACCCATCCCCCCCAAAAATCCTACAAAACTGTCACTCCTAAAAAAGGGCATAAGAAACTCAAATACAGAAAGTCATGACATTTACAGTCTGATTTCCAGTAAATCATCCAGGCAGGACACATTTCATAGCAAACTAGATACTTGCTGAAAAATATAGTTACCAGGGCAACCATACCTGACCTTTTATGTTTTATTTATCAATCATATTGCTGAATTATTCTCATTCTTAGAAACAAAAGAGAAAGATGTATTATAAACAATGACAATTAATTAAGGGTCCCCTGTTCCTGCCAAATCTATGTTTATTCAACAGACATGCTGTTACCTTTGTCTTAGTTTTTGTCTAGGCAGAGGACATAGATGGCAGATCCCAAAGAGGCATACACACATTGCTGATATTAAACCTGATATTCTTGATGAAGAGAGCATAATATGAGAGTCAATTCTCAGCAGATATTCAGAGAGACATGGGAGTTCTGTTACTACTACATCATTGCAATGCTTAGCACCTAGTAAGAACTTAATCACAAAATGTGGAATAAATAAAACTTAGAATAGGCAACCACTGAGTGAGAGAAGGTATCTGGCAAACAACAGTTCTGACAAGAGGTTAGTATCCAAAAAGTATAAAGTCATACAACCCAACACCAAACAAACAAATCAATTAATAAATGGGCAAAGGACCTGAGCAGATACCTCTCCCAAGAAGACATACAAATGGCCAACAAAAAACATATTTTGCTGTGTATAATGGACACCCACATTTTTGGCCCAAACTTTCAGGGAGAAAAAATTTCATCTTAATTTTTTAATTCAATTATTTATTTATTTATTTATTTATTTATTTATTTATATTTAGAAACAAAACCAATTACTGTATTCCAGAGTACTATTTTGCATACAGATATCGTTATTGCTTTCTAGAGTTCACTTTTAATGCATAAGTATAAATAAAAGTAAATTAGCACTATAAGAATGCGCATTCTTATTTTTTGGTCAAAAATGTAGGGAAAAACGCACATTATATACAGCAAAATACAGTATATGAAAATATGTCTAACCTCATTAGTCATTAGGAAAATACAAATCAAAACTACAATGTGATACCACCTCACACCGGTTAGAATGGCTATTATAAACAAGTAATAACAAGTGTTGGAGAGGAGAGGCTGTGGAGGAAAAAGAATCATCATTCTCTGCTGGTGGGAACTTCAGCTGGTACAGCCACTATGGGAAACAGTGTGGAGGTTTCCCAAAAAATTAAGGATAGAGTTACCATATTAACTCAGTAACCGCTCTTCTGGGTATCTACCTGAAAAACAAAAACATTTATTCACAAAGATATGTGCACCTCTATGTTTACTACAACATTATTAACAGTGACCAAGAGATGAAAGGAAACATAAAAGTGTCCTTCAACAGATGATTAGATAAAGACGATGTGGTACATATATACAACGGAGTACTACTCAGCCATAAGAAAAGGTGAAATACTGTCATTTGAGACAACATGGATGGATCTTGAGAACATCACGCTACATTAAATAAGTCAAACAAAAAAAGTCAAGAACCATATAATTTCATTCATATATGGGATATAAAAATGAAAGCAACAGATAAACAAACAAAAACAAAAAAAACACAAAAATTCATATACACAGACACAGAGGGAAGGAGGGTGGGGTTGTGAAAAGTAAAGGGGTTAAATATACGGTAATGGAAGATTTGACTTTGGGTGGTGAGCCCACAATGCAGTACACAGGTAATGTATCACAGAACTGCACACTTGATACTTACATCATTTCATTAACTAAAGTCATCCCAATAAATTTAATTAAAATAAAAATTTTAGCCCCTGGCTGGTGTAGCTCAGTGGACTGAGTGCAGGCTGCGAACCAAAGTGTCACAGGTTTGATTCCCAGTCAGGGCACATGCCTGGGTTGCAGGCCATGACCCCCAGCAACCGCACATTGATGTCTCTCTCTCTCTCTCTTTCTCCCTCCCTTCCCTCTCTAAAAAAAATAAATAAAATCTTTAACATAAAAATTTTAAAAACCTAAATATATGAATAAAGGAATAAATCCACTTATCTTTAAAATTAGATAGTTTATAAGATTAGAAATTCCAAACATTTAACCACTTAAGATGGACTTTTTTTACAAGTCCCGGATAATATTCTGATCTAATCAAAAGTCATCTCCATTTAGGAATAGATAAGCCTACTTATTTTTATCATCCTAGAATACAGCTGTACCTGCTTGAACCTGGCACAGAGTAAGAAAACAAGATGGAGAAGAAAATCATACAGGATTCCCAGGGTCCAAAATAGGGTATTAAGACCATTTATAATGAATGGTATTCATCCATAATCTTTATCAAGGAGGTAGCAAGGTACAGAAAAGAGAGCTCTGGGGCTCAGTCTGGCTTTGGGTTTACATGAATAAATCACTTCACTTTTTGAAACCTGTTTCCTTGCTTACAAGATGAGGGGGTGAGTCTGTATTATCCCTAAGGTCCTTTCAGCTCTAAACGTCCACGCTATACTAAGGTGCCTTCCCACTGAAATGGAAGAAGGTATCAAGGACACCTCAGTAGTACCATATCTACCTGGGAAACAGGAGCATTCAGTCAACTGCCCAAGAAGGTCAATCTTCAACAGCCAAGAGGACTGTGGTCACTACCATGTGGTTTCCAACCTCAGCTCGATGCTCTCTATAATCTTCTCAGTTCCCGCAGGGGGCTTTGATTGTCTCCCTCCTGCTTCCAAACCCCTCACAGTTCCATGGACAGTCAATAGGTACCACGTGGGCTCCAGCTTTCCCAAGGAGGTCCTCCCTCCTGCATACAATCTAACTTACATCCAACCCTTGTTCTCAAAGACTTTCCCCTTAACTCCATCATAAGGGGGAAAAAATGGTCTCTCCTCCTCTCCAAGCAAATGCTTCCTCATGAGACTCATGGTCTTTGCTCCATCAGTGACCAACTCTTCCTTCCTTATCTTCAATTCTCCTCTGTACTACCTCTTATTTTTTGGTATATATGAACATTCTCAAATCTCCCTAATGTAAAAATATACATAACATTTCCCTCAGTTCTACATCTCCTTATGTCCACTTTCTTTGCTCTCATCTTACCTTTACCAACCAAGCCTCTTAAAATTCTTGACTATGCTCCCTCCTCCTTTTGTGCACTCATTTGCTCCACCCACTCCATTTGGTTTCCACACTTACCAGCCCTGAAATTCTTAGGCAGATCATCCCTTACAAATGCCTAAATGCCACATCCACCAGCGGCCTCCTTTATCTTATCTGACTCCTGTGGCATTTGACATGTTTCTCCCTTCCTTTCTTAGAATGTGCTTCTTTCTTGGATCTCAAAACAAAAAGCCTTTCTTCAAGTTGCTCCAAATCTCTGACAGTTCCTTCTTCATTCCTTTCATTGGTTTGTCTTCTACCTCTCCGTAACTGATGCTCCCTGAAGTTCCGTCCTAAGCTCCTCTTCTCCACTTACCCAATATACACATTCTTAGGAGATAGGAGATCTCATCAATGATCGTGGTTCCACATAAGTGCTGTAGAGTGCTGCTAGATATCTCCACCTGAATGTGCCACAGCCTCTTCAAAGACTTAATCCCCAACACTGTCCATCTTCTAGACTCCCTATCTTGGCTAGTGAACTTATCAGCCACCTATGTGGCTAAGCCAGATCTTGATCATTAACCTAAACTCCTTTCCCCACTCTCACATTCAGCCATGAAATTCTACCCTCAAACCAACTTCCTCCTAAAATACATAGCAAGTACTTTATTATTTTATTTATTTTTACTTCACTTCACTTCATTTTATTTTTAGACAGAGGGGATGGGAGGGAGAGAGGCAAAGAAACATCAATGAGTGGTTGCTTCTAGTGCAACCCCTAGTGGAGACCTAGCCCACAACCTAGGCATGTGCCCTGATTGGGAATGGGACCAGTGACTCTTTGGTTCGCAGGCCAATACTCAATCCACTAAGCCACACCAGCCAGGGCCAGACCAAGTACTTTAAATCTCACCTCATCTTCCATAGCTTCTCCCTAACTATTCTCTTTGCTGTCGTCTCTAATTCTCCTGATCCATTCCACACACAGCCAATATGATTCTCCCCACTCCCTACTGACATGATCCATGGGATAAAGCCCAAATTCTTCATTATTACCAAGTCTGTCCTTCATGATCTAACCCCCATGTACCTTTTCCTGCTTCATCTTTGGATGCTCCCACAAAGGTTCCCCGCTTAGCCATACCAAACTGGGAACTATTCTGGGTACTATTTGTGTAGTACCCAGAATACCCTTTGGTTTCCATGTTTCCATATCTGTCTACATATTATTTCTCTACCTGGAAAAACTCCTAAATCCATCTGTATGGCTACCTCCAAACTATCTCTCAAGACCCAATTCAAGGGATACCCTGAAAGTATTTCCTGACTCAAAGTCTCCATGCTGAGTTAGTACTCCATTTTTATGCTTCTGCTGTATGCCTAAACTATGTGTATTACGGTTCTTAGCACATAGCATTGTTGTATTTTTTTTACTATCTCCCATATAAAAATCTAAGTCTGTGGAGGGAAGAGGCCCTATATAACTCATCCTTGTAAATCTAGTATTTAACACATTGCCTAACACGTACCAGGTGACACACATACCCACAAATATAGAGAGATGCACACAGTATTTACTCAAAAGGCATTAGAAGGCCGAGGACAAAATTTATAGTCACATTAATTTTAACTCCTGGACAAACACCACACCCTGAAATTTCTCTGTTTTCAATATAGCCTTCTTGAATTGAGTCTTGGAGCAGTTTCAAAATTTGTCATTGGAAATAGAGGCAGAAGACCTATGCCTTATTTCTCTTATAAAATTGTCAATTTCATTTGAGAAGTATTTGCTGTGCACTAGACATCACAGACTCCCTTCAAGAGTTAGTTCCTTCAGTGAACTTAGTCTCATAGAATCTGTACAATATTCAAGAAGAGGTTTATTGTAAGGCTTTCATGTACATATCTATATATACACATACATATATGCATTTCTGTGCATCAATACAGTGTAAAATGTAATTAAAAAATGGGTCCACACATAAAAATTTTGCTATCAAATAGAGTATTAATTCCTTATGTTGAGTTTTGAAAGTTAACGTGTGTTCTGCTTCCTCTGTTTTGTTAGTTATTAAACTTCAAATTATGGTCATTGGGGAAGCAGTGAACATACAATAATTATTTCATATTTTTCTCATTCTCTACCATCTTTAAATCCATTACATCTTAATTCAACTGACGGCAGTAAATCCAGTCTATCTCAACTTTTCTCCAAGACTCTTGAAACTACTTGAATAAGGTGTTGAGCAGCTGTCAGTTATGGATTTGAAAATAAAAAAGAGCCTGAAAATTGTACGTTCAATATAAAAAGATTAGGTGAAGCAATTCAGAATGTTTAAGAACTTTAAATCAAGTTAAAAGCAGTTACCATGGCCAGACCTCATGAAGCTCCACTTAAGAGTCACATTAACCTGGCAGTCAAAACTATTTAAAATGAATAATGTTTTTTTCACATTTCACTCACTTGCAGTATCTCACACACACACACACACACACACACACACACACACGATAACAATGTGAATTGGCATACGGCAGTACAGTCATGTAACAGTACCTTTGAGATTTAGCTAAGGACAAAGCTTGAGCTATTAATCCGTGCACTAGATGAGCTATACCCCTCTAAGGCCAAAAGTGATAATGCTTCAAATGAAGAAAGGACAATTAAGATATTCAAGAAGTTTTTAGACATGAAAAGCAAGAGAAAAGTAAAGAGAAATGCACGATTTGGATGCTCACAATAGCTGAGTCCTAGATTCAATACAAATCTATTAAACTTGGAATGAATGTCAATAGCCTAACTCAACCCCTTTCAGCCTCTTCTCACCAGTGAATGCTACTGGTGAGCATGACAATTTGGCATCTTAATTTTTAGTCTAGACCTATGCCACCCAAAACGGTAGCAACTAGCCCTACATGGATATTTAAATTTCAATTGATGACAAATAAATAAAATTAAAAATTCAGCTTCCCAATTGCCACTGGCCACATTTCAAGTGCTCAACACTCACCTTCAGCTACAGGCTACTATATTGGATATCACAGATATAGAATATTTCCAGCATCACAGAAAGTTCTATTGAACAACACTGGAGAGGCACAACTGGAAAAAAAGATGCTAGGGATACAACACTAGCCAACTCAAGTTTCAAAGTTCCACTGCTAAACTGAGCTACTTTCTGATCATACAGGCTATAGGAGACCAGTTATCTCCGAAAGATAATATGGAAAAATTCCACCAAGATATACCTTTCACATGGAAGAGTTAAGGAAATGCAGACAACTCAGCAGGATACCATGTTAGGCCTGAGCTACACTCCTAGTACTCAGCTGTAAAGCAAAATGCTCCCACACATCAATTTAATTTGTGACTCCTGCTGGCTAATATTCACTAAGGAACCATGCAGAGTCTTTCTGGACTTTGCACAGTACGCCGAAAACCAGGATGCAAACATTAATCTACTTAAAGAATAAGAGTCGCCAGTAAGTTGACCTAGATTCCTTCTGCCATCCTGAAAGTACACCCTGTGCTGCATTAGGATTTGTTTTTGTTCTCTAGTGGAAGTCGTTTAAAAGGTACACTTCCAGAAAAAAACAGCTTCCATCCATCCACTCTCCATGCTTGCCAAAGCTACCACTCATTATACAAAATACAGGAACAGTTGTGAGGTTCATTAATTTGTACTTTATTCAACATCAGAACCTTGGTAATTAAAAAAAAACATTTTAAGTAATATAGATAGGCTAAATAGGTTCTCCACAGTTCCCCAGGCCACAGTAAAGGCACAATGTGGTATACTGTTATACTACAATGAAAAGGAGTCATTGTACTGTAGTATATTCCAGTCCAAAAATCTAGAGTCTGGTTCCAGTGCTACCACATCCTAGTTGTGTGACTGTTACCTAAGTCTAATGTTATTGTCATACTACCTAATCCCTAGAATTCATTCACTTCCAAGAGGACCCTCCCCATTCCTGACTCTTCAGCAACTTCCACCCCCCATGAACCCTGCCTATCATTCATCTACTACTATCTTCTCCTTTGGCAACCTTAATCTCCAGTTCTCTGACTAGTCCTTCGTGGTGTTCATCACACAGTTCTTTTTCTTGTCCCCTAAAAATACACCTTCTGCCCTGGCTGGCATAGCTCAGTGGATTGAACGCAGGCTGCTAACCAGGCATCGCAGGTTCAATGTCATCGCAGGCATCGCAGTCAGGGCACATGCCTAGGTTGCAGACCATGGCCCCCAGCAACCACACATTGATGTTTCTCTCTCTCTCTCTCTCTTTCTCTCTCCCTTCCCTCTCTAAAAATAAATAAATAAAATCTTTAAGAAATACACCTTCTTTAAGTTTCTACCTCTATGCACCATCTCTTCAGGATCCCACATATACTCATCTCCAGCACCTAACAGAATGTTTGACAGATACTGGGCATTTCAACATATTTGTATCAAATGAATAACTGAGGCAATGTATAACATAGAACTTTAGCTATTAATTCTTTACAGATGACTTTCAAATCTCATTTCTAGCTTTACTCTCAACTTCTCTCCTAAACTCTAGCACAAAGTTTAAATTACCTTCTGAACATTTCCACTATGTCCTTAATGGTTGTTCAAGCTTAACACATCCAAAACCAAGACCACTGTGTTCCCTTATTAAATCCACCATATATTTTTATTTCCATTCACTGGAATAGCCATTCTCCTAAACCACTCAAGTTCAAAACCAAAGTACATCTTCATTTGCACTCCTTATTTTTTCTCAATCCCAATTCTCCAGTCAGCCACCAAATTCAATCAATTCTACCTCCATTCCTCCTTAACTTCCCTAATTACTTGAATTATTATACCCGTAACCAATCTCTCCTTTCTATCTGATCACAAACCATTGCCAGATTCACATTCCTAAAGCACTATCTGATGTTAATTCACTGTTCAAAGTCACTTTTATAGTTCCCCACGACCTCCTAAATTAAATCTAAACTTAGCATTTAAACATTTTTCACAATCTGGACTCAAGCTAGATTTCGCTAGTCTCCTCTCTCACTAGCCATTTTAGCTTTCCTTCTCCCTCAACCTGGAATGTCCTTGCTTTCCATCTTTCTTGGTGGAAATCTTGTGCATCTTATCAAGACTTCGTCTAGATGCTCCAATTCCATGTTATCGCCCTCCTTTCTGTATCTCTGATGGAAAGACAGAGGATGGCAGTGATCTGAAGTCCCAGCTCCTTATCCAGTTCTCTGATGTGGCTACAGTCACATTCCTTATTATTGCCTGTGGCTTTGCAATCAGCCCTGATATGCTCTCAGTAAACTGTGTCATTCTCTCCAGACTTGTTGTTTTGAACCTGAAATGACTCTATTTAGCCCCTTGGTTTTCAAACCCTTTTCAAAAGAGTGAAACACTTTTTTTTCAAAGGGGCTGCTACAGAGAGCCAATATATAAATGTGGATCTTCTCTTGTTTTTGTTTCTTTAATCCTCACTGGAGGACATGGTTATTGACTTTTAGAGAGAGGGGAAGGGAAGGGCAGAGAGGAGAGAAACACACCCATGTGAGAGAAACATCAAGCAGTTGCCTCTCGCATGCACCCCCAACATGCGCAGGGGCATCACAACCCATGACCCTCAGATTTACAGGAGGACGCTCCGACCAACTGAGCCACACTGGCCAGGGCAGCTCTTCTCGTGTTGAAATGGCAGAGCTTTGCGAACTAGCACCAAATTAGTGTCATAAAATGAATTTAACTCTTATCATCAGTTATTCCACTATAAGTCGGTTATATATTCATCTTTTCTGTAAGTTTATCCTTTTCTTGCTCCTTTAGTTCATGAAAATTGCAAAATCTTCAAGGCAATGACTCTATCTTTAAAAAAATCCTAACACCTTGAAAACTATTCTATTAAGTGTAACTCTTTATGCATTCACTTTATGAAACAAGACTAAAGAGACATAATCATAAATTAATATATAATAGGAGATATTTTTAGTTAAAAAGGTGAAGAAAAGTTCTGTTACTACTTAACTAAAATTCTAACTTTCTAGGCCTGATTCATGCTACTGCATGAAAGGAGTGTAATACTTGACAAATAACATTTTAAGAGGAAAGGAAAACTGAATGGATGGTTATTTAAATAATCATAAAATTGTTTTCATGCAAATGACCAGAATAATGAAATAAGCAATCCTGCCAACGGGACCTAGAAGCAATTGTTTTTAAATAGGATGTTTAAAACATTACCTACCTAATTCTAGAAGAAATTGATTAACTAATCTCTTCTCTTTCTTGGGGAATATCAATCATACCCTATACATTAACAAACTGACAAAACTTATGTTTCAACAATATAATTTTTCTTGAATATCATTAACAAATCATTTACTGACAGTAGGATACACGGATAAAGATATATTTACCAAGATTTTGTTAGAAAGACTTTAATGCCTCTAACTTCAAGGACTTCTTAAGAAGGCAACCCCCCTAAAAAAATATCTACCAACAAAGGGAAATAGTACATGGAAGATATGTCATTCCACTCAAAACTTCAACTAATTGCAGTAATTCACACACAGTGCCTAAGAAATGCAAGCTGTGTAAGACAACACAGAGCTATAAGGCTACAAGGAAGCTGTGATAAAATGGTACAATTCTCCATAATTCAAAGCATTTAAGGGCACCAAACACAGTCCAGGCTGGATGCATGCCTTATGCAAGGAAAAGAGAATTCTGAGTAGGTGGATGGGAATATGAAGGGAACACTTTAGAAATAAGCCATAAAAAACAAGCTATAATACGTCATCCTCCCCCTCCCAGTACTATCATGAAGTGAGAGTTACTGAACAGACATCACTTAGGACAGTGAGAAAAAGGCTGGCCAACCCCACCCCCCTCAAAAAAAAAAAACACCTTTACAAGGTCACGGTTATATCAGTGTCATTAATGCATTTTTAAAATATTATAGAAACAGTTCGATCCCAATCAGGGCACATGCCTGGGTTGCAGGCCACAGCCCCCAGCAACCGCACATTGAGGTTTCTCTCTTTCTCCCTCCCTTCCCTCTCTAAAAATAAATAAATAAAATCTTAAAAAATATATATTACAGCAATAAACTCTGGTTAGAGTGGGTCCCACCTCTACATGCACAGGAAAGAATAAACTCCAAACTTCTCCTAAATTAAGAGGTAATATTAACTCTCTCCCTCTGCCTGCACGTAAAATTTCTCCCATCTTTCATGTAAGACCAACAGGAAATATTTCTGTTTAAAATTAGATTGTTGGTAAACAATTAACTTCAAAAGCTTAATTTTGCCAGTTTTACTGAGCACTAACTAGTCCCACAAATAGTGGAAGTACCCCCACAAAACAGACTGCTTTACCTATCTCATTTTTTTAAGACAGCCACAAGCCATCCCTTATGTTTGATTCAACTACTATGATTTATTTTTTTGATCTTGTAGCCACTGCCTCTACATTTTTCTTTATTATCACACAGGAAAACAGTTACCCTAGGGTTTAAACTTCCCTATGTTCACCATGCCTCTCCTGAGAACATATCTCAGTTTTAAGTAAAGATTCTCGTGAAAACTCAGCTGGAGAGGAGCACATTGCCTCAGAGACGTTTCTTGGTTTGTTGCTTCAGCTATAAAGTGCCAATATGGCCTTAGCAATGACTCCAAGTCCAGCCACTCCTGGACTGTAGAGTTATTAAATGAATGGCAACACGTTTTCTCACATGGGCTGGTGGTCTAAAACTTCTCCAGTGATTGCCCAACAACCAAATATGAACAAACACACTAGAAGTCCTTTAGGCTATTAAAAATTCAGGCATGTTAATAGCTCTTCATGTAAAATGAGAAAATAAACAACTTCTACAAATAATTATAGTTCTAAAAATTGATAGAGAAAACCACTACATAAATTCATAAACACAAAACCCAGTTCAAATTCTATACCCCAACTACCAAGATTCGTAACACATGAAAAAGGTGAGACCTCATACATATTTAAAGTCAGACTGTGTAACAGGAAAATGATGAGTGAATAAACAATGTTGAGTGATTCACTTTTACACTCGTCTTTAAGGCTGAATTAATATTATGTTCTCTGTTCATATTTATGCTGAAAAGGCTAGAAATGATTTAATGGTGATGAATACCTAATTTCCATTTCATTCATTGCTTCAACAAATGCTTATTGAGCACATACTATATAGGGCATTGTGTTCTCTGTTGTTAAGGAAACAAAGAGAATAACAATCCCTCCTATAGAAAGACTACCTATCCTGAAGACTAGTATAAAAGTCATGGAATGGCTAGGGAAATTGTAATGAAAACTGAAAGGAAAACATTACATTCAGGCCAGCAATGAGACAGGAGTTGAAAAAGAAACACCAGACCCGGGTCTTTATGTATGCATAGCATTTAAACATGCTGACATGGAAGACCAGAAGGTGGGACATTTCTGTTGGTGAAAACAAGTTAGACAAATATGAAATGCACAAGTATACAGAAGGAATTTGGGGGCAATTCAGAGAAGGATGCTTGACAGGAAGGAAGAAAGTAAGTCGGGAAAAGCCCTAGGGAAGTATACAAGAGAGGAACAAATAAAAGGCACCTACCAACCTGAAAAATCATGGAAGTTTCTTTGCAAAATCATTGCTTGAGCTGGATCCCAAAAGACATGTAGAAGTCAGCCACATAGATAAGGGTATTTCAGGAGGAGGTGTTAACATATAAAAGCCCAGAGGCCTGTGAGAGCATGGCTATGCAGCACACTTTGGTAAAGAACCCAGTGTGTAGCAACTAAAGCAAGTCCTAAAGTGGGTATAGATGGCCAGAGATGAGCTTGAGAGGAAGACAAGTCAGGTGAAGAAAGGCACCGTAGGCCATGTTGAAACAGTGCAAGCTTCACCTTTCAGGTACCAAGGAAACATGTATTTTAAGCAAGAAAGTGACAATCTAATGAGTATTTTAGAAAGATCTGTCTAGAAGCAGTAGTAAGGATGCATTACAAGGGATGAAACCAGAGTTAAACAGACCAATTAAGGGGTTTTTACATCAATTTAAATATTTCATCATCTGTAAAATGAAAATAAGGATAAACTAAAACAGTGGTGGTGAAGCAGACAGGAGTGAAGGCAAGAAATAGACAGGACTTTAAAAGAGGGGTAAAGGATACCAAAGGAGGAAAGACTCTAAAATGTCTCCTAGATATATTTAACTCATTGGGTCAGTGATGGTACCCTTCTCCTCAATAATAAATACAAAATAGAGGGAGGTTTGGGGAGAAACGATGTTCAGTTCAGTTTTAGACATCTTGAATTTCAGGGAAATATAGTAAAGTGTTTAAAACTATAGGTTTTGAAAATAGCTCTGGCTATTATTTGTGCCTCTTGGACGAGGGATTTATCATACTTTCAACTTCCTCATCTGTAAAATGAAGCAAGAAGGGTAACTACTCATAGGGTAACAGTGGGAATTAAATAAGATCATGAATGAAGACACTAAGTAAATGACAGTTGCTTTGTCAGTAATATTATTTGAGGGAACATCCGGATTGAAATGTCCAACAGACAGTTTTAGAACATAGTTTGAGGTTTAGATGCAAAAGGCTATATAAGCATACCAGCACTTTAAAAAGTGCGGGAAAATTGGGGCAGTGCATCTTGGGAAACAGATTTGCCAATTTAGTGGATGAGGAGAAGGGGAAAAATGACTGATGAGAAACAAAATAAGGCATCATTACTAAACATCAGAGACACACACTGCATTATATGGAAAGGAGCAGTCCCTACTTTTATCTAAGTAGTTCAGTGAATTAAATGAAAAAATTGATACATAATTCTTCCAACTGCCCAAAGAAAACTATTACCTTGGAAGAATGAAATGGAAGAGATATGAAGATAGTTTTCTAAAAAAAGGCTTCTAAAGTGAAATAAAGGCAGATGGGGGCAATTCATCAAAACAAATGAGAACCCAAGATTCATCAAATAAAGAGAGAGAGTATAAACATATCTTAACACAGCTTGTGGCATGTATGAAAAAAAATACTACCTATTATTTTTCAAAAAGACACATAGAAAGGATATGTGAAAAAGGAATGAAATTGACTACAATAGCAAGATGGATGAGAATGGGCCAAAAGTATGGGAAGTGAGACTTCTTTATATAGTTTTGATTTTTGAGCCTTGTTATTTGTGAACTTAGGAACACAATACTCTCTCTACCCTCAGTGGAATCTTTTAAAGGCAAAAAAAGAAGGCAAAAGAGTTTGAGCTTTACTTGGCAGGTTTTTTGTCTGCAGTGGTCTCAGTGGATTAATTCCAAAACTATTTTGTATTAACTATAACACATTGGTGTGGCTGGGAAACAAGGTTCTCACCATGGGAGAAGAAAGATACAAATAAGAAATAGAAAAAAGGAAAGAACAAACCTTGGGGTGTTAGACTAGAATTGAAAGCAACAGTACAAACTCATAATTTAAATAAATAACTATAAAGAAAAAATATATAAATGTATATAAAAATAAATATATATATCATATGTGTATATGTGTGTATATATGCATATGTGTGTTATAGGCATAACCCTAGTTTTGTCCACTGAAACAAAGAAAAGTCAGTAACAGTGAGCATACTTCTTCGGATTTAAACACTAAAAGAAACCAGGACATCTTGGGGAAATAGCTGATTCCAGGCCTGGGACTAAGAAAATACAATGTGAGCTTAGATAGCTTCTTGTGACATAAAACCAGAAAGTTCTTAAAAATTAACAGATATATATCAAAAGGATACAGAGCCAGACTAGAGAGGTTCTCACTCGCCAAATCTGACCATAATGAAATATAATCACACTAAATTTCTTTAACCTATGAGTTCTTTGTGATTAAAAGAAAAAGGCTAAAAGGAGGAAAGGCAAGCTCTTCTTTAAGCAAGATTACCTCTATCCAATACAGGAGAATGACAGAATTTAAAAAATCAGAATTTTGTAACCACCAGTATAATATTTGATTCCGACAAGATATATCAGTGCTGCTAAAAATGCTATGTGAAGTGTTATTAGTGAACAGGGTCTTCAGTCTCAAAATTTCTTACAAATTACTTATCAATTACAAAGAAACATAGTAGAAAAATCTGTAAATCCACCTAAACTAAGTGACTAAACTTATATCGTTAACCAAGGGATCAAACTTACCATCACCAATAATATGACAAACTGATATTACGTCCTTTTTGATGTGATTCTTTACAAAAGTGCCAGTGTGAGCTATGCAGTGTTCTTGCCTACGATCATAATCTGAGTCGAATCATGAGGAAATAATCAAATGATCTGTAGAACTATGGGATGTTCTAACAAATAGCAGGCCTGAACTCATCAAAATGTCAGTGCCTCAAGAGAAAAGGTACCAAGGAAGGCAACAGTTCTAGATTAAGAAAGAGACATGAAAACCAAATCAAATATGTGATATCTGACAAATTCTAGAGTAGGGAGGACAAGGAAACAAAGAATTTTACTGGGACAGCTAGGGAAATTTGAATATGGACCAGATATTAGATATTAAATAAATGATACATTTCTTAAATGTAGTAATAGTACTGAGGTTGTACAGGTACATGTACTTATTCTCAGGAGTTATAAGCTGAAGTGTCAACTGTGCATTCTTCAACTTGCATTCATGTGTTTCAGGAAAAAAGGTATCATTGTCCATATTATTTAGAGAGCTACAGATAAAGCATATAGGCAAAACGTTTATCAGTTGATGAATCTAGGGAAGGCATTTACAAGCATTCATTGTACTTTCAAACTTCCTGTGGTTTTGAAATTTTTCAAAATAAAAGTTGAAAAAAATAAAATATAAACTTCTGGAAGACAGAGATCAACCAACCCAACTATGAATGCACCTAACATAGTGCCTGGTATAAAAGCAGATACTGAATTCATTATTTTTAAAATTTAACCTTTATTGTATTTTCTTCCATTACCATTTGGTCACCATATGCTCCCCTCCCCCCAACACTCACCACAGCCATCCATGTCCATTTGCGTGCGCAATCCCTCCACCCCCAAAACCTTCCCTCCCCTGCCAGCTGTCATCCTGCTCTCCATCAATGAGTCTGATACTCAATTTAAAAATCATTTTTATATTCTTATTTTTCTACCAAGTGCCTTATAGATTAGCTACAGAAATACAAATTCTTTATTTAAATATAGTGTATTAAAGTATAAGAGGCTAGGTAAAATAATATAGTCCTCTCTGTGTTAAAAGGCCCAGAAATTTGAGATTATAATCACTGTCAGTTCCTCCAAGGTACTAGGTGATTCCATTTACTTACCAAAAAAATTTAACTCCAGGTTTTCTTCAGTTTCACCTTAGAGACAGTTGAGTACATCTTGAATTAATCCTATCTGCATGATATTTATGTTTCAGTACTCCCAAACATGTGATGGATTTACAAATGTGATTAGTAGCTGCCAGAGATATAATCCCCATCACTAAGTAGTGGCTATTTTAATAAACGCCATACATTTATATATATTTAATAAAAGCCATATATTTACATATATATATGAAAGTTCCTTTTCAAGTTATGTTCATATTTATGATCTTATTTTATTTTTAACACCCTGTAAGGCAGATTGTTTTTGCTCTTTCTAACTCATCAATAAAGCACTAGATTTCATCATTCTGTAACCTAAACTGGGTATTCTGCTGGCCAACTTGGCCCAGAGATGGAGAGATTCACTTCAGAAAAGGGAAACGAACAGCGACTAACATTCATGTGATTAGTAACCAAACTAAAAGAAAGGAAACAGAGGTCTCCTCAACAACGATGGGTGCTTGTAAGATATGCACAAGAAAAGTGAAGTTCAGTGTCATTTAAGCTAATCTCTATTTGAACCTTGTAAGATATAAAACCATTTGAGCAGTAATTTAGTACTCAATTAACTTTTTTTTCTCCCTATCTTTGCAGTTTTCACTGTGTAAGTAAGGGTTTCTGCAAGAGAAATGAAGCAATGCTCCTTTCCTATTCAGAAGAGACAATCAAGCTGATGACTTGTATGGAGGTCTAGGTGGCTTGGCTTACCACAGGTGTATTCAGCAAAAAGCCAAATACATACCACATTTTAACACACAATCTTTTCCCCAAGACTGTCCCAAAATGCTCCATGATAATCAACTTTTCATATCACTGAATGATCGTGCTACATAACCTTCTACTAGCAAAACCTGAGCTATGCAGAGGAAGGACCCAGACAAGAAAAATAATAAGACACAAACCACCATGGCAGGTATTATTACCAGATAAAGGCTTTGAAAAGATCATTAAGATAACAAGGTTAGCAATTAGACTGAGAAACAAAGATTTCTCTTTTTTTGTTTGTTTTTTAAGCCAGGGACAATTCACCCACAATGTTATCAACTAAAACGTGATCTGCCATGATGCTGGAGACAACTGTGTTTAGCTAGGCAGCACTGCTCCCAAAGGCCCAACTATTTAAAACACTGGCTTGTAATAAAGGCCTGAATTATAGCACATTTCCCTTCTGGCTCCCCACTTCTTAGTAACTCAACATAGCAAACATGTGCACTAACCACTTTTCTAAGGTGGTTCATATTTTGGATCATCTTCAGAGTGGCTGATCTCATTTATGGCAACTCATCAGCTCCAGATGAGGCCCTCTGATGCTGACCCTTCTGAAGTCTTTCTACTCATAAAAGACTTACCTTTTTGTCTGAAAGTCCTGCTTGACAGTTTGTAATTTGCCCTTATTCAAACACATACCACCAAAAAGGCATAACACACTTTCAGCGCTCTAAAGTTTAAAATCTTCAGTAAAGTAATAGCCAGAATAACATCTATACACTTTGGCTTACTGTAAAGAAATACACACACACATACACATATACCTACAAAGCAGGAAAAGAAATGTCCAGTAGGAGTATATTTTAGATAAGGATGTATTAGTTAAACTGAAAGATGCCAAGGGGAGATGTTTATTCTCAAGGTAGGCAAAGTAAATCAATTGTCCTACACCTATAATCCAAAACAGATAAGAAAGCAGTTTTATGCAAAGGCAACCAACTGAAGACTGATCAGTGGAACTACTTTCTCCTCCAGTTCACTGCAGAATCATCAGTCTTCCAGTCCCATCAGAATTGGGCTAAAAAGTAATAAGAAATGAGGACAATTAGAGATGGAGTGAGACAGCAATCAAGAAAGAAATAATGTAAAGACAAAAGAGTGTGCAGCAGAAGTAAGAATTTGAGATTAGGTTTTCTGAAAGGAAGGTGTCATAATCCTGTCCAGAAAAGAATTTGAACTGCGGTAGGTAGATATATTCTGACTAGCAGTGGCTGGGTCAGGAGAATTAGCTAAAGAAGCTTCTGCTAGTAAAACATGATTTGGCGAGGAAGGATGTCGAAGCTTCTAAAGAGAGGTTGTGGAGAAACAATCAGCCCATTTTATTTCAATCCAAGAGTGAAAGTTAAGGAGGGAAAAAACCTCCAAATTTAGGGGCCTTAGAGACCAAGGTGCTGATGGTATCATATGCAATAATATAGACTTTGAGAAAAGTTGACACCTATGACAGAAAAAGATGAAAAGTTCAGTTTTTGATATGTTAGCTTTTAGGTTAATCCTAGCCACGTGGAGATACGGTACAGACAATGGGAAATATGGGGCAGCCAAACCCTTTGTTTTTAGGCAGATTCCTCCCTGTCTCCTCCAGGAAGCTAATAATTTAATTCCAACTTAACATTGCAGTCCAGTGCTGGATAGCTGAAGAGGAATTAGAGCACCTACTTTACCAAGGAAGACTGCCAAGAGCAAGATACTTATTCTAGGCATTTTTAAAAGTCCATGTCACTGGAATATCAGCTTCAAACACTGAGTAGCATTTAAATACATATCACAGCACTTTCATTTCAAGCCTATTTAACATTTCTTAAACATCTAGATCAAAATGTTCAGTCAAACGACTATATTCCAGTAAAACATCTACTAACAGAAAAAATTTTTCCCACCCACAACTCTCTTAGAGGATTCAAGGCACCTGTCAGCCATAACAGATTTTCTCTCAAACTTACTGCCCAGTTTCTCTTTTAAGTAATAACAAAGGCCACACATCACTTTTGCTGCACACATATATATAAATACCTCCATCTCCTTTTCTTCTAACCTTAGTTCAAGGCCAACTGCACCAAAGCTTTTGAGATCCAGCACTGGAAGATCTTCAAAGAGAAACTGCCCATTAACCACAACAGCAGTTGCTAGCTAGAACCTGTGATTTAAATCTCTGAAAAAGAAACTGTGGCTTCTGAAATTTAAACAAGGAGGTGCCACTTATAATTACAAACATTCCAGTGGGTTCCTTCCTTCATTGATGGCTTCCAAACAAAGGCTGTTTATTCAGTTTTGGTGGTGCTCCCCAACCTTGACCGTAGCATTCCTTTCTGCATTTCCTGTGCCTTGGCCCGCTCTGCAGCAGGGAGTAGGAAGCAGGTTTTCCCTGCCGAGGGCTGCTCAGACCCCTCAAAACTATCTCATGTGTAATTGCTTGTTTGGCTGGAAACCAAAAAACCAGATGCTTCAGGTTTGTAGTCCACATGAAATACATCTGAGAAAGAACCTCTTAAAACACACACACACAAAGCCTCACATTTCACGAACCTTGGAAAATAGAACCAACCTATTTTCCCAAAAAACCACAGAAGTTCCGAAATTAACAGAGAAGCATTCCAACATTTCTAGCTAAAATTAAAAATTCATATTTTAAATCAATGGGGCAAATATTGAGAAGTAAAAATAGCAACCTTTCTCTCCCTACCCCACACCCCCATCCTACAAAAATAAGGCCCAAATACTCACAGCTTGTTGTATGGGTTTCCCACAGTGCAGAAGGCATTTTGTGGTCACTTCAGTTACAGAATACAGGCTGAAATTAGCACTAAGCCAGTTAGAAATGAGAAAAGAAATTTTTTTTAGTCTTTGTATTAAAAAATGCATAGGCATTTATATATCGGGGAGGTATTTAAAGATAAATATATAAATGAGGTTATCTATCTCAGCCATCCTACAGAGGTCCTCAGATGGAGAGTATTCATTATGAGAACAACTGGGAATGCAATCTAGCCATGGGTGCTTTTCATAGCACACCGTAGTTGATGGATTATCTACAATTACTGCATATTTACACAACCATATTTACACAACAATAAAACTCATCTGATCCAAACAAAACCTTCCTCAAAATAAACCAAACCACGAGAAAAGATCTCCTCAGTACAGGCAGTAATCAAACTCTGGTTTCTCTGGTCTGCCTCAGCCTTATCCACCATAACAAGCCTTCTCTCTTTCCGCCTCAGTAAAGCAAGGGAAGGGCAAAAATTCTGTACACCAGCTGGGGAGATGTACATTCAACTAATGTTACTGTGATTATGAGATCATTGGAAAAGGGGGATTGTATTTTACAGATATTCGTTCTAAAGTAAATTACAGAAGAAATAATAGGATATCCAGAACTTACTTGAAATAATCTGGGAAGAGAGGAAACGTACAGAGAATGGTTTGACCGAGGGTGGATAATTACTGAACTGGGTGATTTGCATACAGGGTTAATTACAACATTCTTTCTGCTTTTGTATATATTTGAAAATTTTCATAGTAAAATGGAAAATAAAGAAAATATGATCAATGTAAAAAGTAGTGGCTATTTTCAACTTGCAAAAATAAATCAATTTCTTCTATAATTTCTTCTATAATTTGTTTCAAAAACAAATTATACTCAGTTTTTCCTCTGCTTAATAAAAAGGAACTAGTACCTGGTAAGAAAATCAAGGTGTGTTCTTGTTCTTGACTTAAGGTCCTTCCCTTTTTTCCTTAGTTATGTGGAAAAAGTTCTATTGTTAATATTAACCCTTGAAAAGGCAAGTCAAAAGCTTAAAAACCTAAAACTGAGGATTCGGAAACCTAGTTTTCATGCACTTATTACAGCAACATAAATCCCAAGCTCTCCCTTATGAAAGTGCTTCGGATGGTGTTCACGTTGTGGCTGCCTAATAAAGTCCAGAGGTTTCAGAATCATTTGTCAACACCAAAGACAACCTTACCAAGAATTGGTCCTTTCTTTCCAGAGGTCACTCCTCTGATCCATGGGTTTATTACTTAAAACAGCAATTAATCTTTCTGCCTTCAGAGTACAAACTATTTCTAGCCAAGATATTGTCTACCCATGATCCATATCCCTCACTGGGAATCCCTGCTGGGAGGTGGATGAAATGGTTCACTAGTTGGACATCAAGGGACCTGGACCTGCTCTGCGGGGTCTAAGATGCACAGATAACAGTCTCAGTTCAGTGGTAAGCAAGGTCTTTCCCCCTCTGGGCTTTGACTGCCTCACTACAAAATAAAAGGATTTCACCAGATGATTTCTAATAATGTCCTTCCCCTTTCAAAAATATCATGATTATTAGACTCTCAAATTCCTCAACAGGAATATTAAGAAAAAAACAGTAATATTATGAAAAATATCATGATTATTAGACTCTCAAATTCCTCAACAGTAATATTAAGAAAAAAAAGCTTTGGTGCTAAAATGACACATTTTCTATGAAATACTTTTTAAATGTGTATATGAATATTGTATTGGGTGAGTTCCTTTGTGTGCATATATGTATATATGTGTGTATATACATATTTGTATGAGTATACACACACATACATACAATAACTGATACCATTAGGTGTTTATATGGTACTAATTGCTTCCAACTCAAAGCAGCAAATTTTCAATTCTGCAACAGATGTCACTATGTTATTTCTCCTTTCTGCACTGGATTTTTCAGTTAAAAATGCCCAGCATAATGGTCAGTACTATTCTTCCCAAGAAAGAGACAAAATCCTTTGGATTTATTTCTTATAAATTTTCTTCATATGCTGGTAAATTTCCTCAAATCATAGCATTGATTAATTTTGGCCCAATTTAAAAAGGTCACCCATGTACAAATGGGCCTTTTGTTAAACACACACACACACACACACAAACAAAAACAATTTTTTAATGTAAAATTCTAAGTGGCTGATTAGGCATTAAAATGCCACATGCAGAAACCCAAAAAAATAAGACGGTTTATATTCACAGCAATATTATCAATATTTTAAAGCCTGAAAATCATTTGCAACATAGACCAAAGGATAATAAGAATTCAGGTATACATGAGGCCAAATGTAGCAAGTGTGGACAAAAGTCACTAAAAAACTTCAAGAGCTCCATTAATGACAATGGAAATTTTGAATTTTGGTTTTCACAGCATGTCTCTGAATATAAATAGTCAGGCTAATATTATAATTGCAAGGCACCTTTCCAATCTGACATCCGCTATCAACCACTTCCTGACACATGTCATAGATAGGTGACATCTCTTTCCCTTCAACCAATATATCCTCCAACGACCATCAATCTCAACAGGTAGCTAACATTCTCTTCTGCTGAAATTCAGAACTGGGAGAAAGGATTTCAAAATCTCCGTTTTAGACCCAGGAACCTGTTACCTTTTAAGGTTTTACAAGGTATGGAGCAAGATGAACAGTCAGGGAGTTGATGACCAACTCAGATAAGAATATGAAGTCAGGAAGTGAGAGAGGATGGGAAAGTGTCCTATCTGTTGGCTTCTTTCAGGTCCTACTCCCCTTTTCCAGGAGGGTCATTGGAGAAAACTGGATGAAGCATGTACAACATCCATATGAATAAAGCTCTTTGTTCCAGAGAACTGCCTCCTCTTTTATTCCCCCCTTTTTTCCGTATTTGTTCATTTCAAAAGATTGCTCAATGGGTCTCTTGTTCCTCCAAAATGTCCCCGGCAAATAATGCAAGCTTGTCTCGTCACACAAGTCACTAAATGAAGCCTTGTGCTTCTCCAGTGACACACTGCAAATATAAAGTGGCATTAATGAGGGATATTTTATCAAAGCTATCACAGACAAGTGCAAGTCCCTCCTGCGGCTATTCAATGTGATGCAACGAAAGGCAACAATAGCAGGGCAGCACTTTTGTAAAGTCCCTACCCCTGGTATTGAAGTCCCAACAGGCCACAACAAGCAAAACTAAGCCTTCGGGCTTCCCAGCACCATCACAAACCCCCACCCATCAGACACCCTCTGTAAAGCTGAAAAAGGTAAGAGGTGGGTAACCAACCACAGGTGGGGGGGGGGGGGATAGGAAACAACATCATGCATGCACCTATAACATAACAGCGTGATTTACTCTGGAGCTTAGAAAACCCCATTTTAGCTGCATTTCATTAACATCTATTCCATCCAAACACCACTCCATTCAAATCTCCTAGGAGGGCCAGGTGATTTTCTCCAGGGAATGGATGGATTCAGTTTACGGGGGAAGACATAACCAGGACCAGGGCCTTAGATCGCTATCCCAGCAAGGATATAAATGAAACAAACCTAATGAAGTTAGAAGACAGCTCCAACAGGTTTCTCTAACCCTGGGAATGGGAACTGGAGGCCTCTGAGAAAGCTTAAACTACAAGGACTACAGAAGAAAAGTCACCAGTTCCCACCTGAAATCTACTCTGGTAGTCTAGGACCTAAGGGCAAGAGCAAGACCCTTTTTCAAACTGATCTCTCTCTCTCACACACACACACACACACACACACCCCAAAGGGGGGAAAAAAGATTTGAAGAAAATCATCTAACCCCCTCACTACACATCAAACCCCATTACTTTCTAATTTGAACACAATCCGATAACCAGAATACAAACAGGGATATACACAAGAGCAAGAAGCTGCTTCCATGGTAACTGGCAACAGAATTTTCTTGTAGCTTTGACTCACACAGTTGAGTTCCAGACCACTCCTTTCTAAGTCAGAACATATCCCTCGCTGGGAAGGCAACTTCTTTCTAACACGAGATAGTTACAAATAGAGTGCTGTTGTTATTACTTGGTGCCTTCAATGAGTAGGCTTGACAGAGGAGGAATAATCTAATCCTACTTTGCTGCCAAGCCGCACTGCACGGCTCCCATTTTTTAGTCTAAAGGCAAGATCCCCGACCAGCGCTTTTCCCCCCTCCCCTTTTTTTGCAGCCAGTACAAGTCTATTGTTGCCTCTATTATGCGCCAGTTACCGAGCCTTTACTCAAGCTCACGTTTAACTGACACTGGCGCTTTTTACAATGCAGCAACACGAAGAATCTTTTTCGGGAACATTTTATTGAACCCATTCAGTCAGAGCCATTACCCAAAATGAAGTTGTAACCACACCGGCATCGGCTGAGCCCAATTATCTCGTAACTCATAAATTAAGAATTCACAGAGGAAAAACACATAAACGACATCCAGAAAGACAGACCCAGGCACGGAAGAAAAAATCCTCAGCTCAGGAACTGAAGCTGCTGCCAGATTCTCACCACTGTACGTTCCCAATATGTTCCCCAAGCCGAGCTCCCTTTCAAGCCTGTTTTTGGGGAGGACGCGACCAACCCGACATCCCCCAAATCCAAAGCTAGCACCCCCAGATATTCCTGTTTTCTACAGCGTGTCTCCTGCGGTGTTTACGTAACTGTGTGTCCTCTAGCGTGTAAACAAAAGGCTCAGTGCGGGCAGAGAGGCGCCCGGGGAGAGGCAAGGTGGCTACCGCGCTACGCCGGCACTGGCCTGGGGCTCTGCAGGTGAGGGCTGAGCTCTGCTGTCCTCCTCCACTTGTTGCTCGTGGATCCTGCAGCTCAGAAGCTGCAAGGAGGGGCTTTGCAGTCTCCGAGCCCTGCTGCATTCCCTCCAGCACCCCCCCACCCCCTCCACCCCCCCACCCCCAGCGACCTCCAGCTTCCCAGTCCGGGCTTCCCGCGCCAAGCCCGCAGCAGGAGGCCAGGGTCTCGGGGACGCCGCGCGACCACAGAGCTCGACGGAGGCGGGAACGGGAAGCTGGGCGCAGCACCACCGGCCTCTCCGCTGGGAAAGAGCTCCAGCTCCCTTTTGTTAGCAAAAGCAAACACTGCCCTCTTCTTTCTCGACAGCGCCAACGCGCCCGGCTATCGGGCAGCCACACAGCGTGCTGCTGCCGAGTGCTCAGGGTCTTCAGGGAAAGCGCGGGGCGTGCACAGACGCCCCTGGGCAAATTCCCAAGACAGCTCCGCACCTAGGGAGCGCATAGAGGCCCCAAGGTCCCATTTGGCCGCAAAGGCCGGGAACGTTCACTCCAACACCCCGGCGTTGCCAAAATGACGGGCAGACTGGAAATCAGGTGTCCCCACTCGAGGCACAGGATGCAGTGAGCAGGCCGACTGTAGGCTCTCCGCTCCTACCGCAGAGGCGGCGACAGCAATCGCCCCCTGCGGGGCCGGGGTGAGTAACTTTCCCTGCCTGGAGCAGAGCCAAGGAAACCCGCAGCCGGGCGGAGGGGGCTGAGGGGACGTGGTACGGCTGGAGGGAGTACTAGGGACGCGCAGCTCCGGGAACAGAGGAGAAAGGCAGAGCGCGGGGAGAGAAGGGTCGATGAGACAAGTCTGGGGATGTCCTGTGGACCAGAGAGGGATCACGCTGGAGGCGGCTGTTAGTCAGCCATGGAGGGTGGGGGCACGAGGGCCTCGGGGCCGCAGACTTGAGGGACCCACTGGAGAGGTGGTGGTGAATGGGCATCCCTGGGAGACGCGAGTACCTGCAAGTTACGGGGACAACAGCGAGTTTGGATGGTGTGCGGGGTACCTACGATCCATCCCCTTACCCCCAATTCTCTATCCCTCCCCGACACCCAATCTCACTCCCTCCGCGCCAAGCCGGGGAGAAAAGGTGTGGGTGCAGCCATCCCTAAGGACTTAATGCACACCCAGCTGGACAAGGGAGGAAGGAATGACCGATCCCTTCAGCCTCTTCCATCTTAGCCCTGAGTTTCCTCTCCACACTCCCTCCGCTTCAGATTTAGGAAGTGGGGAGCGGTTGTCATGGAAACGTTTCCACCACCACCCCTCCTTGGCTACGGCTATTGGGGTGTCTTAGGAGCTTTAGGGGGCCGACCGGTCGGTGCTCACACCTACCTGTGGGGGCCAGTGCCGCGGCGGAGAGGAGTAACAGCAGAAGCCGGAGCCGGAGCCCGGAAGGCGCTACCGCCGCCGCCGCCGCCGCACATAGGGATCCGCTCGGCAGCACAGGACTCGCCATGTCGGGCACCTGCCTCAGACTGGCGGCGGTGGCTTCCTCTGGAGCCGGAGCGGAAAACTAATGAGATGCTAATAACATGCACTGGAGGCGGAGTCCAAACCAACCAATCACAGCGCTGAGAGCCCAACCCCGCTCTCCGAGGACTCCCTCCTCCCCCACCCCGCCCCCTGGCTTTGGTGCTCGGCGACGCGCCCGCGCCATCTAGGGGCGGGGCCTGGGGGAGGGGCGTATGCAAATATGTTTATGTTGGAATTCTTTTTCGCTTACTCGGAATCTAGGAAAGAGTGTCCTCCCAGGAGCCTGGTACGTGGGGTCTCAGGCTCCAGGGAGAGGTTCTGGCTTCCCGTAAACCTTTATTAAGAATGTTCACACCAGTCACTATATCAAACCAAGGACTGGAGAATCTCCCTTGGAGGTTCCCCTGCCCAGTACACCGAGTCCATCGGTTTTGAAACCAAATGTTGCAAATTTCCGTCACTCACCTTGCGACGAAGCAATAGATCTTTGGGAAATGAGGGGTGTTCGGGAGTGGAGAGTGAGAGTGAAGGTCCCCGGATTGACAAGACAATCTGGGAGAAGTAAGTGCATGCGTGCTTTGCACGTCCGGCGGAGCAGCAGAGTCCGCTTAACAACCTAGTGGTAGACTTGGGCATAGTTGGGAAAAAGGAGCCTGAGTCGAGTGCTGGGATTTTCGCATCCTTGTCTTTGTGACAGATTCTCAGCAAATGTACCACGAGGAGGGTCTGCTCAGGCTCCCCAGCTTGCTGAAGGTCGCCTTCCCGCGTTTACTACATATATATGTATTTAATATATATGACCATATGTGATATTATATATTTACGTTTACACGCATTAAACAAAAAGAAAATCTATTCTGTCAAAGCCTCTGGGTGGAGTGCGGAGGCCGGGTGGGAGGGCGCTCATGTGAAGAAGGGATTTGCCATCGTCATCCTAAACGGTTCAAACCTACTCCCCGCTTCTCTGTGCCCCCAGTCCCTCCTTAGGCATGTGGGGACCAACAGGTGCTCTAAGCTTCCTTTGTCTCCAGGAGGGGCCCTCCAGGCTGAAGAGACTTGCTTTTCCTGACTAGTTCTCCCTCTTTGAAATTGCCTTTGGTTTCTTTTGAACCAAGTAGCTGGTTCTCTTGTTTGTCTGCTTTTTAATTACTTATTTTCTTCCCTTCTAGAAGATCATGTGCGCCCTGAGCCTCTGTTGCTCAAGCATCAAATTGAAAGATGAGCCATATTAAGTGTAAAGGTTTATAATAATTTAAGTATTCATAGAATGCAGAACAATAAGATGTAGGAAATACAATTTACATAATAAATATCAATATCACAACATCTAAAACAAACCATGGCAAATTATCTGTGGCTAAATGATCAAGAGAGTACTAAAGGTAAATTTCTGAGTCTGAGCTATAGTCTAGTGGAGCTGCACCAAATGATTTGGCCAGGCCCTCTGTCTTCATCTTGCTAAAATAAATATTAATTAATTAATTAATATTACATATCAAAAAGGAAGATCTTCCAACCCACCAAATGAATTATACTTAAAAACAGCCTCTTATTACCCATTATACATATACTAATTCCAAGACTGCCCTGTCTTCACAGCCCTAGATATTCTGCTCTGTAATTACAGTCTCATACATGAACTGCAGGCAGTCCTTCAAAAGTGGGGAAAGCTCCAATAGGCAAATAGCACTACATAAGGCAGGAAACCATCACCACGTGGTCACCAAGGCAATGTCCATTCTGCAACATCCTACCTATTCTTACCACCTCTGAAAATAAAGCTACCTGGATCAGATCAAATGTAAAGCAAAGTCCCAACAAAATCAGGGTAAACAATTTGAGACCATATAAATACTGAAGGTGAGGTGTAAACTCTAAAGTAAGGTCTCCTATATGTCAGGAACTCTAGCATCCCAGCACAGAGCCCAGCACGTAATAATATTTGTTATTATTATTACTACTTTTGCATTTATCGAGTTCTTATTAAGTATTTTGCATGCATGATCTCATGTAATCCTTGGAATAATCCCCATGGTACATACTATTATTATCTCTCATCTTATAATTTTTAAACATCATTAGAATGATTAAGTCATTGGCCCAAGGTCAAACTTTCTAAGATGTAAACAGAGCTTATGCAATTACCCACGATGCTATACTGTGCCTCAATAAATATTTGTTAAGTGAATGAATACATTTCACATTATAATGCATGAATAATAACCATAGCTACATTTTTAACATACGGTGAAAATATGCCAACAGCTCAGAAACATTTTTTTAAAAAATAGGATTGCATTATACTCCTAAGGAAAAGAGTTCCTTATGAAACTGAATTTCTAAGAGCATCTAGTCAGGCTCCAGTCCTCCCACACTAGGAACACAGTATGGGGACATTGGAAGATGTGGTGTGTTTTCATATTCCTTCATTCTCTTGGCATATCAAGTGAACACCTACTCAAATTTCCAGTTGGCAAAGAACAACGTGGGACATTTTTGTAGGAAATGTTAGTGCTGTATGACTTACCTCACCAAAAAAAAGCAAATAGCTTTAGAAATTTCCACCAAAAAATGTCACCTATGCCATAAGTTTAAGTAATTTGCACATCCAAATTCCCAGGACATGAGATGCTTTATCACTGTGTCTGTATGGAAAGAACCAGAGCTGAACATTTAGGATTGAGCTGTTGCTATGCTATCCACTAGCTACACTCCTCTCCCACCCCCAGCTCATTCACACTAAAGATCTCGCCAAGTGATTTAACATATGGAACGTGTGAAGAACATATCAAATTCCCACAGTCACTAAATGCAAGTTATCACTACTCTGGCTTTCTCATAGTAAAGTTCGTCATTTTCTGCTTTGCAGACTAGAACTCCTGGCCAACTACAAGTTCCAACATTTTTCCCCTTGCTACATGAATTTAACCAATTTTGAAACCAGATGGTGTTTTTGCCATTTACAACTGATAATCAATTGTTTTATGAATTTATTTTTTCAAGAGAGAACTTAAATACTTATCAGAATTACAATCTGGGTATTACTTGTGTTACAATGAAATTGCCAGAATCACCTAGACCTTGTGGGTTTTTTCCTAAGAAAATTTTAAAGAGTGAGAGGGAGAGAGACCCTATATTGTTTGCCTTTACTAATGTGGATAAGAAATATGGATAAACATTTATGAAAAATAAGCATGGAAGGGAGATTCATGTTTTAGAGAATACATCAAAGATAATCAGTAAGAACTAGTAACATTTTGCTTTTTATAATGCTAATTACTTGAGTACCCATGTATAAAAAGCAATAAAGACAACTTATTAGGGAAAAGAAAACAATATTTAGAGTCAGCATTTGCCCTGTTACTGCATTATTTGAGTACCCATGGGAAAGTGATTTAACCAGTTTATACACTGCATGTTTTGTCCCCTACCCCACCTCTGAATTCATATGTTGAAGCCCTGACTCCCAGTGTGATGATACTTAGAGGTGGCCTTTGAGAAGTAATTGGATTAGGTGAGGGCATGATGATGAGGTTCCTATAACAGGATTAAAGCCCTAGGAAGAGACACCAGAACTCTCTCTCCACATGCAGGCACTGATGAAAGGCCATGTGAGTATGCAGCTACAAGGCAGCCTTCTGCAGGCCAGGAAGAAAGCACTCACCAGAACCCAACTATGCTGACACCCAACTCTCAGTCTTCTAGCCTTCAGAACTGTGAGAAAATAAATGTCTGTTATTTAAGCCACCCAGTCATGGTTTTGTTACAGCAACCCAAGATGACTAAAATAATCCTTAAGCCTCAGTTTCCACTGTTAAAGGTGTATTAAAATTATAATAGTCAGCTTTTTATAGAAAGCCTTCCATAAAGTAAAGTAAGTTAGTAGTATGTTAGAATATTGGACTGGGTATACTCTTGGTCTGTGTAGTAGACAGCTCATCTAAACTTAGATTAAGACTAAGCAACTCATCTTTGGGAGCAACTGTCCATGAATCTTCATGAACTATAAAGCCAGCTAAATCCATATTTCTAAGTGAGTAACTGAACACTTTGTCCACAGGTTTACTCTTCTACAATCATAGAGTTGACAGTAAACTCTTGAATATGAAGAGTCGAATATCTGGTTGAAAGAAAGAGAAATACTGACATAGGTTTTGAAAACTGGGCATAAACTGACTGGATCAAGGAGTAGCCCCAGTACCCATGGAAAGGAAATTTGCCCTACGGACCAAGCCATATTTTCTTCTAATCAGATATCTAGGAATATCCAGGTATACATGGCTGATCCAAATATATATCCAGCAAAGGAAAAAGTTATAGAGCAGTCTAATGGAACAGTCACTGTTAAATTCTGGGAATACAAAGGTAAATGGGATGCCATATCTCTGGTCAAGGAACTCAGGGTGTAGTAGAGGAGAAAGACATATACCACAATTATTATATGTGATAAAGGTTTTTTACTATGTGTACATAGCTCTAAGTGAACAGACAAAGGAGGCACCCCTATACCCAAGGGGCAGGTATGAATGTCTCTATATAGGAAGGGAAAATTTACATAGGAGAATGTTTATGAACTGAGTCTTGACAGTCAAACAAGACTCCACAGGGTGGACAGGGCTAGAGAGGGAAGATGTGATGAGAGGGGAGGTCATTTACAAGGCCCAAAAGCTTAGGAGAGCATGGTGTATTAGAGGACCATGACAAATAAAACGGCTAGATCTCAGCTTGCCAGACAGCAAGTGGCAAGAGAAGAGGCTGGGAAAAACATATAGGGAGCAGGAATGCCTTAATTGACATGATAAGAAGTTTCAATTGTTGATTATAGGTATTGGGAACATACTGAACTAGTAGAATTTCATGGTCAGATTTACATTCTGGAAGTATTATTGCAGTGATATCACGATCAAAATACAAGTGTCAAAATGAATCCTATATTTGACTTTTAGCATTTGAGTAGTTGTTAGACCATTCACGATATATGTGGATAAAAGTATGGAATAGGTCCATTTGATTAGTTATTGTTTGTTTTGGAGATAGGCATTAAGGAGAAGATTAATATTTTACTTTGGGACAAGTTGGATTTGTGGTGTCTATGAAATATTCAGCCAGGCAATAAATCATCTGAAATGCTGGTTTAGAACTCAGAAAGTGACTAGGCTGGGAGTCAAGAACATGGAGGTGTCTAAACAAAGAAGAGGTGGTGATTAACTGTGTCAGTTGCTACAAAGAAGTCAAATAAATACATGTCACAAATATTGTGAAGAGTTGACATTAGAGATCAAATTCTGAGGCTCAATATGTGACCAGCCTCACATTTGGTATAAACAGTTTGATTAAGGTTTAACAAAACAAGGAGAGAGATATATGCTAATTTTGCTTATCTTGCCAGTAGGGCAGGAAGATGTGATTTGCTAGTGATTTTCTAATATGGGAAAAATAGCTTTAGAATTTTTCAATTTGACATTCAATTTCATTGACACTGACAGACAACCTTGGGTGTCATAGAAAGATTGTTGCAACTGAAGTGACTCAACTAATTATCACATCTAGACCTTAGATTTTACTTCCAAACTAAAATATGATTGGCCATGATACTGCAAAAGTTTTTCCCACATTTTAAAAGTCCTATTTTTCTGATATTATATCATAATTGTCAGATCTAGTTTTGTGATAATTCCATAGCATTATAGCACAACTTCTCAGGCAGCAGGATTTCAGCAAGATCCATTAAAAACAGATATTGATATCTATAGATTTTCATAAAGCTGCAAATGTAAAATAGCCATATTATGAATATGAAATTGTATCACTCATTCTGCTAAAATATGACAATGGTAATAATTTTTTTTGTAACATGTATGTAAACAGGACTAGTTCTGAATAGAAATTGTCTCGATAATCTATTGTGCTGTCCCAAACAGCAAAAGCTTTTAGGAGAATAGTCTTAAAAGCTCATCCTTGGGTTTCATGATGGCCCCATGGCTTCAAATGACACTCAGATTCCTCAACTGTATTTTGAATTGGATATCTGCTTCTTTGTCTTCTTTCTTAGGTTATTATTACATGACCAGTGAACTAGTTAAACATTTTATATTTTCACACCAAAGTGCCCAGGTTTATTCATTCTTCAAATTCTGTCAACTTAAACCAAACCATTGTCTGAATTGTAGCAAACACCAAACCCTAAATTCCAAAAGGACTGCCTGTAGTTCAGCAATGCAACTCACATTAAAGTCAATGCCTCACTAAATCCCATGTAACTCTTTGAAAATGTAGGGGTTTGTCAAAAGACTTCCAGAAGAAGAATAATCATCTCATTCTTTTGCAGATTTAGATTTTTTTCCTTTTTAAAAAGTTATTTTGGCTCTCCAAGGATACCCTTCTTTCAGTTAGCAGGAACCCCATGTGGTGCTTTGAATATCTTCTTTTACCTGTCCCCAGACTGTGAAAAACTGAAGTTCAGTTTGTTTAAAGATTGTGTTTTAAAGAAAAGCAAGGCTTAATTTCAGTCTTTCATGTTTGTTGACAGAATTGTCACTTGCTAAACTATTTCTCTAAGACTTTTGTTACTGTACTAATATTTCTCTATATAGTTTATGTATGTGGCTAGGTCTGAGATGAATAACACATTTATGCAAAAATCACGATATAGCTACAAAATGCCAATATGCAGAACAGGCAGACTCTCTTAATAAAATGCAGTCAATAAAATGTGGTAAATAAGATATAGTTTGAAGCAATTAGTACAGTTCATGACTTCAATTACCACCCCAAAAGTTCTTATGATTTCTAATAATTGTTATTTATCTTTCATCTAAAGTATTCCTCTTGTCTGTGTCAGCTTTGGCCCAGAAATAGCACTGCCAGTGGGGAAAGTATACAGCTGCTGCTTACCATACTAGAATAAAGAAGAGAAATCAAGGATCAGGACCCCCAGTCTACTACTCTTCTTGGAGAGCCACTCCATGGGACTTTGGATTGCTCTTATTTCGTTATGTCATCTATTGGTATCCTGCCACCAGCGTCAATTACCTGGCTTCTCAGTTCATACAGCCAACCTGAGAAGTACATTTTGCTTGCTAATGTAAAAAGAAAGAGAAAAATCTCATGAAGTCAGTTCAAACTTAAGAAAGCATAGCAATTCCAAATTGGTAAGGCCTCTGGCATATTGGTAGAGGCACTTTGTAAAGCAATATCATCTTAGTATCAAATGCTACCAACTTACTTCATCTGATTTCATTCCTGTTTGAGCATGAAACAAGCCCAAGGGAGGAGTTCCTTGGTCATTTGTGCAGCACCCCCATCTCCAGGCCATGCCAATGGATCTATGTTCTGCTCCTAAAGGATATCCCAAGAAAGGTAAAATTACAAAGGACCTAGAAACATTATACTTGATATTTAAATTACTCTGTCCCCTCTCTTCAAACTTTCAAGGCATCCATCATACTTATATTCAGGATACCTATGTTATGCTGGTAAATTACATGTGCTCAGCGTCTACTGCAAATAGAATTTCTCATTTATAACTTACAGAAATATTTCTTCTACACGCTAGGTTTGCATTGTGGCTCATCCAGGGGTTTTTACTAAGTATGTATTTTGTTATGAAGATGAAAAAAGAAACAGCTCTCCTCCTTCTTTTTCCCCTCCTTCATTGAATGCACTAGTAAAACAGTCTTTTGATTAAAAAAAAATCCTATTGAAAACCTAAAAGCATGTCATTGTGGTAGCATCATTTCATTAGCTAATTCCCCCCCCCCTCAACTGGCAGTGCTTTTATTCTTTTAAAACTAGTGATAAAGGGGTATTTGGAATAAACAGAGGAGCCTGTAGTCAGCGAATACCTTGGATTGCTATGGATTGTGACTTTTAAAGCCAGTTCCTAGGAACTCAGCCTTTTTATTTTCAAATGTTCAAAATTAATTTGCTGAGCCATACAGATGAACTCTCTCTCCTCACTAAAATTGGCTTTAAAAATCACTGAAGTTTTGATTGCACTTTCCGTGTAGAAACAGAAAGGAAGTGTTTTTTCCTCTTTTTTAAAACTATATCATTGATTTATTTATTTTGAATAATTGAGAAAAAGAGATCTGTTTTGCAGAGGCCAAGAGGGCTGCAGCTAATGCACAAACATCACGTACACAACACTAGCTCAACTCAATTATCTGGGGTCTGGGGAGACTCCAGCCTGCCCATTTCTGTTTCTCAGAGGCAGGCTAAAAATCACCCAAATGGAACTGGTTTTCTGAATAAGGTTACAATGGCCAATCCCATATTCTCATCATTTTCAAAACAGTGCTCCTCTATTCTGAAAGGCATTGCAAATAAACACCCCAAAAGAAAAAAGAACCCACCTTCTCTCTGGAAAGACTCAACCTTAAGTGTAGCTTAGCATTCTTGTTTCCTAGCATTCCCACAAAGCTGCAATATTTAGAATCATTGAAAAGACATCCAAAGAACAACCTAGAAGTCACATTAGGAAGACTATTACCCAAGCTCCCTACTCACTACTAAGCACTCTTGTTATTTCAGAGTACTTACAGGATGTATTTTTAGGGCCCTACACCCCATAAACTACATTATTTACAGACACTTTACATATCAGTTAACCCTCTGCTGTTGAAGCAACAATCATTTTTCTGAAGGTTCCTCAGTCTGTTGACTATTAAGTTTGTTTATTAAGGTGAAAAAAGCAAAAGAGAAAACAGGAGGAAATTAACATGTTAGAACCCTCTGTGCCAGGATAGGTGTTAGTTTGTCTTAAATGCATAATGTCTTCTTTTTTAGAAACTCTCGCTTTTCTTTCTCCACTGATAAGCATATCATATAAAGGCCCTTTATGGCAGAAAAATTTGAAATAGGCTTATTTTGATCCTAGAAAAAAGTTAAGGGGGCACTATTAGAACTTTGCTGAGGGGATCCTGATTTGTCAAACTACTTCACTGGATAAAAGGAACAATACAGATAGAATCTTCATTCAAATGTTTTATTGCTATTTTCTTTGGTTAGTTTGAAATGCATTTTGACAAAGATATACAAATTTTAATCAGAGCTGAGAAGTATGAAATAAGGGAGAGAAGCATCAATATTTCCCTCAAGGTTTAAGATATTTTTTCTTAATATCTCTTTCCATGAAGCTCAAATGTTGAATAGATCTACCTTCATCCTTTTTTACAATTGCTTTCCTGGGTATTTCAAAATTAATCAGTCCAGCAATACTTATTGACCAATATACTATGTTTGGCACTAAGAAAGATACAAAGCTGAACAAGACGTGATCTCTTATCTCAAAGAATTTATAATTGAGTTAAAGAGGCAAGATCTGTGAAAAGTTAACCAACAGCTCAAGGCAGTATATGAGAAGCATCTAGTTTGGAGAGAGAAAGAGCTAAGCAAATATATTAAAATCCTATTAAATGATTTCTTATTGTACAAATATAGTTACTTCATGAACCAGTTTGTGTGCCCTATACAAATAAAACTAAAGGATTCTCTATAACATAATTAACTATAAATACAACCAAATTTCAAAAAATATTACTACACTTATATAATCAAACGATACACTTACTAATATTGATTCCTTGTTATTCTGAGTTGGCAACCTGAGGGAAAAGAATCAGAACTGGATGCTAAATTTGTATATACATTCACTTCATATGAGAGGATACCCTCTCTCTTCTTGCTCAACTCTCATGTCTTTCCTGCTATTCCAAAACCTAAACGACATAGTAGCAGGTGGATTAATGCTCCCCACCCTCCTCCCCTGGAATATCCAGCTCCTAATCCCTGGAATTTGTGAGTGTTCCTTCAAAAGGAACCTTCACCTCATATGGAAAAATAGTCTCTGCAGATGTGATTAATGTAAGGATCTTGAGGTGGGGAGATGATCCAAGTGGGCCCTAAATGCAATCCCAGTTCTCTTTATAAGAGGTGGGCAGAGAGAGATTTGGCAGACACACACAGAGAAGGTGATGTGAAGATGGAGCAGAGAAAAAATTAGAGATACTCATCTTGAAGACTGGAGTGATGCTGACACAAACCAAGACATACCAGCAGCAACCAGAAGCTGGAAGAGGCAAGGGATAGATTTTCCCCTGGGCTTCTGGAGACAGTGTCAACTGTCTCTGCCAACATCTTGATTTTGGCCCAGTGATAGACTTTTGGCCTTGAGAACTGCAAAATAATAAAATTCTCTTGTCTCAAGCCTCCAAGTTTACGGTGATTTGAAACAGCAGCCTCAAAAAACCAGTACAGACACTAATGCTTATTGAATGTTCACCATGAGCCAGTTCCTCTGTGTAAGACATCTCATTTAATTCTTGCAACAACTGAGTATTATTATTATTTTTATTATATGGATAAGGAAATTGCAGCTCAGAAATGTTAAGTAACTTGCACAGATCTCGCTGACTTCAAAAGCCCATGCTCCACACCATACCATGTTTTCTCAGCACCATCCTTTTTCCCTCACTGGCAGTCATTTTTGCATCAAGTTAGGATAATCCAGCGGGATGAAATGTAACCAGTTTCAACACATACATTTCTTTCCTAATGTACGCACACACTCAGTTCCTGACTTTAAAACACAAAACAAAATACCATTGCCTCTTGCTGTAGAGCCTGACAGTGATTCTGGACTGTGAGGCATGTGATGGAACAGGCCCTTATGGCTTAGCCCTTACCTGCCTGAGGCAGTCATATCTGGGCTCCAGATTGAAAAGTTCCTCCTGGCTAATGCTGCAAACACACATACCTGATGATGACAGTATGCTCTGCTATTTAACATTTTGGCAAAGGACACTTTCTAATAGAGAAGTGGGACTGAGATGGGGATAGGGGTTAAATTAAGTTTTGCTGTTTTTTTTCCTTTTCTTCCCTTTGATGGCTGCCCTGGCCTTTGAGGTTGGGTAAATACACAGCATGGTGGGAGGGGATGCCAGCTGCCCAAACACCACTGGCAGAAGACTGAAGAGCGGTTGCCTTCCCTCTGCAGACCAGGAGGTGTGCCCTGTTGCAACCCTTCTTCCCTGGGGTATCACACATGGGGAGCTGTCAGGTAAGTCCCAACCTGTATGCTGGTCTTGAGGCCTTCAACAGATCAGCTCTGGATGAAAGTTTAGTGATTCCAGCATTGTCTTTTCAGATGATCCTGCCTTCTTTAGGTCATCATCTGTGACATCAGAAAAATAGTGGGAAAGGCCCTCTGTCTCCTTCCTCTGGCATCCTTACCCCTTCTCCACTGTGCCACATCCAGCCCAAATCCTATTGAAGTCTTAGGGGCTGACCTTTCTACATCTTCTTTCTTTTCCATTAAAATGTAAACTTTTTCTTGGCCTAGCATTCACTAAGCACCTGCACACCACAAACATTCATTAAGCACCTGCTGTATACAATGCTATTTGCTAAGGTTTATACTATAAGGCTGAGCATGATGCCAAAGAAGTGAGCCAACCTAGCTTTTCCTGCAAGAAAAAGGAAAAACCTTTCTTCAGAGGACAGCTTCCTACTGAAACAGACTCACCTAGATACCACCAAAAGCACCAAAAAGACTACAAAAAGTAAATCCCCAGGAGACAGCTCAGCTCTACTGACCAAATGATTAGAAACAACCAAACCTAGAGATAAAAGAGTGGAAGCGAAACAAAATCAAGTAACAAAGAGGAATCTTTGGAAAGGGAGGAAGAGATGAGACTCAAATAAATCAAATGAAGATTCTATGGCTCTGACTGGTGTGGCTCAGTTGGTTGGGCATTGTCTGGCAAAACAAAAGGTCGCAGGTTTGATTACCAGTCAAGGTACATGCCTAGGATGCAGGTTCTGCCCCTGGTAGGTGTTTCTTTCCCTCTCCCCTTTCCTTCCCTTCCCTCTAAAATAAATAAATAAAATCTTTTAAAAAAAGAAGACTCTGGGAAGGCCTGGGAAGAAGGGATCATGCTTAAACAACCCACAGATTAGGTGAAAAAGAGGATTAAAAACATGTCCTCTCACAGAGAAGACAATAATCAGCCATGAACAGACCAAGGTAGAAATTTCTAGGACCTGGTACTGGGTTGGATTAAGTACCACCCTTCTCTTCTTGGGGACTCAACTATTGTTAAAACTTCATCTGTTTCAAGAAGCCTTCCTAGTTTAAGAAAGCAATATAAATAATGATACTAGGCCTATTAATAATAATAATAATGTATTGAACACAATATACATACAAGGGTTTATGCTAAGAGCTACATCAAATTTAATACTCTCCATAATGCTATTCTTATCCACAGTTTCTTATTCACAGATAAGGAAACTGTGGGTTGGAAATATTAAGCAGTTTACCCAAGGTAATCATTAGTAATGGTAGATCCAGTAAAGAAATTGGATCTAAGTATATTTAATTCTGAACTCCATGATATTTTGTCAAATACATGGTCAATAATGTGGTCATACACACGTGTGTACACACACATACATGAACCCTCTTTAGTATCACTCTTATGGAGCTTGTTCTCTGCAATACCTCTTTGGTTTTCTTCAAATCTCCTCATGTCATGGCACATCTTTGACCAATTTCTTTCCTCCACTTTTTCTAGAAATGCTGGTCAGTTGTCCCAGGATGCAGTGATGCTTATCATGCATGTTCTCCATAATAAAAATACATCTACCCATCTGTAATTCTCTGCTCCTTGAACCATGTTTCTGAACATACCTTGATCCTTTATTTTAACACCCAGCATAATACTCATTCTCTCTTTCTCCAAAGTAAATTTGCTACTACTTTATGCAAATTTTTTCTTAGTCATTAAGGCTTAAAACCAGAATACAAAATAAATGGCAGGATGACAATCCATTGGTTTCTCTCCAAGACAATGGAGAACTCAATGAATGGATGTATTGCAGTCTGGTGCCTTTACAGCCTTTGGCTGAGAAGATACCCTCTGCCATGTTAGCTCAATAGTACTCAGTGGCTCAGAATCCTGAACATGCCTCAGAATCACCTGGAGGGCTGATTAAAACACAGATGACTGTGTCCCATCCCCAGAGTTTCTGATTCAGTAGCCTGGGGTGGAGCTCTAGAATTTGCATTTCTAACGAGTTCCCAGATGCTGCTGAATGCTGATCTGGATGCCACATTATGGAAACCACTGGTGTCAAGAAATGAATTTATATACCTATTTTAGAACTAAATGATATAACCAATCTGAGGTGCAAGAGACAGTTTTAAACAGACAATGTATGTGGACATGTATATATAACTGTCCTAAGCATGTACACTCAGATTGTTTCTTTTTATCTTCATAATTTCCATGAAGTAGCACTATAACAGTGTGTGTCTAAGTGTACTCTAATGCCCAACAGGCCTTAGTTCAAATACCCAATATTCCAATTACTAGTTGTGCTACTGTAGGCAACCCACATTAAGGTCTCTAAGATTCATTTTAAAAATAGAAAAAAAATATGAGTGTGTACTTTGTGGTGGTGTTGTGAGTATTAATGGAAATAAAGCAGCAAAGATGCTCACACCATGTCTGACATTTGATGAACATTCCATGGACACAGGTGCCCTTGTTCTAGTCCTACTAAGGGAGTTGCTGAAAGGACCCTCACCTACTGGGGACAGAACTGAGGTCCTTGACTTCAGTGTCTGGATTCTGGTTTGGGTAAATTCAGCACATTGCAGATTCTATAGGCATCTTTGGGGATGGTGGTATCTCTGTTAATGAAGCCTTAGGGAATTGATCTTTTTATTCCACATTTTAAAGGCAAACAAAAACCCTTCATAAATCATTTGAAGAAAAGCCGCATGTATTCACAGCTGCCCATGACAAAAATACCTCTGAACACAGCTTCTATTTGTCCCTTCCCAGTTGAATATGAATAAGGCTCATCCTAGGCAAATCTGTAAAGATGAAGAAGATTCCTTTATTCCACTTCAGTGGCAAATGTCAGGTGTTCTCTTTCCTCCTTTTCCTTTTCAAAACAAAAAGGTGGCTGCTATCAATCATTTACCCTCATTGGCAGATTGATGTTTGTGTGAATGGGTTTCAATATAGGATTACATTTGTATTTTAAGTCTTTCATATTTAATTATGAGAAACAAACTTTTTCTGCATTAACATACATTTCAAGCATTAGCTAGTAGACAGAGAGAAATGAAGGAAGTTAAGAGAACCCTGGGATATCTTCCTTGTCTTCCTGAGACATTAGGAGGATGAACTTGGAAGTGTCAGGCTCTTTCCTCCAGACCAGTGACTTGCTAGAGAATGGATAGGAAGGAGTGGGAGTGGGACCTCCCAGAACTTCTGTTACCCATCCCTCTGCCAAGTTCTCCAAGTAAACATATAGATAAAACAAATGTGTCACATGGCAAACAGAATTTCAGGAGGACAGGTATTCAAACCTGACTCAACCAGATTGCCATCCCTTCACTCTTTCTTTATAGAAATTTTGGGATGGTGAGTGTTCCAGACCCTCTCTCTTCCATCTTCCCTCCTTTTCCTACCTGACTTCAGATTGCGCTTCTTCCTCCAGTCTAGTATATGAACTTGGACAAATTACTTAGCCTCCCTGAGTCTTAGATACCCTAATTTTAAAAAAGGAACAACATGTCTCTCTGAGAGCAGTCTGAGTGATAGGACTTGCTATAGTTAAGGTTCCTAGGACAGAACCTGCACCTGGTAGACACAATAAGTGCTTATTCATTCATTTCAGTTGTCTGTCTGCTGTTTGGTCAGTCCTTAAAATAAACATTATGTGCACCTACTATGAGCCACACACTAAGCTGGCCACTAGAGATACAAAGACAAAGCACTGTTCCTCTCTCATGAAATCTGTGGTCTAGTGCAATGGTTCTTATCCTTGGATATGAATCACAACATCTGGTGGAGGGAGACTTTCTTGGATCCCACCCCAGTCTCCTGACTGGGAGTCTCTGGGAAAGGCAATGTTGTATTAAAACCTCCTCTGGTGTTTCTGTTGCACAGCCAAAGTTGAGAACCATTCCAGGGTTAAATCTTTCCTCTCCCCTTCCCTCAGTCCACCCCCAAACATTAACTCTGCTCCTACCACTTGCCCCAGGGAGATAGCACAGTGTAGGTTTTCTGATAGATTCTTTGACACTTTAGTTACTATTTTTATTTTAGTTAGTATTAAATATTGCTTTGGTCATAACCTTTGTTGACTAGTATCTTGGCACATATCCCTTTACTGCCCATAAATTTCTGTATCTGATAATAATGTTTTTGATAGAGACATTTGACATTGATATGTATCTCGTTTGTTAATAATGGTTATGCCTGTAGACTTAATGGTGCTGTCTAGAGACAGATTTTATTCCTTCCTGGTCATTTTCTCCCTGTCTTCTGGCCCTACCATAGGAGCTGGCTTCCTTCAGTTCATACTAAGTAATGTAACAAATTATGGTAGTTTGGAGCTCAAGTTTCCCATCTAGATCAGGATAGTTACTGATTGGCAAAACAATATCTTTGGGTGACAGAAGCCTTATAATTACTAAGTTCATACCAAGTGCTGTAATTACTGTGATGATTTATCACTCAAAAAAAAACCTTGATAGTACAACCAAGTCCTTCAAAGATCCAACCACTTTAGCTCTGAATCGATACCAAATGTTATCCAAAAGTCAAGTTTTGTTGTGACAAACTAGACCCTTGACTGATCAATAGACAGATAGATATGCAGGCTGTAGGCTGATCAGTTATAATTCTAAGCTACCAGTTTAAAAAAAATAAGAAAAAGGTTAAAATACCTAGATTGGATGGAATGGGCTGAAGTGTTTTCAGATGGATTTGAGAAACCGAACTGTTCCCATGCAGAAAGATAGAATGTGAAGCTGCAGTCAGTCTGGCTTTTTGGCGTGCCTCGGAAGTGTCAAGCTCCTTGCCTAACCTTTTTATTGCTGGATAATGAGGAGTCAGCTATAATTTAGACACAGTATTCTTTTCACAGATTATATTGAGGTTTAGGGGGTGGAAGGGAGGAAGGGGAAGAGAGAGAGACTGACTTTACAGTCTTCTATCATCTCCCTCCACTCTCCAGCAAAGGAGACTAGTATGCCCTCCTCAAGAGGTGCATCAGGGGAGCATTGTCCTCTGCATGTTGTTGTGATGAATTTCAAGTCAAGAGGGTGCTTGAATTGGATTTATTACAATTGGGAGAAAATGAATTGTAATCTTTATGAGCCAATGACATGGAGCCCTATAACAAGAGAATGAAGGATCATACCAAATTTAAAGCAAATTAGATTACTGGGGTCAAATCCTTCAGTACAGACATCATGCCTTTAGAGTGTTACTGATATATTTGACACCCTTCACCTTCCCCCAGGTTTTGCATTAACATTTAAGTGCTTTTTTAAAATTTGTTTTTTTCTAAAGTCTTCATCCCAGGATATGTTTATTGATTTTAGAGAGAAGGGGGAGTGGAGGAGAGAAAGAGAAACATTGATGTGAGAGAAAAACATTGATCAGTTACCTCCTGGTTGCACTCGGATGCGGATCGAACCTGCAGCAATGATATGTGCCCTGACCGGGAATTGAACCCACAACACTTTGGTGTACCAGATGACACTCCAACTGACCGAACACCTGGCCAGTATTTGAAACTCTTATGGAGTGAAAGCACCCTAAAAAAAACAAATACTGAATGGATGGGAAAAGAGGGATCTCAAAGATTTTACTGATCCATGTGCTAAACTAAGGCTTACCTCCATTTCCGTCTAGACCTATAAGGAACCTCACCAGGTCATCTGGTCAAGTACTAAGGCTCTAGGTAGGAAGTCACCTAAACCATTCAGGAAAAGGTGTCACATTTTCAAATGTTTTGTGGAAGGAGATTTTATAGCTTTTCTATTTGCTTGTTCTACCTTTCAGTATTTGAGCAAGACTAATAAATTATGCCTTGTGTCTTTCTGAACTTTTGCTTTGCAGTTTAAGATCTTATCTCTAACCCTTCAAAAATATCCACCACTCACATTGCTCTGATCAGGGACATTGTCTACAATTAAACTTCATTCCCAACCAAAAATCTTTCCCATAATATCATTTATCTTTTAATGAAATGTATGAAGTGACATCAATATGTAATATGTGCAATACGTGTCCATACTGTCATAAATCTGTTCTTTCTGTTTCTCATCAAAGCAGAAGCCAGTATGGCTCCCCTCCTTCAACTCACATCTAGCTCTATATCCCTGCCCTCACTCTTGGCAGTGATTCCAAGCTCTTGGAGTCAATCTACTTTTCCACTTTCCATTTCTTATAACTCAAGAAGTTGGCAAAGTAATAAGAAAAAGATTCTAGTTCTAATCCAGCCTGGGTCTGTGCTCACTGAACACTAAAATAAAGAATTTGAACCCAGTTTTGGTCATGGAATTAATAAGGTTTGAGAGCGAAAGGATGGTAATAAAGAGATGACATTTTCAATTTCCCTGCAGTTTTAGTTAGCATTAGAACAATGCGGTGGCTGAAAGTTCAAAGCTTTTGCTCTTTTAGCTCTGTCCAGTCTATGACTATTAAAAATATTTCCCTTCTAACCAATGGTCTCAACATATCTTGTTCACATATCTCAATAATTACCCCCATTACAGAGGCAGAAATTGAGAGACAATTTTTAGGAAGTGGGCCAACTTGTTTTGGGAAGTGGTGGCCAGAAGTAGAGTCAAGCCTCTGTATTCCTGAGACTATTTACTTTTCAGCCAGTTCATCCCAAAGAGACTTCTCTTGCCCCTTTCACCAGCATCTCCCTTGAAACACAAATGGCCAAGAAGACCCATGGTTAGCTCTGAAACAGTAATTTCTCTGCTCCTAAGAAAGTTCTCCCCAGGGATTCTTTGTTCCAAGTGGAGGTTTAGATAATCTAAACATTTAAGTGCATATTGATTGCAGTCAGATACTGCACATTGTGTACACTGACCTGCATCACAAGCTCTGGACTGTATTTCTCTGGAATACTAGCTTTTTATGCATTAACCTTCCACTAGCTCCTCATGGAACAGAGTACAGAGGCCTGTACAAGGGTTCAAAGTTTTTACTTACTAAGCTGTGCAGGAGCTTGACCTTGAGAACTGAGGTTTGCATTAAGTTAATACTGCTATAGATTATTTATAGATACTAAATAACTGGGCAACTATTTTACTTAATGTATTCATTTTGTCATTCCTATTTTTTAAAAACAAGACTAAAGGGACAAAACACCAAAACTACAGGTTTCTCTCTTTATCCAGGTTGTGAGGTTATCATTTACTGACATCCAACTCTGATTTTGGGAAGGATAGGGATCTCTAAGGACTGCAGACTCTAGGCCTAAGAAAGAAAAGAGATTTTAGGTTATGGTGGTAAAAAGAGGGTGGTAAGTTATGAAGACATTAAAAAATTATCTGGTTCAGTCAACTGCATTCAGACAAGGAAAAACATTAGGATTTTCCTTCATCTGGGGAAGTGAGGGTCTAGATGAGGTAACTGGTTAAGTTACCTCAGAGTTATATATGTGCTACTGAGTGTCAGAAGTAGCCTCATACCCTGGTGCCCCATCTCCACGTACAGTGCTTGGCAAAGGAGGGTTCAACTCATCCGCAGAAGTGCAGTATATGTGTGGTCCTTCATCAAAAACCAACTACCTTCACAGAAGATGGCTAGAGTTGTACAATTAATATTAATTTTTTCCAAAAATTCTTTTTTAAAATGGAGTAATGTAATTGAAAGCCCTGTCCAAGAAGCATGAGATAGATGCACATAGGATATGATGTTATCAAGGACAGGCTGGCAAGAGGCCCACAGGAAGCTCCATGGACTTCAAACCAAATTGTTATAGTGATTTCCATCAGCAGATGGAATTCCACAAAGAATAACATTTACAATGTAATCTCCATTCTAAGTAATTGCCATTTCCCAAGAGTCAATTCGTGGGAAGGGTATAACTATACCAAGGAAGAAGCTTCTCCTTCTGAATATTTTCCCTCCCTTCAATTAGCTTTTGGTTCAATGTAAGCACAGCATTCTTGTGTTTACCTACACAAACATACACACATGCATATGTGCATGTGAACACATAAGGCTCCTCAAAAGATCACAGGATAACTCACCTACAGGATCTTAATCATTATATGTGTAAGTCTCAGGCTTGTTCTACTAATAGTAAAGACCAAAACAGTGCTGGGCAACCATGTTCCTGTATCAAAGAACAAAGTTGAAACTCCCATACAATTATGTTTGATCACAGTAGAAGGTGAAATCATTAGATATTAGTGAGGTGCAGTAGAATAAAAATGATGAGTTAGCGGGGGTTCATTACACTGTATTTTCAGAGCCAGGAAGATCAATGTGTTCATGCATCATGAATTAGGCTCCTGCTTTTGCCTTCCCTGCTCTCTGGAAACCCAACATGATCTATCACCAGCCATACATCACCGTTTCAGGATTGCACATTAACGAGAAAGCTGCAGTTTCCGCTTGTCAAGCTGACCAGCTGCCTCTTTCTTTGCAGAAGGGGGAATATTTCTGGTTCAGGATTTTACTTTTAAAACAAAAAGGGGCATAAAAGGTCAGTGTCAGTTGGACAGTAACATGGTCTGATCTTTGTGTTGAACCAGTGCTTCATCTGATGGTCTTTCCTGGCCTCTGACCATTCTGGATCCAGGCCTGCAGGAACTCACTGCTATGGCTTTAAATGTTAGATAAGGATATAGGCCTTGTGACTCACTTAGTTTTCTGGAGCATTTCCTCCATTCCCCCACCCCCAGGTCTGCTTAACATCATTGAGTACATATTTAGAAGGCTCAAAAGGAGATCCGTATGTTAAATGCCCCCCTCTCCTGTGCCCACCACCCTCTACCCTTCTCACTCCTCACCTCTTCCCTTAATAGAGGCTCTTACACCACCCAGCAGTTTGCCACTAATACTTACCCTTATTTATACTTGGTCTACCTCATTTTCCCCTCCCCCGCCTGACCCCACACCTGCTAGTGCAGTCCCTCTTCCCTGCTGGTATTCAGATACCTGCAGACAGTTGTGATCACTGCTTTTAATCAGCATTTAGCCAGTCTGTACATATTTAGTTTTTTTAATCTCTCCTCATCATTCAATCCTTCCAGCCTCTTCATCATTTTTTTTGGTCTGTTGCTCTTTCCTGAGTTTTGTCCAATTTGTCTACATCATGCCCACTGGCCCTGAGCTCCATCACTGCCAGAAGAGTAGCTGGGAGAACATCCATCCATCCTTCTCTTCTCTGCTAGCTCTTAGGTCTATTCCTCACCAACAGAGGAAGCAGGAGAAGTAGGGGATGAATTTTGGCTGGGCAAGACCTCCCCCTTCCTTGTCTAGCTCATTGCTGAAACACAAATAAAAGCAATAGAAGAGGTGATGTTAGAACAAAAGAGACTAAAGTTAAGTACATGGAAGAACTTTCTGATGATCATTCCTTGGGGAACAGGAAAGACAGTGACCTCATCTGCTCTGGACTCTGGGAGAAGGAGGCTGTCCATAAAGGTCCCACTGTTCTCCCATTTTTAGCTAACAGGGCTGACAGTGAGCATCAAGGTTGATGTCTTGATAGCTGTGATCACTTTTGGGAAACCAGCCTCCCCCAGGTAACATATAACATATGATGAAACTGAGCACCTGGAAAGGAGTTACCAGTTCTGTCTATGAATATGGCTTTGAGGTTGGAGGGCCTCCATTTGGGAGGTTACAACTTTATAAGGAACTTTAACTCAGCCACACGAATTATGGACCATAGATATGGTTTATAAGAAGGCTTTCACTGAAGAAGGCATGGAACGTGATCTCAGATCCAGGTGGCTTATAGCTTAGAACTGTTGGAAAGCAGCATCTAGGGAAGAGTTGGGTTGGAGCTGATTGGAGAAGGGCAGGTTTTTTTTTATTTGAACGAGTAAAAGGAAGAGCTATATGTTGGCAACAGGCTTCCTATTTATCCTATTTATTAAGAATTTGAAGTTTACTCTTTTTTTTCACTTGGTCTTCTTCTTAAATATCTCCTCCTTTGAAAGAACTTCTTTGAAAATATCTAAAATAATACCCTACTCAGCTTTCTGCCCACTTCCCTACACATACAGTATATTCTATTTGTTCAGCACTTTATTGTCCAATTTTCTCACCAGGCTGTAAACTTCCTGGTAGTAGGGATTTTCCCAAAGTAACCAAGGCAGTGCTGGTCCCATGTTTGATTGTGAACCAACTATCTGCTATCCCAATTTTGTATTACAGATCCCAGTACAGACTGGCAGGATCAGGTGTACACATGGGTTGGCAAAGTTTGAGTCAACCTGGTTCTCCTAGTGATCTCCAATCAAAGCCTTGCTGAGTTCAGGAGAGGGAGAATGAGTTGAGAAAACCCGCCCCCTTCACATTTCTCCTTCTTAACAGCTTGAAATGAGAGAAAAAGAGTCAACTGTAGAGAAGAGGGAAGTGGAAGAAGGCTCATTCCCCCCTCTGCCTCCCACAGGCTGCCATCAAACCTGTTTATCCTGTTTCACTTTAAATAGCCCTGTATCAAGGAGAGCTCCGTCATTTGCTCTTTCTCCTGTGAAAACACTGCTGCTTGTCTTTCAACTACCACCCTGGTTTTATGAATGGTTTAAAACTCAGTAAAGACTAGGGAAAGAGTTTCTCACTCTCTGGAAGAGTACTTCCCTACTTTTAACTCTGAAGGCTAGTGAGATCCCAGTTTGTCTCTACTCCTCAGATGCCAGTAATCTACCCATATGTTCTGAACATCTAAATCCAGCGTTTCTGAGACCTTTGTACATATTATACAAATCCACTCTGTATATTTTATGCTTTCTGTATCTCCAGCTAAACTAGTATACTTTTTTGTTCTTTCGTATTCCCCACCCACCATTGGAAATTCTATGTGAACAGGACATTTTACTAATTAGTTCATTGCATCTTAGATTCTATGGCTGATACATAGTAGGTGTTCAATAAATACTTGTTGATTGAAAGACTGTATTTCTACATTATTTAGTTTCTTTATATCTGTAGCTCTTTTTTAAAAAAAAATCCTCACTAGAGGTCATGCTTATTGGGTTTTAGTGAGAGGGGAAGAGAGAGAGAAAGAGAGAAACATCGAGGTTGCCTCTCTTACATGCCTGATTTATGTGCCCTGATTGGGGATCAAACCCACAACCTAGGCATGTACCCTGACTGGGAATTGAACCCAAGACCTTTTGGTGTATGGGACAATGTCCAACCAACTCAGCCATACTGGCCAGGGCTAGAGCTGCAACTCTTAACCTTGGAAATACATTGGAATCACCTGGGGCACTTTAAAAATACTCCCATGCCTGGAACTCATCCTAGACCATTTAAGTGAGAATTTCTGAGGATGTGGTCCAGGAATCTGTGTGTGTATATGTATATACACACATAACTGTCTCATGTGATTATGGAAGCTGGCAAACCCAAAATCTGCAGTGTGAACTGGGAGGCTGGAGACCCAGGAAAGCCAATGGTGCAGGTGAAGTCTGAAGGCAGTCTGCTGGAGAATTTCTGGGAATCAGTATTTTTTTTAAAGTCCAAGTGGTGATCTATTGAGAGCTAGGGTTGAAGGCTACCACTCTAGATTCATTTGTGTTTCTAAGTGATCTCCTGCCGTAGGGGGGACCATGTTTGTGTTCCAGATATAGCACCGGATATAACTGTCATGTCTTGAGATTCTGTGGCTATGGCTCTGAGTTACTCTCAGCTCACACAGTGGAGCAAGGGAGATGAGGTAATACTAGGGTCTGCTCTTCAGGATATGTGATAGGGGAGCCAACCCATCTGCAAGAATAACTGAATAATGTGTATGTGTGTTTGTTAGTTGCTCTACAAATATGAAGTCAATAATAGGGTCTGTGGGAAAGTTACAAAGTAGCCTGCCAGCAAGGAAAGTAATATGGTGAAAGTGAATTGGGGTGGAAAGTGTTCAGAAATTCAGACAGTCAGTGAGCATCAGTGAGGTTTCTCTACCAAAAACCTGGGCCCCAGACAGTGGGATGGAATTTAAATCAGAATCACTGACCTTGGGTGGTTAGAAAGGGACTTAATGGTACAAAGCAGAGCCTTCTAGAACAACTGGAGATTGGTCAGGCTGGTGGCATAAGAATGCAGCATGCTGATGAAAACAGAGGCTTCTGAACCGAAGGAGTTGGTGCCAGTTAGCTAAGACTGAGGAATAAAGGTGCATCCTTATGATTCTGTGGTCGGTATGAGGAAAGGAAACCTGAGTAATTCTGTAAAGGGATACTCAACACTAAAGCCATCAGATAGCTGGAAGGAGGAGATTTAAGCAACTTAAACAAATTTTGCCATGTCTGTTACATCACTCAAGCCTAGCAGAGTACCTGGCAAATAAAAGTTTCTTAATGAATGAGGCAAGAAGAGGCTAGAACAGACTTGAATCTACTTGCAGGTAAGGGTCATTAATAGACTGAGTTTTTAAAAACAGCTTCATTTATGTGTAATTCACTATACCATACAATTCATCTCTTTAAAGTGTGTAATTCCAGGGGTTTTGATATATTATATTACTAATTTTTGAAATTGTGGTAAAATACAGATACCATAAAATATGTCATTTATGTATACAATTCAATGGCATTAATTACATTCAAAATATATGTTCATTACCACTATCCTTTTCCAAAATATTTTCATCTTCCCAAACAGAAACTGTAACCATTAAGTAATCACCTGCCACAGTCCCTGATAGGCCTCTAGTCTACTTTCTGTCTCTATGAATTTGCCTATCCTAGATACTTTATACAAATGAAATCATATAATGTGTGTGTGTGTGTGTGTGTGTGTGTGTGTGTGTGTGTTTATCTGGCTTATTACTTGGGAGACCTAATTTTTTTTGAGAGAGAGAGAGAGAGAAACATTGATTTGTAGTTCCATTTACTTATGCTTTCAGTGGTTGATTTTTGTGTGTGCCCTGACCAGAGATCAAACCAGCAACCTTGTTGTACCAGACAGATAGTCAACTGAGTCTAACAAACTGAGCTACTGCCTGGCCAGGGCAGGAGACCTAGTTCTGAGGAACTGGTAAGAGTGGCATTATAGCAGGGGAAGCGGGTAAAATTTGACAAGCACAATTTTTCATGGTTTGTAGTGATAATCTTACTTCTGCTTAAGCTCATAAGACCTTGTTTGTTATATTTTGCTAATGTTCTAAGGGCTAGCATCAGGGCTGTGTCCAATTACCTTGGACACAGTTGGATTTCATCTTCAGACTTGCTTTCCAAGCTAGTAATAGAGCAAGTATTAAGAAGTTGTTGTGGACTCCCAGTTAATACACATCTCTATAATAATTAGGTGAAGGGATGCTTTGAGGTTCTGGGATAGAGTGTTGAAATAATTCTCTTTCTAAAGGAAAGACCAGTGCTTCCTCTGCATTATCAACCCAGAGGGAGGTCTACTCTCAGCTCACATAGTTTATCTCAGGTGGCTCCTTTCGAAGTTTCTATCACAACAACTCCTCCCCTCATCTCTCTGCATTTGAGCCTTCTCCCTGCTCTTTCTTTCTGGCCCCTCAACTCCATCTATCTCTTAGGATAGCTGCCAAATTCCCTTATTGCTACTGGGGGCCAAGCTGAGCTGCCAGCATTCACACTGAGCCCTTCGATGCACAAGTGTTTTCCTAGCACTTGCTGAGGCTAAAAGGGGAGGAGAGACCATCATGGATAGTTGTCACTTGCAGCAGAAGGTCAGGGTCCTCACTGGCAGAAAGGTATTCCCACTCAATCAGGCCAGGTAGGCAGGTCATATTCAATGTAATAACAGACTGGTAGGTTCATTCATTCTAGAAGCTCTAGGAAAGGAGAGCCAAGGACTTATGCCAGAGAAGAGGATGGGAAGAGAAAAGAGGGCATCTGAGAGATGAACAGGGAACAAAAGGAAAATAAGGCAAGGCAACTGAAAATTGAGAGATGGTTTTTTCTGAAGATAGGTAACATCTATTAATTGTACTGCCCAGATCATGTTTGTTGTTTAAGCGTATAACTAACTGGATTTCCACAAGGGTTATTTGTGGGGGAAGAGCTTGGATAATCTGGAGATGCTTTCTAAGAAATCAATCATTTAATATGTGCAACACACTCATATAATAAAACCTGGTTGAGGTCTCATCCTTTTAGAGTGCTGCGGGTTAGCTCTCCCCACTCCGGGATACCACTCCAGGACACCAGATTATTGGAGAGAAGATCTATGGGCCAGATGTATAAGTGGAGAATATCTCTTCTGCCCTCATTTCAGTGTTTGGAATTCAGTCATGTGGTGATACTTCACTCTAAGGGAGTCTGAGTAATTCTGCCTAGAAGGGAAAGGAAATGGAATTTAGTGAGTATATAGCAGTCTCCACCATAGGCTTGGGCAGTTTTTGGCTTTTATTGTTTCCCCCAGGTTGTCCATATGTATAGTCTTTTTCCTTAGGCCCTCTAAGATAAGGACAGGACAGCAGAGAACATGTCCTTTCCACCATTTAAATCTTACCATACTCCTTATGAAAGGAATGGCATCTGTGTGTTCAGTATCTGTTATGTACCAGGTACTTTGTCAGGGAATATAGATATGGCAAACAGTGTCCCTGAATAAAAGGATTTAGGAACAACTTGGTGAAAATGGAAAAACACCTCTTCCTAAAACATAACCAGAGAGATTTTCTAAGAAGAACCAGTAGGAAATAGATTATTCCAGAACACCTCTCCTTAAAACCCTTCAGTTGGCACCATCTACCTTCCTGCATTTCCACCGCACCAATTACAAAATGATAAATTTATATTTCTGAAGCTAATATAGGAGATCCTTTACGATCTGGCCTCTGCTCACCCTCATTTCTCAGCATGATCTCCCAGACACTCCACCCAGGCTGCCAACCCTGCAGTTCCTTAAATGCATCATGCTTTCTTCTCATGTAGAACATCCTGCATTCAGCTTCTTTCTTGTGGAATTCTCTTTTTCCTCTCTCTCTCTGCTTCTTGAATACTTTTCTTATTTAGATCTTGACCTGGATGCTATTTCTTCTGGGAAGCCTGCACTGACCTCATGCCACCCCTCAAGTTCGGTGTAGGTGCTCCCTCTTTTTGTTTCCATGGGACTCTCTATTGTCCCTATTGTGGTTCTTACTGTTTGCCTTTCTACTGTCTATGTTCAAGGGCCCACCTTGTTCATTGTTATATATCAGCACCCATTACAGTGCCTGGGCCACAGCAGGCACTCTGTGAATAGGTGAAGCACAGTAAATAGCAGTCCTATTACCTATTGTTCTTCCCACTCCATTAGTAATTTACACCCACAAAGGGAATCAATGAATTTTTATAACTAACCCTGATTTTCTGTTATCGTTATTGTTGCTTTTTGTATTTATTTTTATTTTCCTTGAAATATTTTACTTAAGGTAGTAAATACTGCCACCCATGTTAACCCAGTTGCCTGGATTGATGAATTGCTCCTCGATCCCTCAACTTAAGATTCTGCAACCTAGTGCAAGCTAGCATAGGCTATGTTGATTGACCATGGGGACCTAATGTAAAGCTAGCTCTTCCCAGCTGGTCAGAGCTTCTATCCCTAGTTGTGCCAGATTCTCACAAACACACTTGGATAGCCCAACCTGAAACCTGAGAGGGTGGGGGTGCCTGTGCATGCATGGACACGGAGCCTGTTCCTGAATTGGGCTCTGTTGCCCTCACTTAGCATGAGTAGGAAGGTGAATCTATTATAGGACCAGCACTCCAAACCCTGTTAGGCTGGTTGGGGTATGGGCACTCCAGGAAATATAGAACAAAGTTTTCTTTCATGAATCCTGAGAAGCAGACGACATGATGACTGCAGAACCATGGGTCACTTCACCAATTCCTTCATGTAGTCATTCATTCACTCAACAAATATTTATTGGGCCTAAATTATAGATGCTGAGGTTACAGAGGACAAAACAGGAGGAACATTTGCCATCTTTTAATGAGGAAGAGAGACGTTAAACAAATAGCACAGAAAAAATAAGAAACTATATATAAAACTATTTCGAATGATGAGAGATACTTTCTTAGTCTTCCTGAAGAAGACAGATTCTTGCTGCTGTTGGAGGGCTTACTCCCCTCTTCTGAGTTGGAATCACAGCTTTCCTCCTAGTTGATTTGGCCCCCTCAACCCCTCAGGACATCTAGATGCCCAGACAAATCACATTTACACACTTCCCCTGTCCTACTCCTGGCAAGCAGCATCTACACTCCCAGTCCATGTCTGACCATTCCCTCATCCTTCCTGAATGTATGAGCAAGAAATTGAGCTACCAGAACAGCTGGTGCAGAACCAGGCAGCACTCATGTTCGGTCTGTCAGGCCTTACCTGGTGCCCCAAACTATGCATCCCTCTGCTACCCAAGCTGAGTCCACTTGGCCAGATCTGCAGGCTCAGCTCTGCAGGCTCAGCTCTGCCCAGCCCCCAGGATCAATCCTGACTGGAAGAATTCAAGCTGCTGCTGTCCAACAGTGTTGACCTGCTCTTGTCACTTCAGCTACTTGCTTGTTGTCCCTAATCTTGTGACTCATTCTGACAAGTGGATAGTCTGACACATATCTCTGTCCCTAAGTTTCTGCCTTGGTTATTTTCTTGGTACTGAGGCCCTCAGAGGCTGAGGACATTCCTTGCTTAAGTGTCCTGCCCTGGCCTCTGGTTCTCTTGGGGACTGTGTCTTGCCCTTGACCTTGCTACCTGCAAAAAGACATTCCTGGGGTGGCTTTCTGCCTCCTGGGATTCTTAATACTGCCTGTGTTCGAATTACATTTTACGTGTATCTCCGTGCCCATCCACCCAGTAGGTGACCCCTAATGTTTTTCGCTGAAGCCCCAAAGCTGACTTCTTGCTGCCACACTCATGTGACCTATTACTATATCTATCAAATTCTGTGTTCCTCCACTGGATTGGTTGTTCTCTCCCCTTGGTGCTTGCCCTACCTGAGTAGATGAGTCTAATTCTAGTTCTCAGAACTCCTGCTGTCCTTCCTGTCCTAATGCTGTTAATCACTCCAGGTCCAGCTGTGTTCTCAGATATGACTCTCCTTGCCCCTCAGGATATACCATCCTGTGTCCATCTTTTAAGTTCCCCAAGATGTCTCAGTTGGGTAATCAAGAGGTACTCAGAGCATCATATAGCCATGGTACAGAGAGAGGGACTGATGGAGTCCTTTAGCTATAGTTGGGGAAAAAAAATCAACAGAAGGCCAGGGCAGCTGTAAGCAAGACATGGTAGCCTTACTAAGTAGGGAATCTCAAATCCCTGTGGTCGAAGGACAGATGTCCCATAAAACCATGTGCAGTCTAATTTATTCTGGATGGTTAGTTCTGCCATGGGAAGGTTATCTTGTTTGTGCTAGAAGCTAAGGTGTCCAGTGACAGCCCCCCTCCCTAAAGCTTGCCCCATCTCCATGAAAGGTCATCAAACTTCTCTTCAAGGGATACTATTGAAGTCTAGCATTCACAAGCTTTGCCCTAATAGTCCTGATTCAACAGCCCTTGCTCCTTAACCTGATGTGTGCCTAACCCCGTGCTTTGCCCTGCTGGTTTCCTGTTTGCTCTGGCCATGTCTCTAGCTTTAGTGCCTAAGTTGGCCTGCTTCTCCTGCTTCTTTTTCTTGACTTATTGCACTCATTCATTTATTCATTTGAGATCTTTACTCCACAGAAGCTTATAGTCTGGTGAGAAGACAATTGCACAAATGGTTACCAGGTACAATTGTGATAAATATTGCCCAGGGAAACTTGACGATGTTAGGGGATGATAACCAACTGCATCTGGTGCATATGGAATGCTTTCCAGAGGAAGGGACTTAGGAAGCAAAGTGAAGGACTCTGGGATGCTGGTGTGGGGAGACAGGGAGGGTATGAAGAGCATTTCTGGTTCTGTGGAACCAGACATGGCATGGGCATAGGTCCTGAGGCAGGGAGGAGATTTTCTTTCCTCCTGGCTAGACATTGCCCACACTGTCTACCCAGAAATTGACTGCCTGACTTCCTTGGCACAAGTACCTTCTTTTGCACTATGGCATAAAAGCCTTGAGAATACAGTCTGGTATTCCAAGGATCTCTCCCTGTCTTGACTTTGGCTCTGGAGGTGGAATGAGAGTTGTATGTAGTGCATCTGGGGGATTTGCTTCCTTATTCTCCACATTGGGCAGAAGTGGATAGGAGGGAGGGCTGTAGCCTCAAGAAGTTTATACAAGGCCCTGGATTCCTTCATTCCCTCAACCCTGACTCTGTGGGTTCATCTTCTCTGTCACATGCTCCTGAGGTGAGGATTTGTGTCTAGCATAGAACCTGGCTCATGGTAAGCACTCCACACATGCAGGCTGATTTGATTAGATTTGATCTGGGTCAATGTAAATAGGTACAGGAAGAGATATAGAAGAGAGAGATAAAAAAATCATGACTATAAGGGGAACAGTGATGTAATTTTAACCTGAAAATTATCTGTGAATAGACAGCACAATTTATTCAAACCCATCTTTTATAATATAATTATATGCAAATGCCCCTGTGGTGTACCAAACCATCTTGTATACCTGATAGAGCATTTTGGGGAATCCTAGGGGAGCTCCTGGAGATAAGAAAAAATATATAAAGACAAGGGACTTAGAAATTTTTATTTGAAAGGCAAAAGCAGTTATTTAATACAGAGTGGGCCCTCCACTGATGGAGACCACCCTTTGCAAAAATTTCTAATACTTTGTCAGATTACACACACTGTTTGCTCTGTTACTGAAAATCTCCAATTGGTGGAAATGCCTACCACTGGGGCCAAGTTGTGATTTCTCTTAATGGCCTGAGTTCTAGTTATCAAACCCCCTTGGAATAGATCTGATTCCTTTTCCATAAGATTTCCTTTCAAATGTTTATATTCCCCACTCTGCTCAGATGCTGGGACTGCAGGGAGGAACCAAGAGGACCCCTGAAGCCCAGGCAGCTCCTGTGCTGCTCTCACAGCCCGATGGCTAGGTAGCATCTGCTCATGATGACCCGGTGGGCCCTGTGGTCTTGCTCCTATGACTGGTGCCATATTTATTCCTTAATGTTTAAATTTGTGTTTCACATCCCTGCTTGGGTCCCAGTACCTTGGATTGGGTCCTTGTCTTCTCTCACAAGGACTTCTTAGGAGTGACACCAAATCCCATCTTTATGGATGAATCCCCAGTATTTGATGCCAACCACTTCTGCCTGCCTTCTACTTGTCTCTTTGCCTACTGCCAGGCTCCACTGGTCCTTTCTGGCCCTGCCTTTGACATTAACTTCCTTCAGCACCTCTGATTCCCTGTTTCTTATCCTGTAAATTGAATGAGCTTGAATATATCAGTGATTATAAAAACTGGCCACATCTTAGAATCACCTGGGAGAAACTTTACAGAGTACTGATACCCAGGACAGGGACTAGGGTGAAGCAAACCAGGCTTCTGGTGTGCAAAATATAAGGATATGTCACTCTCAGAAGATGATCTGGCACTTGTAGAACCCTGAAACGATATCTTTGTACATTCTGTGCCCTAGGAATCTGGCTTACTTCACCCTAGTCCCAGCCCTGCCACTATCAAAGCCATCGCCCAGAGATTCTGATCTACTAGGTCCAGGAAGAGGATCAGATATTGGTATTTAAAAAAAAACTATGCAAGGGGTTAATATGTATAACCAGCATTGAAGATCACTGGAGTAAATTATCTCTCTGGGGTTTCTTGCCTGGAAGTGTACACTGAGGTCCCTAACTGAATTTTCCTCTCCATGCTTGACCCTGAGACTTGGCTAATGACTTGTGATTTGCAGGTTAGTCTCATTTCCAGATCCCAGGCAGGCTCACTCTAGCCCATCCTCCTCTGTCAGAACTTTGTTCTGAGCAACTATTTTCTTCTTCAGGTAAAGCCTCCATTAGATAACTAAGGTACCAAGTCTACCATAGTGTTAGTTCTCCTCAGGACATGTGTCAGGTGCCTGTGCACCTTTCACATAATGTGATTTGAAAAGCTCATGATACTCTAGTAGTCTGTTATGTTCTTTTTCATTCACTCAACAGGCATGTACAGAGTACCTACTGTGTGCCCTGTCCTGTGTTATTTGTTAAGGAGGACAAAAATACAGGGGATGGGGGGCAGGCAAAAGTAGGTTTATAGTTGTAAGTACAAGAAACAGTTTATGATATAGTTTATGGCCTAGAAGACTTATGGTAAATCAGCCTTTCCTAAAGAATGTTCTGATTGTTTATAGGTGTCACACAAAAACAAGACAAAAAACATTTCCTGATAAAAAAATTCAGGAAGTCCTTTACAAGACTTCTGACAGTGTTTAACATGCTAATATGCATTGTGTACGTCTAAACAGGGAACCCAATAGCTCCAAAAATGATTCCTAAGTATATATGAATACCAAACTCCCATTTAACAAGGAATATTCCAAAAGACACTTTGGGAAAGGCTGTCATAGATCATAGAATGCTAAATCTGGAATGAATCTTAAATCTAGACATGAAAACTCCATCAACGTGACCCAGCTGTTTGAACAGCCACAGTAATATGTTGATTCTTAACAAGCTTAAGGGCAGCTAAATTGCTTGGGTCTTTTTTCACAAACCATCCTTAAGTAGGTCTTTTCCTTTCAGAATCCAGTCTATAGACATTTTTGGAACCTGAGTATAGGACCTATCAAGTTTAACTTTATTGGTTTGGGCCCATGGTTAAAGACTGTTGAGATCTTTTTTATCTGAATCCTCCAATGTATCAGTTAGGTTTCCAAACTACCTGTTGTCTATAACTTAAGGAGGTAGGCCTTCCTAGGGAAGGTGTTTATCCAAGACTCTGAAGAACATGCTGAATGAGACCAATACCTGCCTCACATCACTGGAGGCTTCCCTTGGAATTGGCACTGATCCTTCAGTCAACACTATTGAGTTTAATCATTCAACAAATCCACCCATTTGAGCCATTACTGAGCTAACACCTCTTCATCTTAATCAAAGGATAACATGAGAGGAAACCACTTCATGGAAATCCACGTTCCCCTGTTTCAATAGTCTGGTAATACTTTCAAAAAAAAATAAAATAAGACTAACTTGTCATAGGTAAGTTTGTCAAAGAGGATAGTGTTTTATTTTTGTGATTACAAAAGTAACCTATGTTTATTATAGGAAATATGAAAAATAGAGAAAAAAACTAGTGTACAGAAAAAAATTGGTCTGGCTGGTGTGGCTCATTGGATGGAGTGTCAGCTTGTGAACCAAAAAGTCACCAGTTCGATTCCCAGTCAGGGTACATGCCTGGGTTGCAGGCCATGTTCCTAGGGTGGGGGCATGCCAGAGGCAACTGGTGGATGTTTCTCTCACACATCAATGTTTCTCTCCCTTTTTCCCTCCCTTTCCCATTCTCTAAAGATAAATAAATACAATCTTTTTATTTTAAAGAGCCCTGGCTGATGTGGCTCAGTGGATTGAGTGCCAGCCTGAGAATGAAAGGGTCACTAGTTCGATTCCCAGTCAGGGCACATGCCTGGGTTGCAGGCCATGTCCCTAGTAGGGGGTGTGTGAGAGGCAACCACACATTGATATTTCTCTCCCTCTCTTTTTCCCTCCCTCCCCTTCTCTCTAAAAACAAATAAAATCTTTAAAAACAAGAAAATTAAAACCACCTGACATCTAACCACTAGAGATAACTTCAGTTAACGTTTGCTATGTCTTCTTGTAGTCTTTTATTATGCACATATATTGATTTATTCAACAATATTTATTGAGTAGCTTCCATGTGCCAAACATTGTTTTAGGTATAGCACTAAACCAAAGAACAAGAACAATTCCCCTCCCCATTAAAAAAAAATCTCTGTCACTAAACTATACTATAAGGCCACTATAATCAAAACAGCCTGGTACTGGCATAAAAACAGGCACATGGACCAATGGAACAGAACAGAGAGCCCAGAAATAAACCCAAGTCTCTATGGTCAATTAATATTTGACAAAGGAGGCAGCAACATAAAATGGAGTCAAAATAGCCTCTTCAACAAATGGTGTTGGGAGAACTGGACAGCTGCGTGCAAAAAAATGAAACTCCAGCACCAACTTACACCATACACAAAAATAAATTCAAGGTGGATAAAAGACTTAAATATAAAGCATGACACCATTGAAGTCCTAGAGGAGAACGTAGGTAGGAAAATCTCAGGTATTTCACACAGAAACTTTTTACAGACATGTCTCCTAGAGCAAGGGGCATAAAGGAAAGAATAAACAAATGAGACCTCATCAAAATAAAAAGCTTCTGCACAGCTAAAGAAAACAGTATCGAAATAAAGAGAGAACCAACTGTATGGGAAAACATATTTGCCAAGGATACCTCAGACAAGGGTTTAATCTCCAAAATATATAAAGAACTTACACGACTCCACTCTAAGAAGACAAGCAAACCAATTAAAAAATGGGCAAAGGACTTGAACAGACACTTCTCCAAGGAGGACATACAGAGGATCCAAAGACACATGAAACGATGTTCAATATCCCTAGCTATCAGAGATGCAAATTAAAACCACAATGAGATACCACTTCACACTGGTCAGAATGGCCATCATAAACAAAGCAACAAACAAGTGTTGGAGAGGTTGTAGAGAAAAGGGGACCCTAATGCACTGTTGGTGGGACTGCAGACTGGTACAACCACTATGGAAAACAGTATGGAACTTCCTAAGAAAACTAAAAATGGATCTACCTTTTGACCCAGCAATTCCACTGCTGGGACTATATCCTAAGAACACTAAAACACCAATACAAAAGAACCTTTGCACCCCGATATTCATAACAGCACAATTTACAATAGCTAGGTGCTGGAAGCAACCTAGATGCCCATCAGTAAATGAATGGATCAAAAAACTATGGTACATTTACACAATGGAATTCTATGCAGCAGAAAGAAAGAAGGAGCTCCTACTCTTTGCAACAGTTTGGATGGAGCTGGAAAGCATTATGTTAAGGGAAATAAGCCAGGCAGTGAAAGACAAATACCATATGATCTCACCTTTAAAAGGAACCTAATCAACAAAACAAAGAAACAAGCAAAATATAACCAAAGACACTGAAATAGAGGACAGGCTGACAGTGACCAGAGGGGAGAGAAGACGGAATTTCAGGGGAGAATGGGAAGGGTTTACAGGAACAAATTTAAAGGACACATGGACAAAAACTAGGGGGAGGGTTGTAATGGGAGGGAAGTGGGGAGGGATGGGTGGGTGGGCTGGAATGGGAGTGAAAGGCAGAAAACTATACTTGAACAATGATTAAAACAATAAAAAAAATCTCTGTCTGTATAAGGCTTACATTCAAATAGAGGTTTATAAATGAATGGATGAATAATATTTTAAATAGTCTTTATTAAAAGATACTTAAAAAATGTCCCGTGCTCCTCTCACAACTTGACATTATATCAGCCCAACTACTCCTGGAATGACTTTGTATTAATGGCGTAGGCCAGCTTCTGATGCTCCCTGTTTTTCTTATGAAGAGTTTCCAATCTTCTCTTTAATAGCACAATCTAGAATTTTGTGGGGTTCACCAGCTAATGGTTTCCAGAATTCAGCTTTTAGCACTCTGAAAAATTGGGACAAAGGTGCTTATCTACAGTCACTTGGCATCTCTTCTTTTTCACTATTTCTCCAAGATTACAGATTATAGTTGCTGAGACCCACCTGTCTGGGAGGCAATTTTTCTAGGCTTGAAGACTTGAACTCACTTACAGGCACTCTGACTATTTCTCTACCCATCATGGGCTTCAGTCTGTTCCTAGTTGAGTTTATTGTACCTTCCCAGACTGGAGATTAGTCTCCTTGGTAGAAAAGGTAGAAGTATAAGGAGTTGAGTAGTTCTGCTCTCTCTGCTATCTATTAGAATGATGCATGATGTCATCTGCCCCAAGTATTTGCCACGTCTTTTTTGTTAAAGATTTTTATTTATTTTTAGAGAGCAGGGAAAAGGAAGGAGAAAGAGAGAGAGAGAAACATCAATGTATGGTTGCCTATTGCATGCCCCCTAGTGGGGTCCTGGCCCACAACCCAGGCATGTGCCCTGACTGGGAATCGAGCTGGTGACCCTTCACAGGCCTGCACTCAATCCACTGAACTATGCCAACCAGGGTTTCTTCCCTTCTTGAACTGAACTTGAAGGGGAAGATTATGGAGGAGTCTGGAGGAAAGCCTTTTAATTGTTATTAGTTTCAATAACTTTCTTTAAAAAATCCTGATAGTATTCTTGTGGGACTCAGTTATTGTGTTACTACATATTGTATTTAAAATGTTCTCATTTTCCAAATAAGGAAAGAGGTTTATGTTCAGAAAGTGGCATGACATAAATCTGACCCCAAACTAGGATTATAGCCTTCATTTGAATCAACCTTGCAGTGTCTGAGTAAAAAGTCTTGCAAGAAACAGATCACTCACAGAGAAAAAGGACCTCAGGGGAAATTTAATTGAGAACCCCTTCCATGGGGAGAGGACAATGGATGTCACTGAATGAGCCCCAGATTGTAGCAAGTTTTCCCTGGTTGCAGACATCCCACTGGGACCATGCTGGTCTGTTCTGCTTGGGGGAATGGCAAAACCCATCCTCTGCGCCTTCAGTGTTGGGTTCCCACATTGGAAGCCAAACAGCTGGTTCTTCTCCATATGTGGCCTCCCCAGCCTTATTCTCTGCATTAACTGAAACCGTTTTTCAGGGGAGTCACTGACAGGTCCCTTTGATTGGCTACTGAGAGTCATCTGGGGCTTCTAAGCAGCTCCTTGTTAACCTTGAAAGATGACTATTTAAGTTTTTTGGAGTCTCTGTCACCACCCACAGGCAGAAACATATGATTTAAGAGGTGAGCAAATAGAAAATCTGTGACCTCCAAATAGAGGTATCCCTAGAATTAGTGGAGACAGTTGAATTGCCACCTTACTTGACTGTCTTTATGTCTTGGCTCTATCCTCAGTTCGTTATGTTAGATAAGGGGTTTCATGCTACCTTCTGGAGAGCTGAGATTCCTGGGTAGGCTCATAATGCATCTATAACACTATTCTCTGTAAACATCCTTTGCAAATGCTGTGCTAGTAACAGACTTGGGTAGATGCCATTTTGGCATAGACAGTGCCGTCTTTTGGGGCAAAGAGTGGGAGAGGTAGGTACAAAAAATAATAAAAATCAAGTTAGTTTAGTCTATTCTAATAAATAAATAAATAAATAAAGCTATTTCACTTGTGCATTTTCTAAACCAAGACCAGGAAACATAAAATCCTCTGCAGTATATAATAAAATATAAGCTTCAGTTTCATTTTTTAGCCAGAAGAGTCAGAAGGCCAAGAAAAAGAGAGACAATAGCAGTAGGAGAAAAAGAAAATACTGGGGACCTATGCAGCAGAGGAAAAGAAAAGGGAAAGTCGAATGGGCACCATCTCTGAGGAGTGCTGCCTCCTTGATCCTCTCTGTGTGAGATCACATTCATCTGCCTTAAATAGTGGAAGGGGCTCTTTAAACTATAGACACAGCAACAAGGAGGATCAGTTTAGGACTCACTTTGTGAAATAAGTAATATGGGTTATTTACAGTTAACTGCTCTACCTAGTATACCATTAGACTGCTGGTTTGGTCCTGTGCTAGATACCCCTAGACCCTTTGTCCTGATATTCTCTGAACCTTCTTCCCTTATCCTGCTGGATCAGGACTGGCCACAAGTCCCCTTCTTCATCTCTTGTCAGTGGAATTTGGACCCATCCTTTTCTTGCTGCAGAGCCGATAGGCCAATTGCAGAATTGCATTTGGCCTCCAACTGTTCACTGCAGACTATACAGATGTCTGTGTTTCTTTTACTTTAGCTATTTCTGCTCTTATTTGCTACCACACATATTCATGCAAATGCAGAAATTTCAGGAGGTGCAATTCTCTTCCAATGTAAACCTGTTCCATGAATACCTTCTGCAACAAACTACTCTACAAAATGTCTGTGAAAGTCTTTCCCAGCTGTTGAAGAAAGGGTTTTATCACCTTCCATGGGTTTACATAGGAAAAGAGTACTTTTTTGGGTGAAGAGCTGCCTAGAAGACTTCCCATTCCATTAGGAGCTCTTTCATGTATGGCTTCAACCTATGTCCAGCCATCAGATTGTCCTCAGCCATGGCAGCTGTGGCTGAAGATGGTTGTATTTGAATTAACTATTTCCTTCCTATTATATATAGCCTATGCTTTTATGTTTTCTCCAATTTTAGATCTTGTTTGCCACCCTCCATTGTTGGTTCTATCTGGTGTATTGTCCCCTCTCTCTGGCAGCATCCATTTTCCATGCTAATCCAGGCCTCAGGACCTTGGTTTCTCTTTCACAGAAAGCCTCAGCTAAATGGCTATGGCCTAAGGTCTCTATCCAGGTTTCATTATTACTCTGAGCCCAAGGTTACCCAATACTTCAACATTCTCAGACTGTAACCAACATCCCCCTGGACCACATTACCCAAGCAAGTTTGTTTTAACAGTATCTCTTTCACTCCATTCCTAACAGAGATGACCAAGGTGTCGCAGGCCCAGTATCCTCATTAACTACAACTGCTTGGAACTGGACTAAACCACCCTTTTTCCTTCTGTCTCCCCTTTGTCAAGACCACTTGTTGAACATTCACCAACATCATTCTCAGCTCTATCTCCTTTGAGATGCTGTATCTATAGTAGAGATATGTGTGCACACAATCATATTCATCTTAATCTCCATGGGGTCCATCTGCATGCTGTTGCCAGGAGCAGGGTTCAGGCCAGAGGAGAGATATATTTACCAAAACTTAGAGGGGTCCATAGAGAATGAGATTGAGAGGAATCTGAGTTTGGCTATATAATCTGGTTCCCTTGGCCAATGCTTCTTCAACTCTAATGGGCAGGTAAGTCACTTGGAGATCTTGTTAACTTGTCATTTCTGATTGAGCAGGTCTGTAGGAACAAGCCTCCATATGATGCCAGTGTCACAGGTCCCACCAGTCTGTGGACCAAATTTTGAGTACTAGGGGGCTAGGGCTTTTTTTCCCACTGGGTTCTTGACCTGTTCCCATTGCTGGTTCCTCTTTCCTACCAGAGAGTCACCATTTGTAAAATGATCGTATGGAACTGTCCAATGTCTTAACCCCTTGCAGTGCAAATATGTAGTGCCCTATGTAATGTGTTACATCCTGGTCAGCAAATGCCAGCTCTTCCCTAAAATCTTCCCCAAGTCTCCAGTGGAGTTCTCATTCTGATATCCTTCCAGGCTTCAGTACAATTTAGTTTAGAACAGTTCAATTCAATAAAATACAGAAGCCTTCACTGAACATTTTTGACATGTTTAAAATGACTCTCTTTGAGACTAAAGAGACGATGATGCCATTAACAAAAGTGGAGAATTTGGTTATACAAATGAAAGAGTAGACTTGAGGAGAAGGTAACCAAGTGTTTTGCTTTACACATATTCAAATTATTTCACTCTGTAAATTTTCTCAATAACTAAAGTCTATGTTTTCTAAAATATGTGTCATGTGTCTATAATATGGAGAGGTGGGGAGGCAGCATGGGACAGACCCTCTAGAGCCAGACCTCATGTGTTTGGAACTCAGCCTCATGCTTCCTAGCTGTGTGATCTTGGACAGGCTTCTTAACCTCTCTGTGCCTTGGTTTTTACATCTTTAAGATAGGGATAATAATAGTACCCAGCTATTATTTGTTGTTATGTTGTTAGGAGAACTCAATAAATCATTATAAAGCACTTAGAATTTCACTGATATGTGGTATTTTAAATAAATGTTTCTTTAAACATATATGTTATAAAGGTATCACTCAAGAAAAGTCTGGGATGGAGATCTGGATTTGGGAGCTGTCAGTATGTAGATGTTGTCAGGGCCTGGGAGCAAAAGATATTTTCAAGGGAGAATGTCAGTTGCAGAATGAGTGGCAAAGAGAGAAGAAATAAATTCTTCAGGGAGTACCAATGTTTAGGGGGTGAACAAAGGAGGAGGATGCAGTAAAGGCGACTGAGAAGTAAAGATGACCCTGAAGGAAGTGAAATCAGGAAGCCAAATAAGTAGAAATTGCAAGAAAATGGCAGTAGTCAACAATGATCTATGCCATAGAAACATCAAATGAGATAAGGAATAAAACAAAGCCATTTGTTCATATGACTAATGAAGCATGTTTTAGGCTACATATAATTCCTATTTATGTCTATCTTCACCCACTAAACCATGGGTCCTAATGGAACGGACTGAGTGTATTATTCAGCCTGAATTCCCAGGAGCCAGTCCATACTGCAGCATAGCAGGACTTGCTCAGTGTTGCTGAAATAGTGTATTTGCTGCTAGACTCTCTAATGACTCCTATTCCTTAATGGTCTACAACAGCCTGCTTGTCTATTGAATGAGACAATAAACAAAGTTGAAAGAATCTTAATTCCTCTCCTGTCCTTTCTTTTTGGACACCCAAGGAGAAGGCAAAGCCTGTACTTCTTGGTACTGGGCATCTTTTTCACATGAGCTTGGGTCACTGTGGAAGTTGAGATGAGGTCATATTAAGTTTGGGGTGGGGGAAGCTCTGGCTGGTGAAAATCCCAGTCCAGATCTCCTTCTTGGTGTTCACAGTATCTTGTGACTGTGATAGCAGTCCTTCCTTCTAGCCCAATGTGCACTAGCAAGGTCCCCCAGCTTCTGCGCTGGTCTACCTCCGAAGGCTCTCTGGTGACAGTCTTCTTTGCTCTTAGAACAACTGACCACACATTGGTGGGGCTGGGGGAGAAATGGTTGGGTCCACTTCAAGATTCCAGCAGCCTGGGTAACTTGAAGGTGATCAGGAGAGCAGAGCCCCAGAGCTTTTCTAGGTGGTCAGATGATGCTATACTAGGGAGGTCTTCGGCCTATAGGTTTTGCTGGTGTTTAGGCTCCTGCAGGGTTGTAGAATTAATTGAAACTGGCAGGTATGGGGGATGGTTAGCCAGAGGAAGGAGGGGAAAGTATGTGGGTTGTAGGACTACAGAGCCCCCTGCTGAGAAATTGTAATCCTTGAAGTCTCCAGGTAAGAGGGAGGGAGGAAAGATGGGGGGTGGTGGGTTGGGACGGTGGGGGAGCTCTGATTCATTCTAGTGTTGACAAATAGCCTGGATTCCTTTAACTCCACTGGACTTTGCCCTTTCAGGATGTACAGTCAGCATCAGCACACTGCTAATGGGGCTTTGAGAGTCTCCTTTTGATGAGTGCGTCCCAGAAAGCAGGTATTAGCCATTTCTGCTGGGGAGGCAATGAAGGCATTTGCAGCTGAAATCGGCTTTCCTGGATGCCCTAATAAAGCAGAGACTTTCAAAGCCCCATTAGCAGTGTGCTGACTGCAGCTTTCCATCTGCCCTAGCCCAGTTCAGGAGAGGAGTGCTGGGGACTCATATCCTAAACCTCAATGAAGGAACTCCCTTCACACCAAAGCTAGCTTTTTTTCCATCAGTAAGCTCTGAGCTCCTTAAAGGGAGAGGCCTGGTCTGTTTATTCTCTGTGCCTGGTATGGAACCTCTCTCACACACACACACACACACACACAGACACACACACACAAAAGACTCTCAATAAATGTTTATGGAACTGGGAAACATCTTTGTTGGCGGGGATTGGGGGAAGTCTTTGGCTAAAGGGAGTTGAAGCATCACACTCATGGGCAGCTCCTATCCTGATGCTGGCCCTTGGTGAGCACTCAATATATGTTTATAGATGGATGAATAACAGGTAGGGCTAAGGGAGAAGGGAAGGGCAGAGGAGGGACAGCCTGAGACATAAGGAAAAGTAATTCTTAACTCTGTCCCTCACCTGCTAGTAGGAAGTCTACCGTATATTTCTCCTTCAGAGGACCTTTCTCTAATTAGGTTCCAAAGATGGGAAGTGGCATAGGGAAGAAGGGTCCTTGTTGCCAGGCTCTTTTACAAATAGTATGTGCCACAGAATTAATATAGAGATGACCTTCTTTCTGGGAGAGGTAACTGAATCTGTCAGCAGTTATGTGACTCGGTCAGGTTCACATAGATGTAAACTATGGAGCCATAATTCAAGTCCTAGTTAGTCTGCCTTCTAAGCTCCTACCTCCCTGATTGCTTCCCACCTTCCCTCTGACCCCTGAGCTCAGTAAGTCTTCACCTGTCTTCCCTATATGCACCTGCCCTAAAGCAGCAATCTCTTAGAGGTGGATCATCCCAATTGCCCATCAGCTTATTCCTCCTTCATGACCCAAAGCAAATTCCTGGGGGATTGGTCGGTGGACCAATGCAGCAGCAGCCCTGTTAGCTGTCGGTTTCAGTTTCCATCTGACCAGATGATGTTTCTGCAGGTGGATAAGCTCTCCATACCTTCCAAGAAGCTCGGAAAGGAAAATAAATAATAAATAAATAAATGGAATGAAATAGACAAATAGGCCAGTGCTGCCAATCTGTGTGTGTTTATCCCAGTTATGTGACTTGTAATGGGCCTGGCCTCAGGAAGGTCTCAGGTAAGCTGCTGGTGTGTGACTAGGCCTCTTCGCCTCGTTGTTCTGTCATTTGGCTATTTCCAGTCAGGATTTAGCCCCTGTGCATCTTCAAGAGCCCTCTAATCAGAGAAATTAACTCTCACCAGACATAGGAATTAATCTTTGTTAATGTTGTTGTCAGTCTAACTTTGCCTTTCTTGGTGCCAGACATGGATGGAGAGGACGTCCTAGGGAAGGACTGCCACCACCACTTCCGAAGGCCTCAGTGGGGACGTGCGGAGCATCACCTTAGGAATGGAAACTAGACTTTCCTTCTGCATGAGGTGGGAGATATGCCGAACCCTTGAGGAGTTCTGCTCTGGTGTTCAGCACCTAGCAGTGCCTTGCACAGGGCTTTAAAGGCATTGAGTGACTAGAATGTGTGATTATGTGATGGTAGAGAGGGAGGCGAGGCACACTGGGAAGAATGCCAAAGCAAAATGACAACCAGCCAGCAATTGCAGATTTGAGGAATTCTTCACTGTTCACCAGTTCATTAAAAATACAGACTTGTCTTTTGAAGTCATCCTTCAATGGGTGTGTGTGTGGTGGGGCCGGGGTAGGGGACAGACCCCCAGTTGCATTTGTGAAAAGGTTGGAGCCAACATTGAGGTTCACAGAATCATATGATCTTCAGACATAGCCCAAGTATAATAGAGACTACCAGGTTGCTGAAGAGTGAATAAGCATGACTTTAATACCATCTTCCATAACATATATTTCATATCCTCTCATTTGCTCATGGAAAACATGGAGAATTGCTTGTGAGTATCATACTTGTTCATACTGCAGTGCTTGCTTCTCTTAGTATCAAGCTATCTGAGTACTTGTCAGTAGTCATCACTGAAATAGAGCAGGCTTTCATTTTAAGTTACAACATTCTCTTGCTTAGAAGTTTCTTTTTCAGCATTAGGAAATTGGAGGGTCTTTGTTTCAGACTGAGGGGTAGTTAGGAAAGCACTAGCCTGGGACTGAGAACAACAGGCTTTGTCACACTGTACTCTGTGACCTTGGAATGTCACTTTTCCTCTGGTCCTCAGCTTCCCCATCTCTAAAATGTGGTTATTAGACAAAATCTTTACTGGCTCTTTAGCAGCTACTGAGAAAGTAGAGCCAGCTAATGGCTTTAGATATCTATTGTGGAGAAAAAAGGGGATCAGTTTCTTTAAAATTTGGTAAAAAGTGGCTGGAATTTATGTCACTTTCATAGCCACATATCAGAGCTGCAGGAGTATCCCACCTGGGTAGGGCTTTCTGTTTCACACTCTCCATTTCTTGGATGATTGCTTTCTCTGCTACTGGGATTTTTAAAAAAATAAAAAACCCTCCAAGACAAGTCACTTTCTCATTGGGCTGTGACGTGCTACATGAACCATCTATATTACGGGTGCAACCACGGATGCTGCCAATGTTGATTCATACCTTGGTGACCTCATGGATCACCGACAGCCATGCCACCTGGCAGGCTGCCTGGAATCCACCAGGGCCTGTCAGAAGCCCCAGCTGCATCTCCGTTTTGCAGGCAACCACAGGCCTGGTGGCCACCCTAGGGTTTCAAGCCTGCTATTGTCAGTCTAAGCAACAATCACATCCTCAAATCAAAAGTTACAAATTGTAAGAGGAGCACTGCTGCTCAAGAGCTGAGTGGTGACTTACAGAAGTACAATGAGATAACAAAGTCTCTTCCAGACATCTTTTCATAATCCAAAGCCCTAGGTAGCCCATAAACAATGTGCCGCCAGCCAGCCTGAGTTCTTGCTATCTTGTCAGCTAAAGCACTCATTGTGAGGCTGCTTAGGCTGCCTATTATGGGGGAAAGGATGACTCGGACCATTTTGGCATAGTGTAGATTAATCTGCAGACTGCACAACACCTTTACTTCATGGTCTTTGTCTCATCAGGTGCCACGAGGGAAGGTGAGTTGCTCTCTCTGGTTTTGGACACTTGCTTTTAAATCTTTTTTGCTGCCTTTGATTTTTACTTTTGGCTCAAGGGAAGGTTGTCATGGATAGAGTCTCATGCCTGGCTTAGCATGCTGTGTGCTGGAGGAGCATAGTAACTCTGAACACTCACCAGTGGGTTCAGGGCCGGGGTTACCAGATCTCCTTCCTTGGCCTTCATGCTCAAATGATCTCATTAGATCAAACAAGGAACATGGCTACAAAACACTCCCTCTCCAAAACCAAACCAAAACAACAACAACAACAACAAAACCATATCCACCTCCACCACTACCACAATCTTAAATTATCTTAAATTGAGTTGCAGGAGGTTGAAGAAGGATTAAAGCAAGAGAGGGCTGAGTAATACACATCAGTGTCATTTTCTGAGAACATTGATGCTTAGAGACCATTTGGCAGTAGGAAAAGTCATTATTTCCAAAATTTGTCAACTGACTCCCTATTATGGCCTGGGTGTTAAAAGAAATAATGCTGCACACTGAAAGTATAATAACAATGAAACTAAAATAAAGTTATAATAAACTTTCCCTTTTAGTTCTTTCTCCATAGTTCTATGAGAGTCAGCAAGCAATGCTATAGAGAAAAAAAAGCAGTGATTTTGAAATCAAATTGAAATTTGTCTGCATTCCTACCATCCCTATGTCCACATTTACAAATCGATACAGTAGGGATAATAATACCTTCTTTGTTCTTGTGATGTTTAGAGCATTGATAAATAGCTTGGGACATAGTAGGTGATCAGTAAACAGAAATAACACTTACATGGGAGCATAAAATCTTCAGAAAAATATTACTCTAGACTACTTTTGGAGCCCTTTCTGTTTAGATTTGCCAAGAATCAACAATCTAGGTTTAGTAATAGATTTGGTCTATGGGTGGCAAAATGGGCTGATTTTTTTTCTTCCTGGGGGTTCCCTGTGATTTGTCGAGGTGATGGGTGACTGCCATGCAGACAGTAAGGAAATAAACACTTTTCATACTTTTCCTAGGTGGCAGAACCGGGGGAAAGGTACAGGGGCAGGGGTGGGAAATGGTGGCTTGGGGCCTGCGCTGTGAGATTTGTCTGGCTCAAAAAAGAATACTGACCACAATCCTTGACTGAACCCTCTTGGGACCAGGTGTGTTTCAGAATTCAGAATTTTTTTTAATTTTAGAAAAGTAGTATGGTACAGTTAACTATATTATGCAATATCCCTAGCAGTATAGAGCAGCAACTTGTAAGGGAAAACCATTCACGTTTTTGCAGTGAATATTTATCCTCAGTGGGATAAATGAGGTCTACAGAGAAACTCAGGTTAGTTCAGGTCAGATTTTGCTGCCAAATGAGTTATGAAAAATCTTTCAGTATTCAGAGCTTTTTTGATTTCAAAATTACAGATTGTTGATTTATAATATGCTGAACATGATGAGAAATAATAACAACAGTTGCATTTAATAAGTGTTTTCCTTGTTCCAGGAACACTAAGTACCTTGCATATACTTTCTTATTTGTTCTTGAACAACAGTCCTATAGGCTTGGTATTATTGTTTTCCTTTAGTGATGAGGAGAATAAGGTTCAGAGATAGGAAGAAACGTGCTCCAGGTTACGCAGCCAGTACATGGCAACCCTGGGATTTGAACCTAGAAGGATCTGACTGTAAAGCGTATTCTGGTAAAATAGATTCATGTTTGTCCTTGCATAGTAGAGGTTGTCTTACTCTGGGAGTTTAGAGAATTTGCTTTGTGGATGATGGAATATTTATGCTATTTTAGCTATATGATAAGAGCTGGGCTAAAAGTGTCTTAAACTGGTGGTAGCTGAGAGGTATGAAGAAACAAGAGGTAAATGGAGTGTAGATGACATAAACTGGCCATTTCAGTATTGGCAAGCAAGCTATGCTGATACAAGTCTAGCTTAGACAGGCTTTGACCTTGGTCTGATTTCCCACCCTTAAAGAAAAACTTCCTGCAGGTTCAAGTGGTTGTATTTGGAGCTCAGCTGTCCAGAAAGAGTAAATGACCTGCCTTAGGCCCAGGCCAGACCTCATCTTTGTGTGTGACCTCTGTTGTGTGGGTAGAGTACTACAGAGAAAAAAATCCTAATGAGCCCTAATGTGGGAGGAAATGGCCATCCTAAAAATAACGCCAGGCCCTGTGGAGTAATGACATCATTAGCCAACTCCAGCCTTGAGGGATTCTAAGCACTTTTTATTAGACATTTTTTTTTAGCACAAGATGTATCAAGTAGATCTATTATGCTTGTCAGCCCAAGCAAGGGTTGCAAGGCAAGTATTAAGTGAAAGGCGCATGTGAGGGCCATGGCATTTCTTTTAATCATATTGCATATAATTGGAATAGTTGCTATTTCCGAATCTTTGGCTGGGCAGTCTTCATGATCACAACAAAACAGATATGGAAAGAGAGTCAATTCTATTATCTGGAGAGGACATGACATTTTCACTTCATTCTAAGTCTTAGGGAGGAGAAGAGGGTCTGGGAAACTGGATTTACCAAATCTGCTGAGAAAGACAGAAGTCGCTGTCGTGGAGAACTCCTCCTCATCAGCCTTATCTTTTTCTTGTTTGCAGACAAGTGAGCAGTTTTCGTCCTTCCAATGGTCCTTGGCCTGACAGGGTCCTTAGGACTGTACATGAAACAAGAAGGCATAGCACCCTTCATTTAGCCTTCTCTGCGAGACCATGAACTAACTCCTCTGGCTGATCCAGAACTTCACCCCATACTCACTTGGCAAAGCATACGGCAAACAGTGGAGCCCTTGATAACCATTTGTTCAATTAGATCAAATGACTGCGAATTCATTTTATAAATGGTGAGGGATTATTTTGTACATTTCTATTTGTTTACTTATGAGACATCATTATTAATATACTCTAACTCCAAGAATGGAAGAGGAAGCCAGTCTTTCTCCACGAAGTTAGAGCAATAAAGTGTGCATTGTGCTAGGAGGAAAGAGGCCTGTACCCTGTGGCTTCAATCAAGTGGTTTTTATCAACTCAGCCTCCCTTCATGTAAGCAATGACAAAAACCCTTCATACCTCCCAGCTTCACAGAGGGACGAGCAGAATAAATGACATTAAACTTTACTATGGTCCTAACAGAAACCAGCCTACTATTGAAACTCAGACCTAAAGGATTTTTCCCTTTTCCATTGCACTGGTCCTACAGAAAGTGTGGCCATGTAATTCTTGTGTGCCCACCTCTGTGAGAACACAGGGAAGGTGAGGGGTGAACACTGTTTGTGTCTGGCCATGTACTTGTTTCTCCCTGGAATAAAATGTCTGCTTCAGCTGCTTCCTTTCTTCCCTCCCTCCCTCTCTCCCTCCCTCCTGTGCCCTCCTTTCCCACTTCAGTCCTTACTCAGCCTTGCCTTCTCTTTGCTCTGCTCCCCTGGGGCCTGTCATAATTAGAAAGGAGGAAGGAGGGGAGCCATCCCAGCCCACCAGGGCTCTAGAGGGAGCTGGGGCTGTGTGCTGGGGACCTAGGGATGCAAAGGTTTTAGTGTCTTCTTTTCCAAACATAGTATCTCCACACAGGCAGGGCCTGTGTTAAAGTCAAGGAGCATCCAAGGCCAGGGACACATGGTTTTGTGCGTAGATATGTGTTTAGCAAAATATGAGTATGTGTGTGTGTGTGAGAGAGAATATGTAAAGATGTGTTTGTGGGTATGGATTTACAGTGTGTTGTGCTTCAGATGGGGAAGAAATGCAGAAAAGGTGATTTTATCTGGAAACTTGAATCCATGTCAAATTTGCTAGTAGAGTCTCAAGGGAATTCCTTTGTGCTAGCCCCTCTTTCTGCCCTCACCTGGCTGCTTTCCCACGTCTTCTGTTTTGCCTTAATAATAAGAGAAAAGCAGTAGCTGGAGTAGATGGTCAGAGCCATTCTATATCTTTTCTCCCTGCCCCAAATGCTAGGTGTTGGCATGAACCGAGCATGGTCATGCTCCACAGAGTCACCCATAGGAGATGGATGCAGGTTTTTCCAGCTTCCACTGTGCTGCAGTATCCCTCCTGTGCTGGCATTTTCCTAGGCAATGCTGAGGGGATCATTAATTTGCCTCCTTGCTATTTTTCTGCCCAGCCCAGGGGATGATTCTGGCCTATAAATTAGCTCAGTACAGAGTGGGGACATCAAGGAAGGGATACAGTAAGGAGGAAAACAGCCACTCAGAAAGGATATAGACCTGAGGTGTGAGACTCAGAAAGTTGAGGAGGAAGGAAAACTGATCTTTTGAGGAAATAACATGAACAGAAAAGATTTCACCAACCTGGCAGGACAAGATTTTGGACAAAGGAGGTCGGGAATCTGGCCTTCATGATGTTATTCTAAGCTTCTTGCTTCAGCTAACCTCTCTGGGCTACAATGAGGCCATCTGTTAAGGTGCGATCTCACCTGGCCCTCACTCCGCATCCTGCATTCCTGGGAATTGTAGCATATGAAGAGAAACAAAACGCACTTGTACATGCCAATCATTCAGATCCAACATACTTGCTCATGTGACTTAATTAATAAAAAGTACCCATGGCAAAGATTTCTAAGCAGCATGGTTAAGTGCTGGGAGAGGAGGTTGTGTGGCCAGTGGGAAGGACCTGGGCTTGGAATCAGGCTTGTTTCTGATTCCCTGGATATCAATCCATTGACTTAGGGCTAGCACCTCAATATCCTCATCTTTTAAGATCAGTTGGGAAGAGGTGTCTTCCTCTGTCTTGAACTAGAGAAGCAGAAGCAGGTGAAGTGGTTAACAATATGGGCTGTAGGTACACATATCATGGGTTTGAATTTCAACTCTTCAACTTGTAGCTAAGTAATCTCAGATGAGTTGCCTCCCCTTGACCTTTGGAAGCCTCAACTTCCTGATCTGCAACATGGATATACCAATGGTATCTTCTTCCTAGGGTTCATTAAGGGTTTACATGATATAGTGCATTTAGAGCACAGGTGGCAAACACAAGGCCCATGGGCTGAACCCAGCCCTCCACCTTGTTTTATCCAGCTGGCCACCTTGTTTCTACCTGGCGGCAGTGCCAAGCTCTTGCTTAACTGTCAAGGAGTAGTTACATTTATACGGTCCTAAAATTACATTTAGTCTTTTGAAGGCAACCACGAGGCTGATGTGGCTCCTGGTAAAACGAGTTTGACATCCCTGATTTAGAGCATTTCACACAATACCTGGTATACAGTAAGTGCTCAGTCCATGTCAGGTATCATCATTCCCCCTACTACTATATTTGCCACATAGTATTATTATATTAGAATATTTTGTTTACATATTCATTTCTGCAAATCTGTGAACTCTCTCAGAACAGGGACTTTTCCTTTAGCACCTTCCCAGTAGCCTGATATCCAGTGGTAGTTTAGTAAATATAGAGGAAAGGAAAGCATTTCTTAGCCCCTCTCTCCCCTATTTCTCATTTTTTCCACCCTACGTCTGTCCAGACTCCTCTTTGAGTTACTACCAGAAGGCAGACTTGGGGAATGGAGTGCAGCCTCATCCCCATACAAAAGACATCCTGGATCATCACATAAAGATCCATGTTGTGTCTATACTTAGTAGGCATTCGGCTCGTACGTTTATTACATCACCAAGGCTATTTTTCCTGCAGTTGTCTTCAATAGACTCGATTGAAACACTAGAAAACCCCTTTTGGCTCATCAATGAGCCTGAGGCCCAATCTTCTGGTAGAACAACACACTACTGTTGCTGCCCATAGAAAGCGCCCTCAGCCACCCTGATCTGCTCATTCCCCAAACATGTGACACCAAACTGAATTGCACCCAGAGAGAGGAAAGGCCAACTCACCACACAAAACTGACCTCCAGATGCCACCATGCAAAATGCATACAAATGAACCATTGTATAGAACATAAGCTGTCAGTCTCCCTAAGTCGTTACCCTGCCTTAGTTTTCTCCCATTGGTCCATCTTCCAAAGGGATCCACAGGTGTGCCTGTGCCTGAGCCTCCCCAGTTCTAAAACAGTCTTCAATGGGGCACTGGTTTCTGTCTGACCATCTAGTGAGATTGAAATTGTTGTGTTATCTTGGACCCAGGATTTGGTGTGCTTAGATGAGCCCTTGAGACACAGAATCTTGCTGGGCAGAGCATTCCCTATGCTTCAACTAATGTTCAGTCCATAGGCTAGGACCTGTGCTTTGATTCCCTACTCTGGAATTTTCTCCCACTCTATAATCTTCTGGGCTCTTTGTATAGTATGACCAAGCCCCTCGCAGCCAAAACCACTGCTCAGAAACTCATCAATGATGGGATCTCTAAAAATTCTTGTTTGTCTTCCTTTCTGGAGCTGGTCCATCTCTCTACATCCCTCTGCCAATTGCAAGAGTCTTACTGTATATGGATAGATTATCAATGCTGTATGCATCTCTTTGGCCTTACTCAAACTCTAATGTTTAGACTCCCTTAGACTTACATTTGCCTTTGCCCAGATATATACACACTAGACAATTGGGGTCCACCCCATGGTCCCAGCCAACAGTGTTTGCAGAGCACTGAGGACCATGAGGGCTATGTAAAGCAGTGTAAAAACTAAGTGGCTGCTACCTCCCTGTCTTTACTATTCCCTTACAATGGTGGGTATTGGTGTCATTCTTGAGCAGAAGTTTTGGCTGAGTGTGTATGTGTGTTTCTGTGTGTGAATAAAAGAAAGATAAAGTTCAATTCAGTTTTGAATGTGCTCCAGGTTAGGTGCTTATAGAATACTCACAGAGAGGTTACCAGTAGGTGATTGAATATTTTAGAGTGGGACTCAAGAGGGAAGTATGGGCTGCAGACTCTGATATGAAAATCATCAAGACATGTGAGATCACTGAATCCATGCCTCTGCCTAAGAAGATGATGTAGAATAAGAAGACATAGGAGCTGAGGACTGAGTCCTGAAGATTCCCAAAATTTATGAATGGGCGGTGGCAAAGGAGTTGCAATGGAGTCTGAGAAGAAGTAGGTAAAGAAGACTTAGACCTAGAATTTGAGAAGACTGACCTCCCCAAAGCCAAGAAGAAACAGAATTTCAAGAAACAGAAATAGTAATTAAGATAAGGGCAAGAAAGCAACTATTGGCTTTATCTTTTTTAAAATTTATTTATTTAAATTATTTTATTGTTGTTCAATTACAGTTGTCTGTATTTTCTCCCCCGCCAAAACCCACCTCTCTCCCTTGCTTTCACCCCACCCTTGGTTTTGTCCATGTGTCCTTTACACTTGTTCCTGTAAACCCTTCCCCTTTTCCCCTGAAATTCCCTCCCCTCTCCCCTCTGGTCACTGTCAGCCTGTTCTCTATTTCAATGTTTTTGGTTATATTTTGCTTGTTTGTTTGTTTTGTTGTTTAGGTTCCTGTTAAAGGTGAGATCATATTGTTAGATTGTTCTTAATTTCAATGACTCTAGTAATCGACAAAAGCAACTATTGGATTTAGTCACAGAATGTCAACGGTGACTTTGGGAAGTGCTGTTTCTGTGGCCCTGGGGCAGAAGCCAAGAAGCAGGCTGTGGAGTCAATGGTGCTCTGGAAAAGCTGAGAGTCAGAAGGTTGCAGGTGGGAGGGTGATGGAATGAAGACTTCAGGGAGGACCGGCTTGGCTGTTTTGTTTTCAGTGGAAGAGACTTGGGGATTTTTGAGTCCTGAGGGATTGGACAGAGAGAGTTTAATATAATGGTTAGAGAGGGGATAACTTATGAAGAGAAATTCCAGATGAAGCAGCAGGATCGAAGATGCCAGCACAGGTGGCTCTGAGATAAGCCTTCGGCAGGAGAGGGCCACCTCTTTGTCTTTAACTGGGTCTAGCAACCACCAATCAGAGGAAGAGAATAGCAAGAAGGGTGTTGTGTGACAGTGGACTACAATCTCACATTTGGCAGAGATAACCCACATAGACAGATTAGAGTTGCCTGAACGTAAAATATCTAAAATGATGAAACTCTCAAAGGGGCATTTCAGGGACTCTGACCCACATTCTCAGTGACCCATGATGGGGCAGGAGGGATTGCCAGTGATCCTGAAATGCTATCAATGCAATGGTGCCTGCTTGGTGCTAATGGAAGATGATATCTGCTGGGAGAGGAGGATCACCCTGAGAGGTGCTGCCCTCCCAAGGGGTGTGCTGGGCAGGGGGCTTCCTTTTGGGGACTGATTGCAAGGCTCCTCCGGTGGGGCTATCCTTGCCTGCTACCATTTTTCTTCATTATTTCTGCTATGTTACCCATCACATTGTCAGTTTCCTCTCAGAATGGCAATAAATGGTGCCTCTCATGTGGTGTCCTTAGGGGACACCTGTTATTTATTTCGATGATGGGAAGGATGCCATGGCTAATTAAGAAAAATTATGGGCTTCCCACAGCCAATCCACAGTTTCTTGTCAGCTCAGCCCCAGAGTCCTTCACCCCTTGTTGGTGTCACTTCCCCATTGAAAGTGAGCAGGGCACAAGAGTCAAGAGATAATGACCATCATTCCTTCCCTCTAACCTTAAAAAGAGTTCCATACCTACCGAAATACCTGGGGTGTCACAGCCTAAGCTGGTCACCTCTTCCAAGTCTCAGGCCTCTGGGTGGAGGGATATCAATCAAGTCCTTCCCTTTGTGCACTGGAGACACAGCTGGCAGAGTGTTTTCTCCCTTGTGACTTGGCTGGGAAGGAAAAGCAACCTCTGTGACCCGGCTGCTTCGACATAATGACCTAGATAACTGAGGTGACACCTCTCTTGTGCCTGGATTACCTGAGTCAGGCTAGTCTGAGTTTCTCAAAACAATAGACATTGCTGACCCCAACCATACACCACCACTCATTTGTTCCGAACTCCCCAGGTTTCTGGGTCCTGTGAGAGTGGTAGAAAGTGTTTGTGTGTGGCTGGAGAAGACCTTACTCAGGAAGGCTGTTTCTGCCTGCTAGAGCCAGAAGGGAAGGAAGGAAGTCAGGCTGAAGTGGGAAGGATTCTGTGGGGGTTAGTAGATACTAGAATGGAGTGCAGAGGGATATGAATGGATCTTTCTCTGAAGACTCTTAATTAAGAGAGTCATACCTTGAAGAGGGTATGAGCAGAGGCTTCACAGACCAGAGAACTGCCCCATAGATACTTCCTGAGCGTTCTGGTTCCTGGGCATTTTGAAATTCTGGGCAGAAATTTTCTTTTGACTTCAGTTGCCCATGTCACCTCTGTGCCTTGTGAACACATCATGGACCTGATAAAAGACGGAAAGTGTCATTGGGATTCAAGAGCAGAGGAAGGGGAAGAAGGTATGAATGAGCTTGGAAAAGAGTTGGCTAGAGATTGGGTCCAAGCCCAGCATGAAGGCACCGGCGCTGTCTGTGCCCCAAATGGGAGCCAGCAGAAACTGGAGCACAGAACCCAGAACCTGACAGCAGGTTCACTGTGCTTTCTCCCTCAGTCGAGTTTGCATGGTTTCCAGCCCTGCCTGCTGGTCAGGCTATCAGAGCACTGCCTGAGAGAAAAAATTACATTGTATTCTGAAACTGGATTTTTCCAGAGCAGGCTGTTTTCTTCACCCTGGGACACAGTACCACCTCCTCCTTCTAGATCTTCTTTGATTTCACTTTGTACTTACTTTAGGGCAGTCCAGGGGACAAAGCCCCCTGTGTGCGACTCCCTCCTCCCCCACCTGCTCGGTGGGCACCCCCGGCCCCCATCTATCCATGACACACTCTGGCAAACCGCAGAGATGTTATCTGGTGTTGGCATTCCAAGGACCTGTTTCGGGAATTGCATATGTCTCCGATTAAAACCAGCAGGGCTAATCTGAGCACAAGTTGCTACAATACTGAAGAAAATAACAGTTTGCTGGTTTCTCTCACTCCCTAGGTCCAGGAAAGAAAACATTCGCAGGGAAAAAAGAAACAAAGAAGAAAACGGAAAGGAAGACACAACGGATAGATGCGTGGGTTTGGGCCCTGTTCTGCCCCAGGCCAGCTGCCTTTGCACTCGGCTTTCTGCATGTGTGACTACACCCAGCCTTACCTCCACCTGGCTTCCTGGTTAGATGTAACTTATAAAAATCACTGGGAAACCCCTAGCAGGGGTATCCAACCTCTGGGCTACACTGGAAGAAGTGTTGTCTTTGGCCACGTGTCAAATACACAAATACTAATGAAAACTGATAAGAAAAAAAAGTTTTTAAGTGAATTTGTGATTTTGTGTTGGGCCACATTCATGGCCATCCTGGGTCACAAGTGGCCCATGGGCCATGGGTGAGACACCCCGACTGGATCCTTACCTTCAAGATCCTTGAGATCAGGGTTACCCCCTTCCAGGTCCATATCAAACTTGGCTCAAAAGTTGCACAGGCAGAGAAGAATGCTTCGGCAGCAGTGGGATGAGAGAGGAGCCCCTTATTCCTGTAGGTTCACAGCGTTTGAAGCCTTCAGCCACTGTTTTGTTATTTTTAGGCAACTTTGCCTCTGAGTACTAACCAGTTCTTATGAGGCTGAAGTGTTAGGCTGAATAGGGTTGGTAAAGAAAAAGGAAAGGGAGGACCTGGAAGAAAGGACACGGGTACAGAAACCCAACATTCCTTGAAAACTCTAGGAACCTGAAACTCATCCTATGAATTTGAAATGATCTCCATCACAATGATGAGCGGATTGTGGGACTAATGTGGAGTGCTGGGGACAAGCCCTCCCAAGTCAGCCCTGTGGTGTCACTGCAGCTTTGCCTGTGTTTGCCATTGTCTGAGATCCGGTTGCATTAAGCCATGCTCGGCTTCTGGAAAGTTCTAACCACAGCTTCCTTAAGGCCTGGCTGCCTTCAGAGATGACTACTTCACAGTCTGTATGGGGATTTGTGTGTGTAAAACAGCACACAGATTGGAAGTGTAGGTATCAGGTATCCATGTGGAGGCCAGTTTGGCAGAGATTTTCTGAATCCCCATAATTCTGGCAACATTTCTCCAAGATTGGGGTTTCCACCCACTTCCCTCATTATCTCCCTCTGAAAGAAACCTGTGTTCTTTTTTTCTCGATTCAGTTTATTTAAAGAGAACTGGTCCTTAATGCATGCCTAAGAGTTCACTGGGCAGGTGGTATTTTTTTTTCTTGTATTCATTCAGCAAGTATTTATGCTTGATTCTCAATGTCAAGTATTGTGCACATATTGGGATTACAAAGATGAAGTCACTGACTTCGAGGAAGACACAGTTTAATGCAGGAAATGCACACAGAAGTAATTAACTATATAGAAGGCTGAGTAGAACAAGGGGTAAATAGCAGCATTTGAAATGATTTCTGCATGGAGATTCCACCTGCTGCTGTCTGAGTCTAGGCTGAGCTTCTGGCTACCTTAGAAGTGTGGCTATTGTCCTCCAGCTCTTCTGACTAAGTATCAACTTTGATTTCTTCCTTGGAATGACTGCATTCTTCCTCCTACCAAGAGTGCCTTGATGTGATCTTCTTTCAACTAAGTGATAATAATGATCATTTCTCAATGCCCAGTGCTTCACAAATACCATTGGACCTTGTGGAAGTCACTGTATTAATGAGTGGGAGAACCGGGATTTATACCTTAGTAGGTCTAATTTTTAAGTGTTCTTGCTCCTACATCATCTTGCTTCTGTATAAGTTTTAGAGTTGAATTTAACTACTCAAAACCACTTTGGAATGAGATGGGCTATAAATAATTGTTTTAAAAAATGTTCTTTAGTCCTTAAAATGATTTTATGAGTTAGATCATGATATGTACCTGGAAGCATAGAGACTTACTTTGTTTAAAATTGAGTTGGTGGGGAGGGGTAGGGGGAAAAGGCGGAAATAATTTTTTAAAAAAGAAAGAAAAAAATTGAGTAATAGTAACACCAGACAATTCTATAGTGCTTTAAATTTTCTAAAGAGCTTGCTTCTACATTATACCACTTCATTCAATTAACCATTACATATACGGTCAGATGACACTAACTTTAGAACCCCAAATACATCATCTATTCAACTAATGTTGAAATATGGCTAACTCTTCTAAGTGTTTTACCTATATGAATTTATGATAACCTGTAAAGAGTCATAATTGTGATTACCATTTCAAAGATGAAGAAACTAAGACACAGAAGGGTTAAATAACTTTCCCTGGATCACAGAACCAGTCAATTCAGAGGTAGGATTTGAACCCAGGCAGTGTGTTTTTCATGTACTATGCCGTACTGAGGAGAACTTTTTCAGCTACTTTTTGAGTCAGACTTCCAGCTATAATCAGTCAGCTTTTTACCTCAGCTCCCAGCTAGACAAAGATCCAAAGCTTATGTTGACTTGTTTCTTAGGGATTTCCAGGGAAAAGATGTACTATAAGTATTGAGTGGTAACCAGGCAGCTTCAGGCAAAAAAGATTAGACATAAAGTTATACAACAGCATGGCACTTTGCAGGGGACAGTATTCAGTAAGATTGGCTGCAGATGCAAAGGCTAGAATAATCTACATGAATGTGAACAATACCTTGGAACCACACTGGGTGATGTATTGGAGGTTAAGGAATGATTGGGTTACACTTAAAGTGATGGGGAACCACTGCCAGATTCAGCAGGGATTGGCATTACTGGGTTTGTCCTTTGCTATTCTGTATTAGAATTAGAAAATTATTCCTGTGTCATTATGGAAGATGGAATAGAGAGGGAGGCATCTGGCTGTCAATGGGAGGCTTTTGCAATGGCTTAAACAAGAGATGATAAGATTAAGACATGGGGTTGTGACTACCACCAAGTTAAGACAGTGACAGGGAGAACATAGGATATAGGACAGACTCTAGGGCTATTTGAGCATAAATGGACAAGATTTTGCAACTGGATTAGAAGAGAAGGAGTGGGGGATGATGTGTTCATTTCTAAAGAGCTTGTCTTAACTAATTTGGGAGATGGTGATACTATTAAATGAAGGAGGAGATACAGGGGTAGTTGGTGTTTATGAGAGAGATAATCAGTTTGGGTTTGGAAATTCTGATCTTGAAGTCCTCTAGGGAAATCAGATTGTAGTCATCTCATAGGTACTTAGAAATAGTACCTAGAAATAGCATTTAGAAGTATACTTAGAAATGCTATTCTAAATAGCATTTAGAATACTACTTAGAAATAGCATTTAGAAGTATTTACAAACCAATAACTAAAAGAACATCTTTATAAAATAAAATAAACAAAAAATGCAGTGTTTAAAGATACACAAATGAACAATAAGCAAATAGAAAAAGTAAGGAAACACTACTGAAATAGTAAGAAAAATAAATAAGCAAAATAAAGCTATATATTCTTGGCAAGGGTTTGGGAAAACTGGTACCTTCATTCTGCTGGTGGGAATATTCACTGGTACAATCTTGTTTGAGGACAATTTGGCAATATCTATGGACAACCTTAAGAATGGTCATATGCTTGCTCCTAGAAATTTAGCCACCAGGATGCTTATTGCCATGTTGTTGATTATAATGAAAAATGTTGAAGCAAGCCTAATGTAAGTAGGAAGAAAACTTGAAAAGAATTTTAATCCAGTCACACCATGGGATGTTGTGCAGCCATTAAAATGATGTTATAGAATTATATTTACAGATTTGAAAGAAAAAGTTAAAAAGGATTACCAAGTCATATGTAAAGTGTGGTCAAATTTTTGAAAACAAGAAATTTTATATCAAAAATTCAGTATTTAACACAGAAAAGTCTACAAAGTATGAGACTGGCAGAAAAGTTCAAAAGGTACACAACAGAATATTAATAGTGATTATCTGTGAAAATTTGAATTATAGGATTTTTCATTTTGTACTCATTTGCTTACCCATATTTCCCAATCTTCTGTAGAAATCATGTGTTAGATGTGTAATTTTAAAAAGTAACTTAAAATCAGAAGTTTTGGGTGGGTGATCAAGGTTATTTTTACAAAAGAAATGGACCTGAAGACTAGAAGGAGGTGAGTACTGAAGATGAAGAATAGAGAGTCATTGCCTGATAGGTAAGTGTGGATGAAATCAATGAGGAAGAACAGACAGAAGCAAGAACAGAGTCTTGAAGAATAATAATCTTTATAGAGTTTATCATGGGGAGTCAGTGAATGGACCTGATGAGGAATAGTGAAGAAATGATGGTAGTACAAAAGCAAGTAGTGTCCTGTGACAAGGATCAAAGTAGGAGGGATGTCTTGAAGAAAGAAGTGCTCAGTTGTGATATATGTAACAAAGAGGTCAGTCTGAAGAGCAGTTACTGGGCATAAGGATGCACAGGTCCAAGAGACATTAGTGAGGTTGTTTCAGGAGAGTTTAGGAGGCCGAAACTCTGGGATGGGTGGTACATGCACAGTGAGGAACTGGAGATTGTTATATGGAGACTACTCTTTGATGGGAAGGAAGATGAGCAGACAGTAGCTTTGGGGAAAGTAGAACTGAATAATGAGAAAATTTTAATGGAAGGAAACATCAGTATTATTTTAAGGTTAGTTTTAAAGGAGCTGTTATTGGAGAAGAAATGGAAGAGATGAGGAAAAATGGGAATGATTAATTGGACAAGATCTGAAAAAAAATAGAAGGGAGGAGTGGGAAGCGAATTTGTGGAAGGATTGGCCATGGACTGGTGAAGAGATTTGTCTTAGAAAAAGGAAAATCATCTCTTTCCTTGAGGGAGGAGGGAGAGTATCCTGGATGCTGGCCTGAGCTGCCCACATCTGCCCTTCAGAACTGGGAATTTACCCTCATTGCTGGGCATTCCCCACTCTTGAGAATTGCCTTAGTTGAAAATGCTTGCCTCAAGCAAGGCCTTACTATTTCCTACGGCATCTGATATCCAAATACCAGTTAATTCTGGACAGGAAGGTCCAGCTCCATCCTTCTAATCCAGACAGTTCAGAGGGCAATTCCAGTTCCAGAGTAAGCTCTCTGCAGGGCTTACTGAAACCTCACTGTTCTGGCACCACAGCCCAGTCTTGATTGCTTCCCCTATCCCCACAGGTACTGCTCCTGAGACCATCCCCTAGTAAATTTCCCAAATGTTATGTTCCTTCTCAGAGACTGCTTCCTAGGGAACCTAACCCATGACAGAAAATGTGAACTTAGGTGGGGATAATATAAATTTTGGGAAAGAGGATTTCATATCTGCTTATGTTATAATTTCTTCTGTAAAATTAGAGGCAAAGTCATTTTGTAAGAGTAAGGATCACATGCTATTCATTGCATTGTTGTAGTGTTACAGGAAAAATTAAAAAGAACTTAAATGTATAGCAATAAGGAAATGCCTGAGTAAACTCTGATATATTACTTGGAGAAAATATATGATAATTAAGAATACAATATATCAACATAGAAAATTGTGATTTAGTGGGAATGAAGAGAGTCAAATGTAGAGAAGAGGCTTGAAGATGGTTTAGAGTGGAAACAGGAAAGGGAGCTTACTGGAGTCTGATGAAGGGAATACCAAGTAGCCTGATGGTCCCAATCAGCTAGTCATGTGATTATTGCCAATAACTTTGACTTGGAAGCAGTGGTGAAGAAGACAAAACTAAAGTTCAAGAGAGTAGTGTAGTTGCAGTGGCTCAGAGCTACCACTCTGGATGCAAGGTCTTGGGCTCAAATCCTGACACCACCACTTAGAAATTAATGTCAGGGCTGGCTTTCTGGGTGTGTGACAAGTGCCCTGGACAGAATGAAGTGTCCTGTGCTTGGTTAAAATCTCTGTTGATACCATCTGGAATTCTTAATAATTGTATCTTTGAACGTGTGTCTTGATAAATCTAGTGGGACAATGGAGCATGCATGTGAGAGAGGAGATATGTACATGTACAGGGCCCTCCCTCCTTGCTATCTCATTTGCATATAGCATTTGGGAAGCTATGCTGCTGTCATAATGTGCTTAATTTGTACTCTGAGTCTTGCTGAACTCTCAGGCATTGTGGAGCCACCAAATTCTGTGCTCCTGTTTCATATCAACATATCTATAACTAAGTAAGTAGGGCACTGACAGTCCCAATCAGGCCATGAGTTCCTTTCAACCAGAATTTGCTTTGAACACAGAAAAAAGGCAGTGGCATTCTAAGAAACACAAAAACCAAGGAATCCTGTCACATCCTTTCTTATTGTAATTGCTTTCCTATATTAGCCAACAACTTATGCTGAAAATCATGGCATACAAGGAAAGAAAAACTATGGTAACATGCAGTTCCCTTTCCTTTTGGTCTTTTCTTGCTCACTAGTATGTTGAAGAAAAAGAGTGTTGATAGAATACGTCCATTACAAGAAGTCAAATAAAAATAGCTAGTTTTGTGCAGTGTTTCCACTGTTTTGGTAAAAAATAAAATACAAATGCATGTGCAAGCTATGAAGCACCAGTGATTCTGATATGAGTTAAATACTTATATTATATTTCCATTTAAGACTGGCACTGCTAATAATTAAAAATTTTAACTTTACTTAGAATGATAATTTGTCCTATTATGTCTTATAAGTAATCAAATATTTTTAAAGGAAACATCTTAATATATTAGTACTTTAAGAGCATTTACCGCATGATTTTTGTACAAGAGACCTGCATTTTCATTCTTTCCTGGGCCCTGCATATTATATAGTTGGTTCTGGCAGGGAAGAACCAAGTGTAAACTGATGACAAAGAAGGAGAAAGTTAATATGCAGAAAGGGCTTTCAATAGGGCCCAGCACAAATAATGCAATGTGTTTGCCATTATTATGTGGCAATAATGACATGGCTAAATCTGGAGGAAAAGGAAGGAAACTCAGAAAGACTGACTGAGAGAAGATGGGAAGAGTTTAAGAGATTGGAGGTCTTGAGGAGAGTGAAAAGCAGCTCTAAATGAGTTACAGATGGAAAGATAAGAAGTCGAGTTTGGAGAGTAGGTTCTTTGAACTTAAGAGTTTGACAATGGACCAGCTCTAGGTGGTGACAAGTTCTAAGATGTTACCATGGAAGTGGGTCACTTAATTGGAATTGGAAGGCCATTTTGGATGATGACAGAGATTCAGGTGGGGAGAAAACATATGAGTCAGGGGTCAAAAATCTTTAGGAGTCTGTGAAAGTGACTGAGGTCTGTAAATGGCTGTAGTGGGACTGGGAAGAAGGTAGCCCCCCTGGATGTGTTTGGAATCCTCAAGAAAGGAAGAGAAGTGAGCATACCTATTTGTTCCAACATGAAGAAGCTAAGCTCCAAAGGGCTAAAAACAAGAGTAGCTGAAATTTAATACATGAAGGACCGAAAGCATATACTCAATCCTAAGGACAAGTAGGTTGAAGCCAGGGACAAGAGGGAACATACCAAGATCTAATCAGGTCACTGAATCACAGACACAAACTTGAGCTAAGGGTAAGAGAAGAGCAAAGCAGAGAAAGCAGCAGAACAGAGTCAGGAAACAGGTATGAAGAGGTGCAATAGTTGGATGAGGCCCATCAGACTAAGGATCCCAGTTAAATGCCTGATGGCTCCTGCAGCAGACATCCTTAAGCAGCTCCTGGGAGCCTGGATGAGCTCTTGAAAGCCCACCCTGTCCCCAGAGGGTAACTACTGATGCTAAGTTCTCTGGAATCAAACAGCCTACCACCCACCAGTGAGTTGGTGAACACATGATAAAAACATGCCCAGTATGTGGAAACATGGAGCAGACTGACAGTGACCAGAGGGGAGGAAGGTAGGGGGATAACAGTGGAAAGAAGGGGAAGGGACTAGACAAAGAACATGCATGAATGACCCATGGACATGGACAACAGTGTGGGGATTGACTGTGGGAGTAGGAGGTGGGCTGGGTAGAGGAGGGCAAAGGGGGAAAAATTGGGACAATTGCAATATAATACCAATAAAAAGTTAAAAATATAAATATGCTGAAAACCATTGAATTATATACTGTAAATCTGTGAATTGTATGGTATGCAAATTATAGCTCAATAAAGCTATTATTTTTATTTTATGTTTTAAAGCTCTTTTTTAAAAGATTTTATTTATTTATTTTTAGATAGGGAAGGGAGGGAGAAAGAGAGAGAAAGAAACATCAATGTGCGGTTGCTAGGGGCCGTGGCCTGCAACACAGGCATGTACCCTGACTGGGAATCGAACCTGTGATGCTTTGGTTCACAGACCACGCTCAATCCACTGAGCTATGCCAGCCAGGGCTAAGCTATTATTTTTTAAAGCAAAAAAAAAAAAATGCCCAGAACAGACCCCAAGATTATCAATGTCAGCATGTTTTCAGGGTGTCCTCATATTTAGTGAAAAAAAAAAATGGTTGAGCTTGTTAGCTCTCAGAAAACAGAGGTGAGTTGTCCTCAGTCTGGTCCTCTGTCTGCAGGGATCACTGAACTGTGCTCCTTGCTCAGGCCCACATGGGTGAGCTGATTGCTGTCTGTGCTAGCTCACTCATGTGAAGCCTTCATGTGTTTCCAAGGCCGTGGTCAGGGTACCTAGTCCTCACAGGCACCCATGCACCTCTCCCCACCTGAGTCCTCCCTCCTCAGAGGTGCTATGTTCCCTGGGGCTCAGTTCTCTGTTCCTTCTCCTCCTCCTCCTTCCTGGGATCCAGTCATCCTCCCCAGGACCAGACCTTTCCTTTTCAAACCCTGCACTGCAAAGCCACCAAGCTCCTCCCCTATATGACAAACTCTATTTTATCTATTCATTGTCCCTGAGTTTTAACAAAAATAAAGGCACCTGGCAATTCTCCTTTGTGCTGTGAAACAGAGGAAAATGTTACTAACCAAGTGAAGAAACTTAGACCTCAAGGACGCAAAAGACTGGGGAAGGGATGGAAGGAGGAGTGGGGAGGAGGGATGGAAATATTTTTCATGCCTTTGTGATCTGCCTATTGCAGAGAAAAACAAGACATAGGTAATTTCTGAATCAGTTATTCTGCTCCATTAAAGTTTCAATAAATTGCCCTGCTCCATGCAAATTCTGTGGAATGTAAGCATGGCCTTTGGTGGATTCAGAAATCACCCTGCCAGCAGAGCATGATGAAGGTGTGGAACTAGTTCAGTGTCCTGAAGGCCTGTACCTATACCAAGAGAAGGTTGCAGAGCCTGAGGCAGGAACTGACCAGGCCTTGGGCATCTAAGTCATCCCCGAGAGCTAAGTTCTTCCTGTGCCCAGTAACCTTCTGCTTCCTGCACTTACCCAGAAAATGACATTAAACCCAATTGCTCTATGTGTTCGGGCATACAAATGGATATCAGAAAGCATTTGCCTGAGGTTGGGGATGATAAACAGAATGTATTTCTGAGCAAAACACAATAAGCAAAGTGCACAATCCTTCTTGGGATTACTTATTAGCCAAGGGAAAAGGGAATTGGGGTGTGGTTACTAGGGCAGAGATGAGGCTGGGAGTCTTACAGCCACAGAATCCTGTACATTTCAGTCTTTCGCTCTCATTTCTGGTAGCAAGATGGAAAAGTTTGAAACTCTTTCCCCTCTCCCCCTTTTTAGGGCTATAAATTTGAAAACAGTCCTTTGTTAATACTCACCAACCCACCTGAGCCCTTACCTCCATGCCAGAGTCGGGAAGAGACTAAAAATAATAGCAGTAGCCATGGTTTGCCCAGAAGCGACATCCTTTTTTTTTCCTCTGTGATTTCTCTTATCTCACCTCATTCATTTCCAGAAATGGTAGCAGGTCCAAGCTTTTTGTTTTCTGCGGCTTCTGTGTGTGTGTAGTGTGTGTGTCTTACAACACTGGCGAGGAGCATTAGTGAAGAAAATCAATATTTGTTTCAAATGTGAAATTTACAGGAAGGACCTGGGGGAGGAGAGAGAAGTTGAGGCAGATGGCATGAATGTTCAGGAAGAGGCCCTTTTTGGGAAACAGCCAATCAATTCTGGAGAGAGCACACTACCCCAGAGGGAGGGGTTGCTCCTGTGGCTCAGACAGCAGGCCCTAATGGGTAGTGGCTTCTCGGAGGGCCATGCTGAGACTGGTGCAGGGGCCGACAGTCAGGAGGGGGACTTGAGGATGAGGCTGGCAGGTGCACTGGGTGGGCCTACATGGTTTCATTCTGAGAAATGGTGGGGGGCAGTGATTGCAGGCCTACCTTGCAAGGGGTGAAGTCAGACTAGTGCCAGGGCCAGCCCTGACATCCAAACTAGCACTTTGCAGAGAGTAGAGATTCTTAAAATCAGTCAGGAGGCAAAGCTTTGCTCAGATAGTTTTCTGTAGTTTGCCCTACATCCTTCTGCAATAGCTCAGATTCAGGGCTGAGAAAGCTGGCGAGGGCTAGGTAATATGATGGAAGTGTGGCTAAGTGGGCAAAGATTCAGGGTCATTTTCTACCTCCAGACTCCAGCAGGAAACCCAGGCAAGAGCCCATCATACTGTCTGTCTATCACGAGTGGAGCCAAGTGAAGCTTGGTGAGCATATAGGGGACCCAGGCCCACCAAACACCGAGTTTGGGAGAGCAAAATTCAGACCATGCCTCCTGGTATGAGAGAGCTCTCATGTGCTCTGTAGTGGAGTCAGCTTCTACTTAGAGCCTAGACGAGTCTGAGCCTACCCATTAAAGGTCCTCAGGGCCTATACTAAATAGAACTGAAACCTGGCAGGGACTGACAGCCCCAAGGAAAGACAAGAACTGGGGAAATGGACATTCAGTGGTTCTCTGAATGAAGGAATGGCAGGAGCGCAATTTGCCTCTGCAGTGGAAGAAGAGTATGGAGTAAAAGCAGCAGCCACCCAGAGCACTACCAATGGCCACTTGTGGAATCCTCAGTATATAACTGAACCTTGGTATGCCTCAGTTCCCTAATTAGGGAAATTCTATTTCATGGATATGAATATTATCTATAACTTAAGAGCATAAAATAATTTGTTAATAAATCAACTTGGAACTAATTCTGAATTCCTATTTTTCTGAGCAAGTCAAAATTCAGTCTTAGTCGTTAATGGGACACCTACCCGAAGGCTGTGCAAAGAAAAAGATCTAGGGGTCTAATGTAGTGCCAAGGCATTTAGAAGGCTCTTTTATTCATTCAACAGATACTTTTTGACTCCTACTTGAACCAAACACAGAATATAAGCACAAAAGATATAGAATTCTTGCTTTCATGGAGCTATATTCTGTAGGAGATGGTAGCAAGAGAGAGGTGTGTGTATGTGGGGAGAGGGGCAGACAATAGGCATATAAACAAATGAATCAATCAATAAACATGATGCTTTCAGGAAGAGGTAATGTTGTGGTTTAGTGGAGCCCATTAATGATGTAGCTGTTTCTAGCCTGAGTTTTGAACAAGAGAGACAGACATACAAGTCAGACAGTGGAGACCCAGCCACTAGTTTTATGGCTCATTCAAGCTAGGTCAGAGGATGTGGTTCAGGAGTGCAGCAACAATGGGCTTCATGGTGCTGTGCCCTGGAACTAGCCTGACTTGGACATCCAGTCCATGGTAGTGATGGTCAATCACAGGCCTCCTCCCAGAGGGGCAGAAACTTGACCACTAAGCCTGATTCTTGGTCCAGAGCAGAGTAGCCCTCATGCTCTGTGCAGGATGTAAGTCCTGCAAAGAGAGAGAGAAGCTGAGTCACTTGGTCTCAACAATTTCTCTAAATTTGGAAGTCAGATAATACCCACCCACCTTGCTAGGAAGTGAGTAAAGACCAGGAAGAGGCCCGTAGTGTTATTCTGTGTAATGGAAAGATCCTCCACATTGAAGGAAATGTCAGCAGTGTTCCCTCCTAAATCAATGAAGAAATAATATAAAATCAGAGTCTAGAAAGTAAGAGGTGGGGAGATGAGAACTTTGAGATTACTTTAGCTGAGTGCTTAGGAAAGGCTCTCTGAGAAAGTGACATTAGGTTTGAGAGCAAATGATTACAAAGAGCCACCATATGACTATTTCGGGACAGAGCTCTTTAGACAGGACAGCAAGAGTGAATGACGGCTCTACAGAGGGGGTAAACTTGATGTATTCAAGGAAAGAGAGGGACCCAGTGTCGCTGGAGTGAGTGACAAAGCAGGGAGTGATAGAAGATATAGTCAGAAAGATAGGCAGTGTCTGGGCCATGTGGGTTCCTCATGGATCCACGTGAAGAGACCAGATGTTATTCTAATTGCAAAGTTGCCCTTGGAGTGTTCTAAGTGGAGAAGAGCCCAGAAAGAGGGAATGGCCAGCCTGGAAGAGAGAACACACCTCTTGAGTCCTTCTGCAATATCCTTTCTGTTATGTCCCATCTCTTCCCAGAAAGGGGAGATTCGTTATCCCTGCCCTATCTTCCTCTGAAAGTCGTGGTGCAGATGAAAAGTCAGTGCCCGTGACATTGCTTTGGGGTGTTACAGATGCTGGTCACAAATACCTGTATAAACTTTAGTCCTTGCACAGCTGCTACAGGCTATGGCCATAATTTGTGACTGTGAACTTGGGGCTGAGAAGCCTGGGAAGTTGAAAAAGAAGGCAATCAGAGGTTTAAGAATTGGAAGGAGCCCCTAAAGTGATAGGCTCCAACCTCCACATTTTCAGAGGATCCTAGTCCCGCAAGGTGAGGCTGCCCAGTCAGGTAGGGCAGGAGTGGTTGTTCACCCCAGGAGGTTGGGATCCTAGTCTCTAGCTCTTTCTATGGCACTATGTTAAGGTAATGTTATTGTTTTCCTAACGGAGTTTTTCTTAAAGACAAGTAATGTGAGAATACACAAGCACTCATGGCACATCTGTTATATTTGGAGACTGTTTGTCCTGACTCCACATTCACTCTCTCATTTCTTTTTCTTTTTCTCTTCTGTCACCTTCTGTTCCTCCCTTTCTTTCTCTTTGAAATATTTCTCAAGAACCTACTAAGTTTTGAGCTTATTCTGAGATCTGGAGTCTTCCTGATACTCTGTTTCTCCTTCAACAAACAGGCCAGTCAAAAATGCCCTCCCTATGTCACTGGGTGTTTGTGAGAATTAAATGAGATAACAAGTACAGAACACACTGTAAACTGTAAGGTTTTTACTTAGCTGTAAGGAGAAATGTTATTCATTAGCTGATGGAAGGTAAGAAATCTTCAGTCTGGCCACACGATACAACCTTGTTCACACTTTCTTGTCCAGACTTCTTTACCACCCCTGGTAACCCCAGCTCCCTATGCTGTAGTTTATCCTCCCTGCTTCTGCTTTCTTTTTCCTTTCTCTGCCCCCACTCCCAGGGGAAACTCAACCGGACACAGCAGCTGGTCATCAGCCAAATGACTGCTTTTCTGACCTAATTATCTCAATGGTCTTGCCTGGAGCACAAGGGGTCAGGACGTGGATGGGAGGTTACACCACAAACCTCCAAGTCGGCTGAGAGTGGGTGTGCCTGTGGCAGCCTCCCAGGACTCCATTCAGCCCCACCAACTCAGGATTTCAAATCTAGGCAAGCTGGAAGGAGAAAATAAAAATAGAGGTGTAGGTTTACAGCAGAGTTCCTCAATTTATTCTACTTTGGGCCTGATAGTCCTTTGTTCTGGAGATAAGATTGTCTTGTAGGATGTTTAGCAATATCCCTGACCACTAGGTGCCAATAGCAGTCCCCACGGTTGTGATAACTAAAAATGTCTCCAGACATTGCCAAATGTCCCTGGGGGTGGAATTAATTGCTGATTCCCAACCCCTACCCCTAGATCCACTGCTCTAGAATATTGCAATTCAACTGTAAAAACAGTCAAGTAAATACCAGCTCAAACTTTTTATTATTTTAGTGTTAACATGTGTGTCTATTTTCAAACTTTGTTCCTAATGTACCCTGTATATGTAACTGTATGTTTGTGTGTAACAGTAAGTGATCAGCAGAGGAGTACACTAAGCCATGGCATGTGGCAGATGGGGAGGAGGCAGCACTTTCCTTTTGGGCACTACAGAGATCAAGCCCTTTCACAACTAGCCTCCTGTTCTTTTTCTTTCTTTGCCCAGTAGTTGAGGACAGAGAAGACTGGAGTTGTTGGAGGCAGGGAAGCTGGGTGGAGTTGAATTGAGGACAGAAAGTATGAGAACAGAATTGTTAAGAAACTAAATTAAAGTGATGGAGGAGATAGTAGGAAGTAAAAATAGATGATTTGAACCAATGTGTGGAAATGATAGAGAAGACAGTTAAGTCAACCCGAGAAGGATTATCTAACAATTAGGTCAACAATGGAATGGATTGTTTGTGATAGAATGAGCTCCTCATTCCTGGATGAATTCAAGACCAAGGGGTGTTGTAGAGCGGAGAGCAGCAAGAAGGAATTTTGACACAAAGGCCCCCACAGTTTTTCCTGACTTTAAGATTCCACAATTTGTTAGAAGTATTATAGGTAATGACAATTTTGAATAAGGAGTGAGTTCCAGGAAATGGAGTCTTAGGAGGATGAATTTGGAAGGTCTGAGAGGTTCTTTCTTTCTTTACTTATTTATTTAAATCTTCACTTGAAGATAAGTTTATGGATTTTAGGAAGAAAGGGAAGGGAAAGAGAGACAGCGAGAGAAGGAGAGAGAAACATCATTCAGTTGTCTCCTGTACATGCCCTGACCTAGGATGGAACCCACAACGTTTTGGTGTACAGGACAATGTTCCAACCAAATGAGCCACATGGAAGGGCCTGAGAGGTCCTTTATATGAGGAAGAGGTATGGAGAGGTTTGCAGAGGAAAAGTGTCATTGAAAAGACCTGGGCATAAAGTAACAAGGGCCTGAGTGTATATGCTGAGGCAGAATAGGAGAGAGGGAGCATAAGGGATGCTAAGGAAGAGGAATTAGCAGGATTTAGGGATTGATTTGATTTGGGGCAACGGTGGAGAAGATGAAGAAGCAATAGGCAAAGCACCCACCCCCACCAAACTGTTATAAACATGGATGACTAAAATGATTTTTAGCCATGGGGAAAGAGGATGAGTCTGGTTTTATGCAATGCTATTTTTAAGATGGTACATGCTGTAATCTGCTAAATGATAGGTTTTATGTAGCAATCATCATTGTATCTCAAGAAGCATTTAGCAGAATAGGCACCACATGATGATTTGTTGACTGTTAATTGAAAGGGTCCTGATATTAAAATATAGGTCCCGTTATCTCTATACAGGCATAGATATACAGAAATATCTATATATCTAGATATAAATACAAATACAGAAATCTCCTTAAAAAAGTGAACAATCCCATCTCAGCTGACTCACTTGGTGGCATAAACAAGTTCATGTAACATTCTGATAGAGACTAGGTTATGCTGGGGTGTGGAAAAGTGGGAGAGGTGTTTTACAGTTTTTCAAGATATTTAAAGCTCATGTTCTACAAAAAAAGTAGCACTTAGAGACAGACTGAATGCTAAGTGATGGTGAACTGTCCAAGTAGAATGTCCAGAAGCAGGTGGTTGGAGATACTCAGCTGGAGCTAAGGAAAGAAGTTGGGGCTGGAGATTCAGATAGAGGAGATGTGACACCTACAGGTAGAATGAAGGCTGGAGAGTCTAGGGCCACACCTGAGCCTCAGGAAGGCCCAGGTAGGGAGAGGAGTGAGAAAGTGGGGTGAAGGGGGGTCAGTGAAGGAAAGGTACCCTGTTTAGCAGGCCACAGGAAGGAAGCTAGTATCCAGGAGGACATAATCAATGCTGTCAAAGGTCAAAGGCTACAGGAGATTAGGGGATGGCACTCCAAAAAATTCTCTTATTTACCTGTCAGTGAGGTAGGCTGCAGGTAACATCAAAGAATGGAACTCGAATGGAGTTGTGAGGATAGAGTATGTACTGCAGGATGTCACCAAATCAGTGGGGAGTAAGGAGATGGAAGTAGGGGTATAAATTGATGATATTGTCTGTGAGTGGAGGTAAAATTTAGAGGTGTGTGGTTAAAATAAATGGTTCAGAATGTAAAGGTTCAAAGAATATAGAAGCAGTTTGTTTAAAACAATGCCTTAAAGAAGACTGAATTTGCATTGGGTTTTAAAAATGAGAGACTTGACAGGCAAAGAGCAGTGGATAGAAGTTAACATCTGTACACTTGCCTCATGGTAGTCTGGAAACCTCAGGTTAGCGAATTGATTTTGAAAGACCGAGCACTTTGAATACAATTCAAGTCAGGAAGATGTTCTTAGAGTAGTTCCTATGCTATTTACCTCCACTGTCCTTTCAAAGTTGAAAGAAACTTAAATAATCAGTAGCAAATATCAGTTTACACTTATAAATTGTTGAGGTGATTAACAGCTCAGGCTCAGTGGGGAGGGTTAGAGAGACAGACCTGATGCCTTGAGCTTCCCTACCTGTGAAATATGTGCAACAATATCTCTTTCATTGGGTTGTTGTAGGCATTAAGATAATGTAGGTAAAATCATTTAACACTAGTGACCAGCACAAGGTGACCATTCAGCTATCATTTTTAATGTGATTATCAAACCACCCAGCTATATATTATCTTTTGTGAGGGAGAAAGCTAAAGTGTTAACCAAGTTCGTCCAGTCAGAATGGAGTGTATGAGATTCAAACCAAGTTCTTCCAGTGCCAGAGTCTGTCTTCTTTTCTTGTTTTCCCCCACCCCTTCCTTTTAACGTTTGGGAACATTAAGTGTTCTCTCTCACCTTTGTTAACTACTTTATAGGTTACATTCTCTCTCTCTCAATCTGTACTTGTTTAGTGACACCTGGTGGGAGTGGGGTGGAGAGAAGGGTACAAAGATAAATAAGGCAAAGAGTCTGTCCTTGAAGGATCCCTGGTTCAGGCTAGTGGGTATGGCACTATGGTAGACAGGTAATTAAAATAAATTGTGATACTGGTTTGATCCCAGGTTTTGGCACCAAAAAAATAAATAAATAAATAATAAAATAAAACGTGATAAGCAACAAGATAAACTGTAAATAGAATGCCATGGCAGCCCAGAAGTGAGAGGAACTATCTCTGGGAAACCTGGGAAAGGCTGCACAAGAAGAAGTGATATTCCTATTGGATCCTGAAGAATAAACCAATACTGGTCAGGTACAAATCAGAGAACAGGCATTCTAGATGGCAATGACACAATGCAAAGGCCAGGGTGGCAGCAGCAGCACCATGTTTCAGAGCTAAGAGCAGCTTCAAGGCTCAGGGCTTAGTGGCTTGTCTAAAGGATGGAAGATGAAGCTGAGAAGTAGGGTAGAGCTAAACTATCAAAGGAGTATTTTTGTGGTGGACCAAAGAGATTGTGCTTCATTTTTGGGTCATAGGAAACTAGCAGAAGTCTTTGTCAGGGATAGAAACAGATTTAAAATATATTTCCCCTATTTTTTGAACTATATCTCAACAGTTTTATTGAGATACAATTCATATACCATGCAATTCATCTATTTAGAGTGTAAAATGCAATAGTTTTTAAATATACTCGCTAAGTTGTTCAACCATCCCACAATCAGTTGTAGAACATTTTCATCACTACCAAAAGAAACTTCATACCCTTTAGCACTAACATGTACCCTGGTCCCCCACATTCTGCCTTCTCAACCCCAGGCAACCACAAATGTACTTTTTGTGTTCATAGCTTTGCCTATTCTGCATATTTTGTATAAATGGACTCATACAATATATAGAATTTTGTGACTGCTTTCTTCCATTAACATAATGCTTTCAAGATCCATCCATGATGCTGAATAATATTCTATTATATGGATATACTACATTTTATTTATTCATTCATTAGTTAATAGACATCTGGGTTGTTTCTATTATGAAAATGCCGCCTTGAACATTCATGTACAAGTTTTAGTGTGAATATATGTTTCCATTTTTCTTGGGTATATACCTGGGAGTAAAATAGGTGGGTCAAATGGTAACTCGATGTTTAACCTTTTGGACCTTTTCCAAAGCAGCTGGACTGTTTTACATTCCCAGTAATGTATAACATTCCAATTTCTCCACATTCTTGCCAACACTTGTTATCGGTCAGATTTATTTTTCTGAAGGGTTACTGGGGTAGCAATTCGAAAGATAGGCATAGAGAGAAATGCATTAGAAAGACTTTGCAATGGTCCACATGAAAGATGATGGCAGAATTGGCTGCTTATCTAGCTAATGTTATCAATTCTAAGAACTTCTTGACTTAGTCTCATGAATTTACAAGTGGAGAAATAAACCTTGTCCTATGATGAAGAAGTGTCTTCTGCCCTTATATGGGTGGCAATATGTGCCTCTAGGGACTTTTAAGTCTCAGGAATGGTTTTCAATCCATGAATATAGTTTTGTTGTTTACTGTTGTTAGTCTGTGGGACAAGATGATTAGGGTGAGAACTTTCCTGGTTCAGCTATGTGACCGGGGATTATCTTGCCTTATTTTCATAGGGAGGGGAATCAAAGTAGACAGCAAGCTTCTTTGGGCAGAGAGTGAGATGAGATAGCAATCATCAACACTTGGGAGAGTAGGAGGCGGAGCTCCCTCTGATGAGGTGGAATCCAACGGATAAAATTCCCTGGCCAGTTTAGATGAGATTCCAAATCAGGATCACCTCCACATACATATCATTCAGGGAAGGAAGGCGCTGTCTGAGAATTTGAAGAAAATCACTTTCCACTTCAGCCCTTGCTGCCTCACCAGTATTCTCTGAGGCTCTGAGTCTGTTCTGGTCTTTCCTCTGTGCAGTGGCCACAAGGCAATTTTCTGCTTTTCCATGAGGGCCAAAGCTCACCTGCAGATTCCTTTCTCCATGCATAGCAGAGGCTTGGGAGACTTTTAGCAGCACCACTAAGTCTCAGCTGAGAATTCATTCACTCAGCAAACATTTGTTGATCCCCAACCATGTGCCGAGCTCTGTGCTAAGTATTCGGAGTGCACAGAACAAGACAAAGCTCCTGCTCTCAGAGAACTTTCATTCCAGGCAGAACCTCTGTAAAGGGAGAGTGTGTGTGAGCGTCTGTGCATGTGTGAGGATGTGCAGTCTCAGACTTTGAATAGGGTGTAGTCAGTTGCCCTTGAGTTAGTTAGAACTGCACTCTTGATAAACAGTACTCTTATCAACATCAAAAGGTAGAGAGCAGACTTGCCTCTCCTGAAATAAAACAGAAGGGGGTGTATGCTAGTGAGTGTGTTTCCTCTAGACATGAAAATCCAGAGAGTCTAAAGCGCTCCCACTTCTACTTCCATTCCTCCCCCCTCCAAACATCTACTCTGCTATAGGACAAAGGGAACAGAAATTGTGGGTCAGCAAAACCCAAAGTTTATACAAATAAAACACACACCAATGCAATAAAGTCTTTGTGTAAGACAAAGACTCCCTTTTAGAAGCAAGAGGTAGAAAGTGCGGGGTATCACAACAAAAAACAAAAAAGCGATGCTTCTCTCCCAATTATTGTGCACTCTCAGCTGTATTTGTTGACCTCACTGATTTCAATCAGCTTTCAGAACATCCAGCCTTCACCTGCTATGAATCAAAACCTGGAGGGCTCTCTGTTCTTCGTGCTCAGAAAAAACCCTTTGATAAGGTTGTTATGGATGCAAGGCAGAGCAGGCTGGGCTGGGTGGCTTTCTTAGACTGGCATTACACATTTATGATGCAAACCAGTGAAGAAGCAAGGACTCAGAGCACAGGGCCTGGAGAGGGGCTGAGTCAGAGCCCTGGTGGGGTGGGGTTTGACTTAGGGAGACTTGGACACTTGCCCTGTTTGTCTTATACTGTGAAAACTAAAGGACAGATACTGGGAAGATGTGACACCAGGCCTCATTTGAGGAGCTTATCACTGTGAAGCTCTGTCATTACCTCTGGGCTCCTGGATGGATTGGCTTTTCTTGGAGGAAAGTGAGTGGGCTGATGATTATGAGACATTATGTCTCTTTGGTAGAAAAAAATCTCCATGAGGGCAGGGTGATTGTTTTAAAATATTTTCTCAAATAAAATCTTAAAAAAAAACCCCACCTGGCTGGCGTAGCTCAGTGGATTAAGTGTGGGCTGCAAACCAAAGTGTCGTAGGTTCAATTCCCAGTCAGGGCACATGCCTGGGTTGCAGACTACGGCCCCCAGCAATCGCACATTGATATTTCTCTCTCTCTTTCTCCCTCCCTTTCCTCTCTAAAAATAAATAAATAAAATCTTTTAAAAAATATTTTCTCTGCTGTGTTCACTGGGCTGTTCTGATGTCTAGAAATGTCTCTGCCTCACAGTAGGTATTCAATAGATGTTTTTAGAATAAATAAATGCTAGGCGCCCTCTTGTTTTAGAGGTGCTCTGTTAGGGGTGCATAGAGTGTGAAGCCATCTCTTCTCAGCTCTGTTGAAATCAGGAACTACTCTGAGCTCCAGGCTGCTACAGTGACTGGTTGCTGGGAGCGAGAGTGATGATTGTGAGCCTGGAAGACAGGTGGTGGAGGAGAATCAGGTGGTTCAATTAGCTTGTACTAAAAAATACAGAAGCTCATATACATATCACCTCATACTCCTCAATTGTTTCCAGGGGAAGGAAAGGAACACTCCCCTTTAGTTTTCCCTATGACTAAGCTCCCAGGCATACTTTTTACAAATGTCTTTTCTTTTTCAAGACTGTCCATAACATTTATTTATTCCTATTTAGATGCTGGCTATTTGTGAAAACCTTGGTTTTAATCTCTAATATATCAGATTCCTCATATGCAAAATGGGATTCATAAAATTGCTCTCATAAAGGAGATGAGAAAATTAATCAGTAAATGTATGTAAAGACATGTGCTATGAATGCTGCTATCACCATTCCTATGACTACAGCCACTACACTAAAACTGTGTAGGCTTTGAGATACTGAGTCTAGATAAAGGGTGAATCTGAGTCTAGAATTACCCTTTGTTTTCAGACCTCAGACCTGAAGAGGAAGGTGGAAGGAGGAGATAGTCATTGCTCATGGCTGAGGCCATAACATTTTTCTGAGCTGAGCTGACACCTTTTGTTACAGAGAAGTTCCCTACCAATCTCTTCTTCAGGCCAAGACTAAATGGGATCCACCACCCTTGGGTCTCCCTAGGTGGTAGTGCCCATAGTCTAGACTGTTCGACTGTTCTAAGTATTCTTCAGTGAAACTACTTTCTTCTCCTTGGAAACCAGGTCTCACCACATTAGTGCTTCTTGAACTTTTGTAGGGGCCCTTGTATCTGAAGCTGCAAAGTCCCTTTGCCACTTTCTGCATATAGGATGGCCATGTATTTCAAATTAAAAGCTGGATCACATGATCTAATGGAGGATTTGGTGTTGCTTGTAGGGGCAGGGAGAAGTCAGTCTAAGAGCCTTGTGGAGAGGCAATAGAATGAGGTGGTTAAAGAGGCAGGTTGTGCTGGGCAGTGGTCTAGCAGGCAGGTGGTGGAATTAGATTGCCTGAGCTCACATTCACACTCAATTCTCACCAGCTGTGTGATGTGGGAGATGTTATGAAATATCTCGGTGGGTTAGATTTGTAGTCTAGAAAACAGGATGAAAATTTATTCAACAAATATTTATTGACCACTTCTGTGTGCCAGGTACTATTAATAATAGCATCTATATCATAGGTAGTTGCAAGGATTAGATGAGATAGTGAGCTCAGAATTTGTTCATAGAGAGCATGAAACAAATGTTAGCTAGTGTTATTATTTCATATGGTTTAAATGCCAAAATTTTGAAACTTCTAGTACTTGTCATTGGTTCTCTTTTGTTAAAGAGGTTAACATTGGAATTGTTCAGAAAATCTAAGCTATCTGATCAGTGGATCTGTCTATAATAATTTTTTAGCACCCAGCACCTTGAAGATACTCAATAATTACTTATGGCTTGGGTCTCCCATTGTTCTATCTCTAATATACTCCTAACTCTTCTCTACTGAGTCATCACCTCTGTAATTTTTTAGGTAAAACCTCATTATTTTAGCTGTAGTATTGACACCACCACCTTGTAAGTAGGCTGTACTAAAATCTTGCCATTTTCAAAATGTTTTTGAGATACTATATCACATTTTCTCCAATAGCTGGGGGTCCATGCTTTCTGGGGATGTGTCTAAAAGTGATGCTAAATCCCTGTGACCTTACATGGCCATGTTCTGTTTCAAATTTAGGAGGGTGGTAATCTAACCCATGTCACTGACCATAGTATCAGAAGAGCTGTTAAGAACTCACCCAGCCACCCACCCACTGTAGACAGAAACATTGTAGTGGACTTGTAATGACTTTGGAGATAAACAGGTAAGAATGCAAATCCAGGTCTACCACTTAACATGGAAAAGGCCAAGTAGATGACTGACTTCAATTTCCTCTGAAAGAAAATGGGGCAACAATATATATTCTAAAGTGATGCATGAGGGTGATGTTAAGTGTGAACACCTCAATAAATACAAGTTTGGCCAAAAGTAGGTTTATAGTTGTTCATGTGGAAAAAGACTATGATTATTACAATAGCCTTTTTTAAACTCAAAAGAATGTTACAACTATAAACCTATTTTTGCCCACCCCAGTATTACTTCATTTTCTTCTCTTCACTTCCACTGTCCCCACCACACCACCTTCCCTGTGTGCCCTCCAGTGTTCTCTAGGCTTGATCATTATCCTCCACCGTGCCCTGAGTTGTTGTGGAGTGTGTGTGTTAGTGGACAGCAGTGGGAGAGATGACATGGAGCCTAGCTCCTTCTCTGATCTGTCCTGCGGGAGAAACCGGGCACAGCAGCCCCAAGTGGCTCACATAATATCCTAAGTAAAACACAAACAAAGCAGAGGTTGTTCTGCTTGTCAGCCTCCGAGACCATATGGAACTGAGACATGATTGTATTACCTCTGCTATACTGCAGTTGAGCTAAACAGAAAAGCCATAATAAACTATTCCGGAGTGGTCCCTGAGCTCCACACACAGAGCACAAACAGATAAACAAGAGAGTGGCTTTTTTCTTTAAAGGAAGGAGCACCAAAGAAAAACAAGGGCAAGGGGGGGGGGGACGGGGGAGGGGGGGATGAAGGCAAAAGAAAAAGGAGAAAAAGAGAAAGGGAGGAAAAGGAGAAAGAGCTATGGTGCAGAAGAACTTCAGTGTAGTTGCATGACTGGGGCTTTGCTTCTGAAAGTATTCATGCCACTGGGGACTCTGTGGTTTCATGTGGGCAGAAGGTAAAATCTGGCCATAATTTTGGCTTCTCCATAGTATATATCTATGTTTGTGGGGGAATTCAAACATTCATATTAAAGGGAAGATGCAAAATAGCATTCAGGAATATTTGGAGCAACTTTAAATTTCCTCATAATACCCCTCTTTTCTTCCTCTCTTCTTGTGCAGCTCAACCTCATGATTCCAGTCCAACAAATTGATTAGACCTTATCTCCTGACACTGACCAGGGCTTTCTCTCCTCTTCACATGGTTGGGACTAAATGCTCAGAGAGTCTGTGTGTGTATGTGAGTACAGGGAGTGAGAGGAGGTAGTTACAGGGGTACGTGGATCAGATAGAAGCTACAATTGCCCTCAGTTTGGGAAGCCTGTATTCCCCCCAGACTTAGGAGGGAAAGTAGAGAAAATAAATAAATCAGGGAGGAAAAAAACCCATAGCCACCAGATGTTGCTTCTAAACAAAACCTTACAGTAGGAAAGAAGGATTCCTGAAGTGGCAACAAACTCATGTGGAAATGTCTGTGAGGTTAAAAATAATTCGCTGTTTGCATGCTGTTTATTCCAGATATAAAGAGCAAATCCCAACACTTTGATAAGTGTCATCTATTTGGAAAGTGTGTGCAAGTGTAGGGTTCAAAAACAATGTAACCAGGCTCTCTGCTCTTCCTGTTGGACAGACACCTGCCTCTCCCTGTGCAGTGCCAGCCTCAACCCTGAGACATGATGGTGAAGGTCAGAGTGAACGGATTTGGCTGTGTGGAGAGTCTGGTCACCAGGGCTGCTTTTAACTCTGGAAAAGTAGATATTGTCATCATCAATGACTCCTTCATTGACCTTAACTACACAGTCTACATGTTCCAGTATGATTATACTCATGGCAATTTCGAAGGCAAAATCAAGGCTGAAAATGGGAAGCTTGTCATCCATGGAAAATCTATCTACTTCTCCCAGGAGTGAGATCCTGCCAACATCAAACAGGGTGATGCTGGTGCTGAACGTGTTGTGGAGTCCACTGGTGTCTTCACTGTCTTGGAGAAGCTGGGCTCACCTGAAGGGTGGAGCCAAAAGGGCCATCATCTATGCCCATTCTGTGGATGCCCCCATGTTTGTGATGGGCATGAACCAAGACAAGTATGACAACTCCCTCAAATAGTCAGCAATGCCACCTATACCATCAACTGCTTGGCCCCCCGGCATCACGGAGGGAGTCATGACCACAGCCCACGCCATCACTACCACCCAGAACACTGTGGATGGCCCCTCTGGCAAGCTGTGGTGTGATGGATGAGGGGCTTCCCAAAACATCATCTCTGCTTCAATTGATGCCACCAAGGCTGTGAGCAAAGTCATCCCTGACCTGAATGGGAAGTTCACTGGCATGGCCTTCTGTTTCCCCACCCTCAATGCATCAGTTGTGGATCTGACCTGCCACTTGGAGAAAGCTGCCAAATATAATGACATCAAGAAGGTAGTGAAGCAGGCATCAGATGGCCCTCTTAAGGGCATCCTGGGCTATACTGGAGATGAGGTTGATTCCTGGAACTTTGACAGTGACACTTACTCCTCCACCTTCAATGCTGGGGCTGGCGTTGCCCTCAATGACCACTTTGTCAAGCTCATTTTCTGGTATGAGAATGAATTTGGTTACAGCAACAAGGCAGTAGACATTATGGTCCACAGGGCCTCCAAGGGGTAAGAGCCCCTGGACCACAAGCCCCAGCGAGAGAGAGAGGCCCTCAGCTGCTGGAGAGTCCTTGCCCTAAATTGATCTCCTAACACACTGAGAATCTCCTGATCTCCACAGTTTCCATCCCAGACCCTTCAAAGAAGGGGAGGGGCTTAGGAAGCCCCACCTCATGATGCACCATCAATAAAGTTCACTGTATGCAGCCAAAAAAAAAAAAAAAGGAAAAGGAAGGAAGGAAGGGAGGGAGGGAGGGAGGAAGGGAGGGAGGGAGGGAGGAAGAAAGGAAAAAGAAATGCAACCATCAATAGTAACTACCATGTAGCAACTTCCATCTGCTCAGACTTCATAGCTTCTCTTTAGAATGCTTGACTAATAGAAGCCATGTAGTATGGCAAATAAGGTGTGGGATTTTGATGTGGAGTTTTAAACTTTGGTTCAAGTATGAGGCCTGATACCTGACGTGGGGCCTTTGGGTGTCCAGTATAGGAAGATGGCAAAAGCCAAGTTCTACACCTGACCTCAAGGGGAAAAGTTCAGGTTGGAACAGCAGGATGAATGAGTGTGGGGAGAAAAGAACTGTTCAATATAAATATTTTGAAAATTATTGCTAGGTGATTGATCAGTTGGAGCATTTGCAGAGGGAGAGAGAAGAGTAATTGGTTCACATAAAATAGTAAATATACTTTTTTAAAAAATCAAGCAATTATAAACTCCAGTAAAAACAATGTATATGAAATGACACAAAATTATGATAAATTTTGTGTCACTACCTGGCTTAGTAGTGAAAAATACTTATTTGGCGTGAAGCCATGCCAAAATAGGCCTCTTTTGGGACAGATTATTTTAAGCAGCTTATTCTTAAGAAACAAATGATTCAGAAAGAAACTTTGATCTTCTCCCCAGCTGCCCAAAAGGGTTTACATAGAGGACCTGCTCCAGGAATGGAGCTACTATAGTAGACAACTATAGTTTAATATGAACTGCTGTAATAGGGAGGAGCCTAGTAAAGACTCATTTGATTAAGTCTTCTCTGTGTCCTGTCATTAAAGATGGCCCAGCAAACATTATTTACCAAATGGTTGCATCTATCTCCATATGAATTGCCTTTCTGTCCTTTGAAGTCCTAAATCAGTACCCTTCTCCTACCTTCCTTCTCCTTAGCTCAAGATGGTATATAAGCCTTACCTGTCCCATCTGCCCTCTGGTCCTATATTCTTATGGAACTCTCATATGTTCATATGTCATAAACTTGGTTATTATTTCCTGTTAGTCAGTCTCATGTCAATTTGATTATTAGACCAGCCACAAGAACTTTGAGGGGAAAAAGGGGAAATTTTCCACTCACCCACACTTACACACTTATTATAGTTTAAACATAGCCTATTAATTTAACCCCCAAATGTGATATAATTACACTGGAAGTATAGGGGAGAGATAGTAGGAAGAAAGTGGCACTGTGTTAGCAAAATCCTCAACTATAATAATAGCGATTATTAGAAACCATCTAAAACTGATGACTCAAGAAACAGCAGCATGACTATGTTATTTAAAATTGGAGGCAAAAGCCAGTAGAAACTACTAAGGGTTGAAAGAGGTTACCTCTGTGGGACTGAAGAGGTGAGGAAGGTAAGTCAGGGGGCTGCTATTGTTTGATGAATCTTCTACCACTTTTTTTTAAAACTATGGAAACAGATTACTCTGATAAATAACTTTAAAAGATAATATATTTTAAGTGCTTAGCATGGTACTTGGCAATTAAGTGTATAATGAGTGTTAGCCATCTTTATAGAACTGAAATGGATATAAAAGGTTTATCTTCTCTATTCTCTTGACCTTAGCCAACACAGTACCTAAACTCCCCCACAGGGTGGGCCATTTCACAATGGAAATCTGGTGACTCTGCCAGTAGCAACTAGCTGTGTTACACTGGCTAAGACACTCTCCAATAGTCCATACTGACCTCAGCAATGCAGAATATCAGGGTCTATCCTAGATATAATTTCCAAATAGGGAACTTAAAAAAATTTTTAAGTATATTTTATAGATTATGCTATTACAGTTGTCCCATTTTGTCTCCCCTCCCCCTCCTCCCTGCATGCTGAGAACCCTGTATGTGATCTCCATTTCTGTGATTCTGTTCCTGTTCTAGTTATAGTTGTTTGCTTAGTTTGCTTTTGTTTTTAGCTTCTGTTGTTGATAGTTGTGAGTTTGTTGTTATTCTGTTCATAGTTTTGATCTTCTTCTATTTCTTAGATAAGTCCCTTTAACATTTCATATAATAAAGTCTTGATAATGATGAACTCTTTTAACTTGACCTTATCTGGGAAGCACTTTATCTGTCCTTCCATTCTAAATGATAGTTTTGCTGCATAGAGTAATCTAGGTTGTAGGTCCTTGCTTTTCATGACTTTGAATACTTCTTTCTAGCCCCTTCTTGCCTGCAAGGTTTCTTTTGAGAAATCAGCTGACAGTTTTATGGGAACTCCTTTGTAGGTAACTATCTCCTTTTCTCTTGCTGTTTTTAAGATTGTCATCTTCTCTTTAATCTTGAGTAATGTAATTATGATGTGTCTTGGTGTGTTCCTCTTTGGGCCCAGCTTCTTGGGGACTATCTGAGCTTCCTGGACTTGCATGTCTAGTTCCTTCACCAGATTGGAGAAGTTTTCCTTCATTATTTGTTCAAATAAGTTTTCAATTTTTTGTTCTTCCTCTTCTCCTTCTGGCACCCCTATGATTCATATGTTGGAATGTTTATAGTTATCCTGGAGGTTCCTAAGCTTCTCCTCATTTTTTTTTTAATTCTTGTCTCTTTGTTCTGTTCTGGTTGAATGTTTATTTCTTCCTTCTGCTCTAAATCATTGATTTGAGTCCTGGTTTCCTTCTCTTCACTGTTGGTTCCCTGTATATTTTTCTTTATTTCTCTTTGAATAGCCTTCATTTTTTCCTCTATTTTGCTACTATACTGAACCTTTTCTATGAGCATCCTGATGACCAGTGTTTTGAACTGTGCATCTGATAGTTGGTTTTCTCTTCATGGCTTAGTTCTACTTTTGGAGCTCATATCTGGTCTTTCATTTGGACTGTATTTCTTTGTCTTGGTGTGCCTGTTATGTTGTAAGGGGCAGAGCCTTAGATATTTGCCAGGGTAACCCATTTCACTGCATTGTGGCTCTGTATGTTGGGGAGGGGTCAGAGAAGGAACAACGCTGCTTGCTCAGGTTTTGATTGGCTTTCAGTCACTTCCTCCCACCACCCATGAGCAAATTATTCCCTTCTGGTGCTGTTTCCAGGGTGGGTTGGCTTGCGTGCATTCTAGGACCCTGTGGACCCCTCCAGTGGACTCTCCTATGAAACTGGGAGTTTCTGCTGCTGCTGCAACCCCCGCAGGTTTTTACAGCTAAGGGTTTTGAGGCTTTAGTTTTCTATGCTGGAACCCTGGGTTACATGGTCTGTCTTGCTCCCCAGTTGTTTCTCTTGGCTTATCTGCACTCGAATGTGGGATATCCTGGTCTGACAGTCACCACCTCATCTGCCCATCCTCCAGCCACCACTTTGTTGCATGTCCTCACTGCCCTGGCTTCCTACCTCCACTCCTCCTACCAGTCTTGATGAACATTTCTTTTTTAACTCCTTGGTTGTTAGACTTCCATACAGTTCTATTTTCTGACAGTTCTGGTTGTTTTTGTTTTTAAATTTGTTGTTATCCTTCTTTTGGTTGTGCAAGGAAGCAAAGCATATCCATCTACGCCTCCATCTTGGCTGGAAGCAGAGCATTTTGTTATTAATGCAAAATTTTTCCAGATAGTCTTTTCTTTTATCACAGTGACTGGTTATATTTGAAACAGTGGCTACTCTGTTAGTCTAATCCTGGAGTGATGAGAAATAGAACAAAGTCTCCATTTCTATTCTACAAGGTCCTTTTTTTTTATTACAACATCATAAGCATGTAGTTCTGTAACAAAACAATATCACAGTCTAGCATACCATATGACATTTTATGTGAAATGTTCAAATTAAAACTATAAGTCATGCCTATATTATTACCCTACCAGACACACTCAAGCAGGCCTTACTTCTGCTGGATCCTGTATTCCATTGTATTGTCCACAAAATAATATCATTTTTTGTTATAAGTCAGTATTACCTTGAAGTTGTTTGTTACTGTAGTGTAACCTAGCCTATCCTGACTGATAAAGTAATTATTGTCTGGGGAAATAATAATATTTGCTTTCCCCTGCCCCATCCTTTCCCAAGACTTTCCAAAGACATAGAGATAAAGAGATAAGAGATAAAATTAAATAAACTTCAAGGTTGGCTTGGAATGGGACATATAAGAAATGAAGCCTACTGATATGTATAGAATTCCAATTTCCACTCAGCTCTTTGCCTTTGGGATGGGAAGTTATCATTCATGCTTTGGATATAAATATAGATGCCTTTGTTTCCATTGGCATCACTGCTGCCGAGCCGTTGCTCAGCACCAGTGGTCTGGCTTTCTAGGGCTGAGGTTCAAGGTCATTCTTTATAATAAGGATGGCTCTCCTCTTTGCACAGTTTTCTGCCTAGGGTGACATGCTTTCATATATCTTATTTCTTTGATACATCACAACAACCCAGTTAGGTTGGTGTTATAATTAGTCTCATTTTACAAATGAGGAAATGAGAGGTCAGAAGGGTTACATGACGTGTGTAAGATCACACAATTAGTAAATTTTAGAGACAGGTTTCAATTTGGGGTCTGCTGACACCAACTAATGAATTCTTTCTGCACAACAGCTTGCCTCTCCTGCCCCGCCTTTTCTTACCTAGAGGTTGGCTCAGTCTGCCTTTCTAAATACACTCAGAAACACAGTTTTCAATTCATTATAGTGATAGCTTTAGGGACAAAGTGTAAAATATACCAATTCATAGGAAATTTTCCTCAGCCATCAGCAGGAATGTGGGAAGTATTGTTATAACCATAAAAATACATTTATTAATACACCTATATCCATTGCTTCATACCTACAGAGACTGGATTTTGCCTTTGAGGAACTTGCTCATCCTGGAATACACTGGACTAAGGCATACTTTCTCCACATCTCTTTGGTATAGGTCAAAGGCCTCCTTTTCCATGGAGCCCTCCCTGATTACCCAGAATCCCCATGTTCCCGCAGCATATACAATACTTCTGGTTTGATCCTTATCTGACAGTGCTCTATTATGGTTAGTTGTGAACATATCTGACTTCCTCCCTAAAACATAAGCTCTTGGGTAGTAGAGACTGCAGCTTACTCATTTTACTCAGTGCAGCAGAGTGAAAGACCCTGAGTTCTAGCCTGAGTTATGTCATTAGCTAAACCCTGTAGCCTTTGACAAATCACATAACTTCTCTCAGCCTCAATTGTTTCTTCTGTGAACATGAGACTTGAATCCATACAAGATTCAAGGGTCTATGATTCCCCCTAAAGTTATATGCAAACATTTATATCTATGTGAAATACCTTCACAGATGGACCAAAATATTCATTAGATTCTTAAAGGGAAAAAAAGTGATCCAAAAAAGTTTACAAACTTACACATTAAAGAATTTATAAATTTCTTTCAAGCTCTAACATTTAAAATTTTTTAAAAAACCCATCAGTCAGTGGAGCAGAACAGAGAGACCCCAAAACAGACCTACACTTACATAGCCATTCAATTTCTGACAAAATTGCAAAAGCCATCTAACAGAGAAAAGGAAGTCTTTCAACAACTTTTTTCTGAAACAACTGGTTATTTATATGAAAAATAATTTATCTTGACCCTTGACTCATATCATATACAAAAATTAATTTGAGATGGATTGTAGACCTGAATGTAAAAGCTAAAACTATAAATAAGTCTTACAGAAAAAAAAATCTAGGAGAGCTTCATGACTTGGGAGTAGGTAAAGGCATCTTACAACACTGAAAATAACCATAAAAAATTTAAAAACATAATTAAAAGTTAGATTTTTACCAAAATAGAAAAATGTTGCTCATCAAAAGCCATGATTATAAAAACAAATAAGCCACCCACAGACTGAAAGAAAATATTTGCAAAACTTATCTGACAGAGAACTGGGATCCAGGCTATATAAAGAACTGCTACAATTTGATAATGAAAAAACAAGCAACATAATAAAAAAATTGGGAAAATATTTCACTAAGGAAAATTTACAAATGGCCAATAAGCACATAAAAAAATGCTCACCAATGAGATATAAGTACACATCTATTGGAATGACTAAAATGAAAAAGGCTGAAAACATTAAATTTTGGCAAAGATGGGGAGCAACCATAATTCTCATACATTGTTGGTGGCAATAAGGAACCACTTTGGAGACAGATCTGTTAGATTTTTTTTTTAAATTAAGCAATATGACTCAGTTATTTATCCGAGAAAAGTAAAAATAGATATCTACAAAGAATATTACAAAAGAATGATCATAGCAGCCTTATTGATTATAGCCTCCAACCTGGAGTCAGCCTAGGTGCCCATCAACAATAGGAGCATGGATACATGCAAAGAAATAGTGCTCAACAACAAAAAGGAACAAACTCCTGAGACATACATCAACATGGATAAATCTCAAAAACATTTTGCCTTACATAATGAAAGAAGCCTTACGCAAAAGGTATATCCTGTACTATTACATTTATATGAACTTCTGTAATAGACAAAACCAATACAGAGTAAATAAATCACAACAGTGCTTGTTTCTGTAGGATGGGAAAGGGGCTTAGTTGGGAGAGGCATAGGGAAACTTTCTGGGGTGACAGTGGATTACACAGGTGTATGCATTTGTCAAAAGTCATTGAAAGATACACTTAAGATTTGTGCATTTTATGACATGTAAATTTTACATCCCCCCTCAAATGAAACAGCTATGAACAGATATTGAAATCTAATGATATGCATGTTGAAGGGTTTCAGGGTGACCTACACTCATGTGTGCAACTTATTTTGAAGTTCATCCAATAACATAAGATAGATTGATGGAGAGTATAAGAGAAGGTTCTATGGACAGGTACATAATAAATTAATATAGCAAAATGTTAATTGTAGAATCTAAGTAGTGAGCATCTGGGTGTTTGCTATACAATTCTTTCAACTTTTCTGCTATGTTTGAAAATTTTCATAATAAAATGTTGGGGGAAAAATTCTATCAGTCTCAAAGCTACCAATCAACCAACCAACCAACCAACCAACTAACCAATCAATTAGCAAATCAGCTAATACAGTCTTTCCCAAATTTTACTCATTTGGAAACCCCTTGTACCATTATTTAAAAAAATAGATTTCTGACCAAGATGGAGGCATAGGTAGAACCCTTCGCTTCCTTGCATAACCAAAAGGAGAATAACAACCAATCTAAAATCAATAAACAACCAGCAGTGCCAGAAAATCAAATTGCATGGAGCTCCGACAACCAAGGAGTTAAAGAAACAGTTAACCAGAACAATCAGAGCAATAAGAACCCATGGTAAGGCTGCAGACCCTGTGGGCGGGGCTCACTGAATAGGAAACTGAGACTCAGAGCTGACTGTGGACTATGGCGGGGGTTGCTGTGGTGAGAGAAACTCCCAGTCTCACACGAAGGTCCATTGGAAAGTGGGCTAGAGTCCAGGAGGTGAGCTGCATTGTTCCCTCTCTGGTCCCTTCCCTACAGGCATCACCACAGCACAGCAAGGAGGGTTGTTCTGCCCTGGTGAATACCTAAGGCTCTGCCCCCTTATAACTTAACAGGTGGGCTTAGACACAGAAATATGACCCAAATGAAAGAACACAGCAAAACTTCAGAAAGAGAGCTAAGTGATGAGGAGATTGCCAACCTGTCTGATGGAGATTTAAAGCCCGGGTAATCAAAATGCTCACAGAAATGATTGAGCTTGGTCTAAATATGAAAGAAGAAATGAAAGATACCCAGAATGGAATAAAGCAAAATATTCAGGAAACCAACAGTGACACAAAGGAAACCAGGACTCAAAGCAACGATTTGGAACAAAAGGAAGAAATAAATATCCAATCAGAACAGAATGAAGAAACAAGAATTCAGAAAAGTCAAGAGAGTCTTACAAACCTCTGGGACAACCTAAAATGTTCCAATATCTGAATTATAGGGGTGTCAGAAGGAGAAGAACAACAGCAAGAAACTGAAAACTTATTTAAACAAATAATGAAGGAAAACCCCAATCTGGCAAAGGAAATAGACTTCCAGGAAGTCCAGGAAGCCCAGAGAATCCCAAAGAAGTTAGACCCAAAGAGGAACAACACACCAAGACACATCATAATTACATTACTCAAGATTAAAGAGAAGGTGACAATCTTAAAAGCAGCAAGAGAAAAGGAGATAGTTACCTACAAAGGAGTGCCCATAAGATTGTCAGCTGATTTCTTAAAAGAGAACTTGCAGGCAAGAAGGGGCTGGAAAGAAGTATTCCAAGTCATGAAAGGCAAGGACCTCCATCCAAGATTACTCTATCTAGCAAGGCTTTCATTTAGAATGGAAGGACAGATAAAGTGCTTCCCAGATAAGGTCAAGTTAAAGGCATTCATCATCACCAAGCCCTTATTATATAAATTGTTAAAGGGACTTATCTAAGAAAAAGAAGATAAAAAATATAAATAGTAAAATGACAAGAAACTCACAACTATCAACAAATGAACCTAAAAGAAAAGACAAACAACAAAAACAAAAACAAAGCAAACTAGAACAGGAACAGAATCAGAGAAATGGACTTCACATGGAGAGATTTCATTGGGGAGGGGGAAGGGAGGAATGGGGGGAAAAGGTACAGGGAAGAAGAAGCATAATTAGTAGGCATAAAATAGACTAGGAGAGGTAAAAAATGGTATAGGAAACAGAACTTGAAGAACTTACATGTACAACCCATGGATATGAACTAAAGAGGGGAATGCTGGAGGGTTGGGGGTACAGGGCAGAGGGAGGGTGAAGGGGGAGAAGTTGGGAAAACTGTAATAGCATAATCAATCAAATATACTTAAAAATAAAATAAAAATAAAAAATAATGGACCCAAATTTTACTCACTTGAAAAAAAATTCTCACTCAAGGACATGCTTATTAATTTTAGAGAGAGGGGAAGAGAAACATTGATATGAGAGAGAAACATTAATTTGTTGCCTCTCCTACATGCTCTGACCAAGGGGATTGAGTCCATAACCTAGGCATGTGCCCTGATTGGGAATTCAACTTGCAACCTTTTGTCCATGGGACGATGTTCCAACCAACTAAGCCACACTGGCCAGGGCTGATTCCCTTTTATTTATTAATTAATTTGTTTTAGTAGGATATATCCTTTTTTTCTTTTAAAACTATGGTCTACCTTCACCTCATCCTGAGTAATAAAATCTGTGAAATGATGTATAATGTATGAGTTATATTTTTATAATACATATGATATATATTCATATAAATATCTAAACATTAACTTAAAAATGTTCACTAATATGCCAGCTACAAAGTTATTGCACTAACCCTCAAAGTGTGTATTTCACACTTTAGAAGCTATGATCTGTATCTTATGCTGTGGGGGAATTCAAAGTGGAACAAGTGGTCTCTGATCTCAAAGAGCTTTAGTGACAACCTCATAAACCTTTAGAAGATGGAGAGGACAGACTGTGTAAATGGGAACAGCAGCTCTGCTTAGGCACAAGTAGCTGGGAAATATTTGCAGCAGGCCTTGCCCCATGAAAGGCAAGGACAAAAATCACAGGTGACACACAGGTCAATGTCCTGTCTCCTTGCTCAAGACAAGTGGGGAAGAGACTCTTGGAAGCTTCAGGAGCAGACGCTCAATTGGATAGACTCTTGGATTTGAAGTTAAGCCACAAGCTTTTAAAGAGAAGAAAACACACGCACAAACCATCCCCCTGTGGTGCCCACCAAGCCTCCACCCTCCACCTATTCCACTCTTCTCAATTGTCAATTAAAATAAACAGCCTTATATTCTGGGGCCTGGCTTCAATCTATCTTGGCTAGAAGGATACGCACAGATTTGTGGCAGTACCTGAAAGTCCTTGCTCAACCTTTTTAATATCTGAACAAAGCAATCAAACCCGATAAGATCTAGCGAAGGCAAGATCACTCTTCTGTCCCCGGGATGGGAGCTTATTAGTCTGTGGCCCACATCATCAGAGTTATTGTGCCATGTTAAATTTATTGGTACTATCTCACCTCATTAAATACTTAAATAGACCTGACAGGACAGAAAAACGGGCTTTTTAATTTTTTTACCCTATCCAAAGGGAGCTGGTGTTTCCCGTGTCCCGGTTCACCTCTGCTATAGCTATTGGCAAAGAAATAAGAGAGCCAGGCACTAAATGGAAGGTCCAGGCTGGCTGTTTTGAGATTTCTGGGTCCTCCCAACCCAGCCTGACTTGGGCTGGAGGTGAGCAAAGCATCCCTAAAGTGTGTGTGGTTTTCAGGGTGACAGGTGAGGAAGATTCAGAGGGGCAGCATGGTGTTCCTTCTTTTTGCTGCATTACCCAAACCCGTATGACTACATTTTCTAGGAAGAGCTTATCAGTCAATTTGCCAGGACAATGGCTGGAAATAAAGGTCAGGGTGACCTAGGAGAGGATATAAAGGGTGTGTGTGTGTGTGTGTGTGTGTGTGTGTGTGTGTGTGTGTGTGTGGGGAGGATGGCAGGTGAGCAGCAAAAGAGTCTATCCTCCAGAGCTGGGGCCTTGGCCTTTATTTAGCAAATGGCCCTGGTATCCAGGGCTGGATGGTGGTCAAGGTCAAGATTTCCCCAGATTCAGAGCTAGAGAACTTGGCAGGCTGGTGAAGCCTTGCAGGGACCCACTATCCTGAAGGCCTCAAGCAAACTACAAATGATGAGAGGTGGGTGTTGAAGAATGTTGATTTGGTCTTATGCCTTCCCTCAACCCCCAGCTGCTATTGCATGTATAGTTTGGGGGTGTGGATGGAAGTTGGAATGGAAGTTAAGGACCTGCAAAAATGTTGCAACCTAGAAACTGTTCCTTAAAAGAGTTTCATCAAGCAGTTGATGATTTTATCTCATTCATCAAGCCAATTTCCTTCTCAGCCAAGGTGTTTTGAGACACAGCCTCCCTGCATCCCCTTCCGCTCTTCATATCTCTACCTGCAGAGAAGGTCTCTTTCCTCCAGCTGTTTCCCTCTCCCAGCACAGGTCCTTGTTTACACCTTGTTAATAAGGTGGGCAAGGGGCCAGGCAGCAGCTCTCGGGTGCCTTCCGTTCCTAATGCCCTAAATGGCCATGACACCACACTTAATTTCCGTTTTAGTGCAACTGCTGGCAAGACATCAGCAGGCTGAGACCTGGGTCCTGTGACAGAATCTTCAACTGCGGCCATCAGCCTCCCTGTAATTAGATACTACTTGGAGCCTGCTGTCTTACAGTGCCAGAGCTCTGTGGACTTACATAACTGTCCCCAGTTCTGAGCACAAGGCTCTTTACAAGCTGAGCCTCCCAGCATTAAAACAGCTGTAATCCCTTGCCCACCCTGGGAGGGAAAGTCAGTCAGGACCATCTGGGTTATCTATGTTATCAGCTTAGAATATTGTGCGGCACGTAAAACCCAGCGCTTGTGCAGAAAACTTAGATGGTTGACATTTACCAACTGGGGAGCCTTGCTCTTTATGCCATTTGGAATGTTCCATAGTAGACTTAGGGAAGGGAAATGATCATGAGCCTTGGTGGGGGCTTCTGCTGCCTTCAGTGCACATCAAAAAAGTGTTGCTGTGGATGGGTGCCTCAGTCGGTTGGAGGGTTGTCTCACACACCAAAAGTTTGCAGATTTGATTCCCAGTTGGGGCACATATGGGAGGCAACTGATTGATGTTTTTCTCTCACATCAATGTCTCTCTCTCTCTCTCTCTCTCCCACACACACACACATGCTTCCTGTCTCTCTCAAGTCAATGAAACATGTCCTCCACTGAGGATTAAAAAAAAGTGTTAAGTGGGGAGCAATGTGGAATATCAAGCAGAACTGTGAATGAACTGTGGTGGCACTTGAATGTCAACCATGAGAAGGTTTGGAGGGGTACTGGAATTCTGTTCGTGAATGTTAGGCCCATTTTGGTCTGAGCTAAACACAGGTGGAGGGAGGGGAAAAGGGGTGCAGAAGAGGTGATTACCACCTGGGTAGCAGTGTGTCTTCATTTAGAAGCTGCAGCCTCAATTATCTTTACTTACTCCTCCCATGGCCTTAAATCAAGGACCAGTACAGAATGAGGGTCTGCTGCTGAAGTGCATGTCTTGGGTGGGCTGGCCAAAGGTGGATGAGGGGTGAAGAGTTACTTGGGCATGCACGGTGCTGTTTCAGATTAACCTTCCTTCAAAGACTGAAGGGTAAACTGATAATAATTCAAATATGAATCAATAATTAACAGTGACAGAGAGTCTTCAGAGGAGCCCAATGTCTTTTCTGATCCATTGGCCTTGTCTGTCTTCACTGACTCCCTGGGGAGGGTGGCAGCTGTGAGTGGGGACTCCTTTCCCCATCATTGCATGGGACAAAAGAACCAGTCCTACAAATCCTTGTACTGGGTGAGAGGTGAGCTTCCCTGGTTTTGTCTGGTGCTGTCCTCCAGGACAGGGTTCCAAACCCGGTGGATAGGCACCACCGGAGGTACTGGAGAAAAACAGATTCCCACACCAGCGATATGGAGTCAACGTTTTCAGGTGTGGGGTAATTCTGTATCTTTAACAGGCTCTCCAGTGCTCCTTAGGTGACTGGTATTTGGGAGCCCTGGCACACAGGCTTGCTGTCCTAACTTTCTAAGTGGGGAGGGACTAACCCCTTACCTCAAAGAGGCGTCCCTAGCCCTTTCTCCAACCCCCATTCTTCCAGTTTTCATATTTTCAAATTCTATGACTTGTTGTAAAGGTGGTAGGAAACGCCTTTCTGGAACATCAGTGTACTCCTCTAGGGGAGGATGGACATGGAGGTAGGCATTACGGAGAGTTATAGAAGAGGAGAGGATTTCAGGCAAAGCAGTTTACCTCCCCTCTCTGAGTAGGAGCCTGCTCCTCTGTAAGGAAGGGGGACTAGGCCAGAGGATGACTCAGATCCCCTTCCTCTCACACTCAGGGATTCTCTGGTTTTCAGGCCAATGTCTCCTCCCCACATAGCCTGACATCAGGAAAGGTTTTTTCCTTCTAGGAAAGGAAAAAAATTGGGGCATCCTCCGCCTCACTCTCACCTACATACCCTTTTCTTCCATTCAATCTCCCCTTCTCTCTCCCATTGAGGCAGAGGTAGAGTCTGGAAGCGGGTCACCTATCCTCTGCCCATTAAAGCCCACAAAAATGATCTACTCTGGGCTGTTCAGAGCTCTGGCTTATTTTCTGCTTTAATGTAGTCCTTTCTTCCCAGGCTGGAGAATTTCTTTTGGCTTCCTACTCCGTGTTTGACCCCCAGGTGGCCCTTCTCAATTTATTGAATATAAACTATGCTCTCAGAGGTGAATATTTCTACCTTTCTTGATCTTTATGATCTTATCACCCTCAGATCAAAATGCAGGACATTCTCTTAATGGGTCTTATGTACCAGAGTTCTCAGCCACCTCAAGTTATTAGGAAGAGTTAATTGGCAAGTTGCTATGTCTTTTACACTGGTTCACCAGTGCCAGTAAAATTTATGAATTACATCCTAGGGAGAAGTCAAAGATGACTCCAAGGTATTTGTCCTCACACAACAAAGTTGCTATTTACAAATTACCAAAGAATGACATCTGCTGTAGCCTAATGAAGCATGGTCTTTAGGAGAAAAGCTGGCATTATGGACGTGATTACATTGAATTCAATTCAGGAGCTATCTACTGATGGCCACCGTGCTCCTGCCGTGGTGCTGGGCACTGACACTGGGAGGTACCAAGAGGCAGAAGACACAGACCTGTCCGCAGGGGAGCTCACTTTGAAGAAAGGCATACTCCATCACATCAGTAATGGTCAGTTTGAGGGTATTTGTACCTGAAACATGCTAAGGAGAAAAGCATAGTTGAAAGAACCTTTAAAAGTTGAACACTCTAAAATTTAACTCTCTCCTGTGGCTGAGTTAGGCAATAGGTATGCAGTGTCTGGTTCTTACCCAGTATATTGGGATATATTTCCTTCCCTTCTTTTAAAAATTATGTTTCTATTATCTAGTACTATGCACAAAGGGTGGGAGTCTTTTCAGTATTTTTATGAGGACATAGCTTGGTGCAAGCCTTACACAGGACAGGCATTTGATGCTGATAAATTCCATTTTTTTAATATCAACCTTGTCAATAGACAAAGATAAAGAGGTTTGTGTTTGGGAGCAGGAGGTTAAGGAATCTGAGTGTTTATGCCAAATTAACTGATTCCCTAAATCATTCCTTGATTCAAGTATTGGTACTTTGATATAGTGGCTGACAGACTAATGATTAATTCATTTATTTATTCAATAAACACCAATGGATTTGCTTATCTAAGTTCTTATTCAAGAAAATCAAGCTAAACGTTTTTCTTCCTTCTAGTTTCTCTTTTCTTGGTTTCCTTCCAAAGCAATTAAGAGGAGGTAGAGAGCAACAAGGGGGAAGATGTCAAGTCTGACTCCCCTGGGATGCACACTGTTGGCAGTGCCTGTCCCTAGAGATGAGGGCCTTGAGCGTGGAGAGAGAGAGATGGCAGCGTCTTCTGGGAATCTGACTTTCTCTCCTTTTTTTGTCCTCTTGCTCTTTCCTTGTTTCTTTTTCATTCCCCGAGGTTTTTAGCTGTGGGGTGGGTGGCCTGGTGGCATCAGCTGCTCAGTGTGCCCTGCGGGTTCCTCGGACCTGGTATCTTATCCTGCCCCCTTCCCCAATAATCCAGGGAGTTAAAAATTTCAGATGCTCCTGTCTCCTGAGATCCTTTTTAATTCTATTTCATTTCTTTTAACCTTTATTAAGACAAACATTGAGGCGAGAACAGTCTAACTCTCACTAGAGACACTCTTCATTTTGATATTAAAAAACAAAACAAAAGAAAACCTAAACCCATACAACCTGAGGCCTGAAAGAGAGAGAGGAGAGAAAAAAAGAAAAAGAATATCCTAGAGATATTTTTACCTTCAAAGATCCATCACTCATTATTGCATATCACAGACATGTCTGCAATCTCATCTTCTTACAATTCTCCATGAAATAAGTGTAAATGGAAAATAATACCCCATTTTGAAAGTTCAACAAAATGTCTTTATCTACCAAATGTAGCCCCAGCTGTCTCATTTTCAGAAACAAAGCCTTATTTTAAATAGCAGCTCGCCACACAAATAAACACCAGCAGCTCCATCCAGTTCCACAGGCGAGGCTGCTCAGCACCCTCTGTGATGACCCATCTCCCAGTCAACACAGGATGGACTTCCGTGCAGGCCAAACACCCCAGCTCCAGCAGCTCACAGGGGTCCTTCCTTTCGAGGAGGGAGAAATGGTAGAATTCTCTGACATTTAAAGCCACCTCTCCCTCATCACGTGGGAGGGTTACCTGGGTTACCAGCTCCCTCTGGCATTTCATCCCTCTCCAGACCAGAGCATGTCACTCTTTGCATGGGAAGAGGTGGTAAAGAGAAGGTTCTTTTAGCACCTGATTGCCACTGTGATATACAAATAACATGTAACAGTAGTCTTGCTTTCCATTCCCCACCTTGCGAATGGAAATATGCTGAGAAGCACAAAAGGGAAAAAGCTCACACTTAAAGGGTTTAACCCCCTTTCACTAATTAGCTCTATGCCACTGAGCAAATACTTGAGACTCTCATGTCCTCAGTTTCTTCCAGGTTCACCTCCATGGCAATTTAGATGTCCAATAGGAATTCCATATAGCATGACCCAAACTCTTATTCTCCCTCCTTCCTCCAGTTTCTCTGCCTCAGTTAAAAGCAACTCCATTTGTCCAGCTGCTCAAGTTAAAACAAAAACAAAATGTGACTCCTCTCTTTTGCTTCCACCCCACATTTCACCTAACTATAAAACCTGTTGGTTCCACCTTCACCCATGACCAGAGTCAGATCCATTCTCCCCATCAACACCATCCTGTGCTTAGCTGTAACAACTGGTATTACTCCAAACTGCACTTACACTGATGCTGATGTGGCAGCAGAGTAGGGTAGGGAAATTACAGAATCTGGAGCCAACCTGCCCCCACTCAAAACCTGGCTCTGTCATTTCACATCTGTGTGAATGAGGTGAGTTACTTATAATGCCTCTGTGCTTTTGTTTTTTCATCTGTAAAATGGAAACAATAATAGACTCAACTTCATAAGGTTGTATAATGACTAATTTAGATTCATAAAGAACTTAAAATGGTACCTGGCATATCTTAAGTGCTAAGTAAGCGTAAGTTGTTATTGGTGATATTATTCTCAATACAGTATCAGAATGATCCTGTTAAAATATAAATCTGCACATGTTACTCCTCTGTTCAGAACCTTCCAGAGCCTCCCTCATACAAGAAGCCATGTGAGTGGATCTCCTATTTACATTCTGTTCCAGGCACATGTAACTTGCACATTCTGGCACACACTAGGCCGTTTCTACCTCAGGGCCTTCTCACCTGTTTCCTCTGCCTGGAGGGCACTTCCCCAGAGAGTCTCAAGGTTTGCTCCCTCACTTCATTCAGATATCATCTTCTCCGTGAGGTCATCTCTGTCTACCCAATTTAAAATGAAGTCCAAATACTCTCCATTCTTTTTTTCAGCTTTATTTTGCTCCCCAGCACTTATAACTACCTAATATGCTATATATTGTTCGTATTTATTTTGTTTACTATCGGCCTCTTTCCATTAGACTGTAAACCCCATCAGTATAGATTTTTTTGTCTATTTGTTCAGTGATAGATTCCTAAATCTGGAGTGGTACCTGGCACATAATGGATGTTCAGTAAATATTTGTTCAATGGATGAATATAAAAACAGTTAAACCTGATGATCTTGAGGATCTCTTCTTTTAGGTTAATATTCCATGATTGTTTAATGTACCTTCTTACCTGTGGGACAGAGATGTTTGCAGGTATACTATCTAAAAAATGTTAAATGACTTTTAAGAGACACAGGCAAATGGGTGGAGAGTCAGTTCTGGGACCTAGGTTTTGGGACACTGAATTCAGATCTCTTCCTTTTGTTCTGTGCTTCCTGCTAACACTGGATTTGACCTAGGTACATTTGCTAAATGAATGGGTGGATAGATGAACAAATGAATCCCCCTCCACTTTGGGAAGTGGGCAAGAGGTGTTAAAACTAGCCTTGTCTGAGGGGAAGCCTGGAGTCTGCTTTGACAACATAAGGCTGACCCAGAGCTCAGCCAGAGAGGAAGGGTCCATCAGTACTTGTCTGCCCATGAATCACCCCTGGTGATTCAGGAGCTGGGAGGCCTGTCAGGGGAATCTCAAATGGAACTGGTGTATGAAGGTGTCACTCTCTCCAAGCTGTTTGTCGGAAGTGATACTGCAGGAGATCAACAGGTAGCCAGTGGACAAATAGGCTGATCACAGGCTCACAGAGATGCTTGGAGGCCCCTGTTGCATGGCAGACTCAGGTAAGCCTCTGAAAAGGCTTTTGCAGAGCTTGTTCAACATTGTGACAGCTGAGCACAAGCAATGTTGGAGTGAAACAGTAGTGATCCCTTCTCGGACCTCACAGTTCACTTAGAGTGGAGATATTTTTTATTTTTCTCAGATTTCTTTCTTTATTTATTTATTCTTCCTTTTCAGAGGGCCAGCTGGACTGCCCCACATTATCTTTCATGAAGTCCCTATGAATGGGGCCAGTAGGCTGTACAAAGAGTGTAGATTGGCCAGAACACAGCCTGCCACTGGGCCAAGGGTGTGGGGACTATGCGTTACATCTTTTTAGACCCACATTAACCTGCTCTTCACCTCCTTTCAACATAAGAACAATGACTAATGGTTACTGAGCATTTACTTCATGCTAAGCCATTAACACACTTTAGCTTATTTCATCTTCACAGCAGCCAAATGAGGTAGCAGTTATATTTCCCATATTATAGTTGAGACTCTAAAGGTAAAATCATTTGTTTGGGTCCTAGGGCTAGACATGGCTAAACCAGCATTGCAGTCCAGGCATCTGTCATGCAATGACTTATTCTGAACCCCCAAGTGTCATTCCATGGACTCTCAGAACCAGGCCTCCTCCTACCACTTAGCCAGATCTTTGAAGCCCATCACTGGCAGGCACTTCTCCATTATCTTCCATTCTCCTAACACAGATATTCTGCTTAATCCAAAGCCATATTCCTTCTAATTCCCATTCCTGTGAGTTTCTTAAAGATCTTGTTGTCTTTGTACCTCAGAGCTAAGCACAGTGCCTGGACCAGTCAGGGTTAAACAAATGTTTGTTGAGTAAAGGAATGACTTGCTTAGACTTCATCTCTATGCCTCGTACCTCTTTTCTCCATGCCAGATTTTTCTCCATGCCTATTGTTCAACCATATCTCTCCCTGCTTTCAAAGCTAAATGTAATACTTGATAAATTTTCTTTTGTTAATGAGTGTACTTTGGTGCAAAATTTAAGGGGGAATTTGACAAAGTATAGTAAATGTCTTAGAAATATGTTAATCCTTCAATTCAGTAATTTTATTTCTAGGAATTTACCCTAAAGAAACAATCACACATGTACGTGAAAAGATAAGTGCCAGGATATTCATTACAGCAATGTTTAAGGTGACAAAACTGGAAATCTCAGTAATGTCCAATGATAGAGGACCAGTAAAAATATTGCACATTCTCTTTTATATTTGTGCAATTGAATACTTACTAGTCATTAAAATAATGAAGATACATATATCATTGGCATAGGAAATTAAGTGAAAAAAGTAGTTTATAAAATAATACACCCAGAATAATTTGATTTTTATTAGAATGTATGAATATACATATATGCATCAAAAATGTCTAGAAGGGCATATATCAACCTATACACAGTGATTATCTTCAGATAGGAATTATGGGTAATGTTTTTCTTCTTTTCAGTTATCCATTTTCTTTTCTGCAAAACACATGTTTAAAAAGAAAGAAAAATGGACATTCCCTAAGAAATATTCACTGATTACTTTTATCTCTCTTAATCCTCCCCAAATCTGAGAGCCCCTTTGCTTGGTACTGTTTTAGCATGTGTGCTGGACTTAAGTGACTGTAAGGATCTAGCATTGGTCCCATAGATGAGGGTTTTCTTTCTCCTTGAAGGCTGGAGACACCTTTCAATCTATTGTAGGTTTTTTTTTTACTACAGAATTTAGCATAAAACATAGTATATTTGCCCTGGCTGGTGTGGCTCAGTGGATTGAGCACCAGACTGTGAAGCAAAGGGTCACTGGTTTGATTCCCTGTCAGGGCACATGCCTGGGTTGCAGGCCAAATCCCCAGTAGGGGGCACATGGGAGGCAACCACACATTGATGTTTTTCTCCCTCTTTCTCCCTCCCTTCCCTTCTCTCTCTCTCTCAAAAAAAAAAAAAAAGACATAGTACACAGCAGTGCTTAATTTTTTCCTTCTTCCTTATCATTTATTCCTATCAAGTAGAAAACAAAGAGTGGAATTCAGCCAGTCCTTAGGGAAGAAGGGGGATAGAGTGGGGGTTGTGGGCAGTAATGCAGCCATTTCCCCAGGGCTGGGCAAAGGCCCAAATTAGTCCATGAAGCCAAAGACAATAAATACTTCAGGGACCTCTGAGGTCAGGGTCCTGGCTTCCTCCAGCTGACACCCTGACCTGAATAATGGGCCACAGGCATTTGTGATTCATGCAGACACTGTTTGAACTCCTGCCAGCTTTTCCTGAAGAGGCTCCACAGTTGGACCTGGATAGTCCTGAAAATATGGCCCCTCAGGGCATCCTGGGTCTCTCTCTGGGGAGCTGGGTGGGCCAGAGCCCTGTGGGGGTTCTGAGAATAGGTTGGAGACACATGGTTGCCTTAGCCTTCCTCTATCTTTGCAGCTGAAGCCCCAGGGAGAAATCTACAGCCATTATGCAACCAGACAGAGCAAAAAGAAATGAATTTAAAGCACCAGAGGAAGACTTAGATAATAATATAGTGGGTGGCTTGGGCAGCAACTGTTGCAATAATATTACCTCCCATTTGTACAGGACTGTACTGTGCAAAAATGCTTTCACATATATTATAGTATTTGACCTGTACAACATCCTTGTGAAATAGACAGTCTTCACCTGGATTTTCAAAGGAGAAATCTGGTGCTCAGAGAGATTAATCAATTTGCCAAAAGTCACACAGCTAGTATGAGGCCAATCTCCTGATTTCACTAAGAAGATCTACCTGAGTGAATGAAAAGACAGTGTGTCTCAGTGTTAAAGACACTTCATTGGTATGTTTCAAGAATAGAGGATTCCTCACTATGTTTGGATGAAGTTTAGACAGAATCTGGCTTGGGGTTGGGGTGAGGAATAAAATGACTCATGGAGACCCCAACATCAGGCCTGGGTAGCCTGGGGGGCAAAAAGGCCATGGCTATGAGCACAGGAGTGTGGTGTTCATGCCTTCAAATACACACCCTGGTAGCACAGTGATAATGGAGACTTTGCTTCCACTTTCACACACCAGTGCATGAGGATGATGAGGTCAGCAATGAAATTCGCTGCCCAGGCTTCAGACAAGACCTTGTGGTACAGTGCGTGAGCTCATAAGGGTATATAACACGGACACAAGGAACTAGTATTGGGGGAGAGTCAGACTCTCTGGTCTTCAGAATCTCTGGAAATTGGAAAGAAAATGTCTCTGAGTTTGTTCTTGAAAGTGCAACATGGGGATGGCAGGAGACTCAGCTGGGAAAAGCCAGCAAGGAAAACAGCTGTTCTGCCCATTCTATAAAGAAGATACATTCCAGTGTTTCATTTCATCATCAGAAGGGTTCCAAAGCAAAGAACTGGCTGGGTTTTCCTCTTGCCACATCTTAAAGGTGTAGTCATTCTATCTTTGCCTTCTAAGTGCTGTGGTGAGGATTCTGCAGTTCTCTCAGCCATCAGTTATTATTTGGCATGGCTCCCTGGGACTCCTGGGTTCTGTGAGCCTCAGGAATGCAGCTCACCCACTCCACACCCTGGTCTGCATTCTCTTTGCCAGCATCCTCTTTGCCTTGTGCTCAGGACAACTTTGTTTCAAGGAGCATACTATATCCTTTGGGGGTTCATTGAGGAAGATAGGAACTACGCTAGGCATTTCTTCAGAAATGATTTTACACAGGGGATTGGTTCAGTGGAAGCAAACAATTATTACCTAGATCTGGACAAACAAAGACAAGAACCTAGAAGCTCCCAGGAGGGACCCTAAAGAGTTGAGATCCAGACCTTAAAGGAGGCAGTGCTGTTGATATACCTGGAACTTGGGAGAGGGACCCCAAGCTCAGAGCTCTAGGTAACTGTGGGCCCCACTGCTGCTAATATCTCAGGAGTTCAGAGAATCTCAGGGACTCTGAAGAGCTGGGACTCAGATTGCCTGGCTGGTGCTGGAGCCTCTGGTGGCAGGTTGGGGGGTGAGGGCTGTGATGAGGCTAGTACTGGGAGAGCAAATGAAGCTGGAGCCTGGAACCAACTGTGGCCACTGGCCAAGGGAATTCTCGGCTGAGGCCACACTGACACAAACAGCAAGTGAGTAGGAAGGGGCAAATCCATTCTCCCCTCCTCCAGCTTTTCAGTCTCCCTCTGGCTTCCCCTATTGGCACAACCAATCAGGAACCAGACAGCCAAGGAGAAGTACAATTTGCAGAGTTTCAGCCCAGCATCCCAAAGCAAAACATAGAAAGGTGGGTTTGGAGCTTAACATCAGGCATGGAGCCTTTTCCCCAGAGGATGTATTAATGGGGGAATATTTTCCAGACAGACATAAGGAATTTCAGAAGGTCATTCTGAAGGTCATATAAGAGAAGGTGTTCTCTTATAGTACATGCACTTGGCTGGCTCCTTGAGTCACCATGTCTGATCTCCCATTTTTTTTAGCTTTCTAGGATAGATCCTAAGGCTTTTATACATTGAATAAAAAAAAAAATCTGGGATGGGCACTTATGCCTCTTACCCCTTTTGGAACCATCCTGATCCTTTACCCCTTGTCCTAGACTGAACAAAGCCCAGTTCCAAGTCATAAGAAAAAGGGAGATTCAAGTGTCAAACAATAATAGCAAGATATTATCAATATAGGCCTGTGATTGTGTCATATAAAAAAATAAAATACACACCAGTTAATCAAAGCACTACAGACACTTTTAAGTAATCCCACTTTGGCTTTGCATAACTCCATATACTGCCAGCAGCGCTCTTGTCTACCACCAGAGACCATAATATACATCAAAAATTCTCCTTTAAATTTATTTTCAGTAAAGATTGGTCTTTTGAACTGCGGCAGTGGAGGCTTAAGGGTACAAAATCTCTCTTGCCTTTTTTTCTTTCTTTTTCTGTCTCCCCTGTCTTTCTCTTTGGTGGGATGGCGACTCTGGAGTGGGGGATGAGAGCAGCAGTGGGTTCCACACATCTTGTCAAACCTTCTGTCCTTTGCATGGATCAGTTCCTCTCATCTGCCACTTGATTAAGACATTAAAGCAGGAAGGTGAAGGAAGGGTGAGCAGCAGCAAGGGGGAGTGAGAAACAATTCCCCTCCATTCATCTTGGGAAAAGCCTCCAATTGCTGGGCCAAAGATGGTATTGGGCTCTCCCAGCTGCAAAAGTACAGCCTCAGTGTTTTCTCAGAACCCCAGGTTTTGTGGAATGCAGGAGACTGGCTACCAAGGGGACTGATGACACCTCACACCAATGCTGAACCCTGCTGTGCTGCCCTTACTTAGTCTGCCCAACTCATAGAGGAACTGTGGTAATTTAAGGGAAAACAGTACGTTTTAGTGGCTAAAGCTTAGTCTTAGGTTTAAATAGGGATTTATTACTGAATAGCTGTGGGTACTGATGTCAGTTTTTGTTGTTACTATTGTAAAATACATGTAACATAAAATTTACCATTTTAAGTGTACAGTTTGATGGCATCAGGTACATTCACACTGTTGTGCTACAATCACCACCATCCATCCTCAGAGTTTTCTCACATTCCCAAACTGAAACTCTGTACCCATTAAACATTAACTCCCCATTTCCCCCTCCTCCTAGCCCCTGGGATCCATCATTTTCCTGTCTCTATAAATTTGAGTACTTTGGGTACCACATGTAAGCGAAATCATACAGTATTTCTCTTTTGTGACGAGCTTAATTCACTTAGCATCATGTCTTCAAGGTACACCCATGTTGTGACATGTGTCTCAGAGATCAGTTTTTATTGTACTGGTACTGAGAGTTGCCAGTTCATATACTCTGCTTCCTTATCTTGCCTCAAACAAAGAGTGGGCTGAGTAACATTTATTGGAGGAAAGATAAAACCATAACATATACTCTTAGGCTGGAAAGGATCTTCAATATCATCTGGCTTTTCCTTCTGGCAGTGGAGGACAACCTCACTGTCATCTCTCAGTGGGAAGGTGGGCTGACAAGAGGAGTCATTCTTCATATTTTAAAAGTAATTTACATGTTTTCCAAGATGTTTTTATCCATTACCTCACTTGTTCATAACAATTCTAATGTAGGTCCAGGCAGATGTTATTTTCCTCGTTTCACTGAAGGTGGAACCAAAGCCCAGAGGGTTGCATTGAATTTGCTCCTGACCCATTGTGTGGAGGCTCTTTTTTCCAGTCTCCTCTCCCTGCTACCATACATACCACCTGCTTTCATAGTAACCCAGGTGTGCAGACTGGTTTATATTTCACTCTTGATCCAAGTTTCACTTACCTCTTTCCTATCTTCTTGGAGTTATTACCTCAGAGTCTCAAGTCAGCTAATTGAACCTCTTAGATCATGTCTCAGAAAAGGAAAGGGGCTAGTAAGGCACTGTCAGATAGGAGCTTGGTGAAGGTAAGAGCTCAGAGCAAAGGGACCCATTGTACTAAAAAAAAGAGTCCACAGTTTCACCAAGGGAGATTCTTTCCAGCATTTGGTCTAAGTCCTTCCACAAGTATAACTTTCTTCCTTCTAGTCCTGAGATCAGTGGAAATAGATAGGAACCACAACTGTCATTTATGCTGCTAGAGACAAATTTCTCACTCATTCTCCTTTGCCTTTGGCTGAATCCCCCAGTCCTAAGCTTGCAGGGGGAAGAGAGCAGTCCATGGGCAGGGAGTTTCCTCATCATCTCTACTGGCAGCTCCAGCTGGGGTTGTGTGCTCGAGGTGCCATGAAGGTCATCCCAAGGGCTTTCTCCCCAGGGGTCTCCCAAGTGTTCAGTGAAATTTAGGAAGCACAAGTTGCCTTCTATCTGCCAGCCCCAGGGGTCAGGGGCCCCCAGATGGTTCAGGGCAGTGTGGAAAAAGGGCAAGGGGAAGTCTGTTGACTAGATCATCAGGTGAGTATAAATAAGAACTGTTCTGTTAGCTGTTCATGCCATTTTTTTAGGCCACGGGTTGGGGGGAGGTGTCTTCTGAAAGGAATGCAAACTTGCAACAAACACTCCAGCCTTATATAAATAAGCACCAGTCCTCAATAACCTCTTTAGCCAGTCCTCTGGATTCTTAAAAATGAAAACACAGGTATATTTCCTAAATATGTGTCTTGACTGGGAACTAAAGGTGTCACCATATCCCCCAGTGAAGGTGCTGAGACTATAGACTGAGTAATGAAATGGTGTGAGGTGGGATGGGAAACGGGGTAAATAATACAGTATCTGCTTCTCTGAGGACAGGGTAGCTCATGAGCAGTGCTGGTCTTCAAGCAGCCTAAAGGTGGGAACAGGTGAAAGAACCTTAGCTGGGCTCCAGCAGACTCTCTGGAAGCCCAGGTCTGAGTCTCTGGAGCATTCCTTTCAGCTGTTCCAACTGCATGTTCCTAAAAAGTCAGCACTTGTGGGAAGCATCGCCCAACTTGGACATGAGTCATGCCCACATTTTTAGGGCTGACCTCTTTGGAGGAAGGGAACCCAGCATGAAAAGGCAGGTGCTGGAAGGTGACCATGGACCTGGGGCAAAAGAAACAGAGACCCCACAGCACAGCAACCTGACAACCTGCCTCCCAGTGTGAGCAGAGGCAGGAACAGCCATCAGTACTTCCACCCCTCTCCCTTACCTGGGCAGGATCAGTGGGGCATGCAGCACCAGCAACCCTGTACCCACTGAGAAGCCACTGAAGGTGGGAGAAGGGGCAGCAAGGCAGAGGAGGAGGCTCTGCTTTTCCCTCTCTCTGGGGCTCTGGCCTTATTTTCAAGCCTACACCCAATGGTCCTGAGAGGCCACCGCAACTTCGGGTATAAATGGACAGAGGGAGTACAAAAACTCATGCTCACTCAGCCATGTGTATTTAAGTGGTTTAATAATTCATATCCCCATTTCCATACACAACCATACTTAAAGAGAGATCCCAGGAAACCTAAAAGCTTTTCTGATTGCACTGGCTCAGAATCTTCATAAAAGGTTCTCAACTGGCCTCTCAGAACTGAAGGTATCAATGCTTATGAAGAAAAACTAATAGTTCCAGCTGGTAGTCATGGAAAAGTCACTTAATATTTCTCAGTGCAAGGAGCTATACTTAATGGAACACAATGTTTTTCCCTAAGCAGCTGGAAAAAAAACCCCTTGACATCATATTAATAATGTCAAGTTTTATTGGCTCCCTCATTTGACATGATATTAAACTTTCAGACTGTCTCGACTGAGGTACAAGGTTGTTAAAATGTGGACACATTAGAGCACTACCAAATGTGGCAGGTGAGTGGAAAGAGGTGGGAAAAAGTGAGACGTGGGGCTCAGTAGACCAATCCTTCTTTGTGGGAAATCTCTGAGTACTTTACCCCTTTCCCAGTACTGTTCTTTCTCATATGAATGATGCAGGCACCGCAGGGCAGGATGGGGGTTCAAAACTATATGGCATCAGGCCACTCATTGTCCTCTGCAAGTCCACTTCTCTAGGAGGAGTAAGCAAAACATAAACATTAAGACACATAAGTATAGCACAGGTTTGCTCCGTGGCACTTCCTTGGGACAGGACACTCCTGGCTTTCTATTGTGTGATAACATCGCACAATAACAGCTGACATTACTGGTGCTATGATCTGGCTGACAGTCCTGAGTGCTTTACCATAGTAATCCTTCTCAGCTACTCTCAACAACCACGTAAGTTAGATGCTATGGTTGTCACTATAGTCCCCATTTTTTAAGAAACAAAACTGAAGAAAAGAGTTGTCCAAATCTCAGGGTTATTAAGTGACACACCGAGAATCCTATCCAACTAGGCTGCAGTTTCACGCTCTGTGCTTATCTCTCTTCATTACAAGGGGACCCGCTCTAGAAATGCCACGTGTCACATTGGCAAATACTAAGGACACCAGCCTGGCTCTTAGACCTCACCCTAGCCCCAGCACCCTCCTCTTCCCATTATCTCAGTGGGGCCTGACAAGAGAGCAGGCAGGAGCTTTCCAGCAGACAAGAGGCATTGACTTCACCTGTCAGGCGCAAAACCATAAATAACATATTTTAAGCAAAAAAACACCCAGCAATCCAATAATGCATGTCTAAAACCATTTTGATGTTGGAGAGATATAGTAATATTTTTATGCTTTGTTTAAAGAAATTGTTTCCAGAATATTTGTAGTGAAATCCCTCCAAAGAGTTTATTTTGGATGATTGATTTATAGGAATCCGGCTCATGCACCCAGAGGATAACAGTTAAATCATATCTTCTTTTCATTTATAATAAGGAACAAAATGATCATATTTTGACAAGTCTGATCATTTTGGGGGTTGAGCAGATTCCCTCAGTGGGCTCAGTTTATAGCTTGTGGAACTGAGAGAGTATTATTACGTCTCATTAAAATCAGCTGCAGCTGCTTCAGCTGGCTGCCCCAAAGAAAATGAAGTTGTTGGCAGTTTACTCTGGAATCATCTACCTACTGACTTTTAAGAAGGGACTATATCTTTAGTTGTGACTATGAAGGAAAGCCTGTTTTCCTTGGGTTTGAATTTAGAGCATACCCTTAACAAGACCCTGTCCCTCCCCCACAGAGGAGTGGCTTGCCAACTCACAGTCTTTCTTTGTCTTCTACCCCCTTGATGTAACTGCAGGCTCTGACCTTCCGACCCTATGACCCCACAGAGGCCTCCTCACAATCCTAGGCCTACTGGGAATCTGACCTGCCCAGGTGGTGGTGAGGGTGACATTTTCTGTCTTGTGCCTGCCCTCTCACTAAACCCAACCCTGGGCTTCGTAGCCCTCATTTGTTTCCAGATTCACAGCTGGCTTAGAAGCTGCCAGCATTACATTCCAAAACCCAAGTGACTGTGTCTATATTTATGCTTAGCTCCTGGGCTGGCCTTTGACTCATTCTGGGGGACTCTTGCCCAGTCTGGGAGGGTCTGCGTTTCTCCTCTCCTTCTCCTGCAAACTATGACAGAATCCCTCTCTTGGTCTCCTCCTCCAGCAGGGACCCACCCTCCACCACTCCCACTTCTTGGGGAAAAGAGAGTTCAGTCTGTGACAGCCACACAGTGAGAAGACTAGGAAAGTTCTCCTGGAACAAAACCTCGCCAAGTTCTCGGGGTCCGTGGCAGTCTCTGTAAGAGTAGTCCAGTGAAAGATCTTCCTTCTCTCATCTCCCCCTTTCATCTTCCTGAATCACCTCCCCTCGACTTATCTTCCTTTTTCTCTCCCCTCCGCCCCCCTCCTCTTTCTATTCACTATCAAGAACAGCCAATTTAGCGGGTGGCCATACAGTTCTAGCAAAGTCCCCAGGATCGGTGGCTGTGGGGAATGGCACGGCCCAAAGGGAAAATCAAAGGGGAAATGAGCATTTGGATCTTGCTGAAACTGAAGCTGAGCACCCTCTATGCATTATTCATGTGCCACATTGTCACCCCTACTCTACACTCTCCACCAAGCTACAACACAGCCCTAAATACTCTTAGCTATAAAATACTTCGCACCATGATACTGAACTACCCCCAAGCCTACAAATAGCCCAAACAGGACCATGGTCTAATTTGGCTCAGGTACAGATGTAGGCCAGGTAAGCATCATCAAACTTCAGTCACACTCCTTTGGCAAGACACTTTAGGCAGTAGGGAATGATTCTCATTTGGTGTCAAGCACTCAATACCTGAACCGAGTGTTCAAAATCCTGCACAAGCTACTGGCCTTGTTTTAATTGTTCTAAAATGAGAGTTATAGACCACAGAAAAGTCATATTCCATACCTAAAACTCGGAGCTCATAATGACTTCCTTACTGGGATGCTATCTGTGAGCACAGCATTACTTTATACACACAAAACTGCATTGTAAACTGTAAAAAGCTGAATTATATAAAAGCAGTTTTAAGGAAGCCTGGAGTGGGCCTTGGCTAGGTAACTCAGTTGGTTAGAGCATTGTCCCCAGTACACAAGGTTGTGTGTTCAATCTCCAGTCAGGGCACATACAAGAAATGACCAATGATTGTATGAATAAGTAGAACAACATATTGGTCTCTCTTTCTCTCTCTCTCTCTCAATCTCCTTTTCTGTCTAAAATCAATACATAAAACTTTTGAAAAAAAGAAGAAAGGCCAAAATGTATTGAGTATTCATGACATGCTGGCCATTGTGTTATGTGCACTTGCTCACTTAATCCTCACAAAAGTCCCTGTGAGATTGATACAATTATTATCCTTTTGCTTATAGATGAGGATATTGAGGAGGCCCAGAGAGATTAAGGAAAGCACACAGGTCATGAGTGACACAGCTGGGATTGCAACCTATGTCTGCCCCCACTCTTACCATTATCACAATGGATTGTTATTATTGCTATCATCATCATCATCATCATCATCATCATCATCATCATCATCATCATCATCATCATAAGTCTCAGTCTTCCCTACCATTCTGCAGTACCCATTCCATACTGGAAGCAGTTCAATCTCCTAGCTTTGCACACAAACACAAATATTGATTTACCACCACATCAAATATTCTTCCCCTCCCAGAATGTCCCTGGACTGGAAGAAATTGAGTATCCTGGGACTCTGCTCCTCCATTTGTCCCAGTTTTCCATTGACCTGAATGAGTGGGCCAGTAGTTATTTGTAAGGGTAGCTGTGAAGGGTTGATTCTAGCTTGGGATTCCTGAAACAAAGGCACTTTGGATGTGTACCACCTCCCCACCTCCTATGGACCCCAGGGCCAATCCTTTAGCCATTTTTCTTTGGAACACATCTATAGAAACTACTCCATGGGCAGGAGTAAGCCACTTTCTTCACAAGTTAGTGCAGAACTTCAGGAGAGCTAAATGTAGAGAAGAAAAGAGACCATATGTGCAACCCCTTTGATGGAGCCAATGACAGATCTTTCCAGAGGATTACAGTGACATGACACTTAGCCTTCCTCTCCTCATGGGTATGGGTTTGGAATAATTACCCAGGGCAGACTCACTCAAAAAGGCAGTAAGCTGGCTAAGGCTCTTAGAAGGCAGGCCTGATGACATTGTTATGTATCTATCCCAAAGCTCAGAACACAGCAGGGATGGGTATTAGCTGTTATCTGATTCTGTTAGCAGAGAGTTTTTAGCAAGTCCAAAGAGCCAGTCCCCAAATTTCCTCAGGGAAACACTAAGCTTAGATACACGCAGAGGGGTCCTTGTGTGGAATTCTGCCCCTAGAAATTGTCCTGGGTGCTTACTCTATGCATGCAGAGGTGAAGGCAGAAGTGCCAAAACACCTTCTAAGCCTCATGTTGCTATAGGGTTCTGGAAGATTAGGTTACAGACTCTGGGAGAATAAGTGACTTCCCTTCTCTTAAACTTGAGCCACAGATTCTCTGTCCTCTGAGAACCTTTAACATACACCCAGTCAGACAATGGTTTCTGCTGTTGAAATTTTCACCTGCAGCTTTGCTGGGGGCTGTTGAGGTAGATGATGAATGGCTGGATAGGAGGGAGTGAGGAAGAGCCATTTCTGTGACAAGGCTCAGGGTCCAAGGCAGGAAGATGTGAAGGTGGACAGAAGAGGCTATTTTTTCCAATCAGCAGAGGTTCAAATGGCAGCAGGAAGGACTAAACTTATCTGTAAAGAAGAACTTGCTTCGTTTTGGAGGTAAGCCTGGATGCCTCTAATAAATGTGTTTTACTATACTTCATTATTTATGATATTTACTGTTCTAAGAACTTTCTTATATAATTTAATCCTTCCACCTACCCTATGAGAGTGTTATGATCATCAGATTTCTATTTAATAGCTGAGGAAGCTGAGGTTCAGATATGTTAAATAACTTAACCAAGGTCAGCAGCAAGAAAAGGATAGAGCCAGAGATTAGAGCCATGCAACCTGATGCCGTAGCCTGGGCTCGTGCTTCCAAGCTGCCTCCCTGGAAAGAGGTAAGACATGCTGAAGCTAGCTCTCTCTATCTGGCTGGGTGGGGCACACACCCAGGACACAGGGAGCTGAGTGAGAGGACTTTGTGGGTTTGTGAACCTTGAAAGAGTGTGGGGATTCTCAGTGGCAGTGAACCTGGCATTCTCATTTATGGCTCACTCCTTATCTCCCTTCCCACACAGTTTTGTCGTGCTCCACGCCTCCCAGGAGCTGAGGGGAGAGTGGAAATGAGGATGAGGGATCCCTGTGAGGGTTGACTTTGGCCCAGGAGGCCTCTGCTCTCATCTGCTTTGCGAGTTGCCTGACTCACACCTGTTGAGTTAGGCCATCCACTGCCAAGTGGTTCCAAGGGGGTCACTCACCCTTTCCATCCAACCCCCGTCCTGATCTGAGTTATCTTACGTAAGTGGTGCCCCCAGCCTCTGCAGCTCTGACGTTCTTGCTCTGCTCTGCAGCTTAGCCAGTTTTTATCTGGCCCAAAAGGACTTGTCAGTTTCAAGAGCACCCCCTACCCTGCCCTGATCTTTTAATAAACATTTCCTATGTTATCAAAATATTTCTTAATTCATTCCCTTCTGTCCCTGAAAATCTAAATCCTATTTAAGTTAATGCCCTTCATTTTCATTTATAAAGACAGCTACAAAATAATTATTTCCTATCTCCGTGGCTTCCTTATCTCTTGTCCTAATAATGCCTTCAGCAGATGAACATTTCCAGTCATTTGAAACAGAGTGTTTGTTTTTGTTCTTTAAAGAAGAAAAATAAAATGCTTTCGTGGGCTTTGTCTCATCTCTCTTTTCTCTTTCAGCCTTTCTTGGTCCCCTTCCTCTCTTCCTGTCTACCTCTGCCTGGGTACCTCCCTCCCTCTTCTTTCCCCCCTCCTGCTGTCCCTGCCCTTGCCAGCCTGGCTGGCTCCTCTTATTTTTGGTTGGTGCTGCGGTCTTTCCACAGCCTCACATCCGAATTTCATCAGTCCCTGAGCCTCCTTTGAGTCCCCCCCAGCTAGTAAAATTGGTTTGGATGAACAGATACAGTGTCAAAAAGAAACATTCTTTGGTTTCCTCTCATGAAAACTAGTGAGCAGAGAATTCACAGTTCTCTTCTCCAGGCATCTCTTTGAAGTATTTGATTGAAAGGAGAGGGGATGAAAAGGGGTGGGGAGATACTGGTGGGCTTAAGGATTCCAGGTTAAGTAGCACCTCTGAAAGCGAGGATCCAGACTTCAGGGGACCCTCTCTGCTCCTTGCCATTTGGGGTAGGGCAACATTGACTATTATTTTTGGCTGCTCTGTACCTGATCCAGTCTTTCACCTTCCTCTCTTTTATTTTGAAATAAAATTCAACACACAGTTGAAGTCTGCAGTTTGGGAGAAAGTCATTAATGGAAGCAGGGTTTTAAGGGGATTAGTTTAGTCTCAGCAAAGAGTTGTTCAAACTGAACAGTTGGTTCTTGTCAAGTACCTTCTGCATGCCAACCACAAAAGTGGTCTCATTTATTGTTCACAACCACTGTGTAACTTAGGTGCTGTTGTTTCCCTATTTCTTCCATGAGGAAAGAGTTTTAGAGTAACTAACTGGCTCACGATCCTCAGCCTGCAATGGTACAGCTGGACTTAGAACCCAGGTCTTAGAACTCTACAGCCTGTCCTCACAACTAAGTGAGTCTTCCTTCATGCTCCTCATTCTCTCCCCCTCACCTCAGCCTTCAAGAGAAGAATGTTACTGTCAGTCCTCCAGGTTTAAAGTCTTTGTCCCACCATGAAGGAACTCTGAAGGGCTCTTTTGTGAAGGTATCCAACCATTGAACCCTGAACTCCTTTATCATTTGTAGGGAATGCAGGTTATGAGACACAAGGGAAAAATTTCTGGAAGCATGATGCTAAGGAGAGGTCAAGGATTCCTGGATGGGCACCTTGTACTGTCTCTAAATCAAACACCTTGATTTTACAATCAAGGAAACTGAGGCCTAGGAAGGAGTGGGTCTAAACCTTGCCTTCACTGGTTTCAGCAGCTAAAACACACTGATTAGCCACAGCCCCAGAGGGCTGCACTTTGTCTTCTGGAGGAACATGTGAAGCCACATGGGGACTAGCTAAGGGAGGCCAGGGAGCTGGCACCGCCCTCTGTAAAACCCAGACTTAGGGATTTGGGAGGCCAGCAGTGGCCATAACCTATGGGTAAAGAAGGAACAATCATGAGGCCAGCACTCCTAGACAACCAAACTCTGACAACTACCTTCAGCTCCTAAGAGCAGTCTCATTTTGGTTAGTGGCTAGGGCTGACAAAGCAGTGCTGTCCTTCTTCTGGCTCCCTGGGGGACCAGTGACCTGGTTGCCCAGAAACCGTATAAAATTATCAATACAATCTTTGTGCAGTTCAGGCCAGAGGGCAGAAAGGATAACACCACCAAGGAGGTCCCATAGCTGAAGACTATTCCAAAGCAGTGTTAATCGAGCAACTGTTCAATAGAATGGGTCCCCTGCACTCAAATCTGAGCCAGTTGAGATAACATCTTCCAACTGATGTTTAAAGGGTGGTAAGTAGCCTTCCTCCTCCTTGTCCCATAGACTACCATTAGAACTATTCTATTGCTCCTAGAAAGTACCTCTAAAAATAGACATATATAACTAGCAAAGAGAAGCATATGAAACCACCAGTATAACTGGTTTGAACTGGGGCCATGAGCAATGGGGCTCAGGACAAGTGTGTTTTGGTGGGTGTGTGAGTTGCTAGTGATGGGAAAGATGGGTTTTGAAATGATCTGAGAATTAATGACCTCCCTGGGGGTTCAGGACCTTGGAGGAGGGAAGAATGGGAGAAGGCTTGAGGAGGGGAGGGACAACCCTACAAAGTGGCTTCCTTAATGCAAGGGGAACTGCCATTCTCACATTGTTCCTGACAGTGGCTCTGGGCTGATGGAAGGTGCCGCATGGTCTAGAGGCAAGGACAAATGATGTGGGAGTTACCAGCACTGGGTTCTGGTCCCAGAGATGCTTGCCTAAACTTCAGTTTCCAGTCCCATAAAATTAGGGTGTGTGGCTGGCTATCAGTATTATCTAAACTTCAATTTATTCTAGTACTATTTTTATGAATTTTGTCAGATCTTCAAATATTTTTCTTTCAATTGGCTTACTTTTAAAATTTGTCATTACTCTAAACATACTAACTGTAATACATGGGTTTGGTGTGCATGTTATAGTTTTTTTCTAATGTATGTTAAAATAAACAGAACTATTCATTTTCTTTAGGGCTCATCTGTGTATCACCTAAAATTACCTTTTGTATTCCCCTCGGAGGAACTCTGGGTTAACTGATGGCAGGCCCCCTCTTCTCTGCGATGCCATGGTGTCAGGGAATACTCCTTTTCCCTTTCTAAATGGAGGCTAAGATTTTCCAAGGCTCGGAGTCCCTTTGGGGAAGGAGAACAAGATCTGTATGTTTCACAAGTGCTGAAGGCAGATTCTGAGAGGAATGACAAAGTCAGTGCTAATTGCAGCCAATTACTCTATCAGGTGGTGCTGGGAAGGAAATGACTTCAAGTCTAGAGTTGTCTTGGAAAGAATTACCATACTGGTAAATAATTTTGACTCAAATAATTTTTAAAGCTAAAATTTGCTACAAGTACTTAGATAATAAGAAAACATCAATGCCTTCATTACAGCTTAATAAGGCAGTTTTGTAATTAATAACCCACCAGTCACACCTGTAATTTTGTGTATGAAGAAGGAGAAGCATTAACTGTATTTTTTTTCTTTTTTGGAAGAGCAGAATTGTTTCCTCTCAGCCCCCTGGGGCCTGAGAGTATGCGCTGCAAGGTGTCTGGGTTATTCCAATTCTTCACTTATCAAAGGAACAAAAATTCTTCAAGGTTGACTGTAGTGTATATCTCCAGCTGGCCCTCTAATTCCTTCTGTGTCTTTTCCTGGTCATGAGAAAGTGATTTGTTTCTTTTTTTTCCTCTGTGCCTCAGTTGTATCATCTGTTAAATGAATATGAAGTGAAGTGGCCCGAGAACTGTTATGCTGAAGCACTATATGTGTGTGTGTGTATGCTGAGCCACTGCTGCGCGTTTAAGCAAATATTGACACTAAATTATTGTACTTGGAATAATTTTATTAATTTATCATTGAATTCACTCTCATTCAGTAAGTAGCTATTAAACACTATCATTCATCATCCAGCCCATCCACCCATTTATCCATTGATCTACATTTTTGACAAGTATTTATCACTTATATGCTATACCCTGAGGGACATACAAAAGCATGTAAAAGAGTTTCCACCTTCCAAGACCTTGAAATCTCTTTGTCAAGAAGATATCGACAAGTGATACTTAAGTAACAATACCCCCTGCAGGAGCCAATGATATTATGAGTGAAGAAAGTGTAAATATTCTAAGAAGTAATTGTTTTAAGAATTCAGAGAGAAAGAGAAAGACATCTTAGTAGGGTAGTGGATTAAAAAAAAGTATTTGAGGAGGAGGGGAGACTTGGGCAGGGTATTAAAGGATGAAGTGCATTTGGGTTGGCAGAGAAGATAGTAAAGGGTAAAAATGAGCATTTTAGATAATGAGCTCTGCCATCTATTTGCTGTGAAACTTCTGGCAAATCTCTTAACTACACTGGTCGTCGATATTTTCCTCTGTAAGATGGGTAATTGGACTGGTTGTTCTAAAATTTTATGATCTTGTGAAAATCTAGACAGGGCGAGGGGCATTAGTGATTTCAGTGTGGAGGCAGGAGAAGAGTTTAATGACCTTTGAAAGACCTTGTTTGATTTACCCAGTGAGACTGTTCTGCATCAGAAAGAATGGGCTCTGTTTGAACTGAGAGCCATAGCCTGGAGGTCTGATCTGAATTCCCTTTTCCTGGACTGGAAGAAACGCAGTCTTACTTACCAAATTGCCAACAACCACCTTTAGCAAATACAGTACCCTGCTTGATGCAGCATTTGGAGAAATTTTTCCATGAAAACAGAGGATTTTCTTAATTATTCAGCACTCTCATGCATTTAAAAATACTGTCCACTCTCTAACTAGCTGTCTTTTTAACAAAAGCTTCTTGGCTTCCTAGGAGCTTGGTCTGCATTGTTTAAAGCTTCCTTATACAGAACTCAGGCTAAACATAATCCCAGGTGTCCCTGGGCTTAGAGAGAAACTTCCTGGGTAGAAAGGGGTGTCTAAATTTCTTTTCTGCAGTGATTGGAGAAAGGCACCTCCAAACTCCTTAGGAACTGGTATAGGCAGAGTGTGGATAAGACAAGGTCATTTGGCCCAAGTGTAGAAGTTGAGTTTTAGGGGATTAGAGAAGTCTCTCTCTACACTGTCTCTTGATCCAGTTTTATTTACCCAGTCACCTAATATCCATTCATCTCACCAGACAGCTAACATATATTCATTATCTACTCAGTGCCCTATACTGCTCTAGCTCCTAAGACCCCTATGTATAGAGAAGAATCAGTAGGACAATGTTCACGGGAAATTGGTGATTTTTCTAGTGGCCTAGCTGTCACGCTTAACCTGGCAGTTTCTGCCTTGCCCAAATTTCGTATCTTTGATTTCTTTCTTTTTAGTTGCATGACATTTAGGAGTGTTTGGCTCAACTGATGGAGGCCATCCACCTTGAGGAGGGGTCAGGCTCAGCTCCTAGAGAGCAGAACCATGTCTGCACTTCATGCACAGTTCAGCCCAGCACTAGATCAGCAGAAGACCAATGACTAAAGGGTTTGGATGATGAAAATGCTATTTATCCAAACAGCAGCCCACATAGATGCCAGAGTTACAGCATTTAATGCAGTCACCAGCCTACATGTGTCCCCTTAATAGTCTAGCCTGCTTCCCCAGCTCCCTCTCCCCCTTGCTGAAGTTGCCAGGAATGACAACATCAAAAGAAAGAGAGAATGCCTGAAGCTGAAATTGTGAGTCATTGTAGAGAGAAGCCAGAGAATGAGGAGGGATTGCTACTTGGCCTGTGATCTTGCTCTGGGATCTTTCCACCACTGCTCAACTTTTCTGGGGAGCTGTGTTCCTCCCATCAGGGTAGAGTCATGGATTGTATGATGGTAGTGGTTTGTGAGAAGGGGTACACATGAGGTGGGGTGGTGATGGTAAGAAATGGGATTGGCAGCCATCTCTAACCTTGGGCCGCGGAAGGCAGTTCAAGCTTTCCAATCAATGATGTGGTTTCTATAACTGGAATAAGAAAGCATTTAGGTAGGCCTCTGTTAAGTCCCCAGTCTGTTAGGACTTCCTGACTATTACGGTCCCTAAAGACACAGAGGAACTATGAAATTAGCTATGACCTTTGGTTTCTTCTGCTGAATTGGGATAAGAATACCTATCTTGCAGGCACTTTTTATGATAGGGTTTAAAGAGATAACATATATGAAGGCACCTAGCACAGTGGTTGGTACATAATAGTCATTTAGTATTTGTTGCTGGAATCTGAGTCTGAACCTGAGAGAGGGGAGGGGAGGGGAGGAAGGTTCACAAAGAAGGTGGCCTCAAGGCTGCACTATATAAACTCTGAAGAATATTTTGGCCAATAAGATGCTGCCTTTCTACCCCCCTCAAGGATAGTTCATCTTGGAAATGGCTCTTCTGATACTGACTTTAAAAGTGAAATAATTATCCTGATCCCCTTTTGGAAACAAAAAATACAGTGCAAAGAGATCACTACTGTCTTCCCCAGATTCCAGGATTTGCTCATGCCCAGAGCCAGGAGGCCCGGAGGTCTCAGGAGGTCTCATGGGCCACTGACACTGAGCCCTGGGCATGAGCTATGGTTTCTGAACAGATGGTAGGAAATAAAAGCCTAGTATTTTGTCAATAACTGTCTGAACTCTGTATTGCTCAGCTAATTCTTTCTAATTCCCTTTTCCTTTCTTATATCAAAGGTGAGGGGGCAGAGAATTTTCACTAAGGGCAAAAGATTAAAGAATAGTCTAACACTACAAATGCAAGGCGATAAGATAGACATTGGCAAGAACTTCCAAAGAGAAAAGAAGCACTTAAAATTGGGCTGGATAGCCAGGGTCAGTGCTAGATTTTTCTTCAGGTATCTTCAAGAATGGGAGAGATTACCAACTATAGTAAGTTTTCACCTACTGTTGTCCATAGATTCTACAACTCTCAGGGAAATGATGTATAAGGAAACCAATTTTACCACAGGCTAACTGATATAAACAAGAGTTAAATTCCTATGGCATCACATCAACTTTATAAAGACATAAATGAAACAACGTTATTTGAGAATATGCTATAATATCTACCTAATTCAGGAATGTCATAAGATCACCTTGTAAGATTTCTTCCAGATTCTCTAGAGACAAGGCTGGGAAGCAGCTGTCATGCTTAACTTTTGAAGATGCTGAGTGTGGTTGGGGTCAGATGCAGTCCCTTAAAAGGGTATGTTTCCTTTCTGCTGCCATTTGGTAAAGGAAGGCACTGGGCTGGGACTCATCTGACAAGTAGGGTCAGTAAAATGGCAGTTGTTGATCCCAGGTGGCCAGAAAGGCTCTCAGTGAAGGTAAACAGATGTGGTGACAGATCGAGAGGTGAGGGGTCACTCCATTAGGAGGCTGTCAAGGCCAGCTGTCTCCTGGAGAGTCTGGAGAGGCAATGCATGTGTGGTTGGCCTCCATCTAAGGATGAGAATGAGGGGTGAGGGACAAAGGACAAGAGCAACAGGATGGAGGAAGGGGACCCCAGCAAGAGCAGAAAGGGTCATCTCTACCCCAGGCACTATTCCCGCTTGAGGCATGGATACTGCTAGCTTTGGGGAGGTATGCCTTGTACTGCAATTCTGCCAAATGGAATTGAGTGGTTGGCTAAAGAAACTCTATTGACTCATTTGCATGTGGTTTTGCATTTCATCTGCATGCTATTTACTTAATGTCAGATGCATACAATTTCCCAGATCCTGCTTATTATCCTCCCGACCCTCACCAAGCTCCTTCATCTCCTTCCTTTCTCAACACCTCTGCCCCTATACTTTTTCTCCCCAATTTGTGCTCTTCTTCCTCCAAAGTAGTAGGAGAGCACAGGTTTCAGAGCTGGGTAGACCTGCCCTCTAATCTAACATACTCTGTTTATCTATCTTGACCTTCAGCAAATCTGAAATCTTTCTTATTCCCATCTATAAAATGGTAGCAGTGATACCTAAGTCTTAGAATTATTGCAAAGAATACATTAAATAGCAAAAAAAGCACCTGACCCTATAGTAGGACTTCAATGAGAAATAACAAACTAGTCCTGACTTTTTCTTGATGCCTTCTACTTTGATTTGGGAAAATTTTAAGGCCCTGGAGTCCCTACTTGGTGCTTTCCTTTGAATTTCTGAATAAGACAGTTGCTTCTTCAAGTTGTCCTCTTTCACAGTCATGTGTCCAAGATGCATTTAGAGCCAGGGCAGAGGGAAAGGAAACAATGTCAGCACCAGTGTTCCTCCTGTGTTTCCTGGCATCCTCCAATTGAGGGTTCTTCTCATCCACCTTCTCCAGCACCCAAAGCCTGAGGATGCCCTGCCTGCTAATCTTCAGGCAGATTCGCTTCTTCTGTAGCCTCCCTTCAGGCCTCATATCAGCCTGATACCCAAATCTTTGGGTACACTGGTATCCCTAATATGCCACCTGTCCCAGCCTGCTGAAGGTACTTGCATCAGCTTTTTTCCTCTAAACAGCATCCTGGCTTCTCTCCAGATATTAGGTTCAGAGTTTATACTTTGACAGATGAATAGTGAGAATCTCCACTCAACATCCTAATGAGTCACTTCTTCAAAACTCTCCTTCTCTCTCCTCATCACTTTCAGTCAGTCATTTTTTAAAAAAGATTTTATTTATTTTATTTTTAGAGAGGGGAAGGGATGGAAAAAGGGAGAGAAACATCAATGTGTGGTTGCCTCTTGTGTGCCCCCTACTGGGGACATGGCCTGCAACCCAGGCATGTGCCTTGACTGGAAATTGATCCAGTGACCCTTTGGTTTGCAAGCCGGCACTCAATCTACTGAGCCACATTAACCAGGACTCAGTCAGTCATTTTTGTTTTCTCTTTTTCTCTGAGGCAAGGGCAAGGGATTACATTGTAAAATAATAAGAATAGCTAACCCTCAAAGAGCATTTACTATGTGCCAAGCACTATTCTAAACACTTTATGTATATAATCTTATTTAATCCTCATGACAACCGTGTTTAGTAGCTGTCACTATTGTTCCCATTTTACAGATGAAACAAAGAACTTAACTTGTCCAGCTAGGGAGGGTGGAGCCAGGATTCTAACCTGGGCAGCCAGCTCCCAAGTCCATTCTCTCGACTCTATGTTGCTGTGGATCAACACATGGGGTGTGTGAGTAGGATGAAAAGCAGTTATTCTTTTTTAAACTTAAAGTATCTTTTAAAAAATCTGCACCTGAGGATATTTTTTTAATTGATTTTAGAGACAGAAGAAGGGGGAGAGAGGGGGAAAAAGAAAAGAAACAAAAAACAATGTGAGAAACATCAATCAATTGGTTGCCTCCTATAGGTGCCCCCACTGGGGATTGAACCCCACAACTTACATATGTGCCCTGACTGGAGATCAAACATACAATGTTTTGGTGTATGGGATGATGTTCCAACCAACTGAGCAACACTGTCAGGGCAAAAAGCAATTATTCTTGATGCTTTCCACATTTGGGGTAAAAAAGAACAGACTTGTATTGTAGTAAGTGGAATTAGGTTAGACATTCATTGGGTAGAACTGTCTGCTTTAAAGAATTAAAAGCAGAGCCATTCCTGCTGTACGCATGGGGTACAGTGGTACAAAATTGTGACTCTTGGGTCTGCAAACACCCTGTGTCTCTAACGAGGAGAGGTGGTATTTGTTGAGTAGGGATAAGATTAAGAACATCTGAAAGATGACCAGTAAATCAGTGACTCAATCAATGGATTAATCAATATTTGTTGAGTATTCTATAGAATGTACTTTAATAAGAATTTGTTGAGACTCTTCTGTGCAAGGCTGTGAGCTGGGCACAGACCAAGGTTGGGTGTGGTACCCTCCCTCCTTTCATTCTTTCAGGTTCAGAAGGCCATATAGCTTCATAATTTGGGCAGACTGACAGCAGACTCCACAGCTTTTACTTCATCCTCTTGTTCCTGCCATCACATGGTCCACATCTCTACCTGTATCTGCTAAGGTCCAAGAGTTCCTGCCTCTGGTCTGGGACAACCCCATAGCTCTGGACTTACTCTAGACTTACTCCTAAAGCTTTTGCTTGGAACCATGTTCCTGGTCACAGGCTTGTGAAGAATTCTTTTTTCAAGTTCCCTCCTCAGTCCATGGAACCTTGTCTAGTTGCTTCCTAAGAAGGTTGAGTGTTAGTTCTTTCTGATGCTATCATCTGCGCATAAGTTTACAAGGGAGTCATTCATTCACTTAGCCATTGGTTCACATATTCTATAAACACTTATTAATAGTCTCACATGTGGCAAACCCTTTGCTGGAGCCCGGGGATACAGGGATCAAAGAGTTCTGTATGTGCTTCTTCCCAAGAGCCTACTGTTAATGGAAGAGACAGACAACTCCAGAAGAAGTTCCACTGTATCCCCAGATCCATCCTGGCTTAGGGGGACAAGCTGGAAAATCTGTCCCTTGATCAGGGTCCCTCATGGAGCCTGTATTTTTAGTGTTGCTGCACTTGCCATCCATCATACCAATTAATTAATTAATTGCATTTTATTTTATATTCTAGGAGTTTGGGTATTTTGAAAGCAAACATGCAAATATATGCAAATCAGCACACAAATTTATGCAAAGACAACATGGAAATGTATCCCCAGATTTCCTGGGGGAAAAATCTAGAGGCCTTAGCCAGTCCCTCAGCAGGCTGTAGGTCCCCAAGCCTGTCCTATCTTCCCTTTTGTTTGGGTTCTTAATCTGTGCTGGGCTCCCTACCTGACCACTCTGGGGTCAGTAATGCAGGTGGGCAGTTGTCAACCTGGCTATCTATTATCCCCAAACCCTTCAGCTTCCTGAGCCACCAGAAAACTCCCTTACTCCCTGTAATCGGCTTTCATTTGAAACAACCCAGAAATTTCCTACCACTTTCCCCTATGATCAGGTCTTGTGAGTTTTAGGCTTTGGACTTGGCTTGATTAAGGAACTTAATAGAGGAGGTTGGCAATATCTGCTTGTTATTGACAAGTTAATCCAAGCCATTTTATTGACCACCTTCTGTGCTCATAGCCTTTGTTCTTGCAAGAGCTGAGAGACTACGGTTAGAGCTGGGGGTGGATTGCAGAGACGCTGTGGTTTTGCAAGCTAAGGCTGCCCAGCAGGTGTCAGAGTGATAAACAGCCTGTCTCCTGCTCTGGACAGGAAACCTCATGGAAGCAGTTTGGTGGGAGAAGGGGCTCTTAGGGCAGAGGCTGACAGGGACGGCATGAGAGGAGGATCAGCCATCAGCTTGCAGTGTCAAAATGTAGTATGGCTTTGCAGAGTCAGAGAGCAAGACAAGCCTGGCAAAGCAGGCTCAGGGAAGCCAGGGTTGGAAAGGACAGTGAGAGGGAGAGGGGGCTGAGCTGAGGGATGAGCTGGCCGCTTGCTCGAGCACTTCTTACCAGGCAGAGTGAGGACATGGCACTGTGGCCAGGTCTTTGCTTAGGCACACACATGTTTACGTGCCATTAACTTACCAACCACGGCCAGACCCTTGTGAATATGTGTAAGCCTGAAGGATTTGATTTAGGCTGAGAAAGTTCCAGAGGGTTGTTGTTGTGACTAAGAAAGGGTGTGAAGTCTCCTTCCCTTGCAAAGACTTTGAAATAAATTCGAAACCCCTTTGTTGTGTGGGAGAGGAGGTGAAGTTCTGTCTGAAGGCAGAGGGATGGACTAGATGACTTCTGGCAGTCCAAGGAGACAGAGGACAGATCTTCCCAAACAGGTTACATACAGTGTCAATTTGCCTGTCCATGAGTGGCCATACCCACAGATCCAAGTTTGGTCTCTCTTTCTCTTCTTCCTTCTGATGAAGTCTCAGCAGATCAACAGGTCCAACCATGCCCCAGTCTGAATTGGAGTTTTGTTTTAGGCTGTCACTCATGCCCTTGCCCTTTTCTGCATGGATACAGACTTCTTTCATCTCTGGGGAAGCTCCCCTTCAGGCCAGTGGTGCTGGGCAGCCTTGTTGCCATTCCAGCCAGAGCCTAGGGCTCAGCCCTCTGGAGGGGCACAGGGCAGCATTCTGGCAAGCAAGCGTGTCAGAGCAGCTCTGGCGTTTCCCTAGAACAATTCAAATTGCTTTTTTTACACCTCACTGCACTATGCCAACCCTGATTCACATTATTTGTGCACTCGCTAAGTGTACATTATCTGATCCGTCACCCTGTAAAACGTTGCAGGAGGAATCCGTGGCTCCTGTTGGCTGCTGACTGTGGGTCAGGCACAGAAGTCTCTGTACAAATATTTTTGCAAAACAGGAAGGGAGGAATAAACTCAATGCTACCACTACCAATAGCCCACCATGGTCGTGGGCTGGAAGAGAAAGTCTGTGCCTTCTATACTAATAACTCAGGCTCCCCTGGAAAGAGAGTTCAACCAGAAAGCCCCAGCAACTTTGCTTCCCATGGTCTCCTTTCTGTGTCACATTATTTAACAGGAAGAGACAAGCAGGAAGGGAAATAAGTCTTTGAACCCAGTTATGCAGATTTCCTCTGACTGCAGCTAACGGGTCCAGAGAGAGCTGGAGGCTAGATGTAGAGCTGGGGTGGGCATGTGAGGAAGAGCCAGACTGTGATTATCTCAGTTTATGCACCTGTCCTGCTCAGTTCAGGGTACTCTTAACATTGAGCAAAGACCTTGGTATCCTTCCATTCTGGGCTACCTGGGAGCTTTGCTCACTGACTGCCAGGTCCTTCTACCAACCCTTTGAGAAAGCTTATCTAGGGGAAGCCCAAGAGCTCTAGAAAATGTATGCATTCCTACTTTTAGTCAGATATCATTCTGCCTTTTGCTTCTCTCTCCTACTATGAGTTAATGGAACACTTTTTTTTTTTTGGTTATTGGAGATCTGTCCCAAATGGTACTGGGACTTTGGCAATCCATTCCACTAAAGATCAGAGCCTTAATTCTACATAGGTACAGCCAAAGTATTCTGTAGATTGGCCGGGAGGCCCTGTCCAAATTTGAAAGTGGATCCCTCTCTCTGTAGGAAGAATGTCAGATTCATTTTCACATTCAAATGACTTGCTCTGCAAGAGTCCAGATTTCCTGCCCAGTCTCAGCTCTGAGTTCAAGTCACTGCATACATAGGAGAGCACACAGAGGGTGTCATGAACCTATCCCAGGGCCTGTGAAATGGAGGCAGCAGAACAAGAAGACCTGTCCCTGCCCTGGGGTTGCTTATGATCTGGTTGGATTGACAAATAGCTCTCTTTCCCAGCTGTTCCTGATTTGGATCCAGCCCCAGGGCTCCTGAAGGGCATTTTGCAGCAATGAAGCCCAGGGGTCACCCAGCTGAGAGCCACATTTCCTTTCTGTTGGCAGGAGCCAGCAGCATCCACCTGGGAGCTCGCATCTCTCTGAAAACAAGGACTCTGATGCCTCACTGACAACTTATTTTATCAACCTTCATTCTGGGGAAAGGCAAGTTTGTGTTCCAGCTGCCATGTTGTAGCTGCAACCCCTGATGCACCATCAATTAAAAACAGCGACAATTATGCATGAGAAAAAAAAGCCACAGATAATAGGCTTCCATTGGATTAAGTAGTTATAGGAATAAAAATAATAAAACCTATACCATACTTTGGCTAATTAAACCCACTCACCATCTGATTAAGATGTGTTGTGAAACCATGGAAAAGTACGAACCACTAATTGTAAATAATCCAGCACAGGTGGGAATGATAGCATATTCCCTGGCATTGAGATAATGGATCACCATAGAGGTTAATCAGAATCATTAATAACCACTGACAAGATGGACAATACCAAACAGCTGGCACCTACTGTTGGGGTCAGGGCAGGCCATACTCCTAATAAAAATGGCTTTTCAATTCCATTCCACCCACTGAGATTAGCTGCTGAGGAGGGACAGATGTGCTGACCACTTAAGATGCCATCAGATTTGAGGTTCTACTGCAGTTCTAGATCTGCTATCTGGGCTCAAGTGAGTGGAAGAGAAATCATAACGCAGTTAAAGAACATGGAGTTAGGACCCAGCTGCCCTGCCTTGCAGGGGTGTCTGTGCCGCACCACAGTGTTTCAAGGGTAAATAGGAACTAAGCAATGGGTGCCCTGGGAAGGCAGCAAGCCTGTTATTGAGAGCTGCACTTTTCTGGCCCACCCTCCCCCAGGCTCAGGTTACCATGGGAACTAGGCCTCCCGCTGGGCTTAGCCTGGGTAGGGCCTCATTGACAGCCCAAGGCTGAGAAGCAAGGGCAAACCCAAGACATAAGCCCTGGAAGAAGCTGCTGTGGGGAGAGACATGATCATGTTCACTGCCTGGGGAGGGAAACAAGGATGTGCAGGACAGGAGTTGGCTTGTCAGAGCTCTCTCTGTGTGTCCAATGTGCATTTAGTGGCTACTCTCCAGCAGGCTCTGTCCTTTGGAGCAGCTGTGAGGACAGTACCCGGGCCTTGGCTTTTAATTAACACTAATTGGGTAAATGCTGAGATGATCTCTCTCTCCCTTCCCCTTCACTCCCTTCCCCCCACAAAGGCAACTGAGATACAGAGAGGTCAAAAAAGAGACTTTTCCAAATGGAGACAGGCAAGGATGACATGGTGTGAATACCAAGCAGCCACTGCCCATGGAAAGGGAGAGGGACATTGAGAGGTGAGGCTTCTGAGAGCATGGCAGCTTCTGGGAGTCATTGAGCAAGGAGAGGGAAGACATGGGGCAAAGTTGGGGGGATGCTGAGGTTTGGGGGCTCAGGTCAGTTTACCAATTTGGTTTCCTGGAGAAGCAGGGATGTCTTGTTCATGTGGGAAGTGATGTAGTCAGTCCTCTGGGGCTTGCTCCTTTAATAGTCCTCATCTTTGGTCCCTGAAACTCCTGGTCTACATTGGTGGGGTAGGTTCCTCTGGTAGTCTGGATGGGAGGGTAGAGACCAGCAGGCTCAGCCTATGTGCAGGGTCAAACACAACGAACACCAATGGAGAGCCTCAGGGCAAAAATGTTTTTTTTTTTCCTTTCCCTCAGGCTGTGGGTGGGAGTCATGTCTATGTCTGTCGTATGTCTCAGCTATGTCTCAGACAGGCCAAGAAGCTCATGGATTTTAGGTTTGAGGTAGTAAGTTAGTTGCAAAAAGGGTTTTGTGTTTCTCTTTATTTTTATTTTGTAAAGTTGGGTGGTGAAAAGGGAATGGCCATCCCATTTTATACATGGAAAAACTGAGGCCACGAGTGAAGTGGTCTGGGACACATTCGGTTCTATTTATTATTATTATTATTATTATTATTATTATTATTATTATTACATGTAGGCAGCCAAAGGAAGGCAAATGAAATTATTTATTACTTTCTGCCCTGAAAACCTGAGGCATGCCAGATTTTATTCCAAGTGGCTACTTTCCTGAAGAGGAGCACTATTAGGTGCCTGGAAAGGGAACTACTTTGTTTCGTTCATTTGTATTTTAGAGCAGGACAAGAACCCAAAGTGGCTGAAGTTGTAGGCAATCTACTAATAATCCATAATGTGTAGGAAAATATTGCTTTGGTTTTAAAGTTACATGAGGAATACATGCTTGTTAAAAAACTATTTAAACAGTACCGAAGGGGTTAAAGTAAAAAGTCCACAAGCCCACTCTTTCATCTCCTAGGTCCCACTAATTATCCTTTGTGAAATTTCCCATGACTGTACAAGCCTTCATGTTTATATAGATTTTCCTCAAATTAAAAAGAAACAAAACTTTAACAGTCTTTTGACTTTATGTTTTTCATTTGTCTATTACAACTTTATTATTCTTTACTGTTTACAAAGTGCTTTCATTCTCACATTAACCCGTCAAGGCACCTGGGACAGGCATTATTTTCCCAGCTGTCTGACTCAGAGAGGTTAGGTCAGCTGCCCACTGACTGTTAGGTGTCCATTTATTGTTGAAGCCACAGCTCAAACCTGGGGTTTCTGGATTCAAACCCAGTGCTTTTGCAAAAATAACAACAATAGCAAATACTAGACTTCATAATAATGATAGCTGACATTCATGTAGCCTTCACTAAGTGCCTGGGACTTTGCTATGTGTACTGCATCTATTATCTCATTGAATATCCATAACTCTATGGGATGAGCACTTTATTAACCTCCCCAGTTCACAGATGAAGAAACCAAGTCAAAGAGCTTTTTAAATAACTTGTTCAGGGTCACACCAGTAGAAACTAGTGGTGCTGAGGTTCAAACTCCAGAGTTTTCCCAGAGTCTGTATTCTCCACTTCTATACCAGACTCTCACCCTGTGCCAGGCTCTGCTAGAAGCTGTTTGTTTATATATGGTAGCTCATTTCATCCTCATAACAACACTGTATCAAGTACTGATAACAACACTGGACTACAGGACCAGTGGGATATCACCAATATCCCAATAAGTCATCTTCCAACAGGTCTGGGACACATTGAGGACTACATGACCTATCTGGATACTGAATAACTCAATCAGTGGCCCTAAAGGAGCACCCAAGTAAATCTTAGCTAGGCACACTAATAATAATATCGGCTGAGTGTTTATTCCATCCCAGATTTATGCTAAAGGCTTTCCATATACTTCTCTATTTCATAACAATCTGTGATGGAAGGGTTGTAAATCTCATATTACAGATGGAGAACCCAAGGCTCAGAGAGGTTAAATAACTTTCCCAAAGCTACACAGTAAGTGGAAGAGCCAAGACTGGACTCAGGCCTATCTGATCCTGAGGTCTGACTTTGTTTCTGTCCAGCCTATATCTTATTTTCCTGAGTGACTGCGGGCATCAGTGTCTTCTTTCCTTCCCATTCTAAGGCTTGGGATAGTGCCAGCTGAATGTCTGGGGAGAAGTAGTCAGTCTACGGTCTTAGCCTCCTGTATTCCAGAAGAATAATGGCTCCTGCTACTGATTCACTGTGATCTCAACTCTCCTAGAAATGAAAAGCCCAGACTGTTAGCATTTGTAGGTTGATTTAGCTGAACACATCACCAGGATTTGAGCATTATGCTTGCTCTTTGAACCCTTACAGCATTTAAGATGCATCTCTTGACACTTTGTATTTGCCCTGTATTACAGTCAGCTTAGTCCTTGGCATCTACCCTACTAGACTGTAGGCACTGCAGCACACCCCAAAGGATGTTGTCAAAAGCGTGCAAATAATAGGTGCTCAAAAAATGAGTCCCACAGTACCACATTAACCTGAATGTTCAGGGTTGTTCAAGGTCATATTTGTCTCGCAGAAGCTCCATGAAATATTCTTCATGAGCAGCCTGCATTTGAGGTTCCATCCCTAACTGTCCTTCCTACTCAAGATCTGTGCTGGAGAAGACAGCCTTCATGTCAGCTCTCCCCTTGGTGCTCCTGGATAGGAGGCTCACCTTGTTCCCACCGCGCCAACTGCCAGCACCTTGGCCTCCACTGCAGACAGTTACAGAGGATGTAATGGGGAAGTCCTGGTAAGAGTTCTCAGGTTTGGGCCGAGGAAGTGGCTGCCACTTTAGTTCCCCAGAATTCTCTGGGGCCGAAGTTGTGAGTTCTTCAAAGCAAGACAGCCCTTCAGAAATGCAAAGCCTGCAAGGTAATGAATAGCTATGCTTTTGTGCAAATCAAGGAACAAAAATGTGAGTGTACATGTGTATTTCTCAAAAACTGTTCTATGAGGCAGAGGCCAGATGCAACTTTTCACTGTTTATACTGGGGAGGGGGTGGGTAACATGAGGCTTAATCCCACCCACGCATGCAATGCCTTAGACCCCATGCTTTGTAGTTGTGGGGAAAGGGCAGACTGCTGTGCTGCCACAGAGGGCTCCTGTTGAATACTCGAGGACTCCCCTCTGCTGCTGACCCTTCCCGGGAGTCTTCCTGATCACTCCTCCTCCACTCCCTGCCCCTGGCAGCCACCATTCTACTGTTTGTCTCTGAATTTGACTACTCTAAGAACCTCATGCAAATAGAATCATGTGGTATTTGTTCTTATTTCACTTAGCACAATGTCCTCAAGATTCATCCATGTTGTAACATCTGTCAAAATTCCCATCCTTTTTAAGAGTGAATTATATTCCATTGTGTGTATAGACCATATTTTATTTTTCTATTCATCTGTCAATGGACACACAGGTGAGGTTTTAAGCTCCATAAGGATTGCTTCTTGACCTTTTGGCTAAGATCATGTGTAGCTCCATGAGGCTGTAGTTTTCTTCTTTTTCCATGTGCATGCACATCCATTCACATATTATATAGTCGGGATATACATGTGGAACATGTGCAGTGTACCAGGACCTTCATAAGCCTGGTCAAGGATGAGAGAAATTGAACAGTGTCCTTGCTCTTCCAGTGATCACAGACCTGGCAGGGAGCTAGTTCCCTAGTTAGGGCACAGTGAAGGCTTATAGAGGAGAGGCAGTTGATTTCTCTGGTGGAAGAGACAGGGGTGTGTATCAGGAAAGGCTTCACAGAGGATGCAATATTTCAGTTGTTTCATGACAGATCAGTAAGTGATTGGCAGGCAAATAAGCCTGGAAGGGAATTTAAATAGGAGAACAGCACAGGTGTGGGGAACAGCACTGGGTAGATGGGGGTGGGGGCACAGCATGGGTACAGGCAGTGCCAGTGGCTGGGGCATGGGGGTGGTCGAGGGGAAGGCACAAGAGAGATAAGGCTTCAGTGGCAGGAAGGGGCCAGATTAGTAAGGGGTGTTGTTTATCATACAAAGGGGCTTTCGGGTGTTGTAAAGGAGCCAAGCCCAGAAAATCTCACTGGAAACTTCCAGAGGAAAGAGGTGTTAGATCTTCTCTTGCATGGGATGGCAGACTATTTCAGGAGGCAGAGTGTTGGACAAAAATGATTTTCAAGGTTATTATACCTCTTCCGCTTGGTGATCCAAGACATAGAATCCCTGGCCTGAGGAGAATAACTGTGTCTCTAACTTGAGCCTATGTGAGGAGATGTTAGAGGTTCCAGCTGTGTTCGTTGGGGGCTGGTGCTGGCATTTGATAACTAAGGAGAACTACCCAGGTATGTGCTCGAAAAACCACAAGCTCAAAAATACCTAGACACTTTGGGCTGAAGTATTGTAGCTAAGGCAGTCATTTCTAGCTTTCAGCTAGGGAGGAAGCAGTATACCCACTGAATCTGAAACATTGTCCAACTGAACAGTTGGGAGCAACCTGGAACTCTCTGCAACTTTCCTCAGGAAAGGGGAAGAGACCTGGACTTGAGTCATGACAGTTTATCCAGATTCTGGTTCTCTCAGTCACCAGCTGTGTGACCTGGCAAAAATTGTTTGACTTCTTTAAACCCTTTATCTCATCTATAAACGAGGCATGACTAGACTTATTTTGCTTATTTTTCATTAGAAATTTAAGAATGACACAAATGAGTAAGGGAGTGTAGGTGATTATGCCTGTGAGGATTGCCATTGCTCTGAGTCCCCTCGTTTGGTGCTGACATGAGCTATGCCCTGGAGCTGACAAGTGAGGAGGGGAGAGGCTTGCTGAGTAGAAGAGAGACAAAAGTATGAAAGGACGTGAAAGAGTTGTGCTAGGGTTCCAGGGGCACAGATATGGCTGAGAAAAGCCCAGCCTTTGGGTGTTGGTAGCAGGAATTTACTCGGGGATATCCTGGTGATGGAGCCTGGACTGAGACCTCATGAAGGGTGACTCTGCCAGGACCTGTCTCTCTGGGCAGCAGTTGTAGAGATCATTGAGATTTGTTACCATGCCAGGCAACCCTGGCAACAGAGCATCAGATCTGAATTCAGAAGGAAAGCTGGAGTCCAAGCCCTGGCTTTGCCACCCCTTTGGTCTACACAACCCCTCTGTGCAGGGCTCCTCATCTGTCAGTTTGAAATAAAACCTACTTTACCTGGTGGGCATTAAATGTGAAAGTGCTGTTTAAACTATAGAGATCTAAAGAAATGTTTGCTTCTTATATTGCCCTTCCCATTCACACAGCTGGAAGATGGTACTGTCTTCCCAAAAACATCTCAGCTGTTCTCACCAATTCTGGGTCCTGGGCCCACCCATCCATCCCAGACACTTTGCTGTTTGCCAGCCTTAGCTACCCAGTATGCCTGTAAAAGCTAAGAATACATTATAAAACTGTTGTAAGGTTTTATGAGCCCTCTTTCCTTCCCAGGGACCCATCTTGGTGCTGTGAATCACATACCAGCATCTGTATGTGGGGCTCGGAGTGTGGGCACAGAGAAGGACAGAAGATGGGATGGGAGAGGTGGCTTCGTGGGGGTATTTGGAGCAGTGGGATTGTGTGGACTCAAAAGTGCTCCAGCTCTGGGTGACCTTGCCTTCTCCTGCCACTTCCATTACTTGCACCATTTGGTCTGGCCCAAGAGACAGGAAGTAAAAAGAGGAAGAGGGAGGAGAAAAAGGTATATTGGTGCAATACAAAAGTTTCGAGTCAAACAAACCTCGGTACTTCTCACCTCCTCCATCTTCTGGGCCTTAATTTTGTCATCTGCAAAATGGGGATAATTATAGTACTAAATTTACAGGACTGTTCAAATAAAATAATGGAGGCAAAGTGCCTAGCAAGATGTCTGCAATGAAGTGCTCAATACATGTTAAGTATTATTTTTGCACAGTGTTTAGTGGGTTGTGAAACGTCCAATAAATATTTTCTGAATGAATAAGTGAAATGTATGAATAAACAAATGCACAAAATGAAACAGTTCAAGAAGAGGAACAGAGAAAGCAATCTTAGCTCAAGTCACCTCCTCCATGTAACCCTCTCTGAGCCTCTCTGACTTCTGTTTTCATTACCTAAAAATTGAGGATTTGGGATTAGTTTACCTTTACTATCTCTCCCAACTCTCATATTGGAAGATTCTTGATTCATTACTTACTTCATTCCTTTACCCATTATTTAAGGAGCATCTATTCCTGCTAAGCAGTGTTCTATTTACTGTGATCAAAATGCCTGAAACCCTCCCCTGCTTGACATTTGCTTTCTAGTGGTGGCAGAAGTGAAACACATACAAAACATGTTGGATAAATAAGTTATAGAATAAGTTAGACATTGTTAAGTTCTATGGAGAACTGGAAAGCAGAGTGAGGCAATGGTGAGTGCTGGGAGAAAGGTATTCCAGTTTTAAGTAGGGAGGTCAGGTCAGGGTAGGTCTCCATCGATACAGTACTCTTGGGTCAAAGGTGGTGAAGAAGGAAGTTATGTTGATATCTAGGGAAGTCCAGATAGAGAGAACAGCCATCAAGGGGCCCTGAGGTAGGAGCTTATCTGACTTGGCAAAAGAATAGCAAGGACTACTCAACCTTATCCTCACTGAAAAAGAGAGCAGAATATGAAATGTATTCCCCTCAGCTGGCCAGGGAAACACTCCAGCTGTGGTCCATCATCCCTCTTCTGACCTATGTACCTGTAGTTTTTGGACTATAAGATGTGCCCCCCAAATTTGGGAGGAAAATGGGGATGTGTCTTATAGTCCGAATGTAGCTTACCTGGCTCACTGTGGGGTCGGGGGTGATGGCCTATGTCATTTATGTTATTAAATATTTTACTACATTTTTTTGCTTCAAAATTTTTCCCCTATTTTCCTCCTCTGAAACCTAGGTGTGTCTTATAGTCTGAAAATTTGGTGCTCTTGTTCTCCTGTCCCTAGTATCCCTATGTCTTATCCTGGCCAAGATTGTCTTGCTTGAGAATATATGGTATTGAGGAAGTTGCTTTTTAAATTGAATAATTTAAATGTTATCAATTATTCTTTTGGGTAAAAACAAGACACCTGGCCTTTGGTTGGGCAGGAAGGATTGGGCATCTTAATCCAGAAGAAAGAAGCAGATGAAGAATGTGGACAGGGCTGAGGAAAGCAAGAAAGGATAGGTGACAGAACCAGCTCCTACTAATTCTTTCTGGTGCTGGGAAGGGCACTGGCCTGAGAGTCAGACACCTGGTTCCAGCCGTGATCCAGTCAGCAGCATGCTGGGAAACCTTGCTCAAGACATCCCACTCTTGACCTCTGTTTCCTCTTCTCTATAATTTGGGGGTATTGAACTTTGAGATATGTAAAAGTCTTCAAGTCCAGAGGGCTTATGTCCATCTTTCGCACAAGACTGTAAACTCCTGGAAGTATACGTCTAACTCATCATGAATTTTCAGTATCTGTACCACAGGGGCCATGTTCATTGACTAATTGAAGGGTTTGACCTTAGTAAAGGGCTTCCCTCTGTCAGGTGGGCCTGTATTAGGAGGTAGCCTTAAGCATGAGCCTTTTGCCTGCTCTGGCCTTAGGTAACTTGCTCCACTGAGTAACCTCTTCAGCCTACAGGACCTTCTATCAAGGTATAGTTGATATATAGTTGATATAGTTGATGGAAAAATCAGTTTGTTTACTTTTCATTAATTTTTCTCAAGTGGGCTGAATGTAGGGGGAGAGGATGCTGGGAGTTGATTGGATGGATAGATAGGCCCGGGTCAGCCTCTCTTTCTTCTAGAAGCCTTCTTGGGCCAATTTACCTCTCCCTTCCCTTACTCATCTTCAGTTCAAAGCCACACCTCCACGGGCCTCTGAGCCCTCAGTACTGGGGGTCTCCAGACTTGCTTACTCTGGCCTCACTTGGATGCCTGCTGCTCTAAAGAGGGGAACCTATGTTCCTGCATGCATCTCCACACTCCTCCAGAGTGAGGCCCTGCTGGCTGCTTTCGAGGCCCGTAATTGCCCTGCTATTGATCTGTGATGGTAATTCTGAAGCAGCCATTGGTGCTCTGTGGGGGAGCCAGTGGCCAGTACTAGGGATATGGCAATTATGGAGGAATGGCTTTGACTGCCAAAGAGTCTGTGAAGTTGTAGTGGCTGTCAACTCTGCATGACACTGCCGAGGTTCTTGGGGATAGAACTACTGACCCCCATCCTCCTTAGCTGTGGCAGCAGAGAGGATAAAGAACAAGGTAGATGGTCTCACTCCTTATTCTGGCTGGTTGACAGGGTTGGAGGGGGGTGGGATTAGAAAGTGAACTCTTTATCTAGGACCTGCCAGAGTCTTTTACCATCAAAGAACGGATGCATTGCTGGTGACTTGAAAGTGACATTTCAGGCTGGTGTACCAAGTGAAGTCCCTTCCTGTGGGAAATAGCTCCAGAGGATGGGATCACATCCAAGCAGAGAGAGTGCCTGAGCTGTTGACTGAAAAAAAATGAGTGTAAAGAAGTTCATAAAAACTAGTTTCAGCACCTTACTTACATGGCCTCAGTCCCATGCAGAGAAATCACTGAAGTCCCACCAAAGGCTGGGAGAGAAAATGTGAAGATGTTGAGGCTAGAGCCTTAGGTGTTCTGGTGACAACCTGTGAGATCTCTGAGGAGTTCTTTACATCCTCTGAGTCTTGGTTAGCTTATTTGAAAATGGGAATTCCAACAGAACAGGGAAGGTGAGAGAATTATGTGAGAAAGCAGATGTGAAAATGCTTTATAAACCATAAACCACTAACGAAAGTTAGCTGCAACAGTTTTGTTCACTTTTAGCAGCTGGCAATAAGTAGCATTTCAAATCAAGATTTATAATACAAACAAGGTGTTTCTTCTTCTCTCACAGAAGCCACCATAATCTCTGCCCAGAAAGGCAATGAGCGCTTAGAACACAGGTGACAAACACAAGGCCTGTGGGCCAAATCCAGCCCTCCACCTTGTTTTATTTGCCCTGCACCTTGTTTCTAGCCGGTGGCAGTGCCAAGCTCCTTGCCCCTAGTTAAAGAGTAGTTCCATTTATACAGTCCTAAAATTACATTTAGCCCTGTGAAGACAACTGAGAGGCTGACATGGCCCCGGTGAAAATGAGTTTGACACCCCTGGCTTAGAGGGTTTGAAGAGCTCCCCAGTCTCCTCCCAACACCAGCCTGTACTCATCGCCCCTACCCTTCCATCTCCTAAGACCTTGGACAAATGACTTAACCTCTCTTAAGCAGTTAGCTCATATAGAATTACTGGAATATGCATTCTTGTTATCTTCTGCACTTCTCCATTTCTTCCCCCATCCTGTCCTAAACTTTCTCATCTTCCTGTGGACCTACATTTGTCTCCCAGAATCTTCTCTTTACTCCCTTGAGCCATGAGCCCCCTTTCTTCACATTCTTTCTAGGTTTTGGCCAGAGAGATCTATTTCTTACCCTCAAGGGATGCCCCTGAGAATTCTTTAAGCCGATGGGAGCGGGGAAAGGTCTCGATTATGCAATTATCTGATTAGCAGTAATTTTATCACTCCTGCAATTTCCTCCACAAAAGCCTCCTATAAAATAATGAGTGGGATTTTGTCTTCTTCTACCCGTCTCCCACCTTGTTGTTGTTTTGTCTGGAGTGCCTGTCATCAGAAATTTGGTCGACGCCTACATGGTCCTTGAAGAGGCGAGGAGGATGGGGAGCTGCTGGAGGCAGGACTCCTGGGGAAGGGAATCTGCCAAGTTCTCCTCAGCTCCTGCCAAACAGAGACGGCAGGAGGCAACGCGAAGGATGAGGCCACTCAGGTCTCCAAGGGACTGTCTCCGGTCTCTGTAGCAACTCCCCCTGACTGCCCGGGACCGCTAGGAATTGACACTCGGAAATACACCCGAGGCTGGAAGGGTGCAGCTAGGCTTACGCAGGACTTAGTCACTGGGGTGTAGGGGGCAGCGCTCCAGGGTACACCGGCATCGCTCGGTCTCCCCGGGCCCAGGGTTAGGGCTGGGTACCGCACTTGCTCCCCACTTCCCGTCACGTGAGCTGTGGCAACGAGGGGGCAAATATCCCCAAGGCATTGTAAAAATTCCCGGCGATTTCTTCTCCCCTTGGGCAGAGCCTGCTGTATGTTCCGGGACACTGGCCCGGTTGTGCAATCAGCGCTAGGTAACCTGCGGGGACCCGTAATTGCTCTGGAGCCACCTGGGACTTTGCAAGGTAAGCACAGCAAGCGCTCCTCCCCGCCTCTAGGTGCTCACCACACACCGGCGCAGGTCCTCGGGTAATTGACATCCTGATCAGTGGAGGGGGTGAGATGGCTGCGGGGAGGAGGGTACATGGGAGGGGGGTGCACTGGGCCAGGTGGAGCGAGCTTCAGCTCCTTGCAGCTGAGACAGCAGCGATGCGCTAATGGGACCGGGTGGGAAGGAAAAAGTGGTGGGAACTGCAGGGACTTGTGGCTGGAGAAGGGCCACCTCGTCAAGTCCCCGGGGGCAGAGGGCCTTAGGGGATAGGGGATCTCCATTTCCTTCGGGCAAGAGATGCCTCATTGATGAGCCTTGTCATCATCCTTCAAGTGTAATTTTTTTAAATTGCAAAAATCTTACAGAGCTATTAACCTCAAAAGAGTTTAACATATGGCAGACCGAGTCTCCCTCTTACCCTAATTATAAGGCTTGCAGTAATGGGGCTGTCTTTTAAGTTACAGCTGCTGCGCTTTTGGCTTTCGCTAACATTACATCCTATTAAAGAGCTACGTTAAATGCATGCAAATTGCTGGAGCGACCGCGCTCTCCCGACCAAAGAAGGGGACTGACTGCAGCTGAGGCTGCTATACTGAGGGTCAGACTTACCCTGCTGCGAGCGCCATATGATCTATCAATCAAACTCCTCTCATTAATTAACTAATTCATTAAATATCTTTATATATGAAGGCCCAGCCAGGCAGAACATGGTGTTGACAGGGACGTGTCCCATCAGCACTTACTCCTCCTCACTTTCCCTCCCCTCCCTCACAAATAACCTGATGACTAAGACAGGTCAACTTCCCAGGGTCTGCAGAGAATAGAAGCAGTCATTATCCTTGGAAACCCCTGGGGGCACCCTCCTTTGGCCACCAGTGCACAACAACCACCCCTTCCCCCACCCGGCCCCAATACACACACTCTGGCCTCCTTCTTGGTATGGTTGTAAACAGGCTGCATAGGCGTCTGGTGCCTCGTGTCCCGGTACACCTAAGGGACCGGGACTGGACTGGGCCTCGCTCATCTTGTAGCCCAAGTGACCAGCATAGGGCCCAGTACATGGCAGATGCTGTAAACATTTCTGGACTATATTGGAGTGCTTTCCTCTCTCCAGTAACTCAGCACCGAGGAAGCCTTCTTTTGCAACGCTCTTCCGGGCTGTCCAACAGGATCAGGACGGCCATGTGAGTAGATGACATCCCTGAAGAGCAATGGTGGAGGAGGGGTGGCGGTGCTGGAGGAGGGACAGGGATGGGGAGAAATGAACTTTTGAAGTTCAGAGTTAGTAAACCATACGCAGCCACAGTACTCAGACATGAAGCAAACGCTTGCAAGAAGAATAAAGCTGTGCCATTCTATGAACAAAAGAAAGACACTTTAGAATAAATGGTGAGCTTCCTCATTTATATATGTTTGTTGTATATACTTACATATATACATATACAGGGTGGTGCTGTCACCCCTGTCTCCTCTGCTGGGCTGGTTGGTCTTTGCTCTAAGTTTGGGAGGATGGAGATGACAGCATACCCCAGGATCAAAGCTGTGACTCTCAGCTCTCAGCTGGTTGACATGGCTTGGAGTGATTTTCTGTATAGAGCACCTCTGGCAGACAAAGCCAACTATCTCAAAGCAGAGTGTTTGCAAAGACCTGGGCCTTGAGCACTTGGGTACCAGAAGTGGGGATGGCATGAGCACCTCTAAGCAAGCTCCTGGAGAATACTACTCTGTCAGACTCTGGCCCCTGTTAGAGAGGTCAGTCACAGGTGAGGGCTGCAGGTCAAAATAAAGACGGCTTATGTAGTATTAGTTATAGTTCCTGCTATTCAACTTATGCAAGTTTCAGTCCACCCAAATAAAGTGAGGTGTGCAGGTAACTTTCAAAGCCTCAGAATTCCTGGGCATGATAGAGCTCACAGGATGTATTGGGGGACATGTGCCAAATCCTTTTGTTTCCCCTTTCTCCCTACTGTTCTTCGCCTCACACACTATCTTGCCCTTCTGAGATGTGGGCTAATGGACTTTGGCTGTTAGCACCTGTGATGTTGGGCACCAAGCTCACCATGGGCCTCTATAGCTTCTTCTGGCCACCTCAGTTCCCAAGAATAGTTTTGGAAGGGGGTGTGCTGTGCTAATAGGGTTTAATGGTAACCTTGGAATCAATTTTCCCTCCCAGAAGAAAATTCTCCCAGCTTAGGCTGCACAGACTGTAATAGTGAAAATGGCTCTAGATTTGAAAAATTGGCATGTTGTAGTCCAACAAGGCAATTTTTGAATTGTTCCATGCAACTTTGTGCCTGTGGATGTTATGCTGCTTGTATCCTAAAGCTACAAGATGGGGAACACTTTCCAGCCAAAAACAGCCCCAAGGTGGCTTTTTCATCTCACACCTCAGCCTGCTTTTGTTCGTGTTTTTTTTGTTGTTGTTGTTGTTCACTTGCCCTAAATCCTTGGACTTTTGACCTCTGTCTTAGCAGCTGCCAGAGCTATTGGACAAGGAGAGAGTGTCGTGGCTTCCTGTAGAGCCTTACTCCTGAGGACAAAGGGCCTGGGAAAGAGGGTTTCCTGGAGGCCATAGGTATGTGCACAGGCTGCAAGGAATGGCCAGGAGAGCCAAGGACCCCTGTTTCCAACCAGCTTTTCCTGACCACTGTCAAAGCTCAGCCTTTCTTGATGAGAAACTCAGAAGAGGAAATGTGTTTGATCGTTGTACAACATACTTGATTTTGATGAGCTGTGTTTTCTCTATTATGAAAGGCACACTGTTTTGTTTTTGTAAACATCAAAGTGCAAAGTAAGGAAGGCATCTTAGGATAAAAATGTATGATATGTATTTTAAGTAATAGAACCATAGAATGGGAGAACTGCAAGGCAGTTTACCAATTACTCAGTAAACATCCTCCCTGTACAGATGGGGAAATGGAAGTTGCCCAAAGTCACACATCTGGTTGCTGGAGAAGAACTTGCTCCCACTATACTGTGCTCCAAGCTTCTTGAGTAATGATCCAAATGACCTGTTGTTTGATTTTTCTGTTCCCCAGGGTCACAGCTCTCTTTTCCAGCTTATTCAGCTTATTCCCCCTTTCATGAGTTCTCTTAATGGTGGGCCCTATTTGCTGACTCAAGATTAGACCATGCAATATGTCCAAATGGAACATGGAACAAGTGCTAGCCTAGGGTTGACCTGCTAATTGGTCTCCCTGCTGCCCACCTTGTTCCCCTCTAATTCATTTCTCTCAATATGTCCTGTGATCTCTGTCACACCCATGGATCATCCCATTCCCTTACTTTGCTGGATACAATTCAGACTCTTTTCTGTGGCTTACCATGAGATTCATGCTATGACTTGTGCTTGTTTCTCCAGCCTCACATCTCACAACCATTTGCCATTCTCTTTATACCACCTTATCTTCACCTCATTATCCCTAGTTTCCTGAAGATATTTTCTTCATTTCCTTAAATGTGTCTCGACCTCAGTCACCTTCATATTCCTCAATTGTCTTTGCACACTCAATTATAAATCCTCCTGGAAGTCTCTTTACCCAAACCTGTTCCCCTCATTTCCATCTCCCTTCACCTGCCTAGCTCTGACTCATCTTTCTGTTTCACCTGAGACCAAGTTTCTGTTCTCAGAGCCCTGCAGTCTGGATTAGGGACTCCTCCTGTGAACTCCAATGGCACCCTTTATTTTGCCTGTGCTATCCCTTACCACTCTGTATTGCAGTGGCCTGTTGACCACTTTGAATCTTCCATTAGAATGTAAGCTCCAGGTGGGCAGGGTCATATTATGTTGACTGTTTTATACTAGCACCATGAAGACTGCCTGGTTTATGACAGGTACTCCATGAATAGTTGAATGACCCATAAAAATGAGGCTGCTACCATAAAATAACAACAGCTGATGTTTAGAGAGTGCTTCCATGTGTCAGAAATTATGCTCCGTGCTTTATGAGCATCATCTCACTTATAGTAGTTCTTTTTTTTTAATCTTCACCCAAGGATATATTTATTGATTTTAGAGAGAAAGGGAGAGAGAGAGAGGAAGAGAGAAACATTAATGTGAGAGAGGAATGTTGATTGGTTGCCTCCTGTACACACTCTGACCAGGGATCCAACCCACAATGTAGGTATGTGCCCTGACCAGGAATCGAACTTGCAACCTTTTGGTGTATGGGATGATACTCCAACCAACTGAGCCACTTGACTGGGGCAAATTTATAGTAGTTATATGACTTGAATGAGACCAGAGTCAGAGATTCTAATCCTGGCCCTGCCACCAGTTGGCCATGTGACTTTTAATGATTATCATGGTTTCCTCATCTTTAAAATTAAGGAGAGAGAAGGGGGCGAGCAGAGCTTAATTTCTCAGTTCTTTATCCTAGGCAAAGACAGAGTCAAGAGTCAGTCCATGTGGGCTTAGTGAAATCAACCCTCAGACTTGAGAGAAGCAGCAGACACAGAGGGTCAACTTTCTAGTGTGGGAGCAAGAGGAGAGGGATATGGCCCAGAGGCTGGGAAGGGCAGCAGGTTGCTGTCTCGTGCTGTGGTAGAGCTTCAAAATAGAGGAGCCTGCTGCTAGCCGAGTCATTAATGCTGGTCCCCTTGCCATCACCTCGAGCATTGTCTGATTTAAGTGTAATAGCTTGTTTGGTGGATTTTGCCTTCTATAGAAATCCCCCCAAGAGTGAAGTGCTGCATTCAGCCCAGAGAGCACAGGCCTTTGTGCGCTGAAGGCTGGGCCTCTGCTGAACGTGTTTGGAGTTGGTTATCAAAGGGGCAGATAAATTAGAGTGCAGGGCTGAAAAGAGAGAAAGAGGGGGTCCTTTCATGAGCAGGGCTGAGCATTTAGGCAGCTGAGTTGGGGCTGGGAAGCCCCAAGGCTGTCCTTCTTGCCTTTTGGCAACAGTACTGCTATAAGCAGGCCTGGCTATCCCTGGCAGAGCCTAAACTCTGAGATCCAACCAGGCCCTGGGGGGCAGAAGGAGGGGTGGCAAGTGATGTTCATAACAGAATGGCCTCCAGTGTCTAGAGGAGGGCTGCAGGGAAGCTGGTGAATACAGTACTTGCCCTCCTTGTCCCACGCTCCCTTGTAGCCCTGTTTAGATAGTTGTGTAAACCTTAATCCCGCACCCCCTGGATTTATTGAAATCATGTTCTGATGGTGCTGAAGGCTCCAAGGGGCCTCATTAGCCTTATGAATGCTATTCAGGGGCTTGGACCCTCTTCTGTTTATTGACACCACCCCCGTCTGCCTCCCTCCGGTCCCCAACATACACCTATGAACTGGTTCTCAGGACACTTTTATGGAGGGCCCTGATCAGTCAGGTCCTGGGCACTTGCATTTCTCTGTGGATTTCGCTTCTGATGTCCAGATGCAGAGGCCAAGCTGGGCACATCTGCCAGCTGATCCATAGGCAGGGCCACTTAAATAATAAGTTCCACCAAATTCCCAGGTTTTTCCTATAAGAATATCTCCAGTATCCAGTGGGTCTTTTGCACCCACCCCTCATCAGTGTCTTGAGCCCCTCATTGACAGCTTCATACCCTGTGGGATCTTAATCAACAGGATCATTCCTCAAGGAACCAGATAACCGACTTTTGATCGCCCATTAGTGACTAACTCTTAACAACAACATCTTAAGTGCATATCATTTTCCAGCTGGAAGGAACCTGAGACATCAAACTGTAGACCTATTATTAAACCTGTTTGGAGTTGCACATATTTTAAATAAGTGTCTGAAAGTTATGACATATAAAAATTTACCTGCCATTTCAAGGAGTTCATGCCCTCCAAATCTATGTGTATGTCTTGCTTTGACTGCACGTTTGAATCACGTGGGAGCTTCTGTAAAATTCCAGAGGCCTGGGCCTTAATACATAGAGTCTCTGATTCAATTGGTCCATGGTGGGTCTGGGCGTTGACGCTTTTTTCTAAAACATTCTGGGAGATTCTGATGCAACCAGTATTAAAAATCATTGCCCCAGGGCTTCTTAGACAAGCCCCTCTCCAAGATTAAGAACCTAGGTTGCGGACAGTCAATGCCCACAAAGAGAAGTTCAGAGGAAGGCACATGCTGGAGCTGTTACAGGAAAGGGTTAGACACCAAGAGCAGATTTGTCATTTTGCCCACTGTGTTTAAAATCCTTTCCTTCTTTCTCACCCCTTGAGGGGGTGGTTCCTTGGTATTGACTTAAAATAATTTACGCATACCACAGTGGGGAGAGAGCCTGGTTGCCTTGATATGCTTTTGTCATTTCAAGGAGCTCAATAAAAATTTAGTTTCAGTCTTCACTCAATGCAAGTTCTGCATAGAGGTCTTATGTTGTAAACCAGATTTCTTTTTTCATCTGGTCACCTCCAGGGAAATAGTGTATTTGAAATTCAAACAGTATTTGGACAAAGAGAATTTCTTATTATATGTGGTGGGGAAGGCCAATGGGAGGAAAGCATCGAGAAATGATTGAGTGACATTTCTATTTGCTAGTTTGACTTTTCCACCAGTGCCACCCATGTGTTGGGGAGCCAGAGAAGTTTAGCTTCCAGGTGTGGACTGAAAATGCCAAACCCCTGGAAAAAATTGCCTGGAGGACTTTTTCACCTGGAAGAGAAAGATGTGAGTGGGCTAGACACAGAGTTGAAGAGTCAATGTGACCTCGAGCTGATATCATTGGTAGCAGTGAATAAGACAGGGAAAGAATTCTGTGTTTTGCACAAGTTCTTTCTAGGAAGCAGATTGTTTGAGTTCTAGACTCTCAATGGGGAAAGTAACTCAGAAATCATCAGAGACTACCCTATTTGTTAGGTGAATCCACACTATAACATCCTGACACTGGTCAAGCATTTAAATTGATTCATACATTTAGTCATACATTTATTGGATATCCACAATGTCTGGCACTTGGCAAGGTGTGTAGGGCAATTCAGAGACTGACAGGTAATACCTGCCTTTAAGTAACTTACAGTTTTCCTGAGGACCCAAATGGCTACAATGTCAGGGAGACTTGGTACATGCTGTGAAGGCAGGAAGTTGAGGGGAAGAAAATCAACCTTGATTGCAGTCCATCAGGAGCCAGGAATTTTTCCCAAAATATTTCTTTTAATCATGATAACAACACTTGAAAATAAGTACTGTTATCATCACCCCCTTTTCATAGACAAGGAAACTGATGTTCAGAGAGGCGAGTTTATTTTCTTATGGTGGCAGAGCCAATAACAAGAGTGAGCATGTTAACCTAGCATTTTCCAGGCCAATGCAATTGTTACTATAACAATCCATTTTCATAAGATGAATTAAAAAAGCATAAAGACCAGTTTTAGGCTGGGGTCAGGGATGAGTAGGGAGGGGTGTAAGCAGGCAGAAATGGGGTGATAGATGGTACACTGAGAACAAGGCTATCCAGGCTGGATAGTGCCCTAGTGCTGGAGGGGGGCGGAAAGACAAAAAGCAGCACCTTGGACTGGAATGTGGGGGTAGAGATGACTGAGAAAGAAGGTGGGTTAGTACAGATTTTTGAAGGCACAGAAGCTGAGGAGTTAGGATTTGCAGTGGGATAAGTAGTGAGAAGCTTCTAAAAGATTTTGAGGAGAGAGGGAGAATAGTGTGATCATTGCTATTCTTGACTTAGGAATAAGAGTGGAGATTCTGAATCCTGGCTCCGTTATTTCCTAGCAGATTAGTTAAGCTTCCTGTGCCTCAGTTCTCTCATCTATAAAATGGGAATGATGAATAGTGCTTACCTCATGGTGTTGTTGTGAGCATCAGATAAGTAATGCTCACATAAGGAGTGCTTAGAATAATGCCTGGTACATAGTTAAACCCTTCCTAGATGTTGGGTACAATTTTTACCCTTTGGGAATTTAATCCTGATAATGATGTATATAGCAGAGGTTGAAGAGGAGAGAGATAGATGGTGTGGATGTTGTTAGGAGGCTATCGTAGTAGTCTGGTTAAGAGAGCCCAAAGGCTTTGTCTTGAGTGGTATCAATGGACTGGTGAGGGGGTGAGAAACAGGGGAGGTATAATCAGTGTTACTTTGCTTCTGATTGGTGGTGGGGTGCATTCAGGAGTCCTCTAAGGTCACTCTCAGCTGAGAGAAGAGCAGTGCCGGCCATGCCACTCAGGGCATGGGGAGAAGTTGTAGGCAAGTAAGGCAAAGTGAAAAGTCTGGCCTAAACCTGTGTTATTCGAGTGAGAAGCAACCACAGAGACAAAAGAAGAGAGAGGAGGGCAGTCTAGCCTTGCCCCTGGCTGCATTCTATGTGGCTGCTCTGCTTCTTTGTGCCCCTGGATCTTGGGAAGCATGTCTCCATGCTGCTCTTGTGCTCCTGTCACCTCTGAGCCCTTCTTAAGCTGCCCACACATGCTCTCTGCAGCTGCTTCCCCAAATGGCAGGGCATGATGATCCTGGGTGCCTCTCAAAGTGAGCTCTGTGTCCTGCCATTGCCTTAGGGGACTGGGTGTGAGGGGTGAGTGGGCAGGATGCCAGGCTGTGTGGACTAGGAGGAAGAGGGATCATTTGGGGCAGGGTGGTAGGGAGCAGTAGAAAACAAGTGTTATGCTTTGGGAGGACAAAACTGATAAGTGACTAGCTTTGTAGCTTAGCTTTCAATGGTTTCCCGTAGCCACAAGAGTCCCTTGATATGGGCCCAGTGCCCTTCTGAACTCCCCAGTATGAGAAGTTCAGTATGTCTGAGGACATACTGGGGGTGGTGGGAACCAGCTCACTGCCTGCTAGGGACACAGAGGGAGGCTGGATGGCCTCTCGTGAGTATGGATGCTCAGCCTGAAGCCCCAGCCCTCCATGAGCCATTCGATTTCAGCCCACCTGTTGGCCATGTTGCTGCTGCTACCACCTTTGCCATAGCTTCAGGTGATTCCCTGAGTTGTGCATCAGAGATCTAGACAAAAGAAGGCCTAAACTGAAAAGGGTGGTCTTATAACTAAATCAACAGCCTGCTGTCAACCAGCCTCTCTGCCTCCTCAGAACAGACTTCAGACAGGTTGCAACATGTCAGGCCAGGCCTGCCTAGGCATGACAGGTGGTCCTGTGGGTAGACAAAGTCAATTATCCAGAAAAGTTCCACTTAACCTCCCCTGCTGTTTATAGACCTTGTCCTGGCTTCTGTAGCTTTGCTGGCCTTGGCCAGAGCACCAGTGGCCTGCACTGGGGCCTGCCAACCCCATCATGGGATATGTCTGGTGCCACCAGTTCCGGGGGCCTCATCTCTTGCCCTCTTCAGCTCTAGAGCTTGCCTGCTCTGGCCCTTGGCCAGTGGGTCTCCATTTCTCCCCCTACAGACCTCACAGGGTCATTAGGTGGGAGGGACACCAAGAGGCTGCCTCATCTCTCATGTTCACTTGGAGATGGCCTCCTGCCCTCTTTGGAGCCATATGGTCCTCATCCTCCTGAGTCACAGTGGGTAGTTACCATCTGAGCTCTGGAGTCAGCTAGATGTGGGTTGGGGCCTGGATCAGCCACATTCTTCTGTGTGACCTAGCACATTAATTTAACTTCTTTAAACTTCAGCTGTGATATGAAAGTAATAATAATATGTATCTCATAGGACTACTATGAGGAACAAAGACAATAGTGGGTGTCTGGCATAGACTAAATGCTTAACTAATACTCTTCCTTTCCTCCTCCTCTCCTTCCCCCTCTGTCAGAATCCTTCTTTTCTTCCTCTTCTTTCTTTCCTCCTCCTCCTAGTTATTCCTTTTAAATTCTCACTTACTAGGAAGTTTATTGTTTTGGCTCCTCCTCTCTGCTATAGAAACTGAATGAACTGGGAGAAAAACTTAGCTTCTACCAATTATTTTCATATAGAATTTATTTTACAATTTCAAAATATATCATGTAATTAGGGTACATTTCCCCCAGCTGGTTAATGGACAGGTCAAGGACTTTGGGTTATTTTAAGGCATAAGGGCAATTGGCCTTTCCTGTTTAATCACTGAGGTTCCTATTTCACAGACATTTCCTCTCTGTGTACCCTCTCAACCAACCCAAATGTTCCCTTTTGGTCATAAACATGCAAAGGTGCAGTTTGGAGCTCTGTAAGTAAACTGCTGGGATGGGAGTCAGCTTTAAACATGTGCCAACGAATGGAAAGAAGAACCCTTGGTCATTTGGTCATTATGTCATTCAACACACACTTATTGAGAGCTTACTATGTGCCTGGGAACTGAGGGTTTAGAGACAAATAAGACACAACCCAACCCCTCAGCAAGTAAGCAGTCTGATGGAGAGGGGTATCAGTAAACAATGCAACACACTAAATTCTATGACAGAAGGAAAATAATGCAACTCAGGAGGAAGGATTGGAGGGGGTTCTTAGCCTAAATACGAAGACATATTCTCAGAGAAGCTGGAAACCTGGAAACCTAAACTATCCCTCTGACTTCTGGGAGAAGAGTGGTACCTAAGAGTGGAAGCAACTGACTACTTAGTGGGGTACAATCCAGCCACCATTGATCTTTCCAGTTTAGACTCTTTTCTTGCAATCCATTCATAAGGCCTCTGTCCAAGGGACCTGTCCCTTTTAGCCAGGCCATAGCTCTCTCTGTGTGCATCTCAGGTTTGGGGCAGTGTCTCTGATCCATCTTCCTTGCTGTAGAGGTAGGTTGGTGGCATGGGACTGATGATATGGGAACAGTGACTGCACCCTAGCACTATATTAATTGTGCTAGACAGAGCTGTTTAAATACCACCAGACAGAGTATTACTCAAATTAAAATGAGGCCTTAAATGTCATTATTTGTGTCATTATTAATAGCCCCTAATTGTGTTCTCTAATCATCATGAAATTATGTTAGTATTAATATTCACGTCAAAGCTGCCTAGGGAACTTGGAAGATTTAAAAAAAATTATACCATATGTCAGTTCCCATGAATGTGAAGCTAATGCTGGTTTTAATGCTTTAGTTCAGGCTGAAGATGAGACAGTGTCCTCCACAGCTGGGGACCAGGATAGTCCCTAACTACAAAGGTCTTCTTAATGCCTGCTCCCTGAGTGCTGGCTCCTGGACCCCTCTCCCGATCAAAACTCTTCCAAGCATTAGTAGAACTTGCTCTCCTGCAGTACTTCACAGGTCTTGTGCCAGCTGCTCTGGTGAGGACTGGTGAGGGGACTGGGATCTGTTCAGACCAGAAAGTGTTTTGTGCCCTGGGACCTACCACTCCTACTCTCCTGGAGCTTTGAGACCTGCCTGTGTCTAAACACCGTAACAAAAACATGTAGCAACCCCACCTGTCCTCACTCTCCAATTACTCACAGACTCTACCTCAGCATATTTGGGGTTCTGCCCAAACTGCCCTTCGTGGCTCAGGAAAGTGGTACAAAAGGAATAAGTTTGATCCTCCAGAGAAATGTATTGCAGAATATAAAATAGCAAGTATGTACAGTGTCAAAAAATCTGGAAACAGGTTTTCAGTATATCCTGGAGCATACCTATGTCCTCAAGGATATCTTCATACTATAAAGAATAAAATAGTGTCATTCACATTTCCACACTCAATGGGCAACCTGTACTTTGCCCTATGCCAATCTTGCCTGGGATTTGGAGGGAAACACTGACTCCCTATATAGGATGGGGGTTCTCTTTGGGGACTTTCTTTTCTTATCAGAGGCATCAGGCATGAGAGCCTTGGTCAGGAGTCAGCTGAGTTGCACCCTTCCTCATGTCACATGTTCTTCTGTTACAGAGGTGACAAGGCAGGCAGTATTGGTAATTAGAATTTCCCTCCTTGTGGGCATGTGTGGGGCAAGTGCCTGGGGACCCCCAGAGGCATCAGCCTCCTGCTGATATCATTCACTGGCTCCTCTTCATCATTGCTACAACATTCCTCTAGGCCGCCTGCTCGACACCTCTGTCATTCACTAATGGAGTCCACGTGACCACAATGTGTCAGACAAATCTGGGGCAACTGCTTCATTCTCTTCCCAGAGCCCTTGGAATTCTCTGGAACTAAGAATATTCAAATGCCTTTCTTGGTGAAACAGCCGGCTTCCAACCCCCCAAATATTATGACTTGAGTTAAATATAACCCAGAGCATGAAGATAACGGCACAGCACAGGGATTGGAGGAACCATGGAGTGAGCAGCTTTCACACAGTTATGCTGTCTGTCACCTTGGGTGTGTGTTCACATACTCCACAGCCACTCAGATAGGCAGCCCACAAAAACATGCAGAGGCCTTGGTACCTACTAGGCTGGTGAGCTCCTTTAGCCTGGGTGGGCCTTTAGTCTGCTGGTTTCTGCATACAGTCTCTGTTTTCCTAGTCAGATGTGGTATGACTTAAAGGGTGGAGGAGGAACCCTCTTAACTGTGTTGTGGAAGCAGAGACTTGCTACTTTCTCAGACGTGAAGGGGTATCAGGCATGAGTGGGATGCTCAGCTATGACTCAGCCTACTGATTTTATTTTTAAGCTAGAGGGCAAACATGTGCACCTTGGTCACTGGACTCACTTTTAACATAATCTAGAAGGAGAAGCTTGATCTTCGGAAGGGGAGGGTGGGCACGTGCATGTTTGTGACCATGAGCCAGGTTCTCCATCCTCCTGGGGGTTTCTTTTGTAACCATGTGCATACGTGTATGGTGGGAACTCGGTGGGTAACAGATAAGCAAAAGGTCTTCTGAAAGTCAGACTCTCTGAATTCCAAACCAAATGATTAAAGTAATTGTTGGCCTAGGGCTGGATCTGAACCAGTGAACCTAGAATAGAATAGCTAAATAGGCCCCTCTCAGAGACATTCTACCACTGGGTTACCTGGCAACATGGCTACGTGGCTGCTCTTCTCTCCTCTGCTTTAGGCCAAATACCACATAGTTCAGGCCAGTCTAAAAGGGCAGATATATTGGCATAGTCTTGGCAGAAGTGAATGAATATCTTATGTGTGCCAGAAGATTTATAGCTTTTGTAATATGCTTCTACTTCAACTGCCTCTTTTGATCCTCTTAATATAAGTAGGGCAGATATAATTACCCCCCACTTGAGTCTCAGCACAGATATAGGCCAAGACTAGATGGCTTACAAGTAACAGAAATGGAGTTGACCCCAAGTCTTCTGATTGCTAGTGCTACATTTTGAATAACCCCTTTCCATTAGGGATATAACTCTTTGTCCCTCCATAGCCCCCTCAAAAGCAACTTGGGAATTCTGGGGAAATCAAGGGGCTAGCTAGATCATGCCTTCTGTAAAGACAGCAGCAACAATATTATTAAGCTCTCTGCCCTTCTCCAAATTGTTTTTTCCCAGTCATATCTCGGGGGTGCATGAGATGAAGTCCAGAGGGATACGCGGGAAGGTGTGAAAGAAGGTGGTGAGAAAGATTTTACCCTTTCTGGGTCTTTGCTTTGGTTTACTATGGTTGCTTCCTTAAAGAGTTGTCAGTAGAAAAAGGCCCCAATCCTCCTGAATATGAAAACAAAACCACAAAGCACCTCTTCCCCCTTGTTTTCCCAACGCTTTGTCCAGATCAGCAAATCCTTATTGGAGAGAAGACTTGGACGGAGGCAGAGGGTTTCTCTGTCACTTGGTTGCTGGTGTGAGGGTTTCAGGAAGAGACAAGAGCCACACTGAAGATAGGTACCAAGGACTCACAGCTGGAGTTGTTTACCTGCTTCCTGCTTGAGCAAAATAGACACAAACCTGTTTGGGGGGACTCACAGGCAGCATGTGATTTTTCCCCCTCTCTTCCATCCTGAGACCCACTGTCCAGTTTTTCATTTCTGTGCCTCCAATCCTTCCTCCAGCTAGAAGTTGACAAAGCTGACTGGCTGCTTAATGTGCTACAGGTGTTGTTGCTAGGCAACCACCCCACTCTACAGCTTAGACTCTGTCAGTCCTGATCAAACCCCTGGTAGCACTTAACCCCATCACTGCTTAATGCAAATGCTAATTACTCAGGCCCACCAAACAGCATCACGTTTATATGCCATGATCCAGGATCAGGAGTGTGGATTCTCAGCACCTTTCATCCTTCAACACTTCTCATCACTAAACTCTGGGTCAGACCTCCTCAAGGGGGAGATGTAGGGGCTTTGCATATGAATGTCTGTTCCTCTTTTCCAGACACATCCAGCTGATACAGAATGCCTGTGGGCCATCTCACTCCACCGGACTGGGTTCTCTTTGAATGAACTGAAAGCCAGTGAATGCTCTCTGGTCTCTAGGAAAGAGGTGGCAGAGATTGTTCCTACATTTTAAAGTACTTTTAAGTTCATGCTCTTGACCTAAAGTATCATAGTTATGAATGAAATTCATTTCTTTGATGTTTGTTTGTACTTAGTTAAGCTGGGAGTATCACCAATTTTTGACAATTCTCTAACAATTGAGCATTTTTATGCACTCCTGTTCTTAAGCTTTGCTTCCCCAGATGGAATAACTCATGGTCCTATAGTTTGACTAGGAATTATAGGAAGCTATAGACATACATAGATAGATTCTTATATTAGAACATAGATCAAATTATAGTAGAACCGATCTGTCCTTGAGTTGTCCTCCTCTTTTCAGACTGCGATCACACTGCCCAGCTTCTGGTAGGGCCTTAGCAACCACTGGCAAATGCACAAACACAGCCATGTTTTTAATTTCTATTTTACTAAACTGCAGAGTCGGGTTGACTGGAATGAGAGACACCATTAAAGGCCAGAGCAAATTCCCATTTCTTTTTCCTACCCTTTCTTATGAGACTGAATCAAGCCAGGTTATAGAAAATTCCCTTGTGGCACTGAATCTCTTCTGCTGGTCAGATGCCAAACAAGTCAGCCCTGATTGTGAGGGGCAGGTCTAGGCCTGCTGGGTCATGGAATTGGAGAGCTCTACCCATCCCCCCTAAAATATCTCCTCTTAAGCAGGCTGGACACCTGCCCATCATGCCAGAACACTAGAAAGAGTTTCAAGAGGTCACTGCTCTCTTTGATAACTGGAAAAATCAGTTAACCCTTGCCTTATTGGCAGTTAACTAATTATTTAGAGGTACAAGAAGAGAGAAAAACTTACTTCTATTGAGCATTTATGTTCATTATTTATTTAAAAGCAAATATTTCAATCCCAGAACCCCGCTGCCAAGTAAGTTTCATGCTCCTATGAATGGAATAGGTCAGGCTTGTGTACAAATGCTCAGCTAAGCTTTACCATAGCTCCAACATATGGATATATAACTATCCCTATCCTAGATGTGAAAAACTGAGGTTCAGACAGGTGAGATAAATTGCTCAGTTTGTACAATTAGTAAGTGGCACAGCTGGCATCCTAAGCCATACTGCCTCCCAGGAGATTTGAAAAGCACAGCTCAGAGAGGTTGAATGACTTTGCTTGAGATCCCACTGCCAGTGTGTGGTGACAGAGATTTGAATTCTTATTGATCTGATTCTAAAGTCCTTTTCCTCTTTTGTCTTCCATATCATAGCATTTCAAAGAGTTATTCCTCCAGTCTCTGCATGGGATGGTTCCTGCTTAGTGGTAAAAAATATGCATGTGTCCTACATGGAGGAGAAGTGGGTTCTAGGGACAGTATAGACTGTACTCTGAAGAGGCTGCTTCCTGAAGTGAGGGCCTCCTGTCCTTCTCTTTTCTATTTCCTTGAAAGGATCACATTGGTGAGAGAGAGAGAGAGAATGAGAATGGAGGAGAAGAACAAAAAGAAGAAGACCAACAACAAGAAGAAGGTGGAGAAGGAGTAAGGGAGAGAGAGGGAAACACACACACACACACTCATGTACCCATGCAGAATTCTTGTCCCTGCAGTTCCTGTCCCATGGCCCCCAGCTTTGTTCCTGCATCTTGAGTCAGTAATGCCTGGGCCTGGTTTGTTGCCAGCTGGTGGCTTTAAGAATTGGAAGTGCTAGTTCAGGTAGCAGAATTGGGAATATCTTGACAGCCCTGCCTCCTTCTCAATAGACCCAATGGGTAATGGAAATCGTCATTAGGGGAATTAAATGGGGGCAAAAAGAGGCAGCATATGATGGGTCCATGTGGGAAAGGGAGGGTGAAGGCTTGCCCCATGAATTTAACACTTTCATGCAAGAGGTTTCTCTATAAAGTATTAATAATGTTCCTATAATTGATACTTCAGGGCAATAACCTCTGACAAAATGGCCCTGATTAGCAGATAATTGAGTGTGTTGGATTGTGTCCTGAGAGAGCTGAACGCCAGGCAAGGCCCATTAGCCCATCATAATGACCCCTTTTGTCAGGTATTAGTGTCATTAGGAGCCTGCTCTCTGAAATCAGTCTCTTTATTTAACTCTTTTCCCTAATTATAGGGATCATTTTACAAATCAAAGCAAATGTTTGCATACAGCGCTGTCATTCAATGGAGTGAGGCGCCTGAGGAGCAGGCTGGAGATTTCTGAGTACAGAGTCCTTAGTAAGGAGGGCACTTGTAGTCACTGGGAGTTTTCCGGAGGAGATGGACCACTATTTCCACGAGGGCACAGTGCACACTGTCAGCCCAGGTCTTGTATAGGGGATGATCTGGATGGGGGTACCTTGCTAAAGGAGCTTGCAGGCCACACACAGGTCACCACCTGTGCACCTGACTCCATCTTGGAAAAACATCTAGCCTCCTGGAATCAGAATAGCTGGATCTTTGACACAGAGAGTGCTAGGATGGAACAGGTCAGCACCTGAGTTCAGCCACAGAGCACCCAGAAGACAGAACACCTGAATTAATGATCTAAGTTTTGCCTAGAACTGACTCACATCTCTGTCAGGAAGTAGGAGCCTCTGGGAGTGGCTGGAGAGGACAAGTTGGGCCAAATTCTCCAGATCTGGGAAAATGTGGCCACAGTGGGCATGTGTCCATATTTAGAACTGGCAGTGAGGTAAGCAGTTAGTGCTTTTTGGACTGGCAGGGACTTAGAGAATGATCAGCTCCCAGGACACACGCACAGAAGTTGAAACAAGGGAAAGCTCAAGGGACAGAATACTACTTCTGACCTGTTCCCCCTAGTGCTTTTTCACTCATTAAAAAATATAGACACTTTCCCATTTATTTGAATCCAGTCACTGCCTGAAATCTTTTCCACCCTCCAAGCTCTGTACAAAGCTTTTTATCCCAGGGCAGGTTCAAATGTGGGTGAATCAGAAAGAGGTCTCAGTCTCCAGCATGAATTGCTTAGAGATGAGGGACTGATAGCTTGTTGGCAGGTAAGAAAGGTATATTTTTATATATACTAAGATGAAGCTGAAAGGATATCAGCTGTTATGGGAAAGGCCCAGAGGTTGCTGAGCTGGGGATACATTATGGATTTGGAGAAGTGCTGGGTGAATTTCCTGAGGAGAGTTAGGACCTTCCGTGGGTCCTGGGGTGGGGTGTCTGGACCATATCTGCTATCCCTGCCCCATTTCTGCAAAGTGAATGCTCCCTGAGTTTGCTTCCCTTTGTTTTAATAACAGAGGAGCTTGTGCTCCCATAATTTGCATTGGGCCTGGTGAATTTCCCGACATTGGCCTTGGGTGGAGAGCTGCCAGCCGTGTGGAGAAACTGTTGGGAGTTTTGCCGAGGAAGCAGAATTTGGGTAGTGCAGTGTGACATTCTCCTCTCAGAAATAATACCTTTCATTTAAGGTAGGAGAGGAGGTTTGACATTCCATGAAAATATGATTTTCAGCCCTGTTCTGCTTGGGGCCTACTTTTTCTGCAGGGCCTAGCTGCTAAAGCTGTGAACAAGAGCCCCTCAGCTGCAAGTGGGGAGTAGTGGTCTGAGGGACACAGGATGCCTCTGACAGTGGGGATGCACTCAGGGGAGTCTACTTCCTGGCTGTAGCTCTCCCGTGGTCCAGATGTGCTTGCACCTCAAGGAATGCTGCTCTCAGGGAACAAAGAACGCACTCTTCACCAACCAGAATATTGTGAACAGAGTGACATTATGTATGTTTAAACTAATAAATGAGCACATATTCTATACTATCTCAATTTCTAAGTAATAGTTTAGAATTCTTTGTTTATTCAATCAACAGCAATGACTTAAACATTATATTGCCTTCCCCTGAAGTAGGTACTGGTTAGATAGACCTAGATGAATGGGATGTGGACACTACCCTTAAGTAGCTCACAAGTTCCCTGTGTGGTGGTGGTGGGGGTAGTGTACACAGACACTTAAGTCAATCCCTTCTATTGATGCTGTAATGGCAGTGTGGGCTGTGTGTTATAGGAGTGCACAGGGGAAAAGAACTAACCACCTCTGGCTGGGAGAGAAGAGAAAACTTTCCTAAAGATGTAGTATTTCAGCTGAGATTAAAGACTTTGTCTTATAATGGGATAAAATAAAGAACCATAACAACAAAGAACAGCTACAATTTATTAGGGATTCTAGTATAATAATCATAGCATCTAACCTTATGGAGTGATTACTATATACAGGAACACTTTACATAACTTATCTCATCTGATGCTCACAGCAACCCTATAAGATAGCTAGAATTGATATACTTCCCCTTCTACAGTTGAGGAAATAAAGATTTTGAGGGAATTCATAGAGATTAACTACTCTGCTGGGGTCATAGAAGTTCTAACTATTGGGAATCAAGATTTGAAGACTTTGGAAGCCAGAGCTCTTTTTCATCTACTAACCTGACTTCCTAAGCAATGTACAAATGTGCATTGAACATACAAAAACACATTGGATTCTCACAACAACTCAGTGAAACAGGAATCCTTTACCCTCATTTTCAGGTTAGAAAATTGAGAGTGTGAGATGGTGATCTATGATATAAAGAGGTACAAGTGGCAGGACATGCTGGAGAAACATTTAGAGGTGACTTGTGTGGTTTCTTATAGATCCTCATTCTTACTACCCTGGCTTTTCAGAACAATGGTTCTAAGTGTCAGGTTATTTGTAGTTAAAAACAGAGTTTGGGGTAAGATGTGGAAGGAAGTCAGGTTGGTGGCAGACAGAATGACAGCCTCCAGGGAGTGTGCTAGGTTACCTGGCAAAGGGCTTACAGATTAAATTAAGATTGCTAATCAGTTGACCTTGAGTTGGGAGAGTACCTGGTTTGTCTAGATGAGCGCAGTGAAACCATAGGGGTCCTTATAAATGGAAAAGTGAAGCAGAAGAGAGGGAAGTGGAGAGAGGCATTGCGAGAAGGACTCAACCTGATGTTGGCTTTGAAGATGGAGGAAGGAATGCAGCCATCTCTAGAAGCTGTAAAAGGAAAGGAAATAGATTCTTCCCTAAAGCCTCCAGAGAGGAATGCAGCTCTGGCAACATCTCCATTTATGCCCAGTGAGACTGATTCTGGACTTCTGAACTCCAAAACTATGAAATAATAAATTTGTGTTGTTTTGAGCTACTATGTTTGTACAACATAGTTGTAGTAGCAACACAGTTGGAAAGCAGAATGAATCAGCTCGAGAAAGACCTTGCACTGGACTAATTAGTTCAGTTATTAATTAGTCAATCAATTTTTAAAATTCAGTAAAGAGACTACAACCCTGCTGAGTCTGCCTGTGACTCAGAGTGGTTTGTCCTTAGGAGATGTTAACCAAATCTCCTGAGGACCCAGGCTCAGCCAGACCGTTTTAGGCCATCAAGATCTGCATGCTTTTGGAGAACTCAAAAACAGATTACAGTTACCTGGCCATAACCACATCAACAGGAAGTGAGGGGATATGGAGATGGTAAGCTAGTTCTATTGCAGGCTGAGCCTGCTTATCATTGGAGGTATATTTCAGGGCAATTGGTTACTTTATTCATTAAATTACTTGTTTAACAAGTATAGACTGGTGACATATTATAGGCCAGATACTCTGTAGGAGATTCAGTCCATATCTGTCATGGAGAATGGAATTTGATGGGAATCAGATATTAAATTAAAAAAAATCAAGTTAAATATTTAATTACAAATTGTAGCACATGCTATAAAGCAAAACGGCAGAGTATGATGAGATATATACCGGGAGGTCCTCATTTGCATTGCAGTTTTATGGAAGATCTCTTGGGAGATGATATTTAGGCTAAGACTCGTACGTGAAAAGGACTTTGTGGGGGTAAAGAGTGTAAAAAATCCCTTCCAAGGAGTGGGAGCAGATTGTTGAAAGGCCCATGTTAAGAAAACTCAGAGAAGTCCAGTGAGATGGGGAAGTGGTGCATGAAGGCAAGAGTGGCACAGATGTTGCTGGAAAGGTAGGCAGGGTCTAGATTGCAGGGGGGTGGTAGGACCTTGGACACAACCCTGAAGAGTATGAACAACTGAGTGGTATGATCTGATTTGCACTTTGTAAACATGTTGGCTGTAGTGTGGAGAGTGGTCTACAAGGAGGAAAGAGAGGAAATGGGGAGAACAGAGAGGAGGCTATGGCAGTAGTGTAGGCAAGAGATGATGGTGGCTTAGACAAGTGTGACAGTGCTGGTAAACTGGCTATATTTAACATTATTTTGAAGGTGGATTAATTCAGAATTGGTGATAGTTCAAAAATGAGAAGTAAAGGGAGTGGGTGGGAATAATTTCCAGGTTTCTGGGAGAAATGACTACATGGAGGAGGTGTCATTTATTGAGTGAGACAGGTTGAGGAAGAGAGAAATTTTGATGAGGAAGAACTCCAGTGATTTTGTTTTGAATATGTTAAATTTAAGAAGCTTTCTAGATACCCCTTTAAAGATGTTAAGTAAGCAGTTAAGTAGACAAGATTAGAGCTCAGAAATGAGGCTGAGATTGAATTGAAGATTAGATTTGGGAAGTCTCAGTATATAGCTACAGGAATGGATGAGTAATGAGTGAGAAAAGCCCTGACTGGTGTGATACAGTGGGTTGGGTGTTGTCATGCAAAGCAAAAGGTCTCCAGTTCAATTTCCAGTCAGGGCACATGCCTGGGTTGTGGGTTCCATCCCTGGTCAGGGCATGCGCTAGAAGCAACTGATTGATGCTCCTCTCTCATATCAATGTTTCTCTCCTTCTCTTTCTTCCTCCCTTCCCCCTTTAAAAAAATTTTTAAAAAGAGTGTAAAAAGATGACAGTCTAAATCTGAGGCTAGAGAAACTCCAAAATTTAAAGTTTGCAATTGCAAATACAGTTGCCTCAGCAAATATTTTATTTGCTCTTTAATATTTTTCATCTGGCAGTTAAGTGGCATCATGTAACTTGTTATAGTTAAGTGGCATCATGTGACTAGTTCTGGCCAAATAAATATGAATAGAAATGATAGGGAAAAACCCATATGTGATTTTCCAACCTTTCTCTTCCCTACCTACAGCTACAAGATAGAACATTTATCGCCTGAGTCTCTGAGTGATTGTGTGGAGCAGATTCCCTGCAGCTGGGTCTTTGATACATAGCGTGAGATGGAAATCAACTCTTGCTATATTAAGCTACTGGGATCTTGAGGTTGTTTATACTGAAGCCTATTTTACTCTACCCTTACAGGTAAAGAGGCAGCATAACATAGACCCAAACTGTCTGTACAAATCTTGTGTTTTGCAATTTCAAGCTAAGCTTTTCTAGAAAAGTTTCTCTATGTGTCTTAGTTTCCTTATCTTGAAAATGAGAAAAATAGCATTTGTGTCATAGGATTGCTCTGAGGATTAAAGTAGTTAAAATATAAAGTACTGAAAATTGTACAAATAATAAAGAATCAATAATGTTTGCTTAAGAAAGAGGAGGCTGCAAAAAAGCACAGTAAGAGAGTTAGGAGGACAACAAGGACAAAGGTGGTATGACAGGAACTGAAAGGAAAATACTTCCTGAAGGAAAGAGGGGAGAGAGGGGCAACTGTCAGATAGATACTATCGAAGAGTCAGGAGAATGGAAACTCCAAAGAATGTGCATGAAACTGAGTAAACTGGAAGTCACTGGTGGTCTGAGCAAAGCAGTTTCAGCAGTATGTGGGGGTGGGGGTTGGTAGGGCATTGTGGAAGACACAGTGGAGTGGGTTGAAGTAAGGAAATGGAGAAAGCATCTATACATGAGCCTTTTGGGGCAGCTTGGTTGGAAAGGGGGTATATACAGAGATAGGATGGTAGTTAGAGGTGGGTATGGGGTCAAGGTTTTGATTTTAATGTCTTCTGCACCCATCTTCTTTTAGCTAAACCCAAGCCATCCTTCTCAGGAAATTGAGTAAACTGGAAGTTGTCCTATGTCAAGGGCAATTCTGTGACATAAATGCTATTTTTCTCATTTTTAAGATAAGAAAACTAAGATACATAGGGAAGCTTTTCTAGAAAAGCTTAGCTAGAAAAAAACTGCAGGACTTTGGTAAAGCCTCTCCCCATCACTTCATCCCACAGCACCCCCACTTCTTACAGTTTTTGGCAGTTTCTGTTGTGAGTAACATAGTTCAGGCATCATCCCCAGGGCCTCTGGGCTGTGCCCCAGAGTTCTGTAGTTTGCACCTGAGTAGCCCTGGAAGTATCTCATCAAAACAGCATAAATTTCTTCAGGTGAAGACAGGGATTTTGTCTTATATATCCCCAAGTCTGCCACGATACCTCAATCATAACAGGTGCCCACTAAATACAGGTTGATGAATTTGCTAAGGTAAGTAGGTATGAGAAAACTCAAAGATGAGGATGCCAAAACTCCACCTGGATTTTTTCTCTAACTTGCAACATTTTCCTTCGGCTCTGAGCCTGGGTTGCAATGTATTTAATGTGAAAGAGAAGCAACTCCACCCACACCTAGTCTACCATAGAGGATTTTTGCCTATAGGTTGCATGGTGACTTGGGCAGAAAGGCCTGAATGAAGGGAGATGTTATTGGTGCTAATAAAGTCCTTGTATGTTGGTCAAGGCTTGCTAGTTCCTAGAAAAGAATGATAATGAGCAGGTAGTCTGAGGCAGTGCAAGAAACATGTTTTTGTAGAATCAGGGCAAGATGTGGGTCCTTTTGGTTGTTAGGCTGAGATCATTGCTTCTCTGCTGGTTTCCTATCTAGATGCTCCTAGGAGTGCTCTGTGGGTGTGCAGTTTAAAATAACACAGTGTTTGGGGTTTGTCTGGCTTTGAATGCAGTGCCCTGGAGGTATGTAGCAACTTGCCCACCTGGAACTTGTGTGGGGCCTGGAGCCTTGTCCAGTGATTAAGTAGATGCAAGGGAGCTGGGGGAGCTGTCCAGCTTTTTCATAGCTAAGCCCTCACTTTCAGGGACACTCAAAGTCACCCAGTGCAGGCAGCACTCTAGGAGACAGGCTAATGTTGAAGAAAAACCAAGCCAGGCAAGACTCTGAATACTAATGAAAAGATATGGTATCATTACTCCTTTGTTTTGTTTCCATTTCTGCTGCTGCCATTGCTTCCCTCCACCTCCTTGACTATCGAGACCCATTGTTCTCCAAAGGTGAAATCCTGGAGAAACAGGCAAAAGAAGAGATTTGTTCTAGCAAAAGAAGAGATTCTTAGTGGTGAGGAGAAAGAAGAAAGCACAGAGTAGGTGCTCAGTGACTTTGCTGAAGTAAACTGAAGATGGCACAAGGGATGGGCTCCAACCTGAGTGGTTCTGGGCTGCTCACTGGAAGGAGTTCCTTAAGAAAGGGGTAAAAGGAATTGCTGATTAGGAGATGCAGCACCACTCTGTCAGTTCTTTCAAAGAGGGAATTTTTTTCTCCAACTGAGGTCCCACTTAGGATGAGAAGGGCCTGCCCTGTATGTCCCTGGCCCATTCCCTCGCTAATGGTTGATGGCTTCATAGTCTGCCTCACCATGCAGCTGCCTTCTTGCTGTGCCCCAGTAGGTCAGCAGGCTGTCTCTTACATTTTTGTTTGTTTCAGCTAACAGGTCTCTGACAGGCAGGCTCTTTCCCTTGCTAGTCAGACTGCAGAGTCCATAGCGAGACTGCCTCTGTCCTCCTTGGACAGTCCTGAGTGCACAAATCAGAGTTGGGTTTGGGGGCAATGTGACCACACCCTGTTGTGTGGCTGATATGGAACCTGCTGAGATTTGGGATGGGGAGGAAAGTGCTTTTTGAATCACAGGTGGAAATTGTTGATGTTTCTGTCCTTCTTGATCCCTCACTTCCTCAAAAGGAACAGATAATTCTGAACTTACCTTTTCGAAGAAAGTGCTCCTGATGAACTGGCTTCAGAACCATAATCTGTCTGAAGCTTGAAACTCAATGCCCAGACTTTGGGCAGGCTGGAAGAATTCTCTGGGGATTCATAACCCATGTTTTCCCCTGATTTTCAGTCCCTGTCCATCTGGGAACCTGAGATGTGTTTTGACAAGGCCATTCTTTGTGTTCTGATTATAAGGGGTGATTGGTGGGTACCCTGACTTTGCCCCTTGCTTTGGAAGACCAAAGAATGAAGCAGACAGAAAAAAAGAAATGAGGGAGAAGGAAAGAAGGGGAGCTGGGCATGTCAGAGTGAAGCTGGGAGTCTGTTTTCTCCATTCCTCATTCATTACAGAAAAGGTTTAACTGATATTGAGTCATACATGCAAGAAGGAGAAACAGCCCAGTCAGTACCTCTGTGGACCACCTGGGAGTGGTGGATTGCTAAGGGTAGGGTAGGGAAGTAGCAGAAAGGGAGGAGGGGAGAGTATTTAGAAATGATCTGGCTTAAGAAGTGGCTCTAGAGCGCAGGTGGAAAACACAAGGCCCATGGGCCAAATCTGGCCCTCCACCTTGTTTCTATCCTGCAGCAGTGCTGAGCTCACTCTTAACTGTTAAGGAGTTTTATTAACCCCTTTATTGTTAACTGTTTAGGACATTTTTCAGTCCTAATTTTACATTTGGCCCTTTGAAGGCAACCACAAGGCTGATGTGGCCCCTGGTGAAAATAGGCTTGACACTCCTGCATCTTAATTATGGAAGTTATGCATCTAATCCCAATTAACTTCTGCCATTATCTCCAACCTCAGATTCTCTGCTCAGGCAGATGACAAGACTTTAGCTACAGGTGCGTAGGCTGGAAAGACTCACCTAACCTAGGTGGGAAGGACCAGATGGGCCCTGTCTGCTGGGGTAGTGGTGGTGGTAATGGAGACAAGGCAGAAGCAGTAGCTGGGTTATTATTCAAGGTCTTGCTCTGGCCTCTAGGTCTTTCTAGTCTAAGCTTATCTGGGAAACTGGGGACACTTTTTTTTGGCCTTTGCCCTTGGGACTTATAGAGGGGCTCTATTAACATTCCTGGAAGTTGAACCTCTTCAAAAACGTTCTGTTTATGTACAAGGAAGCCATAATAGGATTGAGACTGAATGTGCTGCCTGTGAAGGTCAATATATGAGCTTGTGTGATGTCCAAGGGCTACATCTTGGAGTCTCAGTTTCCTCTTCTGAGCAAAGAGTATTTGATTACATGGCCTCACCTGTACTATCCAATATGGTAGCCACATTAAAAATTTAGTTTGTCAGTCACATTAGTCACATTTCAAATGCTCTATAGTCACATGTGACTAGTAGCTATTGTATCAGTGTAGCTATAGAACATCTCTATCATTGTAAAAGTTATATTGGACAGTGCTTATCAACACTCTCTTGCAATTCTGCCATTGTGTTATTCTGTGATTGTCCGTTACATGCAAAATTAGTTCTTTTGCCCCCTTGAGTTTTCTCCTCCTACCAGCTGCTATTACTTGCTACCACATACATAGCACACAACACACATAGCAATACATGCACATGTGCATACACACAGCACATGTCCTTGCTTTCTTCCATCAGGGCAGTGTTGATAAATATGAGAGCTTGGCTAAAGAACACCTGACTAACTGGGTGTTACTTGTGACTCCTCATTAAAATTTATGGACTTTGTGTAATTATTTGTGGTACACACATTTCCTGAATGCCTACCAAATGTCAGGTATTGTTCACACAGGAGTGGAGTGTGGAGTTTGGGGGAAGTCCTTTATCATGTACAATTCCTTTGCAGTAGAGGGGCATCACTAATGTAAGCATAAACAATTATATCAGTGTCTACTCACTAGTTGTGCAAATAGAGCTAACAGGCAGCTTGTGCTTGAAGGGCTCATATTGCCCAAACAACTCTCTGACTTTATAAACACTTTATATAACCAAATAGAGAGGCTGTGAGAAGTTAATAATTATGTAGCATGATAAGTAATTTATTAGACACATGGACAGTATGTTATGGGGGAAAGAAGAGGCAAAGTCACATTTCCCTCTAGGCCTCAACTTTCCCATGTGAATGGAGGCACAAGGCCCATCCATGTTGTTGCTAAGATCCTTTCTTTCAGGAGTCCAGGTGTCAGAGAGCCCTTTAGAAGAAGTCTTACTATGTGCAAATTTCAGGTTGTACTGTTTTTTCCCCAGTTTCCCAACAGGGCTGCTCTTTACTTCTTTTAAATCCTGAGGAGGCCTGGAGGCTTTGCCCCTCCTGGGTGCCCTTCCCTTCTCTCAGGTTGCACAGTCCTAGCCTAGTTCTTGTCATATTTCCTACTGGATTGGGTGTTTAATTAAAATCATAATTAAAATTGATCTCCTCATTAGCATACACCTGCTCTGCCTCTCACATCCTTGCGTTCCATTATCCACTGAAGATGTCGAGACTGACAGGTGAGAGCCAGACCCCAGACCAGCCCCGCCTGATGGGGTTGGCTGATGACAACATCTGGACAGAGAGGACTTTGGTGGAGAAGTAGCATTTGCAGCAGAACAACAGTTAGCACCAGGTGGGTTCTCTGGGGAGAGGACTGGCTGTGTGCTGGCCTTCAGACAACTGACTAAATCCCCACTTCCCTCTTCCCACCCCCACCCCTATGTGAGCGCGCGCGTGCACATACACACACACACACACACACACGTGCACCCCTTGGGGGATCTGTGACAAGCCAATAGACTCCTTTCCCAGGAGGGTGTGGTGGAGGTGAAAGAGAACAAGGCCTCTGATTTCCTTGAGGTGAAACCTAATTGTGCCTTCATGGAGCCTGCAGCAGGGCTGTTATGGCCATCATCATGACTTTCTTCCAGGGGGTGTCAGTGAGAGACAGCAAGAGATAGCTGGTCAGGAGAGGAGCTGCCCTGACCCCAGTTTGAGATGTGCAAAGAAATGCAGGGGTGGTAGGCTTGTTGTGCAAGTTAGCAGAGTAAACCCTGACTGCTACTTGATCTCTTCCTTGGCCCCTAACAATGGAAAGGGGAGGGAGCCCAGGAGGAGAAGCCAGCAGGACATAAACCAGCAGGTGTTTCAGAGTGCAGAAATGTAAGCTCCACAAGAGCAGAGGATTTCCTTTAAAATATTTATTTATTTATTTTAAAAGATTTTATTGATTTATTTTTAGAGAGAGGGGAAGAGAGGGAGAGAAACATCAATGTGTGGTTGCTTCTTGCATGCCCCCAACTAGAGACCTGGCCTGCAACCCAGGCATATGCCCTGACTGGGAATCAAACTAGCGACCCTTTGGTTCTCAGGCTGGTACTCAATCCACTAAGCCACACCAGCCAGGACAATTTAAAAAAATTTTTAATTGTGGTAAAACACACATAATATAAAGTTTACCATCCTAGCCATTTCTAAGGGCTATATATATTCACATTGTTGTGCAGTGGACCTCTGGACTTCTTCCTTTTGTCAAATTGACACTCTATGTCCATTAAACCGCAACTTCCCACTTTCCCCTTCCCCAACCTCTGGCAATCACTTTATAGTTTCAGGCTCTAAGAAGTTGACTACTCTAGGTAATTCACATAAGTATAATCATACCATTTTTGACTTTTTGCAACTGGCTTATTTTACTTAACATAGTATTCCTAAGACTACTCCATGCTGTAACATGGATCAAATTTTCATTCTTTTTAAGACTGAGCAATATTGCATTGAGTATATATATATGACATTTAGTTTATTTATTCATTTGTAGATGTATAAACAAGAGGATGTATGATTTCGATGGATAAACAAACAAGATATATGATGAATAATGTTGCTATGAGCATACATGGGTAAATATCTCTTCAAGATTTTGCTTTAGATTCTTTTGGATATATACCCAGAAATGGAATTATGAATCACATGAAATTTTATACTTAATTTTTGAGGAACCACCATACTATTTTCTATAGGGGCTGCACCGTTTTACATTCTACCAGCAGGGAACAAGAGTTTCAGTTTTTCCACACCCCATCAACCCAACCCTCCCCTCCCTCCCCTTCCCTCCCCTTCCCTTCTGCCTCCCTGTTTGTTTTTAATAATAGCCATTCTAATGAGTGTGAAGTGATATATTATTGTGGTTTTGATTTGTATTTCCCTAATGATTGGTGACATTGAGCATCTTTTCATGGTCATTGAGCATCTTATTGACCATTTGTATATCCTCTCTGAAAAAATTTCTATGCAAGTTTTTTAATCAGGTTGTTTTTTATTGTTGTTGTTGTTGAGAAGATAAGACGTTTTATCTGTGTTGTTCACTGTTGTATTCCTGGTACCAAAAACACTTGTTGAATTAATGGATATCTTTCACTCCAGATATCATTAAATGGAATGGATTCTTCCAAAGGGGAATATTGATGTGATATGAAATGTGATATTCCACTTGCTGCAACTTTTTACAGATCCTGTACAAGTTCTTTATTAGGAGAACTTGGTTAAATTGACATCACATCCAAGGAGTTTTGGCCAAGGGGAACATCCCATAGTGAACACATCCCAGAGCTCAGCCACTCATTGGCTATGTGGCCCTGGGCAAATTGCCTCTCTAAGCCTCAGTTTGCAAGGACATAAAATGGGAATATTAATGTCTATCCAATGAGGTTGTCACAAGGAAGAAATGAGGTGATAAGCTTTGTGACTGATTATTCCTTTTTTGCTCTTTTTTCTTATTATTCTAAAACTCTGATCATAATATCCTACAAATAACAAGAACACCAGGACTTACACTGTCCCTTGTGTTAAGCACATAGTTTCTGTGGAGCACCTTCTCTATGTGAGATACTGTACTAGGAGCAAAGAGACTCAGAGATCTCTAAAGCAGGGGTCCTATCTTTAGAACAAGGCTGGGAGCCAGGTGAACATGAGGCCAGAGGAAGAGGCAGCACTTATGGCTGGAGCACCCTGAGCTGGCTTTGTAGGACGGTTAGGGTTTGATTAGGCCAAGAGAGCTTCTTGAAGTGGGCAGAACAGGGCTTGAACTTCAAGCCCCTGTGTTTGGACTTTCACCTGCCCAGTGGAGGCCACTGAAAGGGTTTCAGTGGGAGAGTGCAAGGTGGAAACTGGTGAGGACTAACTAAACTGTAGAAGGATGCATGGAAAGGAAGTTCTTACTCGGCTACTGAAATTCCTTATGCTGGAATTGAAGTTTGTTTTTCCTTCTGCAGTTTTTTTAGGGAGAAGGAGAGAAGTGCTAATGACTCCCCTCCATTACCCAGCATTGATTTGTGGGAGGGGAGCTCTGCCATCGCCTGCTCTTCCTTTCCCTGTGTGTATCTCTCTGCATGTTACTAATAAGGGCTTAACCAGAGTAGAAAAAGTACCAAGGCAGCTTTAGCTTATAGCACTTCCCCCAAATTCTTCCTCCCTCTCATTCCCTCTTCCCTTTCCTCCCCACCCCTCTACCTTGCTAGTGCTTGTCCTTGGAGGTTCAGGGCAGAGGTCACCCTCTGGGGGAAGATGATCCCCTCATCCTGTCAGTTGGTCTCACCTCTGCTCTTCCCTAGGATCTGCCTGCAGGCAGCCTGGGAGACCTTGGAAGTCAGGTCAAATGCAGACGGTGTAAGAGCAGGAGCCAGAGGGAGGCTGGGTGTCCACCAGGGAGGTGATTAGCTCTGCAGCACCTCTAATAATAATCTGCAAGGCTCACAAACAGCACAGAGGATGAGGAGAGGGCACGCTGTGCCTGGCTGTCTCTGTCCTTGTTAAGGTTAGATGACAAGGAAGACCTTGTGAATTGCAGACTTATCCTGATTACTACCAGCTCTCAGTCAACAGGCCACAGGAGGCAAAGGCAAGGCTTAGTGAGAAGACTCAGAGCAGCCAAGGGCTGGTAGGGTTGATATTCCTCTAGACCCTGGGGACCCAACTTGTGAGAAGACTCCAGGATTCAGAAATTCAGCTTATCTGTCTGTCAATATTGACTGGCTGCAGTGTATTCTATAGAACATTCAGAGTAGTCCTGAATTTGACTTTTTTGGAAGGTAAGAAGTGAGTCAGGAAAGATGATTCTCTATCTCTCCCATTAGAGGAGTACCCAGCATGTTAGACACTCTATAAATATCTTGGACCTAGAGAGAAGGGGATTGGCTGTTCTTAATCTCTCTTCCTGGGCTCCTATGCAGCTGGGCACTGTAGCTGGCTGGAAAGAGAACAGAGTGAATTGGAAGGACCTACCTCATCTTGTGGCAGGGGGTGAGGCCTCTGGGAGCCAGCTGGCCTACTATGAAGTGCCATAGCAAAGGCAAAATCAAGGCAAGGCTGGAAACCAGGGGCTGGGAGAGCATGGACAGGATACCCAACCAGGCCTTAAAGCAAATGCAAGGTTGGATTGTGGCCAGAGCAGGAGCCCTGGTTAGCATCACAGAGAACACACCTAGGCCAAGCCCCATGGGCAGGGGCCCAAAAGATCAAGCGAGCTTCTGAGGTGTGGGCAGCAAGGGTTACTGGTTACAAATATAGGTGAGTCTTTAAAATGCAGTTGTCTGAGGCTAACCTCCAGTAGAGACTGAGCAAGTCTTAACCCACTGGATTGTAACTCAAGGCCTCAAAGGGGCTCCTGGATATAAGAAGCCTTATGGAGGATGCAAGAGAAAATGAGGTTAGAATTTCCTGCCTATTGGAAAGCTGGTGGTTTTCCCACCAGCAGTCCCTGCTGTGGTCAGGGACAGCAGCCCTGGCTGGGTGGCTATGGACCACACATGGGACTCTGAATTGCCCCATATTCTGCAACTGCTCATAATTTTCTTTAATCCTCTTTCCTTCTGGTCACCCCTCCCTTCTCTTAAGCAGACCCCATTTGCGTTTGCCTGAAACCTGCTGCTTTCCTAGGCTCCCATACTTCACATCCCCTCTAAGATCTAATCTATGGTACTAGGACTAGCAGTGATTCCATTAAATAATAATGATAATAATAATGAATAAATAAATGATGATTTATTAGGTTCTTAATATGTGTCATGGTCCTGTGCTTAGTGCTTTAAGATGCATTATTTTATGTAATCCATCTAGCAATCTCATGAAAGATCATTTAATCATTGCAAGACCTGACTTAGAAATGAGGAAACTGAAGTTCAGAGAGGTTGCACAACTTGCCCAGGATCACTCAGATATCAAGTCACTGAGTTCGGCTTGAAACTCTGAAGTGGCACACTCTTTATGTAACTATCTGAAGTCTTTTGTGGTTCCATATAAAGTTTTGAAATATTTGTTCTAGTTATATAAAATATGCCATTGGTATCTTGATAGAAATTCTGTTGAATTTATAGATAGCTTTAGGTAGTATGGACATTTTAATGATGGTTTTTTTTCTCTCCATGAACACAGTGTATACTTCCTCTTATTTGTATCTTCTTCAGTTTCTTTCTTCAGTGTCCAATAATATTGTGAGTATAGGTATTTTACATCCTTGGTTATATTTATTCCTACATATATTTTTGAAGCAATTATGAATGAGATTTTTTTCATATTTTTCCTTTCTGATAGTTCATTATTGGTGTATAAAAATACAACTAATTTCTGGATATTTATTTTGTATCCTGCTAGGTTAGTGAATTCATTTATCAGTTCTAGTAGCTTTTTGGTAGAATCTTTAGGGATCTCTATATACAGTTCACATCATTAGCAAATAATGACAGTTATACTTCTTCCTTTGGATGTCTTTTATTTCTTCATCTTGTCTGATTACTGTGGCTAGAACTTCCAGTACTATGTTGAATAAAAGTGGTGAAAGCAGACATCCCTGTCTTGTTCCCAAACCTAAGGGAAAATGCTTGTAGTTTTTGTCCATTGAGGGTGATATTGGCTGTGTGTCAAATATGGTTGCCCTTTATTACATTGAGGAAAGTTTCCTCTATTCCCACTTTGCTGAGAGTTTTTTAATCATAAATCAGTGCTGGACTTTATCATTTTTTCTGCATTTATTGAATGATCATGTAGTTTTTATCCTTCATTTTATTTATGTGGTATATCACATTTATTGATTTTCAAATATTGTACCAACTTTGCATCCCCAAACTAAATCTCGATTGATCATGGAGTATGATCTTTTTCATCTATTGCTGGATTTGGTTGGCTAATATTTTGTTGAGGATTTTAGCATGTATATTCATCAGGAATATTGGCTTATAATTTTCTTTCTTTGTAGTGTTTTTATCAGGTTTTGGAATTAGGATAATATTGGAATCATAAAATGAGCTTGGGGGTCTTCTTCCTCTTGAATTTTTTGGAATACTTTGAAAACAAAAGGTTTAGTTCTTTGAATGTTTGGTAAAATTTACCTGTGAAGGCAACCAGTCCAGGAGTTTTATTGTTGGGAGTTTTTTCATTACTGCTTCAATTTCACTAGGTGTAATCTATCTATTCAGATTCTCTGATTCAGTTTTGGAAGATTGTATGTTTCGAGGAGTTTCTTCCAGATTGTCCAATTTGTTCACATGTAGTTGTTTGTAATATTTTCTTACGATCCTTTGTATTTTTTTGGTGGCAGTTATTACTTCTCCTCTTTCATTTCTGATTTTATTTACTTGGATCCTCTCTATTTTTCTCTTGATGAGTTTAGTTAAAGCTTTGTCAATCTTACTGATCTTTTCAAAGAAGCAGCTCTTGGATTCATTGCTACTTTTTATTATTTTTTCTACTCTTTTTTACTTCTGGTCTGATCTTTATTATTTCTTTCCTTCTACTCTTGTTGGGCTTTGTTTGTTGTTCTTTTCCAAGTTCCTTTAAGTGTAAAGTTACTTTGTTTATATGAGATTTCTCTTGTTTGTTTGTTTGTTTCTTTCCTTTCTTTCCTTCTTTCCTTCTATTTAATTGTTGTTCAAGTACAGTTTTCTGTCTTTTACTCCCATCCCAGCCAACGCCCCCCGTTCCTCCCCAGCTCCCTCTCATTTCTACCCCTCCTAGTTTTTGTCCATGTGTCCTTTATACTTGTTCATGTAAACCCTTCCCTTTTCCCCTGAAATTCCCTCCCCTCTCCCCTGTAGTCAGCATATTCTCTATTTCAGTGTCTTTGGCTATATTTTGCTTGTTTGTTTGTTTCGTTGTTAAGGTTCTTGTTAAAGGTGAGATCATATGGTATTTGTCTTTCACTGCCTGGCTTATTTCACTTAGCGTAATGCTTTTCAGTTCCATCCATGCTGTCACAAAGGGTAGGAGCTCCTTCTTTCTTTCTGCTGTATAGAATTCCATTGTGTAAATGTACCATAGTTTTTTGATCCATTCATTTACTAATGGGCACCTAGGATGCTTCCAACACTTGGCTATTGTAAATTGTGCTGCTATAGTGTATAGGTTCTTTTGGATTGGTGTTTCAGGGTTCTTAGGATATAATCCTAGCAGTGGAATTGCTGGGTCAAAAGGCAGATACATTTTCAGTTTTCTTAGGAAGTTCCATACTGTTTCCCATAGTGGTTGTACCAGTCTCCAATCCCACCAACAGTGAACTAGGGTCCCCTTTTCTCCACAACCTCTCCAACACTTGTTGTTTGTTACTTTTTTTATAATGGCCATTCTGACTGGTGTGAAGTGATATCTCATTCTGGTTTTCATTTGCATCTCTCTGACATCTAGTGATACTGAGCATCTTTTCATGTGTTTCTGGATCCTCTGTGTGTCCACCTTGGAGAAGTGTCTGTTCAGGTCCTTTGCCCATTTTTTAATTGGGTTACTTGTCTTCTTAGAGTGGAGTCATGTAAGTTCTTTATATATTTTGGAGATCAAACCCTTGTCTGAGGTATCATTCGCAAATATGTTTTCCCATACAGTTGGTTCTCTTTTTATTTTAATACTGTTTTCTTTAGCCATGCAGAAATTTTTATTTTGATGAGATCCCATTTGTTTATTCTTTCCTTTATGTCCTTTGCTCTAGGGGACATGTCAGTAAAAATGTTCCTGTGTGAAATATCTGAGATTTTCCTGCCTATATTCTCCTCTAGGACTTTAATGGTGTCATGGCTTATATTTAAATCTTTTCTCCACCTTGAATTTATTTTTGTGTATGGTATAAGTTGGTGTTTGAGTTTCCTTTTTTTGCATGTAGCTGTCTGGATCTCCCAACACCATTTGTTGAAGAGGCTATTTTTCTCCAGTTTATGTTGCTGCCCCCTTTGTTGAATATTAATTGACCACAGAGACTTGGGTTTATTTCTGGAATCTCTATTCTGTTCCACTGGTCTATGTGTCTGTTCTTATGCCAGTATCAGGCTGTTTTTATTACAGTGGCTCCTAGAAATAAAGTTTGATATTAGGTATTGTGATCCCCCCTACTTTGCTCTTCTTTCTCAAAATTGCTGCAGCTTTTTGGAATCATTTATGGTTCCATATAAATTTTTGAAGTGTTTGTTCTATGTTGTGAAATATGCCATTGCTACTCTAATCAGTATTGCGTTGAATCTATAAATTGCTTTGGGTAGTATGGACATTCTGATGATGTTAATTCTTCCAATCCATAATCATGGTATATGTTCCTCCTGTTTGTGTCTTCCTTGATTTCCTTCTTCAGTGTTGTGTAGTTTTCTGAGTACAGGTCTTTTGCTTCCTTGGTTAGGTTTATTCCTAGGTATTTTATTTTTCTTGTTGCTATATCAAATGTGATTTTTTCCCCTGATTTCTGTTTCTAATGTTTCATTGTTGGTACACAAAAATCCCTTTGATTTCTGGATATTGACTTTGTATCCTGCTGTTTTGTCAAATTCATTTATTAGGTTGAACAGTTTTTTGACTGAGTCTAGGATTTTCTATGTACACTATCATGTCATCTGCAAACAATGACACGTTTGTTTCCTTCTTTCTGATTTGGATACTTTTATTTCCTTTTCTTGTCTGATTGCTGTGGCTAAACTTCAATACTATGTTGAATAGAAGTGATGAAAGTGGACAACCTTATCTTTCTCCTGATCTTAGTGGAAAAGATTTTAGTTTTTGCCCATTGAGTATGATGTTGGCTGTAGGTCTCTCATATATGGCCTTTATTATGTTGAGGAATGCTCCCTCTATTCCCACCTTGCTGAGTATTTTCATCATAAATGGGTGCTGTACCTTATCAAATGTTTTTTCCACATCTATCGATCATGTGATTTTTGTCTTTGGTTTTGTTTATGTGATGTATTACATTTACTGATTTGTGAATATTGTACCATTCTTTCATTCCTGGAATGAACCCAACTTGGTCATGGTGTATGATCTTTTTAATGTATTGTTGGATGCAGTTTGCCAATATTTTGCTGAGGATTTTAGCATCTGTGTTCATCAGCAATATTGGCCTGTAGTTTTCTTTCTTTGTTGTGTCTTTATCTGGTTTTGGGATTAGGATGATGCTGGCTTCATAAAAAGAGTTTGGGAGTCTTCCATCATTTTGGATTTTTGGGAATAGTCTGTGAAGGATAGGGGTTAGCTCTTCCTTAAATGCTTTGTAGAATTCTCCTGTGAAACCATCCAGTCCAGGGCTTTTGTGTGTTGGGAGTTTTTTGATTACTGCTTTCATTTCATCTGCTGTTATTGGTCTGTCCAGACTTTCTGCTTCTTCATTCAGTTTTGGAAGATTATATATTTTTTAGAAATTTGTCCATCTCACCTAGGTTTTCCAATTTCTTGGCATACAGTTCTTTGTTGTAATTTCTTACAGTCCTTTGTATTTTTGTGGTATTGGTTATAATCGCTCCTCTTTCAGTTCTGATTGTGTTTATTTGGGTCCTCTCTCTTTTTTTCTTGTTGAGCTTGCTTAAAGGCTTGTTGATTTTGTTTATCTTTTCAAAGAACCAGCTCCTGGATTCATTGATCCTTAGAATTGTGCTTTTAGTCTCTATTTCATTTAATTCTGCTCTGATCTTGGTTATTTCCTTCCTTCTACTTGCTCTGGACTGTCTTTGTTTCTGTTCCTCCAGTTCTTGCAGGTGTAGGGTTAGGTTGTTTGTTTGAAATGTTTCTATCTTTTTTAGGTAGGCCTGTATGGCTATGAACTTCCCTCTCAGGACTACCCTCTCTGTGTCCCATAAGTTTTGGGTTGTTGTGAATTCATTTTCATTTGTTACCAGAAACTTTTTTATTTCTTCCCTAATTTCATTCTTGACCCATTCATTGTTTAATGGCATACTATTCAATCTCCATGATTTTGAGTGTTTTTTTTTTCCCCCTTGGGGTTGGTTTCTAGTTTCAGTCCCTTGTGGTCAGAGAAAATGCTTGGTATGATTTCAATTTTCTTGAAATTCTTGAGGCTTGTTTTGTGTCCTATCATGTGGTCTATCTTTGAAAATGAGGAGGGAAGAGGGAGATAGTGGATCTTCCATGATGGGGAGGTGCCAGTCAAGCTTCAGGGAAGGTGGGGTATGTGGCCCTGGCCCAAGAGCCATACCACTCAGTCTGTCCTGGATTTTGCAGAGACATTAGGAGTTGGGCATGTGGGGCCTCTGGAGTCTGAGCCTGGAGGGTGGTTCTAGTGGATCTCCCATGAGGGGCATGTGCCAGCAGGTTCACAGGAAAGTTGGGGAATGCCCCCTACTCCAAAGCCATACAACTCAGTCACTGATACCCTCTGAGCCTGTACAGACCTCTACACCCTGGCCAAGGCAGGGTATGAGCCTTGCAGGGTGGGGTGAGAGGGAGTCCAGAGGGTGGGACTACGTCTGTCCCCCAGGCTGGTGCCACTCAGAGGGGAGTGCTACACCCAAGAAATATGGCATCTGCGGTGTGGGAGAGGGACTCAGCACAGGTATCCTGGTGGCTGTCCCTTCAGTCCTCTCCCTAGAGTCTCAAACCCCAATCTCTCTTCATGCAACTCTACCCTGCTTCAACCCCCTCCATGGGAGTTCAGGGTAAGTGGCTGCAAAGAAAACTTTGTGCATTGGCCCTTCCAGAGGGTCCCTGTGTCTAGAGGACTCCATCTCTCCCTGGTGGACAGAAACCCCACTGTTTTTCACAGCCAGATGTTATGTGAGTGCCTTTTTCCAGTTCTGGTTCCTTGGGCTGGGGAGCCCAGTCTGAGGTTTAGACTCCATGTTTCTCAAGGGGAACCACCTGTAGTTGAGATATCCCTCTGGAACCTCAGCTTCCACCTGTGGGTGTGGGCCCACCTTTTTTCATGTCTTTGCCCTTTCCACCAGTCTTCATGTGGATTCCTTTGTAAATCCTTGATTATAAGACTTCTTTTCAGCTAGTTTTCAGTTGGTTATTCAGGATGATTGTTCTATAATTTAGTTGTAATTCCAGTTTGGCTCTGGAGAAGGTGAATGTAGCTTCTACCTACTCCACTACCATCTTGAATTTCCTCTGCATACTCTTTCTACTCAAGGGAGGATTGGAGAGCAAGGAAGCAAACTTCTTGCTCTCCTCCTCCTCCTGTTGTCACAGGGCTATCGTGCCTAGCATCTATCAGTCTCGTGCCTAGCATCTATCAGTCTCATGTCTAGCCTGAAATAGCCAAAAGCTTGATTTCTTTATCTGGGTGGAAAGTACTTCACATCAGTGGATACTCAAAGACTCACCAGTAGTGTTTATGTATATGGTCTTTCCCTGTTTCTTATGATAATGTGTAATCAATGCACACTGGAGGAAGTCACTTTAATCCTTTGATCCCCTCTGTTGGGAAAGAAAAAGTTAAATAGCCTCAAAAATTATTTTCTTTAAGGGTGTCAGAGTGGTCTCTGTGTTCCTTTTATCTACGTCCCCAAAGTGAGAGATCTCAGGCAGAAGTTTCTCAGGGAAGTTCAGTCAGTAGGAAATCCCTCTCAGGTCTCCACACTTCTTCCCATGGGACCCAAGCTCCCTTATTAGTTTCACCATCTTTTTCCAGCCTCTTGCCCTGTTGGCACTGCTCTGAGCTAATGAGTCATAATCAGCTTAGAACTAGTGAGGGTGAAGAGATAGAGAGAAGCCACTAGAGATGGGGGATTTCCCACAGCAAGCTTCACTCCATCTGGTTGCTTTTGTAGTTCCACTCTGACAACCATAGTTATTGCTTAGTGAACACTTGGTGTTACTCTGAGTGCCTTATTACTATCCATTCATTTAAACTTCACAATGGCCCTGGCTGGTGTAGCTCAGTGGATTAAGCACTGGCCTGTGAACCAAAGGGTCACTGGTTTGATTCCCAGTCAGGGCACATGCCTGGGTTGTAGGCCAGGTCCCCAGTAGGAGACTCATGAGAGGCAACCACACACTGATGTTTCTCTCCCTCTCTTTCTCCCTCCCTCCCCTTCTCTCTAAAAATAAATAGATAAAATATTTAAAAACAAAACAAAACAAAAAGTTCACAATGATCTGGTAAGGTATGCTTTATTTCCATTTTCCTGATGAGTAATGAAGGCAAAGCAAGATTAGTAAGTTGTCTAGGAGCATAATTTGTCAGTGTTGGAGATGGTGAAACTTTGCAACCTAAGTACGTGTCTTCAACTCCTTGCTCTTAATTTTTATTTGGCAGGCTGACCTAGGAAACTTCCTACTCTGAAAGCACTGTTCTACATGCCAAGTTCCAAGCAGCTGATGTATTAATAAGTATATATGGCCTGCCTTCTCTTTTGTGTCTTCCTCAGTCTTGAACAGAAGACGTGTTCTGTGGATGTTGGGTGGATGGTTGATTGATTGAATTTTTTTACCTACAGTAAAATCTACTGGTTCCCATAGTTGCTGTGGTTGGAGAAGGGAAGGAAGAAAGGAGGCATGATGGTTCATGTCAGTGGGTCCCCTTCCCCACAGCGGGCACCTCAGTCCTGGGGTGCACTCCATGCTTTTTCCTTGGATAGATTTTTGAGGCAGGAACTGTGAGTCTGTAAAGGAGGTGAAGCAGATGTGCTTCCACCTCCCCTCCTAGAGGACTCTTCATTCTTCTCCTACCAGGGAAGCTGTCTTCCCTGGGGCATGTGTCTGCAGGATGAGCTGAATTGGCCTTTAATTACAGGAAGATAATCCTTAGGGCCTTGCTTCCTTTTTTTGTTTGCTTTCTGTACTTGCTTTTTTTCTGGCTGCTGTGGATTGGAGCTCCAAGGTTCTCCTGGGCTTAAAGACAGAAATGGGAAACCAGAGGCTTGACTCCTGCCTCCAACTTTAGGAGTGAGTTCAGGCTGTGCACAGAGACACAGGGGTAGTTCTAACAGGTATTTGCTTTCTGCCTCAGGCTCAGGATGCCCATACCTGCTACTACGTGCCCATGTACTCCACCCAGTAGATCCCACTGGGAGGAGTCTGGGGGGCAGGGAGACTAGGAGAGAAAAGGTTAGCAAGAGAAGAAGATGTAATATATTGAGCTGAGAGCACTCAGGGAAAGAAAGGATCTATTTTCTTCCATTTGTTCTCAGCAAACATTTGTCATTTAATTTTTTTCTAATTACACAATTATGTAATTATGTAGTATTAGTAAAATAAAGCCTAAAGACGTTTGAGTAAAGAATTACTTAAGTAAATAATGTATGACTGAAGTAATTATTTCCTGGGTTTTCTTTTTTAAAGTGGAATTGGTTGAAATTAGTTCAGGCATTGTTGCAAGAGCTGAGTGAGGGTTGGAGAGCTGTACAATGGTGGGGCAGAAATAAGGCTCCCCTTGTTCCCCTGGGGTTTCACTTCTAGTATTTTGGGACTTTTCTTTCTATTTAAATGAAGGTCTGATGTCAAATTCCAATTCTGCTATTGGCTAAATTATTTGGGAACTGGCTTCTGTTTTGAGCCTCACTGGGTCTGTCAGAGAGGAGAGTCCTTGCCCCAGTGGATTGGGAGGATGAGGGAAAATCTCAAGGCATACATACTCAGTCACTGAGGATGTAACTGGTCCTTACCAGGTTTACAAAGAGGCAGCTACATGTGAGACCACCAGGTCCATAAGGAGATACTGCCCAGCTGCAGGATAAGGGGGTAGGTCCTGTGAATTGCTGGCAGAGACCAGGGGAGGATCTTAGGGCTGCAAAGCTCCCTGAGGCTCTCATGTGGGCAGGCCTCTGGGTTAGGTTGCAGTTAGCACTGCCTGTTTCCTATTTGGCCTGGGATGGTGCCAAGAAGGCAGGTTTCTTCAAGGTTGGCTCTCAGCTAATCAGAGCTCTGGAGGCCTAGCCAAGGTCTCTAGTAGATTGGACCTAGCATTGTGCTTGTGGAGGCAAAAAACAACAACAACAACAACAACAACAACAAAACCCAAAAAACCAAAACAACAACAAAAAATAATCTTCCCAGAAGTGGCTGTTTAGGCCTGGGATCAAGGGGACTTTTGGAGGGGGCTGTTGGTGATGCTGCCAGATGACCTTCTGGATGCCGGCCCAGCCTGCTCTCAAGACCAGTGGTCAGCTCTCAGGCACAGGAGCCCCATTTTCTCACACTTCATAGCCTGATGAAGGACTGACTCAACAGCTTCATAGAAAAAGTGATTCCTAGGAAACCAGACTAACTTGTGCAACCTAAATCTTCAGTCATTCCCATCTTCCACAGTGCTTGTACATCCTTCAGAAAAGATTCATTCATTATTTTGATCTGGAAGTCTTTTTACACTCTGAGACTCTCCTATTACAATACAAATAGTCCTACACAGGGTAAATTCTTGACTTCTCACCTCTCTCCTTAGGAAACTAGAACCAGTTCTTGAGTTTTCTGAGGACCTCTCAGTCCCTGCTTAGTCCTTGGGCAACTGAGGTACAGTTCACAGATCTTCAGGATTCACAGCATCAGTGGGTGTTGGGCAGAGTTGTTCTTTGTGTTCATGGCCTCTGTATGTCTCTGAGAGCTCAGAGGAGACCAGCTCGAAAATGGAGCATATGCTTCTTCTAAGTCTTCTCTTTGGTGCGTGGCTTTGGGCCTTTGATTGTCAGCTTACTGGGAGCAGCATCCTTTGGAAGGAAACACAGAAGAGGCCTCTCGAAAGTTCCTGGAAACATGGGAGTGTTGGAAAAGAATTCCCAAACTGTTCTTTAGATTAAAAGCATAAGTTTTTCCTGAGTGCTTTATCTGTTATTCACTGAGCAGCCAAAGTGGAGCAATATTTAGTGAAAATGAAGGTACATTTCCTTACAATACAGCAACCCTACCATGGGCATATGCTCTAGAGAAATTCATATACATGTGTAAGGAGGTGTATACCAGAAGAATCATGGCAGAATCATTATAATAGCAAACAAACAAAAAACAACTTCAATTTCCATCAATAGGAAAATGAGTAAGTTTCAGTGTATTCATTTAATGGAATTCTTCCAGTAATAAAAATGAATGAAGTAGAGCTACCAGTATCAACATGCATGATCCTAGAAGCACATTATGGAGCTAAAAAAGCAAGTTGCAGAAGAATATATACACTGTGATACCTCTGATAAAAAGCTGTCAACTATGCAAAACCATACTATGTACTGTTTATGAATAATACACGTGAATATAAATTCAAGATAGTCGAGTTCAACAGAGTGAGACTAGGGGCTAGGAGGGAAGGTTGGGAAGGAGGGGATGTAGCACATAGGCATCCAACTATATTGGTTGTGTTTTACTTATTATGATGGGAGGTGGGCAGAAGGGTGTTTATCATATTACATTTTAAACTTTTTGAATGGTTGAAATATTTTAAGAAATAAAAATATGAAAATCCAAATAGCACCAACTAAGAACCCCTTTGGCTTTCCCCAGAGTGCTGGAATGTTTGGTGTGTGAGTGCGTGTGTGTGTATGTGTGTGAGCATCTCCATGTCTGTCTGAGGTGGCTGAGGTGGGCCTGATAGGAGGGACAGTGGAGGAGACCTTAAAGAATGGGCCACAGCTGGCTCCAGGGAAGTTTTCTGGATTGAGTACTTACTCAATAAAGTTCCTCTATTCACGTAATATTTGCCTACATAAGAAGCTAAATATTCATTGAGTAATTAGCCAGTTCAAATTTGTGGTATGAAAAGACAATTTCTTCTAATTATAGGGATGTCAATTAAAAGATGCCACACTAGGATGCCATTCACTGCCAAGAGAGCCTTAATAAAATTCTCGCTGTGATTTAGATTCAAAAAGGTAAAAGAAAAGAAAAAAAGACACCATTATTTTTGATAATTAAGTATTTATGGGAGCTGAAAAAACAAATCACACTAACATTTCAGGCTAGTTGAAAACTCTTTTTCATAAAGTCCCAGTAAAGATGTTGCTGTTGCAGCATTGCCGCCAGGTTCAGGGTCTGGGCTGACAAAGGTCTGCAGTCCAAGCTCTGACCACTCCTGACTTCACCCTCAGCCAGCCCTTGCATATCAGTCCCTCCTGTAGGCATTATTTAATTTATGGTTACTTTTCTGCTTTGTAATTTTAAGTAGCTCTACTGTTGTACCCCATGTCCCACTTTCACCCCCACCTCTCAGTGAGATTTTAAATATCAGGACTGCAAAGTTGTGTCTTTTTTAGTAGGTGCAGATAGGGATGGGAGAGGAGGTATAGCATCTCAAATCCAGTTTCCTATAAGGGAAGTTTAATAAGAGCTTAATTAATATGTTAGTTGGTGTGGTAGAAATTGCACCCTAATACTGATCTACCTTGGATATGCCCCAACTGTGACTTTGGACAAGTTACTTCACCTCTCTCAGTTTCAGTTTTGGTTCTAAAATGTGGAGATGTTATGTAACCACTTTACAGGATTCTTATGAAAATCCAATGAGGTAATAACTGTGAAAATGGATAGTATGTTGTAATTTGCAACACAAGTGTAAAGCCTTATGCAAACATAAAATAATATATGTGCTGAAAATAGGGAAATTAAGGCAATTTAAACTAGTCCTTCCTTATAATAGACATTATTATACCAGTAATGGTATAATTATTATACCATTATTATACCATATATATTATATGTGGGCATTGTCTGTTCATCTCTCTCTTTACACCTAGGTCCTGCTACCCCTCCATTTGTAGGCAGTGCCAGTGTGGGAGTTCTAGTCTCTCCTCAGCTCCTGGCCTTTCTCAGAACATGCTCCCATGACCATAGCTGCTTGGTCCAGGAATAGTACCTTATCCAGGGTGGGCCAGTCTGAGAACTCTCTCAAGATTTTAAAAGGAACAACAGAGGAAAGCCAGTCAGACCTTCTATGCTGAAAGATGCTGTAAATAAAAACACCTTAACTGTAATATATCAGTTAAGATTGGGTTTTGCTGAATTTAACTGAAATGCACCCCCTGTGCCACAACAAAAAAAACTAAACAAAAAATAGTGGTTAAATAAAATAGACATATATGTTGCTTTTAAGTAAAAGAAGTTCAGAGGCAGGCAGTTCAGGGCTAGCCAGAGAGCTCCAAGGTCAAGCTCCTGTTTTCCTGCTTTTCCAACCTCAGTGCAGTTTCCAGCCTCCAAGTCATCTCAGACTTCGATAAAGGGTGCAGAAACTTCAGTTATCTTAAGTGCTTTACAGGTACTTAGAAGGACAAAAGGGAGAAAAAGAACTTGTCCCTCCTTTTTTAGAAATCCTAAATCTTTTGATTACATTTCACTGGCTAGAACTTAGTCACATGGCCAAACTTAGCTGCAAAGAAACTAGGAAAAAGTAGTCTTGCAGGTGGAAACCCCTGCTTCCCAGTAAAACTGGATCTGTCCCTAAGGAGGAAAGGAAGACTGCCTGTTGAACTAAGATGCTAGTAATCTCTTGGAGTAATTCTGCCACATGGAGGAAGCTGGTCTCTGCATTTTCCACAGTTTGATTATAGGAAATACTCAGGATCCTTTTAACACATTCCTTCTTTTCATTAGAAAAGTGTGAATCACTGAAAGCCATAACGGTCCTCATATTGTTGGCTATGTACTTGGGAAATAGAGGAATTTACTGGTATTCAGCAATCTTTTTTAGAGACCTCAACTTGCTCACACTGTCACATTACTTTAACTGGAGAGTGGGCCCCTGTGCGATATTCTTTTGCTTTGTTCTTCTCTTTGTTCTTCTCTCTCTTACTTTTTGAGCTTCTCTTTGCTTTTTTAGGTGTCAAATCCAAGGCTCGAGCTCTTTTCTTGGCTACAGGTTCTGGAACATTGCAGAGAAATTGGAGTTGGTTTCTGCTTTCTCATTTCTTCCAGTGTTGTCTGAAATCACTGTTGTTTCTCTTTTCCATTGAGAAGCACTGGGAGAGAACTTGAACTCCAGTGACTCAAGCTATAAAATTGCTTCCTCTTCTCCTGACTGGTAGGACCCCAGGAAAGGTCTTCGAGTCATCATCAGTCTGTCCACTTGGGTAGAGCCAGGGACCAGCAGAGCAAGGTGGAGCAAGGGAGAGATGCTTTCCTTGGCACTTCTCTGGATTCTGGATGGTCACTTATACCATACCTCTGGTGATATCTAGCCTAGGGGTTCAGTTGACCTTGAGAAAGCCTGAAAGTGTGTTTGAGGAAAGGGCTAGATATACAAAATATTATGTTTTGGCAAACCCAGTAACTGCATAGAAACAGCCCACACCCTACCCCACCCCCATACCCCAACCCAGGAAAGCTGGAGGTGGAGCTGATCATGGGATTTGCAAGGGCAGGTCATTGTGGTTAGTTGATGGACATTTGAGAATGCATTTTGTGCTGAGTCTATAGGTAAAAAATACGTCCCAATGAGCTTATTTTATTGCTGCAATACACCTCATCTCTGTGAGTCAGAAGGTCATCCTCTGTAGCAATTGTGTGATTGGGAATATGAGAAAAGAGGAATCCGTGGGTCTCCAGAAATAATTTTATACAGCTCTTGCCACTATTCCATTAAATCCAATTGCTTAATAACTAACATTTATTGTGCACTCATTATCTGTAAGATACATGCTAAGAGCATTAAGTAATTGTCTTAACTACCTCTGAGTTTGGTAATGTTAACATTCCAATATAGCAGATGGAAAAACTGAGGCCCAAAGTTGTCCATCAAGTTGACAGAGTTGAGATTTAAATTCAGTGCTAGTTTTGAAACCAGAAAAGTCTGTGTTCATGCTGCCCATCACTACCAAGACCAATAAGTAGAGATAAAGATTGAATGCACTTTATTCAGATGTCCATGATCTGAGAAGACAGTGGTTTGGTTATGCATCCTCAAAAACCATCTCAACATCTCATCTCATGCTGACATTTTTAATAGGAGAAGAAAAGGATAGGTAAGGGATTTCAAAAAAAGTTTAACCAGATAAGAGTTGCTTTCTGAGGTGGAGGGAGTGATTTTCCAGTATTTCCTTATCTGCTGATCAACAATTCTTTATCTGCATCAGGGATATTCCCTCCCCGGAACACAATGGTTCAGATAACATCTTTGCTTTCAGACACCCCTGAGGCACAAAGGTTGAATTGCTTTTTGACCTCCTGGAGTCAATCAGGTCAAGCATTCTAGTTCCTGGAATAACAACTTTCCACATGCATTAATTGCTTAAACCTATCAACTATAACTATGACTAAAATCTTTACCTGTTGCGTCCACATCAGTTTGATTCCCAAGCCTACCCTCCAACTCACCATGCTGTACCACGTTCTGTAATGGTTACTGAAGGGTCTACTGTGCACTTAGGGCTACTGATCTCTAGAGACCACTGGCAGGACCACCTCAATATGGAGGTTGTCGTAACCATCTCCAGAGAAGCCCGCTTCATGCCTCCCTCACTATTAAGTTCCAGTGTGTCATCATCTAGACCTAACACTGAACAATCCAATGGAAATATAATGCATGACACATATGTATTTCATGCAATTTAGCAGGCACATTAAAATAATTAAAAAGCACTGGCTGGGTGGCTCAGTTGGTTAAAGTGTCATCCTGATACACCAAGGTTGTGGGTTTCATCACCTGTCAGAGCACATACAAGAATCAACCAATGAATGCCTAAATGAGTGGAACAATAAGTCAATGTTTCTCTCTCTTTCTCTCTTTCTCCCTTTTTCTCTCCCTCTAAAATCAATAAATAAAAATTTAAAAAAAGAAAAAGAAACAAGTATTACTGTAATTCATGCTGTCTATATAAAATATTTACATAATCACATTACAATGGTACATTTGTGCATAGAAAAAAGAAATTGTTCAAATGGAATTAATTCATTGACACCAAGATCATCAGTGATACTGGAAATGACATGTTCTCAACACGCATACTACAGTACAACAGTAATACTTTATGGGCTGCAATAGTAAAAGTGAAATGTGGTTCTCTCAAAACAATACAAGTGTTTCTAATGCAAAAATGTTTTACAATGATTCTGCTTTTTAACTTAAATAAAATAAAAGTTCATTTCCTCAGTAGCATTAGCCACATTTTAAGTGTTTAGTAGTCCCATTTGGCTAGTGGATACCATTTCAGACAGCACATGTGTAGCATCTGACTGAAATTCTTCATGATGCAAATACATTTAATATGCCCTGAACAGAGAAAAGACAAATCAGGCTAGAGGAGTGCATCTGAAGAGAAGAGCAGTGGAGAATGAGATTGGGATGGTGTTGGGGGGACTATGGGAAAGGGAAACCATTGCCAATTTTTGAAACAGAGAATAATATAAAGTGGATGGTGCTTTAAGAAAATTCATCTGGATACATCAAACAGAATGGATTTTAGGCAGGCAGATTAGAGGCAGGAAGATCACATGGGAAGGAGAGATGATGAATCAATGCTCTAGAGAGAGAATAGCCAGAAAAGGAAAAAATATGTCTGAGAAACCTTATGAAAGGCACTATGAGTCAGTGGCTGGATGCATAAGGGGAACAAGAAAAGTGGAAGTGTTGAATTTGACCCTGAGCTTTTAAGTTTCAGAAGACAGAAAATAATAATAGCACTGACAGAAATAGGGAAATCAGGAGAGAAAGTATGCTGGGGCCAGGGTGAGAGGAGAAAGATAATGGGCTCAATTTAGTACAGACTCAGTCTGTGATAATCTCTTCCATCGTCTCTTCTTCCTTACCTCTCCTTCTCCTCCCTCCTCTTTCTTTTACTCTTCTTTTCCTTCTCGCCCTTCCTTCATTTTTCTGTCCCTTCATTCCCTCAAAATAGATTAATCGAGTATCTATCATGTGCTAGAGACAAATAAGTTAAACATGCACTTCCCAGGCCCAAGGAAGGACCATTAAAAGGGGTGGCAGTTAGTTTTTCAACACAACAAAATAAATGTTCTCTCTTATATTTTCCCTTTTGCCATACCTGCCATAACTGTTGGAATTTGGCCTAGAGTGGGGAGTGGAGGTGGCGGGATTAAATGAAAGTAAAACTGGTTTGTGTTTCTTAAGGATTTAGTATGGCTCAGGCACAGTTCTAAACACTTATGACCAGCAGCATCTCACTTAAGAACTTATTTCTCATTTGACAGGTGAGGAAAACGAGGCAGTGAGACAGAAATTAAGTTACCTAAGGAAATACCACTGGTGAGTTGTGGGCAAGATTATATCTACAGTGTGTGTTAAATATTCCACTGACAATCACCTTCTATGGACTGATTTTCATGCTCCTCCCCATTTGTGTTGAAGTCCTGACCATCAGTGTGACAGTATTTAGAAGTGGGGCCTTTAGGAGGTGATTAGGGTTAGATGAGGTCAGTAGAGTGAGACCCTCATGATGGGATTAGTGCCCTTAGAAGGAGGAGTAGACAGAGGGATCTCATTCTCCCCATGCACACACCAAAGAAGGCCTTGTGAGCGCAGAGAGAAAGCAGCCATCTGCAAGCCAGAAAGTGGACCTTCAGCAGGAACTGAATATCCCTGCACATTGATCTTGGACTTCCCAGTCTCCACAACTGTAAGGCATGAATACCTGTTGTTTAAGCCACTGGGTCTGTGGTGTTTTGTTGAAGTAGCCTGAGCTAAGACTTCCTATTTCACGGTTGCCTTACCTCTCCAGATCTTTCTGAAGGGGCAGTCTTTTCATATAAGTAGGTGGCTCCCATGAAGCCTCTGGGAGGTTTTCCATTTTGCAGATGGGGCTGGTAACCAGCAGGGCAGGGCACTTGTCTGGAAAGCAAAGGACTGACCTTTCTCCTCTCAGCAGAGGGAGAGGCAGGATGCGGATGCACCCCTTGAGTATCTCTTCTCATTGCGAATCAAGGAGCTGCTCCCAGGGATCTGCTTTTCTGCTCTAAATGCCGTGTTTTGATGGTGTTGTTCCAATATAGTCACCCAGCTGCAAGTACATCCAGGAAAAAAAAAAAGGCCTTTAAATGAAATAGGAGCTGGGGGAAGCAGCCGAAGGAGGAGGAGATGGGAAATACTGCACTGCTCCCAGATAGCCTCTCTAGGGATTTACTCCAGGCTTTTAGAACCAAGTGAATATTGCTTATTCATGTGCAATCTAATCCTCCACATGGACCGGAGGCAGAGGGCAGCAGGGATGACCTGCTTGGGGAGGGCAAAGAGAGGTTGGAGGGTCTGTCCTGAGCAAGAATACTGTGGGGTTGACTGGGCCTATGTACTGGGAGAGCTGACATTGGGAGAATTTGTCCCTGGGATGGTTAGAGGGTCTAGGAGCCATGGTGGGGAGGCAGTAAATATGAGCTGGAGGTTGGATTGGTGATCGGATATATGATCTCTCAGTGAGTTGAGGGAGTGTTGCAGAGTGTGGGGTTCAAACATCCAGAGAAAGAAATGCCAGGTGTCCTTCTACCCTGCTGCTTTGGAAGGATGGCAGAGCTGCAAATTGATGCACACTCTCAGGTAGAGAATGTCTTAATAAGCCACTCAGCAGGTGATAGATCATCAGAGGAGGAGCTGCGAAGCTAGGCTTGGCCACCCTGAAGCTCTGACTTGATAACGTGTGATAATTCACTTAGGGGCACTGGGAAGCAGAAGATTTCCCAACTGTGGCTAACCAGTGTTGAAGACCTGAAAACAGCTACTTGGGACTGCTTTTATGTTCAGCTGTCAGCTTAGAAGCAAATGTGTAAGAGAACCTGGACACAGATCAAACAAATGTGCTGGGAACTGTATGCGTGCACAGATCTGCTGTTACAGTGCATCCTGCTGAGGGCCTGTGCACCCAGCCTCCTCCCCACCAGCCACACAGGAGGAGAGAAGCAGAAGAGGAAAGACCACTCTGAAACAGCTGACAGGGCCCACACTGCAGTTGGCCTGAGCTTGGGGGCAATTCTAGCACAGAGACATCATGGAGCATCAAGCAGTCACCTCTTTCCACAGTGATGGAGTGGAGAGATAAAGTGGCCCTTTTCTGAAGAGCAGAAGCTAAGGGACCAGTGGCCAGAGCCTGCTCTGTGGCCACAGGGGCTTTTAGCAGTCTAGGTGTAGAGAGCTTGGCTAAAGGAGAACCCTGTCTTCAGTGCAGAAAAAAAAGGACGGGCTTCCTAAAGCCACCAGGCAGAGGTAAAAAAGACATCTTCTCTACCAGTCCATCTGTTTTATTTCTCCGCCTCCTGCCAACAAATACCCATCAGCGGTTTCATTTAGATCAAAAAATGATGGGCTTGGTGGGTTCAATCCTGTGGGTTTTCCAGCCATGAAAAAAGGTTTGCCACCTTTGGGTATGTTCCACCTAAGATGAAGAATGAAATAAGTGTTTGGTGTCATAAGAATAATAGAAATAACAACAGATAGCATTAGTGAATCTTTGTCATGTGCCAGAGGTGCTAACTGCTTTGTGAAAATAGTAACATTTGATCACATTTGATCCCAGTAGCTGTGTGTTGACATACTCCTGTCCTCTGACTTTTCAAATACTTCTGACCACATTCCCTAGGATTGAAGCATCTGGGAACACTTATAGAAAGTAAGCCCAGGTAATCTCTGAGCAGATGTGTATTTTTTTAAAATATATTTTATTGATTATGCTATTACAGTTGTCCCATTCCCCCCCTTTATTCCCCTCTGCCTATACACCTCCTCCCACCCTCATTCGCCTCCCCACCCTTTAGTTCATGTCCATGGATCATACATATAAATTCTTTGGCTTCTACATTTCCTATACTATTCTTAACCTCTCCCTGTCTATTATCTACCTACCATTTTTTCTCTTCCTACCATTTATGCTACTTATTCCCTGTACCCTTTTCCCCTTCTCCCCTTCCACCTCCCCACTGATAACCCTCCAAGTGATGTCCATTTCTGTGATTCTGTTCCTGTTCTAGTTGTTTGCTTAGTTTGTTTTTATTTTTGTTTCTTAGGTTTGGTTATTGATAGTTGTGAGTTTGTTTTCATTTTACTGTTCATATTTTTTATCTTCTTTTTCTTAGATAAGTTCATTTAACATTTCATATAATAATGGCTTGGTGATGGTGAACTCCTTTAACTTCACCTTATCTGGGAAACACTTTATCTGCCCTTCCATTCTAAATGATAGCTTTGCTGCATAGAGTAATCTTGGATGTAGGTCCTTGTCTTTCATGACTTTGAATACTTCCTTCCAGCCCCTTCTTGCCTGCAAGGTTTCTTTTAAGAAATCAGCTGATAGCCTTATGGGCACTCCTTTGTAGGTAACTGTCTCCCTTTCCCTTGCTGCTTTTAAGATTCTCTCCTTATCTTTAATCTTGAGTAATGTAATAATGATGTACCTTGGTGTGTGCTTCCTTGGGTCCAAATTCTTTGGGACTCTCTGGGCTTCCTGGACTTCCTGGAAGTCTATTTGCTTTGCCAGATTGGGGAAGTTTTCCTTCATTATTTGTTCAAATAAGTTTTCAATTTCTTGCTCTTCCTCTTGTCTTTCTGGCACCCCCATGATTCAGATCTTGGAACGTTTAAAGATGTCCTGGAGGTTCCTAATCATCTCCTCATTTTTTGAATTCTTGTTTCTTCATTCTGTTCTGATTGACTATCTCTTTCTTTTGCTCCAAACAGAAGAAAGTTGGTTTAAGTCCCAGTTTCCTTCCTATTACTGTTGGTTCCCTGTACATTTTCTTTTATTTCACTTTGTGTAACCTTCATTTCTTCCTTCATTTTGCAACTGAGCTCAATCAACTCTGTGAGCTTCCTGGTTACCAGTGTTTTGAACTCTGCATCTGACAGGTTGGCTATCTCTTCATCACTTAGTTGTATTTTTTCTGGAGCTTTGATCTGTTCTTTCATTTGGGCCAATTTTTTTTGTCTTAGCACACCTGTTATGTACTAAGGGGTAGAACCTTAGGTATTGGCCAGGGTGGGGCAACCCAAGTCACTGTCACTGCATTGTGGTGCTGCTTGTGGGAGAGGGGGCTGAGAGGGAACAATGCCACTTGGTTAGCTCTTCGTTGGCTTTCAGTCACTTCACTCGCTACCCACAGTCAAATTGGGCCCTTCAGGTACTGATTCCCCTATGGGTGTGTTTGTGTATGTTCTAGGACCCTCTGGGTCTCTCTGATAAACTTTCCTGTGAGTCTGGGAGTTTCTCCTGCTGCCTCAACACTCACAGGTTTTTTTTTCAGTCAGAGGTTTTGAGGCTTTATTTCCCTGCACTGGAACCCTGGGTTGTGTGGTCTGTCTCACTCCCCAGTTGTTCCTCCTAGTTTATCTACATGCATATGTGGGATCACCAGCTCTACCAGCCACTGCCTTGCTGTGAGTCCTCTCCACCCAGTGGCCCATCTCCATTCCTCCTACTGGTCTGGGTGAATGTTTCTTCTTTAACTCCTTGGTTGTTGGACTTCCATATAGTTCGATTTTCTGTCAGTTCTGGTTGTTTTTTGTTTTTAAATTTGTTGTTGTCCTTCTTTTGTTTATGTAAGAAGGCACAGTGTGTCTACCTATGCCTCCATCTTGGCGGGAAGTGAGCAGGTGTGTATTACTTTGGGGTGAGTGCAGGTGAATTACTAATTTACTGATATCTTTATTGGCTGGCTAATGGCAGGTGGGGATGAAAAGCAGTAAGGCAATTGAACAGGTGAGGTGTGAAGAGAAACCTGATAATGAGTGTCAATATTGTGGCAACACTAAGTAGTTTGTAAACAGAAGCTTGCCCTCAGGGAGATTTTCTAAGCTGATGAAAGTAGAAGAGAAGATAATATCATTAGTCCCATTTAACATAGGAAGCAAGCAACTGAGTTTGAGAGAGGTGGCGCCATCATGCCAAAGTCACACAGCAAGCCAGTTGCACAATCAAGATTTGAACCCATGTCTGTCTGGCACCATAACTACACATCTGTCCCTCTAGACCAAATCAAAGCCCAGAGGAAGGTATTAACAGCCCCATCTCAAATGCAAAGGTGATTTCTAGCTCAGCAGAGTTCACACCATCTGATAGATATTACACAGGGAATGAATAAGAATAGGTAAGTGTTCTGTTGCTTCCAGTACAAAATATCTTTATATATTGGAGGCTCATTTCCTAAACCAACTAATTTCTCTTTTCCTAGCCTAAGAGTCATAGTTATAGGCTCTCACACATAGAATATTGGAGAATATCTAGTTCACTCTCCTCTTTTTACAGAAGGGAAAGAGGCCCAGAGAGAAGAGCCAAGCTGTTGAAGGTCATGTAGTTGGTAAGTGACATGACTGAGCCTAGAACTCAGGAATTCTGACTCTTTGGCTCAGGCTTTTTCCATTGCTCTGTGAACTTTCTTACATCTTTGGGTTCTACCTGCCATGAAGAATATAATCTTTCTTAGTCTAAAGATGAAACTTTCATGACACATTTTTCTGCTCGCTAATCCTTCTCCTCTTCCCACCCAACTAACTGGACACATGGACTGCCACCATGGACATTCCACCTAGGACAAGGAAGGAGGCTCTCATTTTCACAATTTCTGGACTGGGATAAAACTTGTGTTTGTGTTTTGAAAGTATCTTCAAGACTTACATAAAGCTATCATAATAAAGAGAGTGTTCTACAAATGAGAAGATAGACACATAGACCAATGAACCCAGTAGTCCAGACTCAGGCCTCCACATGTTTAGTCACCTCACTTGTAGTAAAGCTGACTTGCAGTGCTGTGGGGGAAAAGAGAGCCTTTTCCAGTAAGTGGTGCTAAGTCTTCCGGATATCCTTATTGGGAAAATAATTTTTAATTTCTGCCTCACAACAAAAAGATAAATTATAGTTCTAATTGAGAAAGGTAAAGTGCTAAGATCTTTTAAAAAATAGGAAAATATCTTCAAGACTCAGGCTAGATAAGATTTCTTCAACAGAATGTGAGAAGCCTAATCATAAGAGGAAATATGATTAATTAAACTACATTAAAGTTAATAACTTCAATTAATAAAAAAACAACTAAGAAAACAAAAAAGCAAGTCAAAGACTTGGAGAAGATTTGCAAAACACATGTCTATAAAAGGACTCATGTCCAGAATTTGTAGATGCTACAAATCAATAAGAAAAAGGCAGCCAATCTAATAGAAAAATAGGCAAAAGACTTGAACTGATCTTTTGCAAGAAAAGATCTGCAAGTGACCAGTAAACTTATGAAAATGTGTTCAGCATTTTTGGTAATCAGATATATCTAAATTAAAGTCACAGTGAAATAGCACTACATTTTCAGCAGGACGGTTAAAATAAAAAAGACAGACAATACCAAGTATTGGTGAGGATGTGGAATACTCAGGGTTCTCACACACTACTGGTAGGAGTGTGAATTGGAACAACCACTTCGGAAAATAGTACGGCGATGTCTTTTTTTTTTTAAGATTTTATTTATTTATTTTTAGAGAGGGAAGGGAGGGAGATAGAGAGAGAGAGAGAAACATCAATGTGCGGTTGCTGGGGGTTATGGCCTGCAACCCAGGCATGTACCCTGGCTGGGAATCGAACCTGCGACACTTTGGTTCGCAGCGTGCAGTGATGTCTATTAATGCCGGATGTACACACACCTCATAGCTAACAGAAAGGCATAGGTATACTTATACAAACACACAAACAATAATGTTCAGAGCAGCATTTTAGTAAAAGCTAAATACTGGAAACAACAATAGAATGGATTAATACATTGAGTATATTCACACTCTGGAATGTTATATAGAAAAGAGAGAAGGAACTGTAACCAATGCAACATGGATAAATCTTACAGGTATAATGGTGAATGAAAGAAAACAGAAATGACAAAGCACATACTACATGGTTATATCACTATATAAAAGCCAGGAGCAGGTAAGACAATCTGTAATGTTAGAAGTCAGGATAGTGGTTACCCTTGAAGGGAGACAGTGACTGGGAAGTGTCAGAAGAGAGGTATTTTCAGAGGGGAAGGAAGTTAGAAATATTTTGTTTCATGGTCTGGTTTCAGGGCATATGGATGTACACATTTGGTGAAAATTTACTGGGTTGTACATTTATGTTAAATTAGAATAAAATATCTTCACTTATTTTTCTCTTATAAAATGAAGGAAAGTGAGGAGAAAGAGAAGTAACATCAGCGAGTACCTGCTCAGGCCATTATGTCAGATTTTATAGCCATTCTCTCATGTAACCTCCCACCCCCTGTCCTGTGAGGTAGGTCTGAGGTCCTGTGTTTTATGGATGAGGGAGCCTAGACCCAGAATGCGAAATTGTTCAAGGTCATGCCATTAGCAAGTTCCGGAATGTGATTTAACATAGAATTCAAACCCCTTTGCCTGGGTCCTGAGCTTACCCTCTTTCCTGTACATCATGGTCCTTTCAAGGGAAGAGCAGTAGAGTTCAGAAAGTCTGGTTTTGAAATCTAGCACTGGCACTCACATGTTGTCTGACCTTGGGCAAATCACCTGTGGTTTGGGGAATTTTGGTGGAGGTGGAGAGGGCGAGCTGGGAGAGGGCTGCGGTGGTGTCCACAAAAGCACCCAGCCCAGCCTGTGCTCAGCAGTTGCAGAACACCTCTGGTCTCACCTAAACCCTGCCAGGCACTTGTGCTTCTAGCAGGGCTGTGTGCGGAGCTCAAAGCAGAATTCACCATGGCCTCTTCCAGGTGTCACTATCCTAGGAAATTCAGATGAAAATGAACATCAAGGGAAGGTGGGAGAAGAGGAGCAATGTTCAGCCTGAGGGTGTGGGTGACAGTGGGCAAAGGCCTCACTTTGATATTGATGCAGTTTATGGGCCAACCATGTGTAAGTCAATTTCAGGTTTGTTGTTTTCAGATCAGCTGACAGAGTGGAGTCGCTTTCTCCCCTGGAGATGTCTCCTTGATAAGAAATGGTGGGAATGTGGAGAAGAAACCTCCCAAACCTGCTGGAATCACTCACTCTTAAGCACAGGGATTCTGCCACCTCCTTTCACAACAAAACCGAGCTAAACTTTTTTTCGGTCCTCTGAGAATAGTCAGGAAAATGAATGGAAGGTAAATGGCGTCTGTATTTGTTCAGCATTGTGTCACTCGTCTCCAAGTTTCCTCATGTCTGCTGAAGAACTGAGAGCTTCTTGGGTGGAGGGGGAGTGGCATCAGGAGCTGTAGGTGAAGCCTTTTGGGGGGGACACAAAGATGGAGTTCCACATGAACTTCATATCATGCTCATGTTCTATATGTGAGGCAAATGGAAAAAGAGGCGCCACTTACCGGCCTTGCTTGCCTTGTTTGTGCCTTAAAGACCTTCCCCTTTTAAAGGTTCAGAGGTCAGTGGGTGAGGAGAAAGTGAGAGTTTAGGAGGAGGGAATGGGAACAGTGAGCAGGAGCCAGGGCCCCTGTCTGCCCACCCCCACCCTACTCTGTCCTCACAGAAGTCTTCATTTCTCTGTTCCTAAATTGCACACATTGATCTGCTGTGTACAAAGTTGCAAAGCAAGTTGGCAAGAGCACTGGAGTGTATCTGGTCTGCTAAGAAATAAATATACTTGGGTTTTCAGTTTAAATGAGTTGAGAGCTAGGGAATGGTTTGACAGCCAAGGGGAGCCCAAGTGTCTGTTTCCCACCAAACAAGTCCCACAGTAGCTTGGAGCTGCAAGTCAATGCTGCCCCCTGGGTACCTGCCCCTGGGGACAGATGTCCCCACCTGCAATGCTGACCTGTCACCATGGAGAAAAGGTATGGGTGGGAGTGAGGCCAGGGTGGCTGGCTGCTGGGAGAGGAGTCTTTTCAACATTGCTCTGAGCACTCCCCATTCGAGGCCTTCTCCCTCACATTTCTAAGGGGAAGGACAGAGGCTGTGTGCCCAAGAACAGAGCTGGGTCCAGCGCTCTGGGCCCTTCACTCCTCAGCAACCTAAGTATAACCTGTTTGCTCTGCTACTTTTTCTAATACTAATATCTTGATTAATTCCAGACCAATTGTTCTTAAAAAAAATTTCCTAGACTTTGCAAAGGGCCTACTCTTCTTAAGAGTGACTTTGATTGAAGTTTGAAGTTTTCAGGTTCAGCTGTTTTCTAGTTACTTGTTATTAGAAAATGTAGCAATTTTCCCCCAGTAAAGGCCTTTTTTCCCTCCCCTCTTCGTCTCTTCCCCTCCCCTTTCTACTTCTCCTGGTGTGTCATAGCTTTAAAATGGCCTGTAAGATATAGTTATTTATTCTCCTCCATCCTTCTCTCAATGTTGGGCTGAGGCAAAAACTTGGTGGAAACAAAAAAGCAGCCTTCCATATACCTCACTTTCCAGCACCAGTGTTTGGTCCTGTGACTGCCGCCTTCCTGATGTGCCTTCCTAATGCGCCTTCCTGATGCTTCCTGATGCTTCCTGATGGGGTAGGGGAGTGGGGAGGCAAGGGGACAAGGCATGTGCTTAGCACCCACCGCTGCACAAGCATCACTAATTGGTGGTCCAGCCCTGAGTGGTTATGAAAGACCCCCTTGTGATGGAAGCTGTCAGTGCAGAAGGAGCCTCCTCAGAAGGTAATTGCCAATTCCCAGGGTCAGCCTTGCTGAAATTTATAGCTCCACTCAATAAAGCTATTGTGTGGTTCCTTAGGAAACCATGGGGTGGATTAGTTCTTGGGAGCCTGGAGATGTGGAACCCCAGCAGGCACAGGGGACTCCTGCTGGGACAGGCACAGTCAGAGAGGTTGGTGTCCCCTCCCTCCCCTTGTTCTCCAGGCTTCAGGAGGAGGCCATTGGCACCTGCACACCCTCAGGAATGCTGAAAAGCTTGGCTCCAGGTCTCTGCTCCAAATGAGATGAAGATACCTTGGAAGAGTCTTGGTTTGGAGCAGTTGGGTGCAAGGTGCTGCTCCCCAAAAGTGTAGGAATTCTCTCTCCCAAACCAGCCACACTTCATTAATGAGTCAAACTAGACTCAGTTCACTGTTACTGGACTTCAGGTTGTTGTTGTTTTTTTTCCCCTTGATTTATTTTATTGTTATTTTGAGAAGATAAACACACCAGCAACTCAAAGGTATAATGAAAAAAAGATTGGTTTCAGAAAACTGTTGGAGGTCAGAGCACAGGCCCAGGCCCTAACCTGGAATTTCCCTTTGGCGCAGATGAAAGAAAGCAGGGCAGCCCAGAGAGGAAAGAGCATCCCTATCACCAGCTGATCCTGGCCTTCAAGCCCCTTAACACTGCTCCAGGGTTTCTCCCCTCTAGGAAGAGCAAAGATGAGATCAGGAGGCACTGCTGGAGCCAGCAGCTGAAAGGCAGGCCAGGACTGTGCTGGGGAGGCCCAAGATGACTGCAGGCTTGGGTGGAAAGCAGCAGGCAAGAAGGGCTGGGAGAGATGGGCCCAGGCTGACCTATAGAGGGGGAGCCTCCACTTGAGGCGTAGGTGAGGATGAAGGTCTCAGTCCCAGGTCCAGGTGGCTGCCTGGGATGGGGCTGTGAGATCTCTGCTCCTGAGATTCCCTGGGATGGGATGGGGAGAGCCTCAATGGGGGCCCAACTAGTTATGAGAAGCTCTGGGAAACCCAGAGCTGGCAGGAGCTCAGCCCTCTTAGGCCTTGCCATTACCAACATGTATTTGTCCCCTGCCTCAGTGAGGCTCAAACTAATCACTCCTGTCTCAAAATTAGAAAGGAAAAATTATAAACAGTCCCACTGGTTCAGGGGTTCTGCTCAGAGCTGCTGCAGCCCTGCCCAAGGGGAAGTCACAGGACATTTCCAGCTGGGAATTCAGACAGAAATGGCCTGTGCGTGTAAACGCTGTATTCTGTGACTGATTTGGGTGTTGTAAGGTGTATGTTTGTTAAGTTCTAGTGGATATCCAAGGGGTCCTGTGTATACACTGGTAGGAAACCAGACAGAGCTAATCAATGCTGGGAGGACTCTAGTTAACTCCTGAGGGAACACAATATAAACAGCAGCATTCAAATCAATGTAAAACCCCACTCCCAGCCCCCTGCATTAAGTCAGGGTGGTTGCCATCAAACCCATGCAGCAAGTGTGGGCTGTCAGGGGGAGCCAGACTCCTCCTGGGGAGAAGCAGAGGATAGAGGACCTCCTGGCTAGATTCTGAACCTGGTTCAGGTTCCCCCGTAGCCGTGGGTCTAGGGCAAGTCAGTTGACCTCCCTGGCCTTTGGTCTCATCATCAGAAAAGTAATCACTAATGTTGAAATATACTTCACAGCTCATTAAGAGCTTTTATGATCTCACTTGATACTCACCATCCTACAAGGTGGGCATCATCACGACTTCTATTTCACAAATAAAGAAAATGTAGCTCAGAGAAATCACATGACTTCACTAAGGCCACATAGACAGCTAGAACAATATGGTCTTAAGTCTAGGTTCTCTGTCCTATACGCTGTCTTCTAGGCCACACCATTTCTTAAAGGACATTGCAACAGTTACTGTTGTTACGAACAGCTTATCAGTCACAAAAAGACTGGTCCAAGGTCATATAGATTGCCCAAGTTCCAATAGTCAATACCCTAGCTTCTTCAGATTACCATGTCTATCAAGGGAAGGATTTGGAATAGCTGATATCTGATATCTTTTTTATGTAAAACACAGAGTGAAACTCTAATTTTCTTTTCCAACCTCACCTTCTTAGGGAATTCTATTTTTCCATACCAACATTGTCACAAATTAAAGCCCAGTGTTTCTAGATGAAAGAACAGCGGGAAGGAAACATCAAGAATCTGGGGCTGGGGGTGGTGCTAAGAGTAGCCACACCCTCTCTTGATTGTGTGTTTCTGCTCCTCTAGTCTGCCCTCCCTGGCTCAGGAATATCCCCTTCTGGTCTGGGGGACTATCCTTCAGGGAGCAGCCATTCCTGCAACTGTTCCTTTAAGTTGTGCACAGAGCTCACCTACCAGTTCCCTGGGACCCTCACTGGGCAACAGATTCAGGGCTCTGTGAACTTTATTAGCTCCCCAAGGCCATGGTGAGGGTTACACATCTCACCAGTATCCAGACTGCTCCCTAGGGTGAGTTCACCACAGAATTAAACTGTTTGATTTTTATTATTTTAGTTATTACTGGTTTTGGGTCTGTTATCTATGGAATGGTGGTTAGTTAGAGCCAAGTCTCAGGGGAGATGCTCTAGGCCTTACCTGAGAGAGGATTTCTCTTCCTCCTTTGAAAGGGGAGTGGCCAATAGGGACCTCCTTCCCTGATATCACCTCCTAATGTCCATATTTTTACCTTGTTACCTTGCATAGGGTGACTAGAAAAGTTAAGCAGAGATTTCTGATTATTATTAACAGCGATTTCTTACTTATGTAGATTGTTTCACATGTAGTTTACAGACAGCGTTCACCCACTTTATCTCATCTAATCCTCAAAGTCAGGGTAGGGCATAAGCTTTCTTTTATTCCTGTCCTATAGATGAAGGAACCAGAACTTAGAAAATCCAAGTGATTTGTCCAAGGTCATGAACTCAAAAGAAGGAGAGCAGAGTCCTCCCAACTCCTGGTCCTGACCCTTTCTCCTTAACAAAGTTGTACCTCGAGCTTTGCTTTGAAATAGTGTAAAGGTGAATCTTGGGATGCAATGTTCTTTCAGACTGTGGTGTCCCAGTGGTCCATCTCGATTTTATAAAAGAACCAGCTGTAGTTTACAAGGTGAAAAGTGTCAGGGGCTCAACATGAGGCACTGGTCTCTGTATTCCCATGATGTGGGGCAATGCTTCTCCCATAGTAGGACACCATAAATGTTTGATGTATAAATGAATGAATGAATAATTGAGTTACTAGGTATCAGCTTTCCTGATTCCTACTCATATGTGTCTCCCATTATACCACTCTCATTCTTGCACTGTCATTGATCTGAAAATCTGAAAATCCGTTTTCAGACCTTAAAAATAAAACAACAATGGGCCTTTTACTGAGTGCAAATACAAGAAACAGCTTGGGAGGAGGGGAAAGCAGAGAGATTTTCTAGGCAGAGAAATTGAGGCAGGGACTTGTTTTGCACTGCAGTGAAGGACATGCAATACAAGGAACTGTCCCTGATGCTTCACTGATTTCTGGTCTCTGGGGAGAGAAAGGCAAGAGCCAATCCACTCCCTTCTGCAGGGCCAGGTCCACACGTAGCCTTTGGCATCCAGCCACAGCCCGTGCTTCAGAACAGAGGAAAACCACTAAGCAGGAAATGTGGCTGTCTCATTCAAAACCTCTTCTGAATTTCATTTGTGACAAACCACTCTTCATAAACCCCAGAACTGCCCATCGTCACCAGGGTGAAGGAGGCAATGCTGCTGAGAGGGAAAAACAATTAGAAACACAATTAGTGCTATAAAAGCTGGTCATAAATATTTGAGTTCTCTCTCTGGAGAGGAGGGACAAGATGACAGCTCACAATCCCTTGTATTGACAAAAGAGGAAACAGTCCATGAAACTGGTCATTTGCCTGGGTATTTTTATCTATCAGATCCAAGAGTTGGAACAAGGGAAGCGTGAATGATTGAATTAGCAGTCCAGCCTTTCTATGCTTTTGCAGCATCAGCAAATATGCAATTGCTGCACTCTTAGAGGGACATGGGCATGTATTTGCACACACACACAGCCAGTGTGGTAGACACTCTCACATAGCTAGGCTAAGATGACCACAGGCTCAGGTACTCCCATCTAACAACCGAGAAGGAAGGACTTCTCTACCATGGCCAGATGTAGGAAACATGAGTATCCTTCCCTCAGAGTTCTTCCTCCTCATTTTTGGAGGAGAATAAAAGAGCCAGGGGCATCATATAATATCCTATATAGCTCTCAAGGGCCCTAACCCCCTGTGATGCCCTTTGAGTTGGCATTGTTTGCACCTTGGTCTTTCCTTCCAAACGTCCATTTGGTTGTTCCTTGGGTGGTCTTGGCTCCACAACATGCTTGATGTGGCAAAGCCTGTTCATTTGGCAGCACAACCCCTCCAGTACCCAGGCTCTCTCTTCCCACTCTCTGCAGCTCCAGGGTACCTCCATGCCCCTGGTGGGGATGGTGGGGGTTTATAGAGGCAGAGGGTGAGCATGGGAATTTCAAGTGCCCTGTGCTGCTTGAGACAAATCCTCCCTACCCCAACCCTGCAGGCATATGCAACCACCTGGCACTTACATCCACCAGCAGGAAGCAGAACTCCCCTTGCTGGGGGCACTGTGCCAGCATGGCAGATGGGCATGTGTGTCAGCTGCCAAGGGACCTCAGCTAGGATCCAAATAGGTCTGCATCTTTGGAGGGCAGGACATTTTCTTTTTTTTTTTCCTCTTCTTAAATGAAGGACCAGCTGATAAAACTACCTATCTACATATTGCTTTGGTTCCTGTATACATGAAATTCCACTTACCTCTTTTATTGGTCTCTTAACTAATGGGGAGGATGAAAAGATGGATTGGGCACACTGACCTCCTTCAGTATTCATATGTTCCTACGTATGTTCTGAGGATGTGCTCCTCTGTACTGAGAAGCATGGCATCCTGACATCTGCTTGCGGGGGCTTTTCTTCAGTTTTCCTGACGAATGATCATACAGTTTCAGCTTGATTGCCTGAAAGTGGTGGGAAGCCCATTGTCACATGTTCAGATCCTTTTTTGATGACTAATAGTATTTGTTGGGCAATTTTTTCCCATAAGACAAAATCTGCATCTAGATTAATTCCAGTTCTTCCCTGGAGCAACTGAGAACAAATCCGCCTTCTCTTCCAATATGACAACTCTTCAAATGTTTTGAACCAATACTCACATCCCCAAAAAGTCATAGGCTAGTATTTCCCACTCCTTCAATTTCTACAGTCATACCTTAAGGGACAGAGGACCCATGCTGTGTGTTAGGATTGCATAGAGAAGTGTTAAAAAAATAGGTGCTGAATTCAGACCACCTTGAATATGAGTCACCCTCATCCAGTGAGGTCGACTGAATGGAGACGTGGTATTCCCAGTCTTAGCAGCCATCTTAGTGTTTTAGTCATCTACGCTATTGGATTACACAGAATTTACTAAACTGTTGACTATATAATATGAGAATCTATCCTCATTAAGATTAGGTATTATGTGTATTTTAGAAATGAAAAAAAAACTGGTATATAGAGGTGACAGCTTCTATTGGGCCACACAACTAGTCCATGACAAAGCAAGGGTATGCACCTATTATGGCTTTTGGGTTCAATTCAAATATGCTTCCATGGCTGGAGATGGAGCAGGGTATTAGGGATGCACATGATGTGTATATGTAAGTATATACTTTCTGTCCTGTTTTTGTTTTTTTTGTAGTCATGATATAATTTTTTACTTTATCTTAAAAATGTTTTTATTGAATTTATTGGAGTTACATTGGTTAATAAAATTATATAGGTTTCAAGTGTACATTCTATATTACCTGTATATTGTATTGTGTGCTGACCACCCAAGTCAAATATACTTTCAAGGTGGGAGACTATCCAATATCTGTCAAAAAGAGCATGCCTGGGTGAGCGTGTGGGTGGAGACAGGAGTGATGGAGGGTCCTTCACTCTCTACTCTTTGTACTCTTTTATTGTTTCAATGTTTTAAAGAATACAATATATTCAAGTAATTCTCATATATTTGAAACACAAATAGACACTTATAATTTTGAATTCACCTTCAAGATAGTTAAAATACAATAGGTGAGCTGAAATATACTAAAAAACAAAGAAAAGTCCCAAACACAAGGGGCACCATGGTCTGGCAGCTAAAAGCATAGACCCTGGTGCTCTAGAGCCCAGATTTTAATCACAGCTCTACTCCTTACTAAGTCCATGATCTTGGGCAAGTTAATCAGTCCCTTTATTCCTCTATTGTCTCATCTGCAAAATGAAGGCAATAATTTTTAGTACAGATCTCTATAAGTTATGTTTGTCAAGAACATAACCTATGTTTGTAAAGAGGTTTTTAAATACTTTTTCTTTTCTTTTTCTTTTTAAGATTTTATTTATTTATTTTCAGAGAGGGAATGGAGGGAGAAAGAGAGAGAGAGAGAAACATCAATGTGCGGTTGCTGAGGATCATGGCCTGCAACCCAGGCATGTACCCTGACTGGGAATTGAACCTGGGACACTTTGGTTTGCAGCCCGTGCTTAATCCACTGAGCTACGCCAGCCAGGGCTTAAATACTTTTTCAATTGAGGTATAATTTATATGCGGTGCAATTAACCCTTTTTAGTGTACTCATAACCCTTTTTATGAGTTTTGACAAATTCATGAAGTCATGTAAACACCATGACAATAAAGACAAAGAACGATTCCCTGAGCCCTACCTCCTGCTTAAATTCCCTTGTGTCCCTTTTCAGTCAACTACACTCCCACCAGTAGCCCCTGGTAACCACTGATCTGTTTTTTTGTTCCTATAATTTGTTTGCCTTTCCCAGAATATCTTATAAATATAATTATGTAGTCTATAGCCTTTGAGTCTAGCTTCTCCTCTTAGCATAAGAAATTTGAGATTCATCCATGTTGTTGTATGTGTCAGTAGTTCATTCGTTTTTATTGCTGAGTAGGATTCCATGGTACACAAACTACAGTTTGCATATCCATTCACTAGATGAAGGACATCGGAATTACTTCCAGTTTGGGGTGAATTGAATAAAACTTCTATAAACATTCACATACAAGTTTTGTGTGCACAAACACTTGTTTCATATAGTAAATACTTAGACTGGAATTGCTAGATTATAGGACAAGTACATATTTAACTTTATAAGAAATGACCTATAAGTGGAACCTAATCAACAAAACAAACAAACAAGCAAAATATAACCAGACACATTGAAATAAAGAACAAACTGACAGTAACCAGAGGGGAATGGGAAGGGGGATCAGAGGGGAAAGAAGGAGAAGGATTATCAAGAAACATGTATAAAGGACCCTGGACAAAGCCACAGGCAGGTAGGATTGAGGCTGGGAGGTGGCATGGGTGGGACGGGGGAAAATGGTGGCGGGAAAATGGAGACAACTGTACTTGAACAACAATAAAAAAATTAAAAAGTAAAAGAAAGAAATGGCCAAACTGTTTTCCAAAATGGCTATGTCATTTCTCATTCTCACCCACAGTGATAGAGTTCCAGTTGTCCCATATCCTCCCCAGCACTTGGCACAGCAGCTTTATTTATTTATTTTTATTTTTAGCCATTCTAGTAGGTATTCAGTATTATCTCTTTGTAGTTTTAATTTCTATTTCTCCAATGACTAAAAATGTTGATCATCTTTTCATGTGATTGTTTGCCATCTGTGTATTTTTTTTTTGGTGAAATGTCTGTTGTTTTTCTTTATTGTTTTGTTTCAAAAGTTCTTTATGTATTCCAGATTCAAGTCCTTTGTCAAATACATGTTTTGGAAATACTTTCCTCGTGTCTGTGACTTGTGTTTTAAGTCTTTCAAGAATCTTTTGAAGCTAAGTTTTTAGCAATTGGTAAAATCTAATTTGTCAACTTTTTCTTTTATGGCTCATGGTTTGCATGTTACCTGGAGTTGCAAAGTTTTCTTTTATATTTCCTTACAAAGGTTTTATAGCTTTAGGTCTACATTCCTTTGGGTTACATTTTGTATATGGTGTGAGGCAAGGTTGAGGCCTCAGATATGAGGGTATCAACCTTCTTGGATCCTCCATCTTCCCTTTGGTCAGGCTGTATTCTTTAAAGGCCTTTCATGTAATGCTTGTAATATTTACATCCTTGCTTAACCAGGTTGGCCTTTGCTGCCCTGGATGTTTCTTAGACTCAAGCAGGATGGGGTTGCAACCATTCCGAGCTACTCAGCAGCTATTTCCTACTCATAAAAGAAAGCATACTAAGAGCTGAAAATTGCTGAGTTTGCATGCTGCCTGGGGATTGGGATATGTTCAGTAAAAGATTTACTGGGTCTAGCCTATTCATATATAAGTCATGGACTGTACCTTAAGAGTTGGCTGGTAATAGTGTATACTGGTCTGGGACAGGACAACTCAGTTATCTTTGGGTGTCCTTGGCTATGACTATCCAAATAGAGCTGATAATTGACCAAGACTGAGGTTTCGAGTAGCGAATAGGCAGACTGGGGAACTGAATACAACTCACGTGTCTGAGAAAATGTGTTCAAATGGGGGCAAACATAAGAGCCTCTCATTAGTATGCAGTTTCCACTCTCCCCTTTTCTGACTGTGAAGACAAATAGTAGATCTACAGTACCTGAGAAATGCCTGTGGTGCCACTATCTCCCCTGTTCTGTCCACCCATCTCACCAGGTCACACCTTTCCCTTCCTGTGTGCCAGTGTCTGGAGCAGGGTGAAATGAAGAAAGAGTGGTTCAGGCTGGTGTGCAAGGCACAGATCCAAGGCTTTGAAGTATGAACTCAGCAAGGGCTCCAAATGTTCACGTCTTTAACCAATGCACTAAAACAAGATTTGAATGCCTGAGCTTGGGCCAGAAGAAAATAGAATCATTGGAATCTTCAGCCTGAATAGAGTCCTGGAAAATTACTTTGTCCACATTCTCCTGCCTCTGATCAGGATCTCACATAAGCCGCCTCAGATAGAAAAGCCCAAAAGATATGATGCAATCTCCCTTGGTTATTATATCAAGTGTCCACCTCAATTTAGGCATTTGGATATTGGTATTGGTATCTAGGCATATGGTTTCTGTGAAGAGGGAGTTAGCTGTGAGCCAGAGGAAGACTGTGGGATCAGGAAGAGACCAGAGATAGGGTGGAAATGGGGAATGGACTAAATGAGAAATGGGAAATCCAAGTGCCTATGCCCTTTAACACCCTAGTAATTCTTAGCAGTGAAGATGCTCACTTTGGAGCTGGCAGCTTAGGGGTTCTGCTATGTTTCTTTGGTTAAATTCTGCATTCCCCCACACTGTGGCTTCTCATTTCTAAAACTGGGAAATAACCAACACTGTCGCCACCACCACAGGTAATTTTTGTGAGTGCTTATACTTTGTCAGGTTTTTCATGTGCATTTTTTTATTCAATCCTCACAACAACCCGTGGGAAATTGCCTTATCATCTCTGCTTTACAAATGGGGAAGTGAAGGCACAGTAAGGTTAAGTAACACTCAGTCCTACTTCCACTAACATCCTCCTGAAGGGATTAAATTCTATAAGTAGAAGTTCCATCACTGCTTCTCCATTTTATGGAGAGTGTAAATAGTAATGCACATACTTTCCAATGTAAGTATGAAGCTTAGGCTTCCCAAGGGTAACCACAATTCTTAAGCTTCATGGGATACAATAAGGGTTACAGACTGTGGGGAGTTGGGAGCACTGGGTTCTCAATCTGGAACTTGCCTTAAGTGGCCAAGCGATCTGGGAGCCAGACTTGCCCTCTCTAGGCCTTCATTTCTTTCATGTTAATTTCAAGGGTCAGATGAGATGATTTCTCAGACTCCTTCAGGTGCTTACCTTCTAAGGTTTTTCAATTCTTTTCTTTAAAAAAAAATTCTGTGCCTTCAAATTCGTGAAGAGATAGTAGATTAAGTAAATACCCGAGATATACTCCATGGGTGCTGAGAGAAGAATGAGAAGATGCAATCTTAGATTATAGTAAAAGAAACAGATTTTTGACTGGGACTACTTTCCCAATTCTTTCTGCTTCTCTGTATCTTGTACATCTTTCAAGACTCTCAGCTCAGGCCCATACTGTCTGGGAGGACTTTCAGTAGCAGCATGGTAAATGCACTTTTTTTGGTAAATATAATCTGTTTGTGCAGCACAGTCTGAGCTGTATTAGTTAATTCATTAATGGATTTATACCTGCCTTGTGCCAAAGTGGAATTATGGTGGCTTACACAGTTACATAAAGTAGTGCAATAACATATAGTAGATGCTGATAGGCTGATACAATAGGCTGATATTGCTGATACTGCCCATTACAATAGGCAGACAAAACTTGAAGCCCTAATCACCTTGTACTGTCAGTCCCAAATTTAGAATCTTCGGTTTCTGGCAGCCAACCTGGGCAAGGTAACCTGATCTAATTCACACTTCAGAGTGCCTGTAAGATGGGAGGAAAAAAAGAAGGAAGGAAAGAAGGAAGGAAGGAAGGAAGGAAGGAAGGAAGGAAGGGAGAGGGAGAGAAAGATGGAGGAAAGAAGGGAAGATGGAAGGAAGGAAAGAAGATTGTTTAGGAGAAACTCAACTTTCTTGGTGTTGAACCAGGAAGGGGCCTTCCTAGGGGCCATTCTGAAAACAACTTTGTGTAACCTGATGAATAAACGTCTTCAATAAAACCCTCACAGTAGACATGGCTCCTCATTTCTTTAGGTTGCTCCTCAGCATCACCCTTCAACACAGACAAACTTCAACTCAGAAAAACAGGGGACCAGAGGTACATGGTCCAATAGACAGTTCTTTGCTGACTGAGCTTAATCTAAGGGAAGTTGTAATTATTTCTAGAAGGATGGATGGACTGCATACCTTCAGGCAATCTTTCATATGTTTTCTGTCTCTCACTCAGGTTTTTGATGGACCCTGTGTGGTGCTGAGTTCAAGACCATATTCCCTGCCAAATACCTGAAGAGCAGCTATTGGGTTGCCAGTTAAATACAGACCCATATAGGCCTTACAAACATGCAGATAGTTGGAATCTGTCAATTAGTGGGTAAAGTTGTCATTCTCTTTTGAAAATTGGTGCACCTACCTAGGATCTGGGCTCGATCAGAGAGCCACCCTCTAGGCTCTGAGCTGAGCTTAAGAAGTATGCAAGATGCTTGATCCCCATGTAGGTCATGAGTATCTGTACTATGAGAATGCAGAGTGATTTCTCTGGGAATAGAGACCCTTGGATTCTGCCATTCCTAAAATGAGAGGCTTCGTTTGTATGATTTCCAAGTTCCCTTCCAGCAAGAACATTCCTAATTCCAGAAGGAAAATGCTTCACGGGAGAAGGGCTGCTAAACACTAGAAAAGTTTGCCATTGGAATGGTGAATCTGCCTGCCTCAGAGATGCAGAGACCCATGCTGTCTGGGGTAAATTGGAACAGATCTGCCTGAAGGCAGGGGGCTGAACAGGATGGCTTCCGGAATGCTTATCAAAATGTCCCAGGTGGAGAGTATTCAGCTGGCTAATTGGTCTGTCTCATAAGTGTGCATGACCTGGCTTTGCTGTTTGCATTCACTGGGCACATGCCCCCCTCTGTGGAGACACGCGTGTTTACTCCAGTCAACGCTGATTTCACTCCTCTACAGTGAGCAGCTGTGGCACAGGGAGCCCCCTCTACAGAGTCTTTCCTGGGAAATGTATTAGGCAGCACAGCATTCCCCTCATAAAAATACAATAAACGGCCCTGTGAGCGGTCGGCAGAGTAATGACTCTAACTCAGTGGCGTTCTTGGAAGGGCCTCTTTAGAAGCAAAGCAGAGAAGACTTAACGGAAATCTTTGGGGTAATTAGGTTTGGGAGTGCAGAAACCTCTTAAATCATTGAGAGTCAGAGAGTACCTGGTCTCTAAATCATACATCAGGTCAGGTTGGGCCCCAAGAGCTCCCTCCTCTGCCCCTTCCTTCCTCCTAGGAAGCGGGCTGTTGGCCATGTGGCAGCCCCTCCTTTCATGTTGGTGCATTAGATCTAACCCTCCACAGAGATCCACCCTGAGACACCCATCCCCCACCCCTGCCACACACACACTCATGCTTTTTATGGGGAGGCACAGGGAGGCTGAGAAAGGAAGCTCGTCTTCATGCCTGGGGTGGGATCTTACAAGCAGGACAGATGACTTTTGTCTAGGTAAAGGGATCAGGGCGGAAGAATGGCTGGGATGACTGAACAAAAGTTCCCTTCAGCCTTGTGATTCCTCATCATGGGCTAAAAGGAAAACTTCCAGTCTGCTGCCTTCAGATTCCCAAAAGTCCCTTCCCCCACCCTCACCAGCATTTGGGCCTCCAGAGTGATTGAAAGACTGGTAGGATGAAACAGGTGCAGAGTGTCAACTGAAGGAGGGACCAGGCCAGGTGGGCTTGCCTTTTTCTTGGCCTTGCCCTCCAACCTTTCCCCACTTCTCCTTAGATGGAGAGGGTAGTGGGACCCTCCTCTGTTCTGGGTTTCCTAGAGTCCCAGCTCCCACCCCACCTTTTCCCCCTTGGGGGCCTAGTTGTGGGAGGCCTTAGCTGAAAGGCCCATCCCAGCAGTGCTACCTGTGAGCTGGGTCAGGCAGCAGTTAAGGAGTAAACAGCAATCAGGGACTTCTGGGGCCTCTGTTGTACACAGACTTTCCAGGCATTTAGGTTAAGAAATCTTTTTCCAGGTGAGAGAGGCTGTAAGGAGGCCAAAGAAAGGGGAAAACAGCCTGCCACCCCCTCGATCACAGGGGATTATAATTACTCAGATATTGATTGGGATAATAAGTTTGCCAAAACTCAAGAGAAGGAGAGAGATTTGTCCAGGTATTTTGCTTTTGCAAGATTTGCTGAGTCCTCCTGTAAAGTCAAAGTTAGTTCACAGGCCTGGCCCTGGCCCTGAAGCTCACAAAGTGGAAGTCAGAGGCCCTTTTCTCCTGTAGAGTGCTATGCTCACCCTGGTGTGCTTCCTTCCCTCCTGGGGCTGTTCCCACTATTATTATTAGCATGATCATTGCTGTTATTAATTACCTTTGGGGTCTATTGGGGTTCAGTGCACAGCAAGAACTGGAGCTGGCCTTAAGAAGAGCTTAAGTCCCTCAGCCTGGGCTCCAGAATCTTCTTCAGTACTTTTCCTACCTCTTTTCTACAAGCCTTCTGTCTCATCTGTCCCCTGCTCTGTATGCCTGTGGTGTGCATGTGTGTGTGTGCATGCATACACACACACAGGTACTACCTACATTTCAGCCACACTGATCTCTGATCCTCCCCACAAGCCCCATATGTCTCCACCTGGCACACACACTGTGGGGTAAAGAACCCTGCCTTTGGGGACAGACAGACCTACATTCAAGTCCTGCTCTCCCTCTTACTAGTTCTGCAATGCTGAGCTTACCTTTGGAGATTCAGAGTTATTTACAGCATGAGAATAATAGTAGCACCTACCTCATCTTGCATGAGATGATATACAATCAATCTGCACAGTGCCTACCTTGGAAGCAATCAATTAAAATATTGTTTATTGCTATTGTTACTCTCCATCCTCTTCCTAAGGTTTTGCATGCATAATTGCTTCTGCAAAAGTTTCTCTCATCATAGTTGCAAACCAAGACTCTGCTTAATCTTCCAGACCCAGCCCAAACCTCAACTTTGCCCCATTCAGTGCCACCTTCTTCATTCTGTGCCCATGGCCATTATCTGTATGTATCTTTTATGGCTTTCATCACGGCTTGCCTTGAGTTCTGATTTTGAAATAGAGGGCAGGGATTATATTTTGTTCATCTTATCTCCCTTGCTCCAATGCCAGAGTTTAGCACTATACACATCTTACAGATAACAGATGTGCAATACATTTTTGTTGATTTTTATAATAATAGATACTATTTAGTGAGCAATTACTATGTGCTGGTCTCTTTTTGTGATGACATTGGATCCTCATACCAACCCTAAGAAATATTATGAATTCCATTTTATAGATATGAAAAGTAAGGCTCTGGAGAGATTAAATCATTGACTGGCCACATACCTGATAAGTGGCTGAGCATTGCTCCAAGTCCAGGACTGTGAGTTTTCAAAGCCCATAGTTATACACAACAAGGCAGATCTTTTACTGGATGTACCCCACCCCCAAGCAGGCTGCATACTTACTAAAAGCAACTTCTAGTTCTTAGCATGCTTTGTGCTATAAGTGGAAAATAGCTACTGTTTAGCTCAGAATGATTGCAATTCCATCCTGCTTAAGTATAAGAAATGCCCAGGGCAGCAGAGGCCAGCCTAGTTAAGCAGGATGTAAATATTAGCACAGGCAATACGTGAAAGGTCTTTAAAGAATACAAACAGCCTGGCTAAAGGAGGGATGGAAAATCCAAGGAGGCCAGCAGCAGCCGTTTCATGAGGTACTTTGAGGAATGGCATGATGAAGTACCAGGAAGCCTTGCCTGTCAAGGAAGAACCCCTCAAATGTGTCCAGGCTGACAGAAGGCAGGGGAGAAGGTTGTTTCCAACAGACAAAGAAATGCTGGTGGGGAACTGAGAGTGAAGAAATTGTGGAGACTTGGCATTAGAGATATAGAAGATAAGAAAGATAAGAATGAAGGGACACATCAACATAAAAGATAGATAATGATAATGATAATAATAATAATAATGTTAATTGATGATATCCTTGCTATTGCTAGCACCATGTGATGAGGTGACCCATTGTCTAGTCTTAGCAACATAAACATTACCACTTCAGAGTACAAGATCACTTCTTTTTAATCTTGACTGCTGACATCCAAGAGGATGCTCCATCTTTTCTGACTCTTTCAACAAGCATTTATTCTATGGCTCCTCTGTGTTTGCCACCAGGATGGGCCCTGGGGAGTTGACTGAAACTTGTACTCCAATCTGGAGGAACTTACAGCATAGTGAGGGGAAAGGATACTTAAAAAACTATGGTGCAGTGGAGTGTATATCATTAGACAGGTGTATTCAAGTATTCTGGGAAATGGAAGATCTTAGAGAAGAAGCAATATATGAACTGAGATATTAAGGATTGGGGGATTTGGATATGGGGCGTTCTAGGGAGGGCATTGTGAGTGCAGGTGATGATTTCATGAAAGCTTGGAAGAATGGGAGTATATAGTATGATCAATAAAGGCTAAATGGAGACCCCTGTGTATCAGAACTGGAGCACATGGGAAGTTACATAGATAAGGTCTGAAAGATATGGTGGGACAAAATTGTAAGAAATCTTTGAAAAACATGGTAACTTAATCAACACATTTATTTATTGAGAAGCTACTATGTGCCAAATATGGAATCTGGCACTGGGTCTATAACAGCAAGTGAACCAGTGTCCCAGTTTCTTTTTTGCTCTAAAATAATTATAACTAGCACCTCCTTTTACTTTCAAAAGTGTTTCTGTTTACACTATAAGTTATATGGTCATACTACCTATAGAGCTTCAGCCTAGTGCAGAAAGACAGACATTAATCAATCACCCAAATATATAACTTCCAATTGTTCTAGGAGGTATGAAAGGAAGGTGCAGAGTACTATTACAGCATGCATTAGGGAGCGGCTCCAGTCTCCAAAGGAATTTAGATTTTTCTTCAGGCAAAACAAAGACATAAAAGGTTTTTTTAAGTGGGAGATGAGATCTCGGTTTTAGGTATCATGGGATTTCTATGTTTGTTGGAGTTTTATCTCCCTTTTTTAAATGTCTCCCAGTTATTAACAATAAGGAGTAGAAAAATACCACTTTTTATTGTATAGCGTTTCACATGGTAAATGAGCTTTCACAGATATATTCTCATCAGAATGGCAGAGTGGAAAGCGCAAAGCAAATGAGTCTGATGATGCTAGCTTTCTGTCCTTGCCCCGCTCCCAATCTGCTGCCGTCCCTGGCTGCATCTTAGTTTGAGAAGGGAGTTGTCTTTCCACCAGCAAGGATGATTATGAGGATTAGGAGTCATGTGAGTAAAATGACCAGCCAGTATAGTGGTTGACTCAGGCATTCTAAAAACGGTACTATGATTAGGTTTTATTAGCTTATAATAGTTTAAGAAAAGGTACTGTGACTGGTGGAGAAATGTATTTAATTGAAAACACTGTAAACTAAGGACAGAGGTCAGTGGACAAGTGAAGGAAGGGAAAAAGCTGATGGAGTTTCAGCCACTAGAAGAAAATTGGATCAAAAATCAAACACCTCAATTGTAACAAATGTCCTACTCTAGTGGGAGATATTGAAAATGGGAGAGGCTATGCACATGTGGGAACAGGAAATATATGGGGCACCTCTGTACTTTCCCCTAAATTTTGCTATGGACCTAAAACTGCTCTAAAAATAGCCTTCATGAAACAAACAAACAAACAAACAAACAAACAAACACCTTAACTTTTCAGCAAGGCTCTCCATGGCCCTAAAGAAGTAGGATCTGTTTGCCTTTCAGGCTAAGAAGAGTGGGAGAGAGGCATCTCATGGAGTAAATTCTCAAAACCCAAGTTGTTCTGCACAGCCAGGACATGACAGTGAGTATGTAGGAATCTGACAGTGAGGCCTTGACGACAGTTCACCTGGTGCCATCTTTTTTCCCTTCTCTTCTTCATTCCTCTGGCTTGGCGCCCTCTGGTTTGATGGCTCCTGAGAGGAGAGATGCAGGCAGTTGCTGTGCTGAGTGAGCCTAGTGGGACAGGGTCAAGGCAGGCCCACTGGGGCTGGAGGAAGAAGAAGCATGAATGTGAGATAGGTGCAAATGCTACAGCCCCATCCATATTTCAAAGATAGAATTGTTTTGACCATCTTTATTTCACTCTGGCTGGTATCTGACTGGTAGGCCAGATTCCTGGAGTCTGCAACTTCGTTTCTTTCTGATTTGCCTCTGGTGGTATTCTGCAATGTATATACTAGGATGGCCCTCACAAAGTACCACAGATTGGTAGCTTAAAGAATAGCAACTTATTTTCTCACATTTCTGGATGTTAGAAGTTCTTGATCAAGGTGTCTGTAGGGTTGGTTTCTTCTGAGGCTGCTCTCCTTAACTTGTAAATAGCCATCGTCTCCATCTGTCTTCACATGACCTTCTCTCTGTGCCAATTTGTGTCCTAATCTCACCTTTTTATAAAGGCATCAGTCATATTGGATTAGCGCCCACCCTAATGACCTCATTTAACCTTAATTACCTCTTTAAAGAACCAAATCTCCAAATACAGTCACATTCTGAGCTACAGTGGGGTTAGAACCTCAACATATGAATTTTGGAGTGATACAATGCAGCCTGCAGCATACAATTAGGTAAGTTGCATCTTTAGTTTTAGCTCCTGCAAAAGAAGAAAACTGGGTTTGTGGGCCTGTGGGGCATCTGCAAGGAGAAGAACTGAGAACCTGCTAGCTTTTTGAAGCATTGCAAATCCCTCTTTAAAGACTCCTGGCTTTTACCCAGAGTCACTGGGTAATCCATTGCCACCTTTGGAGTTCCTGAACACTTCCCTCTTGCCTCCTAAAGCCTGCCTTTAGGATGGGAGTCTGCTTCTCTGTTTCTAGCTGAGCAATAGGTATCTATTCTGAGATTACCTTTCACCTGAGATGATTAAAATGTATTTGTCTTTTGCAGATATTCCTTACCAGAAAAGAGCTCTCAGCCCCTGGAGGTCCCATGCAGGAAGCTTACCAACTGCAGGACAAGAGGGCCAAGGAAGTTACTGTGCTTTCTTTTCTTACACACCTCCCTCCCCCTGCAGGGGAAGGCAGGAGAACACACCTGCATTGGTAATTTTACAGACATGCTGAGATCTGCAAATGTGTCATTAGCCCACCAGGTTGGCATAGAATGCTGTATCTGAAGGTGATTTAACACAGGTAGACTCTACTTACAGTTGGGCAGGGTTCCAAAGATTTGCTTGTAAGTCAGTTACTAAGAATTGGAAATGTTTCTCTCCCATAGAAAAGGTGCTAAATATAAGGGGCGGGGGTTTCAGGGAAGTCCTTGAAAACCTATTTAACTCACACATAGCTAAAGTACTAAATATGTCCACTTCTGTTCCCAGCACCCAAATGCCACACTGCCAGCATTCCAGTGGGGAAACACATTGTGAGTTCTAACTGTATGTCAGGACAAGTGCTTCTTCCTTGTGATTGCAGCTCACCTGAAAGTGGCCTTGTGGAAAGGGGGTGTTTTATAGGGTGGAAAAAGGATAATATTAAGCCAGATATTTCTGAACACCCATGAAGCAATATAAGAAGAGTATAAAACATTTACATTTTTGAAAGCATGTTCACATAATTGATGACATTTGAGTTTCCAGGTAACCCTGCAAGGTAAGTACTATGATGTCTATTGCTGAGAAATATAGTATGGGACCCAGATATGTCAAAGGGACTTCCTCAGTATTACACAGTGGAGATAGTTGCAGCTGTTAGAATATAATGCATCTCACATCTAGGGCCAGCACCTCTCCAGCTCATTTATGTTGGAGAATACAAGCTCTGGGTTTTAATGAGTCTGATGATCCCTGGGATGGTCCATCTTAGCAGAAAGCATAGACCCACTCTTCTCCAGGAGTGACCATAGCCATGGGCAGTTCATGCTGCCATGTGAGGTCTGGGCAGATGTTTGGAGATGGTGGCAGCCTGTGCAGATTGCAGAGATTTTGGGATAAATGGTGATTTTCCTCCTTGGTGATTTCCCAAGGCCACGGAGACCTGACAATTCTGGCAGGGAAACCAAATTTAAATGATTTCCTTTTCAAGTCTGCCTGAAGGGTAGGCATTAGTCAGAGAACTAACAACCTTGCTTGACTGTTTCCTGTGTTCTGCATGTGGCATAGGAGGTCATGAAGAAACACAGTCATTGCTCCAAAGGTACCCCAGACAGAAGAAGATGAACAAACACAAGCATTGAGCAAAGTGACAAAGAAGATGTAGAAGAAGCTTCTCTACCTTGTGAATACCACTGTAGAGGGCACCTGTGGTCATCAGAGCTGCAGCCAGGCTCACTCTGAAAAGGTTTCTGATTTGGTTATGAGAAGCACTAAGGAATGTGAGAAATAGAAAGGTGGTTTGATTTTAGTTCAACTGGTATACTTTCAGGCAGTAAACTGAGGCTCAGAGAGGCTACTATTTGGCCTGAGGTTATAAGCTGGTGAAGAAGAGAGCCAAGATTAGAATTCAGGCTCCCTTCCTCTCTTTTATTAGTTGCTGTTACTTATGCTAGAAGGGGAGGAAAAAGGACCAACTGAAAAAGATGTCAGGAGAAGTGAATGGAGAGTGTGGATCTTATGAACAGGGGTCCATACTGAGGAGGAGTGAGAAACTGGGTAGATAAGGTGGGGGACCAGGTGGCCAAAGGCTTTGAAGATTGAGCAGACAGAATTTGAGGGTTCATCATGAATGGCAACAAGGGACAGGTAAACTTCTAACTACCTCTCAGGGATTTCTTCTACTGATATTATTCTACCAATGCCCCTTAAATCAGAAGTCCAGTTTTCAGCTTTGTTGAGTTCACCCAGCATGTTAACCTGGGCCAGAAATTTGGAGCTCCCTGTTCCATGTGAAAGGTAAGGCTTAAGATCCAGACAGACCATGTGGACTCTTGCAAATGGAACCATTTGTTTTATAGCCTGCCCAGACATAAAGACTTTGCTGCACAGAATTGAATTCTCATTGGCCAGGTCTCAGCCTGCCCTTCCTTTTCCTATGTATCTTGGATAGGGCTCCTTAAAGAAGCAGCTTGTGCATACACATGCTAGATGGGGACAGAAGAAAGGGAGAGGGCAAGGAGCCTGCTGGGAGGCTGCGAGGACTCAGGCTTGCAACGGATCGACTGCCTGCTGCCATTGGTTTGTTGGTATTACAGAAACATGGCTCCAGCACCAGGGGAGAATGTAGGGGTCAAGAACTGCAAATTGTAAACCAGAGTGAAGTGAGATGAATCAATCTGCAGTGACCTAATAGAGACGATGTGCGCCTGCTGACAGAATTCTTAGAAAAAGCTCCCAGGATGTACAGGCTGCAGGAGCACAGGGCCAGACCAGCTCTCTCCACTCAGCAACTGGGCTCGGGCCATTTGGTCAAATGGTTGTCAGGGAGTAAAACCAGGCCAGTGTGGACCAGATGGGATTTTCCCTACTACTCCTTAAGAGGTCAAGTTTGAGGATTGTTCTGGAAGCAAGCCTGCTTTACCTACAGTGGTCAGGAACCCTGAAGAAGAAAGCATCACTTGTGTTATATGATTGTCATTCTTTTGGGATATAACACATGCTTGTCATAGGAAATATAGAAAAGATATAGAAGAAAGTAGGAGATCATTTATAATCACAGCATTCAATTCAATTGTTGGCTGTATAGATTATATGCAATTTTGCACCATTGTAAACACTACTGCAATGAACATCTTTGTATCACAGTAATATTTGACTACATTTCTGATGATTTTTTAGGACACTTTCTTAGAAGTGGAATTAGTACTTTAAAGGTTCTTGTTATATGTTGGCTAATTGCCCCTTCTACCCTCCACCTGAAATGTTATACCAATTTGCACTTTCACTAATCAGTGGCTATGACAGTGCCCATTTCACTGGCCATTTGCCAACACTGTGAGTTATTACACTCTTTTAAGTAGAAGGTCATCTTTCCAGAGTCATGCTCAGTTTATTGACAGCATGAACATTGACAATGGCAGCTAACTTCTTTGTATTGATTGGCAGAGCTCAGTAGATCCACATGTGGGCAGAGTTAGAAAACCTGGGAAGGAAAGAAGCCTGAATTTGAGTCCCAGGCAATCATAGGTGGGTACTAGGAAGGGAAAGAGAGGACCTGTGTGAGGGGTGGGGCTTGATTCATCCTTCTCCAAAACTCAAAGTCTGTTGAACTGCCATAAACAGTCCCTCCTTGCAGAGCTTTTGCCCAGGAGTGTTTCCTGGACAATCAGGAAATGAGAAGACAAAGCAAGCCTACACAAAGGCAGGCTTAGTGCTCTGGAAAGCCCGCAATTTCTGATGCTAAGCAGAAATGAAAACATTAATGGTGAGACACCCAAAGAAAATGTATTCCATATGCACAGGCTGGCTCTTAGCAAAGGAATACAAATGCACTTGGAGGTTAGCTGGGGGAGCAAGAGCAACAGCAGATAACTTTGGACTTGCTTTCTAACACACTGAGGTCAGTTTTAGCTGAAGGTACTTAGGGTGTTAAATTTGACATTTTTCCAACTCCAGTAACAAAAAAACTTATCAGTATAGCAATTTATTTTAAATAATCACAAGACCCACAATTTATTGGGTAAGTGTTTGGTGTCTATTCTATACTCATGCTAATCACTTTCAGAGAACACATTCAGCCTTCAGAACAGCTCTGTGCCATACGAATCATTATCCCCATATCCCAGATGAGAATAGGGATTCACAATGATATTAAGTAACTTGCCTAATTCATCAGAGTGACAGAACCTGGATCTTAAATCAAGCCTATCTGGTCTGCTGCCTGTGTTCTTTTCATGCCACTCCCAGGTAGGGCCTGATTTCCAGGTTTCTGGAGGCGGAGATGGGGGTAGAGGGCTCTGGCAGTCCAGGAGCCTGAAAGGCTAGGCTTTGCAGCCACTCTGAAGGCTGGCTCCCTTGGGTGATAGGAGACAACCCACTTCTTATGGTGTTTGCCACACACTGCTAGTGGTGACATGGCAGAGATAAGAATGGGTATCCTTGGGGTGATAATTGGCTAACAGGTCTTGGCATGACTTTCCTGTGGCTGGTGAACCAAGTGCTGGGTGGGACATTCCTGGACAGTACCTTGGTTATGGATGGGTGACTGGTGAGATAACCTACACCGTCCCTGCTGTGGAAAGGCACACACACATAAACTAGACCCTCAAAGGAATGGTCCCAATGCCCATGGGAGGGCTGAAACTTTTTGGTCATCAGACTCTAGGCTGTTACTGACAGAATTGCTATTCCTGACAGAATTGCTGTTCCTGGATATGACTTCTCTTAAGTCCTCTGGCCTATCCTACAGAGGGATTCTATGGGTGGCAGGGAGTGGAGTACATGCAGAAGGAAAAATAAGAACTTATCCCTAAGGAATCTCTGGGAAACCTGGAAAATTAGCTAGTGCCCAGCCAGCCCCTAAATTCCTTTCTCATTAGGGCCTCTTCAAACTCTCGTAAATTCTCCCACTGCAACATACATTCTGCTGACCAAGCAAGTGCTGACTTGCTCTTTTGCTGGAAAAAGCAATGGACAGACAAGAATAGGAATTCTTTTTCTATTTAAAAAACAAAACAAAACAAGACAATAAAACAAAGCATAAAGCTATTAAGTTAAGTGCTGGGGGACTGACTGCTCAGGTGAAAATGGGGAATGGCTATTGTTTAACGCAGAAACCTTAGGGTTTGGTAGTCCAGTGTGGCATTAGTCTTGGGTAGAAGTGGCCAATTCATGTTTTTTCTCAATCTCTGTACCCCGATTCTGAGGCTACAAAATGTGGTGCACCTATAGGATAATCATGTTAGCAGCATTTACTGATGCTTGTGTGAGCCACAGGTGTTAAATATAGGCATGTCACCCATTTTGCAGACAGGGGCATTGAAGTTTAGAGAGGTGTACTGTTTGCTAATGATCAGGTTTAGTCAGGGCTAGAGCTGGGATTCAAACCAGGCAATCCCAGACTAGAGTACAGACCCTCACCTACTACCCACTGTTATTCTCTTCCCAGGGATGTAGGGTTTATGCTTCAGGAAAGAATACACATATTTTTTTCTCTTGGTTCTTGAGTATTGCAAATAAATACCCATGACAAAGCCTCTGGGAGGGGCTTTCAAGTCAGTTCAAGGTGATTAAAAAGGATCTGTAGGACCCAACCAAAAAGCCTGATTGTTTTCTCAACTATCCCCAAGTGGAACAAGTGGTCCAAGACATGGTACTGGTTGTCAGCTATCCATTCTTGCCAAAATTCCTCTTTGTTCTTGATGAATAAACAGCATCCAGAGGGGTTACTTGAATCGGTACAGTGTCCACCCTTCTCCTTCCTCACAGTCTAACTGTGAGTAGATTTGAGAGGAAAATCCTTGTGTGGCTGAAGTAGGAGGAATCATAAAAACACACTGGGCTTTAGAAATGTAAATATCTGCACAATTGGATGGATGAAGACTATGGATGTGTGCCAGAGGAAGCCTGGATGTAAGAATCTGGCAGAAAGAGATGGATATGAAGAAACACAGGGAGTGAGAGAAAAGCAAATGGCAAAAAGCCACATGTGTGTATGGAGAGAGAAGCTTTGGGGTGGCCAGACTGTGAAGCAACAGAGTCTGGGCTGCAGCAAAGTCAGAGAAAAAGGAAAGGTGAGCCCCACTGGTTTCTGTGATTAGAGGATGAAGTGGTGTGGCCACTGGGGGCAGCAACCCATGGGTGAGATGCATCCAGTATGAAAGAGTCCTGCTTCCTTCATGCTCCAAGCTGCCTGGAGAGGAGTAAGTCAGACTCACAGATGGAGAATGCTGGTTCGCAAGGTATGGCCCCTGGACTAGCAGCACCAGCATTACCTGAGAACTCATTAGACATGTAGATTTCAGGTTTCACATCAGACCCTCTGAACTAGAAACTCTGTCACCCAGTCCAATATATTGTGTGTATTTGATGCACGCTAAAGTTTGAGAACCACTGGTGTAGAAAGATGGGGAAAATGAGGAAGTAAACTCAAGAGGGTGCACAAATTTAGACTCACATTCAGGTGTTTGGGGGAAAAGAACAACCGTTTTGTTCTAGTGGAAAAAGTGGACAGTGCATGGGGATCAGTCATTCCTGGAACAAGATGGGACATAGAAGAGCATGCTAGTAGAAGCCTAGCTCACAGGCCAGCCCAGAAACAAAACACATAAATGGCCATTGAATGGTCTGGACTGTGCCAGAGCTCTAACTGCTCTCTCCAGACGTCATACCTCAGTTTTCATTGACTTACAGAAGAGCATGTGTACACACAGAAAACACTAGCAGAAGGGGCACTGCAGAGAATTAGGGTTTCAGTGGACTTGAGGAGTGGTCTCCACTTCCATTTTCTTGTTACTATGGTAGAAATTCTACCAATGGTTAACGTGCCCAGGGATCCTTTGTTTGGATGTTGCCCTTTTCCTCTTCTCTCACAAAGGGTTGCTCTGAGCCTCTCCCCTTTAGGTGGGGAGCTCTGAAAAATCAGGGTGTGGGTGTCTGTCATTACTGTGTACAGATTGCTGTGCCATTTAACACAGGGCCCAGGCTTTGTGTTGGTGCTGACAAGAGCAGGAGAAGTCTGCTCAGGGTACAGAGGTGGCCAGATGGCCTCAGACTTCCAGGTTTCTCTTTCTACAGAACCAGATGATAAATGTCTCTTCTACCTTCATGGATTTTTAATTTCATTTTATTTTATTTCTTTCTCCGCTCCTGATATCAGAATGAGATGGATGGGCTGACAGCTGGAGACATTTCTCTCTGAACTCTGACATTTTGGTTGCCTTACTTAAGGCTGATACTTCAATGACCTTCACACAAAGGACTCCCCAACCATCCCAGACCTCAGAAGTAGAAGGGCCAAGGATTCAGCAACCTTACTGTATTCACTTATTACTATAAAAACCTTCTAATGCTCCAGGGAGATCTTTGCCTAGGTAAATAACCATTACTGTGTTTACAGCTTTGAAAATGTTCATTTGGGGCCTTTTTAATATAGATTCAAATCTTCTCTGGAGATTGATTGTACTTTAAGGAAAGGTACTTTTGTATGACTTTCCATTTGGCTTAGCTGGCAGACCACCTGGAGGTAGGCCTCTTAAAGATCACACTTGCAGACCCACTGTGTTAGCAGACAGTCTGTGTGGAGGGAAATGGCTGCTGCTCCTGTTAATAGAACAGGAGGAACTAGCTAATGAATTTGAGGAGGAAAAAAACCAAACGGACACCCAGTTGAAAGCAATATCCATTAGTGTAGCACACTCAACACAACCATGAATTATTGTGTTGATTGGAGGAGACAAGCCATAAATTTCTCCTATTAAAGTCCTTGACTCACAATATCAGGCAGAGACTAATGACTTAAAAATAATATGTGCAAATGCCATCAGAATACAGATGACCTGGGTGGTGATCCCAGCAGGGGAAGGAGTCTGATGTCTTAGACAAAGAGAGTTTCTTTAGGGTTAGGAGCAGGATGCGTAGGATCTTGTATGCAACCTCAAGGTTTTCTTTTTAATAAGTGAACTTATTTATAGAGAAGGGAAAAAAAGAACAGTTGAAAGAAGGAAGCAGAGAAGACAGGATCCACGGGCTGGTCAGAGGCTTCTGAAGTAGATGAAGAGGTCACAGAGGGGGTGGGGATAGAGCAAGAGAAGTTAGGTCTTCCCCCAGAGCGAGCACAGGAGGGCAGGGACGATATTTCCTCTGTGATGCAGTCTTGAGATTCAGGCTAAAGCATCAGAAAAGGAAACTCAAGGAGACCCTCATTGAGGGTCCTGGTTCCCATCTTCTCTGAGTTGGGATCACCTGCAGGAAGGGTTCTAAGCCAGTAAACCCAGGGAGGAAGGCAGTGAGCACACCTGGACACAGGCTGATTCCAGCTGCCTTCTTTGCTCATTCTGGGGAAAAACCTCTTTCTCTCTCCCTATGCCCACCCCACCCACACCCTTCATGGCCACTTCACCTACTTTGGAAGCCTCTGACCAGCCCATGAATCCTGTCTTTTCTGCTTCCCTCTTTCAACTATTTTTTTTCTTCTCTATGACTAAGTTCACTTATCAAATCATCTCTCCTTTATCATTTAGGCAGCCCTTGAAATCATATCTGCTCAGCCTTTCTGTAGGAGCAGTGAGGAGTGTGACTGCCCCAACCATACTGGTCCTAACATGAAATGCAGGGCCTCCTTCTTTCCCACCCACCTTCCAGTCAACACACCAAGGTGCTTATCCCCTTGTGGGAACCAAAAGGGAACCAACTTAACCATAGAGTTCTATTATTTGTATATTTGTATGAAGTAATGTTAACTACAGAATAGCTTCTCCATGTCCTTCCAGGCAGCATGGATTTTTTTAAGTACATATTTTATTGATTATGCTATTATAGTTGTCCCATTTTCCCCCTTCACTCCCCTCCACCCTGCCCACCCCCTCCCACCGACATTTACCCCCTTTAGTTCATGTCCATGTGTCGTAAGTTCTTTAGCTTCTATATTTCCCATACTATTCTTGCCCTCCCCCTGTCTATTTTCTACCTACTGTCTATGCTACTTATTCTCTGTACCTTTTCCCCCTCTCTCGTCCTCCCACTCCCCTGTTGCTAACCCTCCATGTGATCTCCATTTCTGTGGTTCTGTTCCTGTTCTAATTGTTTGCTTAGTTTGCTTTTGTTTTAGATGTGGTTGTTAATAACTGTGAGTTTGATGTCTTTTTTTACTGTTCATATTTTTCATCTTCTTTTTCTTAGATAAGTCCCTTTAACATTTTATATAATAAGGGCTTGGTGGTGATGAACTCCTTTAACTTGACCTTATCTGAGAAGCACTTTATCTGCCCTTCCATTCTAAATGAAAGCTTTGCTGGATAGAGTATTCTTGGATGTAGGTCCTTGCCTTTCTTGACTTGGAATACTTCTTTCCAGCCCCTTCTTGCCTGCAAGTTCTCTTTTGAGAAATCAGCTGACAGTCTAATGGGAACTCCTTTGTAGGTGACTGTCCCCTTATCTCTTGCTGCTTCTAGAATTCTCTCCTTCATTTTTACCTTGGCTAATGTAATTATGATGTGCCTTGGTGTGTTCCTCCTTGGGTCCAACCTCTTTGGGATTCTCTGAGCTTCCTGGACTTCCTGGAAGTCTGTTTCCTTTGCCAGATTGGGGAAGTTCTCCTTTATTATTTGTTCAGATAAGTTTTCCACTTGTTGCTCTTCCTCTTCTCCTTCTGGTACCCCTATAATTCGGATGTTGGGACATTTAAAGATGTCCTGGAGGTTCCTAAGCATCTCCTCACTTTTTAAAAGTCTTGTTTCTTCATTCTTTTCTATTTGGTTGTTTGTTTCTTCCTTCTGGTCCACTCCATTGATTTGAAACCCAGTTTTCTTTCCATCACTATTGGTTCCCTGTGCATCTTCCTTCATCTCTTTTATGGTAACCTGCATTTTTTCCTGTAATTTGTGCCCAAAATCAACCAATTCTGTGAGCTTCCTGATGACCAGTGCTTTGAACTGTGCATCTGATATGTTGGCTATCTCTTGGTCGCTTAAAAGTATTGACTGCGGAGCTTTGATTTGTTCAGTTTGAGCCTTTTTTTTTTTTTTTTTGGTCTGGTTGCGCCTGTTAACGTGTTGAGGGGCGGAGCCTTAGGTGTTCACCAGGGCAGGGCAACCCAGTTGTTGTGTTGTGACGTTGTATGTGAGGGTGGGGTCAGAGAAGGAACAATGGTGCTTGCTTCGCTCTCTCTAAGATTTCAGTCCTCTCTGCCACTTCCCACAAGCAGATTGGACCCTTCTGGTGCTGGCTTCTGGGCGGGTAGGCTTGTGTACATTCTAGGACGCTGTGGGTCTCCCCAAGGAACTCTCCTGTGAGGCTGGGAGATTCTCCCGGCACCTCACCCCCGACAGGTGTTTTCAATTGGTGCTTTTAGGCTTTATTTCCCGGTGCTGGGTTCCAGGGTTGCTCGGTCTGTGTCACTCCCCATTTTCACCTGGTTTATCTGCGCTCGAGTGTGTGACTGTGGACAGCCAGCTGCCTTGTGCACCTCACTGGGTCTGCTCATTGCCTCCCGCGCCCAGGGTCTGCCACTGGTCTGTCAGCTGCCCCTGTGCATCTGGGGTCTGCCAACTGCCGCTTGCACCCTGTGTGCCTGCGTCTGCCAGCCACCGCTTTTTCCTGCTGGAACCCCTCGACCCCTCTCCATAAGCCTCCGACTCCGCCCCTCTTACCAGGCTGGTTGAATGGTTGTCAGACTTCTGCATAGTTCATTTCTGTTCTGTTGTTTGTTTGTTTGTTTGTTTCTAAATTGTTGTTGTCCTTAGTTTTGGTTGTGCGAGGAGGCACAGTGTGTCTGCCTATGCCTCCATCTTGGCTGGAAGTCCAACATGGATTTCTAATTGGAATTTTCACTTCTGTGTTTCTTGACTCACTGTGCTGTTTGCTGAGTCCCATCCCTGTCCCAGAATCTTAGTCACCCACAAACTAGTGACTCAGGGAGGACCGTTAGCCAATCTATAGTTAGATGAGGGTATGGAAGCATCGTTGGTACTTTCTGCAAAAGAACAGAGTGAACATAGCATGTAAGGGGCTGGGGTCTGTGCTGGAGAAACCTGGGCCTTTGATGAGGCCTAAGCTCTTATTTCTAAGCAGCACAACTATCTGGGAAGCCATCTCTCTCTCAGAACTGGCCTCTAAGAATTGGGCCTGGCTATATGCATACCTATGTTGCCACTTTAACTCTCCCATCCTGTCACCTCATGATACCTACAAAGGGCAGTATCAATTTTGCTTTGGAGGAAGGCTATCAAATGTTATGCAATCAGTAGTGATTTATATTAAAATCATGCTCAAGTTTACACTTGCCTAAATTTGCTACAGATGCCACAGTACCTGGAGGATCAGGCAAAAATTTTTCACTAATCCTGCACCATTCTTCATGGAGATGGGGCTCTGACTTGAATCCTGACATGGAAGGACATATTTCTTCCTCCTTTTTACTCTTTATGCCCTCTTTCTGAGGCCTTTTACAGGAGGCCTGGGAGGTTCAACAATAGCCCTGGGAGGTTCTGTGAGATCATTTTTCTCATTTCCTTCCCTTCCCACTCCTTCCCCTTAATAAAAATTTTAAAAAAATTATTAACAAGGATGAAAGTAAATGTGAACTTGAAACAATAAGGCATGGAAAATCACAGAAATAACTTAATTAAGTTTTTAAAGATTTCCATGCTTGAATAAATTAGCCTTCCTGCAAATGTCACAACATTCAGGGAAAAAAATGTAATCAACAGAGCACAATGCTTCCCTGCTCTGTATTTAAACGAAGCTCTATTGGTGCGTTTCCACTACCCCTGCTCCTCCCCTGCAGCTGCTGCTCCCTGGTCCCCTGACTTTAGGCAAGGGCACCAGACTCTCACATGAGCACATTCAGGCTGCTGGGCTGTTCCTGCTCCTGCTCCTGCTCCTGCTCTGAAGGAGACCACTTGGACTGTGGGTGGGGCAGGGAGGTGGCAGGACCTGTAGGGAGATTTTTCTTGGCCAGAGCTTGTTGTGGTTCTGGCTCTCCCTGGAAAGGTAGCAAACTCTAATCTCTCTGGGGGTTGGAGGTAGGAAGATCTTTCCTTCAAAGCCAAGAGGGATGTATGATGAGGAATGAGACAATTCTACTTTGTGGAGGAGGTACAGGCTATTCCCCTGCCATCTCTCCAGTGTCACCCCTGCCCCTGCCCTCCAGTCATTTCCTCTAGCCAGAGTTGACAGGGAGTCAGGGAAAGGGAAAGAGAAGACCACAGGGGCAAGGTGAGGGCCCACGTGCCTTGCCTGCAGCCACACAGACAGATTTCCATTGCCATCAAGACAGAGGGCAGACAGCGAGGGTAATGAGTACAAGCTTCCATGTTGCTGCTGCCTGGACTTGAGCAGTGAGTGATGTCATGCTGGCTGCCCAGCCCTGCTATAATGCAGCTGTTAGAGCCCATGGGGAAAACTTGGGGAGAAATATGAGAAGCCTAAAAAGCAGCAAAAGGCCTAGTCAAGTGAAGGGAAATGGAATTACAGTAATGATGAAAGTAGGCACACTGGAGAATTAAAACACTTAGTTTTGGAACCAGATTCTACTCAACCTGGGTTATTAAATTATTTATACTCATAGACACAGACAATAGTATGGTGATTACCAGAGGGAAGGAGGGGTGGGGAAGGTAAAAGGGGATAATGGGGGAGGGAAATAAATGGTGATGGAAGGATACTTGACTGGGGGTGGTGAACACATAATACAACATGCAGGCAGTATATTATAGAATTGTACACCTCTTAATATCATTTTATTAACCAATGTCATTCCCCAAAATTCAATAAAAAATTATTTATTGTTTGCATTGCCAGTACTGGAGAGAGTAATGGGGGAAGCAATCAGCCAGGCCAGAAATTGTTGAAATAATCAGATGCATTTGGGGGCCACCCTGGATGTAGCCTAGATGGGGCTGAGTGAGGTGGAAACAGGATGTTCAGGACTTAATTAGATGAATCAGATCCATTCATTGTAATTACCCGGAGATGGCTGTGTGATGATCCTTCCAACTTACAGTGGGGGGCATCAACCCATTTTCCAAGGACAGTCCTTGACCCCAAACAGTTCTCCTTTATGAGAGTCTGTGTACACACAGATAGAAACTACCCTGAGTGCTGCCAGCACCACTGGGTTTAGAGTGACAGACAGGCCTATTGGAGATGGGGTGGATTCAAGGAAATGGAAGAGTTCTCTATCCTCCACTCTTTACTTTCTGGCAGTCTGGGAGTTCGGGAAGGTGAAATGATGATAATGAAATGATGACTTCTGAGAGTTATGTTTCAAGCATTATGATAAACATTTTACATATATTTTTCATTTGATCTTCATAGTAACCTTTCCCAGTAGGGTAACCATGCATCATGGTTTGTCCAGATCATTCTGTTGTATACCTGTTGTATTGAATAATAGTTAAGAGTACCCCCTTTCATTCTCAATAGAATCCTTATTTGGAGTATAAATTATACCTATTTTGTAGGTGAGGAGCTGAGGCTTAGAGCTTGGCCTAAGTCCTCCCAGCTGATAAGTGGAAGCTCCAGTTTTATACTGGCTCTGCCTGGAGCCTGAACACTTTACTGCTGTGCTATATCCTGCTTCTGGGCTGGAGGAGGAGGAGAAAGGCAGGGAACTGAGGTGGAAGGGGAGACTGCTGTGCTTCTGAGACAGCATAGGGACTTGGGCCCAGGATCCTAAGGACACACAATGGCCAGAATGAACACTGGGCTCCCCAAAATGTCGCCATCCCTCCACCCCCTATGAGAAAAATGCAGAGGTAGCTGGTTTTATTTCCCTTCTAACTGTCTGCTTCAACTACTGACCTGTGTGTGCAGTTGATTAAGGTGTGACCGCTGTACCACTTTGTTAGGGTGGCAGCAATGAGCAGTCTGCCATCTTGCCCCTCCCAGCGCAGGCGCAGCTAGAAAAGGAAGTCACCCAACCTTGAAATGGAAAATTCTGCAAGCCGCCTTTTTCAAAAAGCTCAACTTTTTATGCAAGTCCTCTTTGTCCCCAGCTCATAAAAGCAGCCAAGCAGAGCCAGCCCTGGAGACAGTTCAGAGGACCTTCCTTTCCTCTGTGCTGCCTCCCTTGTGTTCGAGCATAAGCTTAATAAAATCTCTCTGGAAATTTCTCTGGGGTCTCCTCTTGATTTCTATCTTGGGGAATCTAAGATCCCTAACACTGGTCCAGCTCTCCTCTGATAGCTAGTAAAATCTAATCTCACTTTAGAACCTGAGGGGCTCCTAGTTGGAAGTCAGGGACACCAGCTAAAAGAAGCATTTCAAAGATGCCTGGTTAACTTAAAGCAGTTGATGAAAGGGGGTTGCCCTCCTAATGCCAAGCTTCAGGGTACACTTGTTCTCAATGTAGGCACCTGGAGAACCCAGGTAGGGACTAAGTGTAATTCTTTGCCATGAAGTGACTCACTTATTCATGGCTTTTCCTAAAGTCCTGTTGTCTAGGCAAAGAGCCATGAATTTGGGCCTCTGCACCCAGTCCTTGGCCTCTGATCTGAAGTCATGAGAAGTGACAATAAGAGAATCACCCTCCAGTTGGCTTGATACTCTGCCTGAAATATACAAAGTTTCATCCAGTTTGCTGAGGAAAGGCTTGGTTAGTCTGGTTATTGTTTGTCAAGGGGCTGCAAAATTGGGCACCTGAGAAATGCAAATTGTTATTACCATGCAAACTGTTGATGTGAAGGGCTGGTCTGGAATACTTTGGTTCCTTAATTAGAACTGGTCTTTCTTCTCCTGCAAATTTGGGACTCTCCTGCTATTAATGACCTTTTTGGATCCATGCCCAGGACTTAGAGATATTGTCTTTGGATCCAGGTAATGAGGCTGCTACTGATCCTGAACAAATGGGGGAAGTTATTTAATAATTACTCTGCACTGTTTCTGAGTGACCTTTCATTTGTCGAGATGAGAGACATCTGTTTATCATCACCCCTGTGTGGAAAATTTTGATTTTCGGGGATTAGTTCTCCTGGATTGAATCTATTTTGCTGTCTTTTTAGAAAAGTTATCCATTTAAAGGTACCACATTCTATGGCACATAAGGGCTCTGTGATTGAAAGGATAGAAGTGGGGACCTTTTAGGCAGGCTAGAAACAAGTTCAAGGCTAGTTCAAGTTCTTTTTAGTATGGGGCAAATGATTAACTCCCAGGGCTGATGGACTTGTGCACTTAGAGTCAGGTCAGTGGTTTCTGGAGGCAACACATTTGAAAGCTGAAGTTTGAGAGGAAATTAAAACCAGATTCCCATGTAAACTATTGAGAGGATGGAGGAGGTGATTAGGCTCTTTCTGTTTTTCTGCACTTACAATTCTGACTACAAGTTCTTATACCCAATTCGAGTGGGGTAAGGTTGAGAGGGTAGGGTTCTCACACCACCAAGCAATGAACTCAATTCTGATACTTTTGACCTAAAGATGGCATCAGATCCCACAGGTTAAGGGTTAAGTCCTGTGAGACGGCCAACCCTCCCATACTCACTTCAGAGGTCAGTCAAAAGTCCAGGTTGTCACCGGTGTTTCTGGCTATATGTTGGAGGTTCCTTCTTTGGTTGGATTAGTTGACTTGAGTGGCCTCAGAAATTTACTTACTTGATTACTAGTTTATTATAAAAAGATATGACTCAGATGGAAGACATGCACAGGACAAAGCACGGGGAAGGGGCACAGAGCTTCCATGCCTTATCTGAGGGCACCACTCTTCTCCAAATCTCCACATGTTTACCAACCTGGAAGCTCTGTGCCGCTGATCACTTAAGATATATATATTTCTCATTATAGATGACAAATGTCTTGCGGTGCAATGTGGGAGATGGCCCTGTGTGCCAGGGACGGATGTGGCAGCTCTCACTAAGGTAGGACTGAGCACCATCATGTTACATATGCTGTGGAGGATGGAACAGAGAGCCTTAGAGCTCAAGGAGGTTCTGAGTTCCTCCAGGAAGTCATTTTCCACCTCTGGGTCTTGAGGGAACTCTGAAGGACTTGGTAGAATCTGGGAGAGAGAAATGATAAGGACTGAGGCTAGGGAAGGGAGATAGATTAATTTTATCTGCACAGAAAGTCACAGACTTTTTGGGCAACATCTTAAAGAGCTAGGGCTAACTCAACATCAAAAAAAAAAAGGAAAAAAAAGAAAGAAAGACAAATAATCCAATAAAAAATTGGCAGAGTACCTGAATAGACATTTCTCCAAAGAAGACATACAGATGGCCAACAGACACATGAAAAGATGCTCAACATCACTAATCATCAGGGAAATGCAAATTAAAACCACAATGATATATCACTTCATACCTGTCAGAATGGCTACCATCAAAAAGATAACAAAGAACAAGTGCTGAAGAGGATGTGGAGAAAAGGGAGCCCTGGTGCAGTATTGGTGGGATTGTAAATTGGTGCAGCCACTATGAAAAACATATGGAGATTTCTCAAAAAATTAAAAACAGAACTACTATATGACCCAGCAATTCCACTTCTGGGTATTTATCTGAAGACAACAAAAATGCTAACTCAAAAAGATATATGTACCCATATGCTCACTGCAGCATTATTCATAATAGTCAAGATATAGAAACAACCTAAATGTCCATAGATAGACAAATGGATATAAAAAATGATATGGTACACACACACATGAATATACACAAGTATACATCACACATTCTTATACACACAATGTAATATTACACAGCAATAAAAAAGAATAAATTCTTGACATTTGAGACAACATGACAACATGGGGGTACCTAGAAGGTAATATATTAAGTAAAATAAGTTGGACAGAGGAAGACAAATATCACATGATTTCATTTATGTAGAATCTAAAGAAAAACACAAATGAAAAACAAAACAAAACAAAGCAGAAATGAACTCATAGGTACAGAGAAGAAACTGGTGGTTGCCTGAGGGAAGGTGGGTGGGGTATGGGCAGACAAGGGGAAGGAGATTAACATGTACAAAACTCCAGTTATAGAATAAGTCATGAGGATGTAAAATACAGCATAGGAAATAGAATCAATAATATTGTAAGGACTATGTATGGTGGCAGATGGTTACTAGACATTGTGGTAATCACTTTGTAACGTATGTAGAGCCTGAATCATTATGTTGTACATCTGAAACTAATATATTATTGTGTGTCAAATATAGTTAAAAATGAAAAATATACAAGCTTAGGCTGAGCTCCACACCTCAGTTTTGTATTCCTTTAAAAATATCCCTGCTGAGTGATCATTGAGCCTAGGCTTACACTTCTCATCCCCCAAAATCTGCTAAGGCCTCCACTCCATTTTTAGCCATTTTTATAAAGTCCTTTTCTTAAAAAAGAATTGAGGTAAAATTATCTGTTTTATGACTTTTGCTTATTGACCTTTGTTCTCCTTTCTGGGCATAGGTTTGTACTTGTCTTCTTCCTTGGGACAGCCCTTCAGGCTTTGGAATAGTCACACCTATCCTGTACTTTCTGGCTAAGTCTCCTACTTCTGCGTTCTTCATGAACTATGGTTTCAAGGGTTCTTGCCACACTAGTCATCCAGTTTTGGTCAAGTCTTTTTTTATATGTCTCTAAATGTGACAATTGCATATAATACTCAAATCTGGTTTGACCACAGAGTAGAGCAAGTCTAGCTCCTTCTCTCTTCCAGAAAATATTGTTTTATTAATGCAACCTAAAACATGGAATTAAAAAAAAGGTGGGTGGGGTGGGGAGGATAGTTGGTAGAAGACCTTATAATCTCTTCTGAAGAATGGATTTGTAAAGAAGTCACAGAGAAACATAATGTCCCATAAGGATGGTGAGTGCTTCTCAGGGAAGGGACAGGATGTACCCCCATCCCAGTGTTTAGGGCCCTCCCTTCCTCTTGGGTGAGTGGAGAAACCAGAGCTGGAATTGGGAAGGAGAAGAGGAGCAGAAGAGCAGTTCTGGGTTTGAGAGCACAAGGTGCCCCTGATGTGGGAGCCACTCTAAGCCTGCTCATGTGACCTTGAAATAAGGCAAGTTCTCTGGGAGAAGGCCCTATGCTTCCTGATCTCATGAGCACCCTTGTTTACACCCCAGAATGGTTTGGACCTCCATACTTACAACATGCATCACATATGTAAGAAACTGTGTGTTCTTGTTTGGCTTTCCTGCTAGGCTTTGAGGGCAGAGTCCATACTTCTCTCTCTCTCATAATCCTAATCACCTAATACCAAGCAGAGTCCATACTTCTCTCTCTCTCATAATCCTAATCACCTAACACCTAATCATAATCCTAGGCACCTAATACCGAGTATGCACTTGACAAAAATGTGTTGGGTAAATGAAGAAAGAATTAATGAATCTCTCATAATGCTTGCTCTTGGGTTTTTGTTGATGGTCTACTTGGAAGCTTGTGTTCCTTACTTGTCTAGTTGCACCTGTCTTTTTCTTTCTGCAGTGAACTCTCTGTTGTTTAGCCATGCTCAGAGATAGGAAAGAGTCAGAAACATAAAATGATCCCTGCTATAAAGAGAACTTTAGAAATCACCCACAGTTTACTGAAAAGAGTTTCTTCCTCCATCCCCACTCCACTAAATTCCCCTACTTCCTTTCTTTCCATATCCCAGAAATTGCTTCTACAAAGCAATTTCTTTGCTAACACCCCTAAGTTCGTTTTTTGCATCTCTCTCCTCCGTATTCACCTGGAAAACCCCACCTATCCGGTCACATTGCATCTTCTCTGAAGCAGCTTAACGTTGCTGGAGAACATCTTTCTTCCCTTGAAACAGATTAATTGAACTCAGAGACTTCTCAACCCCACCCCACACTGGTCCCAGTAATGTGGCTTTTGCCATCTGTAGGTCCTGTCAGGTGCTGCTCTATTTTGTTGTCTGTTTTACAGGGTTGTTTTCTTGAGGACATACATTTGGGTGACTTTTCTGCATATCTACACTCTGGACTTGGGCTGGAAGCATTTTAGGGACCAGCAGCTCTTGTACTTTTCAATGTTTTTATCTTTAAGTGAGAAACCTACCTTTAAGAGAAATCATACACAGAACCATTATTTATACAAGAGACAAAAGTGGTGCTGATGTTCTTGAAGCAGCGCTGAGGTCCAGGGTCCCTCCACTTGGGCCAGCTATTGCTCCTGTGTGCAGGACTTCAGCAGAGTCTGTCTAAACTCTCTGATTTAGCCTAAAGCTTGCTGTCAAGACTAGGTGAATAGGTCCAGAGAGGTGAAATGCCGTGCCTTAGGTCACACCCAGGAAGTATAATTACTCTGGAGCTCTTTCCCCCAGAGCATGGTGCATCATGCTTTTTTTTGGCCTCTGCGACCTGACTCTGGCTCCTGGTGGACTGTGACCACCATGGCCTCCTGTTTGGACCCAAGGTGAATTTCTGAGGTGGACAAACTGGCCCTCCTGTGCCACATTCCAGAGCACACAGGGGTCCTGCCTGCCATCCCCCCATCTTTGTCTTTTCTAGGGATTGAAGCTCAAAGCCTCTGACAAAACTGTCTTCTTAGGGCCCCTCAGCTGTCCTGTTTGTAAAACTATTCTCAGTCAGCCTTGCCTTTCATTTCCTTAATCTTAAATTGCATCTAAAAGGGAGAGATTAGAGGTAAAAACTCAATAGAGAACTGAACAAAAGCCAGCTCCCACACTGGATTCTCACACTTAGCTTTGCCTTTTCCCCCTCCCTCTTGTCTGACAGACTGAGTGTATGAACCTGTTCTTTAAAAAACAACAACAACAAAACTTAGATTAAAACACTATTTAGAAAAGGTCCACAAGTTTGAAGTCACCTCTGGTTCATACATTAAACATCAAATGTACATTAACTGTGAATTATGGTCATGAAAAGTAAATCCTTTAATGCCATTTTCTGTGTTCCATTGCTGAAACTTAGCATTAATGGCCTCTTTGCAACTCTGTCAATGGGCACACTTCTTATTTTCCAGCTCTCACCTCCATGTAGGCTCCCCTCTCTGTGTGCTGTAAACATACAGCTGTGGGAAAATATTGTAGGGAAGTTTAAGCTCAGAAGCAGACCCACCTGGACGCTTACCCAAGATTGGCAGGTGGCCACACCCTGCATAGGGTACCACTCTGAGACCTGCCCTCTGCCATGCCCCCCACCCCGCCCAGGGCTCAGCTCAATTTGTTTGCAACATTAAGTTCTAGAGTGCTATAATTATTAGGAAGGTGTCTAACTGGTGTCTAGATCAAGCTATTTATCAGACATCAGGAAGTGAAGAAGCAGAGTTGCTCACAAAGGTTCCCCCCGCCCCCGGGACAGCAGTTTCAGAAGCCAGGTATGGTGAAAGTGTGATGAGTGACCATCACTGGGTGGGTATGAAAGCCATGCTTTTGCATTTTTTGACTCATCTGATCTGATATTTGCTCCTGAACCAAAATGAACTGAGCCAGGCAAAGAGCAGGTGTGACATATCCAAAGTGTTTACTATTATGACAAGGACCTTTTCCCTTTAGAACTATAAAGGACCATCTACAATGGAGCAAAGATGCAAAGTACCTGTAAATGTTTTTGCCACAACCTGATCTAAAACCTGGGAGGCCTGAAACCTGCTGGCATGTGGATTAGCCTTAGCAGGTTTTGAGGCAAAATTAGGAAAGTCAGAATGAGTTAGTTTTTCTCCAACCTAGGTTAAGAGGCAAGATTAAGATAAAGTAGAGATAATGATGGAAAACAATATTAAAAGGCATTGAATTGCATTTCAGTGTTTATGCATTTTTAAAGCTTGCACTAAATTGCACAAGTTATTTAAATACATTCTTTAATATTTATGCTTTGTTGTTTTAATAAAGATCTCTATTTTTAAATAAAATGCATAATTAAGTGGAACAGAATATTTCCTCTTTGACGTGCTTAATCATACCTCTGGGAAGCTCAGATTGTTCCAATTATAAAGCCCAGACACTACCATCTGCCATGTAGCAGCTTGCACTCAGTAGGTCCTCAATAAATATTTAATAATCAGCTATTTTGTGCCTGACACAGTGTTAAATTCTGGAGACACATGGAAGAGAGGGGGAAAAAAGACATGATACCTACACTAATGGAGCTCCTAATCCAATAAGAGAGTTAGATATTAGTATACAAATGAGTGTAGGCTTACAATATGAGATCAGTACTAGGAGGAATGGGAGCACTGTCTGATGAGAGCTTATCACAAAGAAACTTGTCCTAACAGACTGGAGAGGTGGAGATATCAAGGAGGTTTCTCTGAGGAGGTGATTGTTGAACTGGGATCTGAGGCATAGGTAGATCACTGGGTAAAGAGAGAAGGCAGGAGAATCCCAAGCATAGCAAGGGGTATGTGCAACAATCTAGCAGTGGGAGGGAGCACTGTGTATTTTGGGGGCACTAAAAGAAGGCAAGGATGACTGGCATTGCCTGGGCTGTGGGTGGACGAAGGTGAGGGAGCATGTGCAGGGAACTGAAATATAGCTCTGTTCCACTTGCCAAGCCACAGCCTCAAGGAGAAACTGCATCAGTCTAGAGGAAAGGGCATCGTTTTCCAGTTGGGCTGCCCAGAGGAAGCACTTTTATCTAATTCTCTCTAAAATGCCCTGAGTACCATGGCCCTGGTTGGGTGTGCATAGCAAGGGAGGAAGAGTGAGACCAGGTAAGGCTGGAAAGGCAGCCAGGGCCAGACACAGAAGATTTGAGATCCTTGTTAAGGATGAGGCCTTTATTCTAGGGACAATGAGAGGCTAATGAAGGGTTTTAAGTGTGAATGTGTGTGATGAAAATATTTGCATTTTGAAAAGATTACTCTGGTTACAATATGGAAAACCTGTTAGAAAGGCATCAGAATGTAAGGGAGTATGATTTTGGGCAGAAGTTCATGAGTTTGGTCTTGGACTACTGAGTTTGATATGTCTTGTAAGCATACTATTGGAGATATCAAATGGGCAGTGAACTCAAACAAATTACATGTATAATACAGAGTTTTAGTTGTCATAACTCCCAAGTGGAAGTGGCAACTTAATCCATGGATCAATAGGAAAGAGAGGGAAGCTAACTACCATCAGGGTGGGGACTAGTGGAGTCCACCCCTGTGGGAAGACTGACTCTCAAGTGAAGACATCCTGTTGTCCAAATCAATGTCCTAGAAAAGATGAGTAAGCTGGTAGATTCAGCTCAGTATGGGAAGACTCCAGAGAAGGTGATGGGCATAGTAAATTTGGTGGCAACATGTTGCTTCTCTTGGTGCTGGTAGTGATTTGGACATTTCAGGTATGATCCAGGCCAAGAACTAGGGATGGGCTGGGTATTAACATAAAGTTAGGACAGAGAAGTTGGACAGTGCTAAAACAGAGAGAGTTTAGGGCAGGTTGACAGTCCCAGAAGAGGATTAGAGTGCAAATTCTGTCCAGTTCTGAAGACAAAGTGAGCACTAGTAGGAAAGGTTAACCTCAGTGTGCCTCCACAAGCCTCATGAGGTTTAGCTCTGGGCCCACTGGACACCCAGCTTAAGGAAAATAGATGAATTACAGACCCTCAACTTCAGGTGAGGTTGGATCCCTAATAAACAACTAGGCTTGGTCTGGATCAGGAAACTGGCAGGTGTAAGTCTGCAGGCTGAAGGCCTATAGTAGCTATAGGTGGGCAGGACTAGAGATGGCAAGGGCTCACAGTAATAAGATCAGGAGCTTTGTGAATATAAACCTATAAATTATGGTAAACACCATTTCCTCTCTCAGGTCAGTTACTAGATGCTCTAGATACAGGGGTGTCTAACCCGCAGCCCATGAGCCACATGTGGCCCAGGGTGGCTGTGAATGCAGCCCCAACATATAATTGTAAATTTTCTTAGAAGCTTCTTTTTTGCTCATCAGTTTTCATTACTGTTTGTGTATTTAATGTGTGGCCCAGAGATGCCGAAAGGTTGAACACCCCTATAGGCTAGAAGCTCTACCTATTCTGTGAGGAGGAGGAGCAAAGGTATGTGTGTGTATGTGTGTGCATTTGTGCTTGTGCACACATGTGCTTTTTCTTTCTTTCCAGGCTGGGATAAATGTTTCAGGAGTAAATAAAAAGTTGGAGTCACCTAGTTCAGAAAAGAGGTTCTCAGAGAAGAATCTATAGGTTCTCAAGGGCTGATATTTAGAAGTGCTTAAAAAATCCGCTAAATTCAGTGAGATCAACCTTGTCTTCCTTTCCTCCTATGAAAACCTGCAGTTCTCATGAAGGACAATGATGATGAAGGGTACTTCAGGGATGGGGATAGTTATTCTGCTGTTTAAAGGGTGAGGCTTGAAAGACCAAGCCATACTGGATGAAGGTGGCAGGACAGGAGGTGAGCCTGGCTGTGAAATATGGGCTCACTAGGCAACATCTCACAGTACATTTTCATACATGGCAGCTTTCACTACTGACTTCCCACCACCCCAAGGGGTGTGCTTCTGGTCCCCAAGAAGCACATGTGGCCATGGCAGCAGCATGTGTTGCTCCAGAGGCAGAAGGTGATGTGTGTTGCACTGATTTCTTTAAATAACAACCTTGGACAGGTAGCGATTCCTCTGTTCTTCCCAGAAGCCTCTCTCCATAGTGAATCACAGAATATTGACACTTAATGTGAGCTGTTTAGAGTGAATGAATGAACTAGTTAGTGCAATTAAAACAAACAGAAGTTTACAGGTACATAGCTGTAAACTTAGTTACAACATAGGACTTTGTCTAGCTTGACTTTCAGGTCTGCCTTCTCAGTTCTAACTGGGTTCACACCAGGCATGCTAGGTGACCATTTTGCTCACATTGATTCCAGAGAAAAGCAAAGTTCGTTCTGGTTTGTTTCTTCCCCAGGCCAGCTCCCTGGACAGACAGGCACTTGGTTTAGCTCAGCTGATGGATCTATCCTTGCACCCCATCCTTGCATTTCCTGAATGCTTATCCTTTCTTCCACAATCTAGCCATGGAGCAGCACCCCAAGTCTAATCTTCATTTGAAGGTCAGGTGGCTTTCCTTTGATTTAGAGCAAACAGACATGCAATTATGATGAACATAAGACTTGTGAAGGGTGTCAATTTCTATGAGGTCATGTTGAGGGACCAAGTCAATTATACTGTAAGGGCTTTTGTGCATGTGGCGTTTCTTTTTAGTTTCAATTTATTTCCTGGTTACAGGGTTGGAATGAGAGGTGCAAATGAAAGCACCTGGCTACATCCAACCCTCACTTCCCTTATGAAATATATTTTTCCATGAAATATTGTGCTTCAAAAAAGAGACAAAATTTGCCTGGCTGCTTGGAAGCCCTCTATTTTAGGAGCTGAGTGCAAGAGGTCCAAAGTAGAAAACAAGACCTACAGTAACCTACTAAATCTTCTTTAAAAAAATATTTTATTTACTTTATTTTTAGAGAGGGGAAGGAGAGGAGAAAGAAAGGGAGAGAAACATCAATATGTGGTTGCCTCTCATGTGCCCCCTACAGGAGACCTGGCCTGCAACCCAGGCATGTGCCCTAGACTGGGAATTGATCCAGTGACCCTTTGATTCACAGGCCAGCACTCCATCCACTGAGCCACACCAGCCAGGGTGTGAAAATCTTAATCTGCTGGAAATCTCAGACTGCAATGGGAATGTGGATGATCATTCTCCTTCCAGACTCCCATGTCCTTTTGCCCTTGTGCCTTCTTTCTTTTTTACATGAAGAGACTCAATCAAAGACAGAGTGAAGAGCTGAAATTAGATTCAGTTTGGGCTGCAGCTGAAGAGCCTGGTGCTGCCAACTTCATTTCTACCTCCAGTATAAAAATCAAGGGTAATCTCACGGGCAGGAAGGAATTCATTTGTCCCTTAGACAAACAAAACACGGAACACCATAGGGGATGTGAAAAAAGAGCTCTGAGAAGATACAATCTGCAGGGGCCTACGTCTAGTACCCAAAATGTTCCCTGAGTTTCTCCCTTTTATCCCATCATGCCAAAAACCCAGAGGTTCAAGAAAGAAACAAAGAGACTTCCTTCTTCCTCTTTTTCTAGTTCCTTCTAGAAAGGCTTTGTATTTTTAAAGGAACTATTCTAAAATTGAGAGAACCTAAAATGAAAGTGAAAAAATTACAAAAATTCACAAGCATATGTGGTGGCTCCAAATATAGGTATTTATACAATAAGTCATATTAGCCCAGCTTCATTCCATACCTTGTCTATGAGGTCTGCCTAGAGTCCCTTTTTTTTTGGTCCTAGAGCTGTTTTCTCTTTGGTTCTGGGATGAAGTTCCAGTCAGATAGATGTCTGGAAGGCCCTTACAGCTTTTAGTGGAAAGGTAAGCTACCAGCCCCTCTCCAAGGAAGAGGGCAACCCATAACTTGCTCCAGGACCTCACTTGCATGGAGCAGATGTGAACAGTCTGGACCCACTGTCTGCTAACCACAGGGAAGGCCAAAGGGCTCTTTTTCCCTAGGGACCTTCCACAAATCCTGACCGAGTGTCTATGGCACTGTAAAACAAAACAAGAGAAAGTACAGGCTCTTGCTGCTAGTTCAGCTTATTTCAGCCTCTCCTTTCTGCAGGTATCAGGTACATTATAGACAAGAAAATTGGGTTTCAGAAATAGCACCTGTGGGAAAGCAGCAGGCACCACTCCCTACTCCCATCAGCACCAAATGGTCTTAATTAACTTTGGACACTTCCTCGCCTCACACTTTATTCTGAATGTTATTGAAAGTTGTCAGAACTTGTCTCACTTTTTTCCTTTTATTATTAATGTGTAAATACAATGCCTCAGGAGTGTTACTAAAACACAGAATCAAGTCCCAGGAGATTAATTTATGAACGCAGCATAGGGTGAAGTTGCATCCTGGCGACTGCAAATTGATGTTGGTGAGAGCCACAAACATCATCCTTCCCAAACCCACAGGGATCAAGGGAGCTGAAAAAGCACGGATGAGGGCAGAGCTGGACTCTGCTGATTTCTGAAATACCTCCAGAACACAAGGCTTGGGTTCCTCTTGGTAAGAAAGAGAAAAGGAAGGCCACCTTTCTCTCATGATGAGGTACTGCCCCCTGCAAGTCTGTCCATCCATTAGCCAAGTTTACTGGCATTTATTGAGTGCTATGCCGCATCAATCTTACCTCAGCTCTATGGGAATCAAAACAAGCAAAGGAATGGTTACTGCTTGTGATGACCCTATCTCCCTGAGGCGAGTCAAACATAGTCATTTGAAGCTATTGGAGAACAAAGCCTTGATAAATGCATAGGTTCAGTGGAGAGGAGAGTCAGTGTGGACTGAAGGGATGAGGTAAGCCCTTGGAGTGGAGGAGTTGCTGGGATCACCAACCACCAACATAGCCTAGTGGGTTAAAGATGGGTGCCTAGGGTCCTTCCTCAAGAGCAGGAGAGACTTGGCTAATGACCATCACGATGGTATCTTCATTTTCCCAGGAGCTGAAGCCAGGCAATCTGGTGGGAAGGTGGGAATTGTGCATTTTTTAGAAGCTGTGCTCTGTACAGTCTTGAGAGAATATCTATCTTTGTCCAAAGAGAGTCGATGAGCACCCCTGGCCCAGTATCACTCCACCTGCTGGGAGTTCTGAGCATTTAGGAGGCAAGCCCTTTGAATTTGAGGCCTTCTTGGCCAAGGCATTAGAGCTGGGGGCAGGGAGTGGAGTTACCAGGGGCTTGGGGTCCAACTGAGCAAGCTGGGAGCCTGGAATGGACCAATGAGGCAGGGGAGGTTGGCCTTCTATTATAGGGCTCCTGATGATCTGTGTGGAGGGCTGGGGTTTAACTCCTGCCCACTCCCGAGTATGCTGGGTGTCCCCACTCCCAGCTCCTTGAGTCCCTTTCTCAGCTTGCCTCCTGCCTGACCCTCACTCAGCCTTCTGCCTTGCTGCTGGTTCCTCCGTGCTCCAACAGAGGGTTTCTGTGTGTCTGTGTGTTTGGTAGGGGAGGCAGACCTTGAGAGGAGGCTTGAGAGCACCGGATTCCAACTCCCCGGGCTGAAGGAGGGTCCAGAAGATTCCCTGGAGGGAGTTGGGACGGGCCAGCTGCAGCATGAGAGATCCCCGGAGCAGGAAGCACAGGTCAGGGCTGGGAAGGGAGTTCTCCCTGCTTCTCCCTCCTCTGGCTAAGGCGCCGGGAAAGGAGGTGGCTGCTTCTTTGACTGCTCATTACCGCAGGCACTAGCTGGACCCCAAGAGTCCACGCCTGCCATCCAGTCCGTGGTAATGAGCGTGGGCGCGCAGACAGGCACCGGGGAGTGGTTGCAGGACCTACGCCCACCCACGGAGCTGCTGCGTTCGTCCTGGGATCAGAGGCGCCAGGGAAGCAGTCTGCTGATTCAGGAAAAACTGAACAGCCTCAAGCTCCCAGTTTTCGCTGGCACTTCTTCTCCTCTTTCTTTTCTCAGAGGTCTCTCTTTTTCCCTGGCAAGGTCCACAGACAGCTTCGGAACCAAGGCATCCCCCAACTCGCGCCTCCACGCCCACACTCGCCACTCATGGCCTCCCTCCCAGCGTGTTAGACACGCGTGCGCACCACCCTCCCAGGGCTCCCAGGACTTATGCAGGTTCGTAGGTGGTCCTCATTTGGGAGAGTGGGTCTCAGTGGCGAAGGGCTGGCATGACCTAGGTGGAAAGTGATGGAAAACCCACCTGGCAAGGAAACCCTTAGCTTTCTAGAAATCCAGAACCGAGAACAACCCGCTCTAGCCTTGCTGTTTAGGAAGCATTTCAGTCTGAGCCCACCTTCTGGGGATGGCTTTGAGTGTGTGTGATCTCCCAGGTGGGCACCACCCCGATTTCATGCTCCCTCTGTTCCAGGGCATCAGAGGCAGACTCGTGGACTCAGGGGTTGGGAAAAAGTGCAGGCCATGGCCCCCTCTTTCTTGTTCTCTCCTCTTACAAATCACCTGCTGGGCACCACTCCCTGACCCCACCCCACCACTCACAAGGGCTGTTTGATCATGCCCTCTGGAGGCTGGGGTGAGTAGCTGGAGGCAGGGGAATGAAGTGTGATTCTGTGCACATGGTAGGTGCCCAGACAAGTACAAGGGCACAGAGGAAGCAGATGTCCTTGATGGCCCTGGTTGCTGGGCAAGTGAGATTCAGAACAGCAAACCGTCAGCCAGGGAGACAGGGGTCATGGCCCAGGGAGCTCAGCCCTGTTAGCTGGGCTGGTGGGAGGAAGCCAGTGATTTTGAGAGCTCAGACAATCTCAGCCATTGAAGGGCTGTTTTTTGGAGCTGCTGCCAAACTAATCTCAGGCCGGCAGCCCTGTGCCTTTTCTTTAGTCTCAGCCTACTCACTGGCTCTGTCCTTCTGAGGAGGCCTGCCTCCTCCTCCTGGGGCTGTGGATTAACCCCTAAAAACAGAGTTTTATTTGCAGAGCTTTCTCCAAAGCTGAGGGAGCCTCCAGAGTCTCCTGTTCTTGCTGCTTGTTGACTAGGGGGATTGGAAGGTCAGCTGGTGCTGATGGTGGCTCAGCCTCTGGCCCCAGAGACACATGCAGTCTGGGAGTCTGCCAGGAAGACTTTCCCACATAGCCCAGCCTGCCATTTCTGCCTTCCTCAGCCCTGCAAGGCACAGTTACCCCCTTTTCTTACAGGCTCAACCCCATCCAGTTACTGAGCCTGCCTAAACCAGGCCAGGAGGGTAACAGCCCCTCCATTTTACTGGTAGGAGCAATGCTGGACTCAGGTGTCTGTCCACAGGTTCAGAAGCCAGTACACTGGGGTCAAACACCTTCCTTAAGCTTTACTAAAGTACTCCCATTCCTTTCACTGGGGTTCTGCTTTATTTCTTAATTAGATCTCTAGCCACAGAACTCCAGTCTCACCTGATTGAACCTTTCCTGCCCCATCCCAGGGAGCTGGGCCTATTTCTCTAGGCTTCTGATGCCGCTGGTGTCATTCTCTGATTGAGCTGACCATCCAGAGCCACAGACGTACTGTCTACCTGCCTTCAAGGTTTCTGCTTCTAGCTTCCCAGTAATGATTTGGCCTTACCCTTTCATATATGTACCAATCACACCCTGAAGCAAGTCCTCCCACCATTCCCTTTCCCTTAGCTTACTCTACCTCCTCGAGCCTGTCCTGCTCCCTGTACCATCTGTATATCTGTGCAGCCTTGGCAGAGAACAAGGATTGACAGTAGGCCCTGCTATTCTTCTATTTTTGTGTCTTGGGTATAACTCTCTAGTTCTTTAAACCCTCACCTGGGTGGATACCCACCTTTCTGTAGTCCTGCAAGATGAGGCTCCTTTTTGAGAATCTTCGGATGATTGTGAGTGAGATCTAGGGTAACTATACCATTTCACTGGGTGCTTTCTTTGAACCAGGTGAAAAGATAAGGTCCTACCTGATCCCACAGATTATCTTTGTGGTTGAGAACCAGGAAAACCATTTAAGCTAAAATATGAGAGGAGCTATAACAGAGGCAGATTTTAGCAGAAGAGGGAGCTTCAGAGAACATTTGGCCTTAGAGTTTATTGGGTCCACTGGTTTCTACCAGTCTTCCCCCAAGCAGATGAAATAGTCAGGGGAAGGAAAATGAAGAAGTGAATTGAAGTGGACATATGCAGCCAGCATGATCTGGAAGCACCTCCCTAAGTGCATGGATTTCACCTTATGTGCTTGGTGCAGTGTGGGACATGGAGGTGAATAAGACACAGTTCTTTTTTTTTTTTTTTAAGATTTTATTTATTTATTTTTAGAGAGGGAATGGAGGGAGAAAGAGAGAGAAAGAAACATCAATGTGTGGTTGCTGGGGGTCATGGCCTGCAACCCAGCCATGTACCCTGACTGGGAATCGAACCTGCGACACTTTGGTTCGCAGCCTGCGCTCAGTCCACTGAGGTACGCCAGCCAGGGCAAGACACAGTTCTTTACCTTCAGGAGCTCAATAAGTAACTCTAATAGAAGGCAGATTTCGAAAATTGCTATAATGGCTACAATCAATATATTACTAATAGATGGAGAAGAGGATACTCTGCCAAAAACTTTTTGGGGAGGCCTTGTGAAGTTTTCCTTTATTACACATCTTTATTACACATTGCTATCAAATAACCTTTATCTTACACATGGGTGAGGATGGGAAATTATTATTTGTCGTCCATATTTGGACACCTAGTATCCTCCCTGCCCACTTTTTTTTTGGTAATGGTACTAAATTTCTCTTTTGAGGAAATATCCTTCATGCAAGTCTCAGTGTCTTTAGTTAGGTAGGTCTCCCCACCACACCCCATCAATTCTTCCTAACAATAAGAAGTTAGAGATTCAGCCTTAAACCAGTGATTACATTCCAAACCCTGGAGCATGGTGATTGGTTTAGGAATGACCCAACTCACCCAACTCAAATTGCCATTATCTTAACTTAGTCAGTGTCTGACTCAGGACTTAGGTGAGTCATGAAGGGGAAAGTAGCTTTCTCTATTGGGCTTGGGATTATGAAGATGTGATCCTGAAGCAGCTGCTCCTATTTTGGGGCCACCAGGTCTTACAAGAAATGAAGCCAGGATAGAGGAAGCAAAGGATGGTGAGAGAGAAACTCTGTCCTGGGTACAGGTTCCAGAAGCACTCTCTAGGTGTTAAAGCCAAGCTTAGCTCTGGATTTGTCAGTTACACAATCCAAGAAATTCCCCTTTTATTTAGGCACTTTGGTTGGGGATTTGATAGCTTGTAACATAAAACTGAAAAGGTGTAATTGATATGTGCTTATGGAGCCCCTCCTATGTGCAAAGCTCTGTGCTCAATGATTTTTAACTATCGCCTCTTATTTGATAGGTGTCTTTTACTGTCTCTATGTTTCTGATGAAGAATCAGAGAAGTTAGGACTCTGGGCTTTGGGAAGTTTACTCAGGGACAAAGATTTAGGAGACTCAGTAAGGCCTTAAAGGGTCCTAGCCTTCAAGGAGGGGGAAAAAAAGAAGTCTGAGTAAAAAGTAAATAAATAAATAAATTTCCATCAATTGACAAGTTTCTCTTCTAGAGCCTTAGCCTCCCTCTTTCTACTGTTCTTGGCATGGCTGCTGGGCCTCTCAACACATGAAAAGAGGCAGAACTCATATTGTACGTAGATATATAAATTCCGTGGGCTAGTAGATTGGTAGTTGTGTTTGCAAAAACTATGGTTATTTCTGCAAGACATCAGTGTAAGGGTTCTCCTGAACAGGGTGAGGGGCAAGTGCATGAGGGTGGTGAGGTGCCTGGAGTTATGGGGACAGCCTGCTGAACTTTTCATGGGCTGTTAAAGCAGGAGAGATTTCTAATTCAGCTCTCAACCTGCTCTACCCATGCCAGGGGATGCTTCGGGCAGGGGAGAGTTAATGACCAACCTCCTTCAGAAAAGAATAAGGCTTCAATAACAAAACCCAACTGCGCTGAGGTAAGAGATGCAGGTTACCAGCCACAGAAGTTTAAAAAGGAACCCACCCACAGCTCCAGCTACAAATGCTTTCAGCCGCACGTTAAATCTTCCCTCTAATGGCACCCCCTGTTAAACGAGATATGTCACCCGACCTGAGGAGGCTGTCTTGAAAGGCAAATAGTTGGAAGTGATTCTACACGTTAATAGTGAGAGCTGTTCTCACATTTCCAGCAAAAATAATGGAGCTGAGGTCTGAAGAGATGACTAATACATCCCCATTACTGACCAAGGCTGGGCATTACATTGTAATCCTGGCCACTCGTCTGGCCCTTCAGGCATATTTTTTGGCGTTTGTCCTCTGTGTTTTTTGCTGGATGGCTTTGTTCATGTTAACCTTGGCTGCCTCACCTATTGAAATGAGGAAGTTTTCTCTCATCTCTATGGGGGCAGGGAAGGAAGGGCAAAGGACACCCAGGGCAGAAATGACCCATTCTGATGATTGGGGTTGGTGTCCTGCTTCAGGGAAGGGCTGCATCAAACCTGTCCTAGACACATAGGAATTCGTCCTGATCCTCATTTCATCCAGGATTCTATCATCTTTCTTTACTAGCCTTTATGGGAATTTTATAGGCCTTCCTGTCAGGAAATTCTTTGGGTTTAATCTTAAAGCTCTCTTATTAAAATGTTAGTCTATGTTTCCTCTTTTTTTTCCTTTAATAGGATAGGAGAATGTTAGATTTGTAGACTTTAAAGAGAGAACTTAAAAACAGCCAACATTTATTGAGGGCTGGCTGTGTGCCAATCACCATGTTGGATGTTTTATATGCCTTAGCTCCTTAACACACACAGATATGGGCATGGCCTGGGTCACCAGTGACCTTGATGTTGGTGCACCTGGCTGTTGGATATTTTTCACTTTTTGTTTTGTTGACATCTCAGTGATATTCAGCCTTCTTGACCACTCTGTTTGGTTGAAATGCCCTCTCTCCTCCCTTGTTGTCTGTGATACTGTGCTCTCCCGGATTCTTCTCTCCTGTCTGGGGGCTTCTCCCAGTCTCCTTTGTGGGCTCGTCCTCCTCTGACATCTGATATTATTCATTGGAGTTCCTCAAGAGTCGGGCCTCATTTCTTCTTATTCTGTATTCTCTCCAAAAGTGACCTTCTCTATTAGAGTGGCCTCAATTATCAGAATGTGACAATGGCTCTCTCATGTGACTTCAATCCAGATTTCTCCTGTTCTCTCCAGAGCTACATTTCCAATGGTGTATTAGCAGTCTCCACTTTGCTGTCTTAGAGCTGCCTCCACTTCCACATGTGAAGTCACTGTCTTCACTTTCAATTTGGTATCTTTCACTGTTCTTTTTCTCCATGAACAGAAAGGCTGTAACTTCCATTTGCACAGGTTAGAAACCTGGGGGGCTCCCCCACTCTCTGTAATCTTTATCCAATTGATCACCAAGTCTCTGCTGACTTAACTTCCTAATTATTTCTTAACTCTTATTCCTTCATTCTCTGCAACCACCCTAGGTCAAAGTGCCTTCTTCTGCTGGTTATAGCCTCCAAAATCACCTCACACACACTGGTGCTGCTAGTCCATGCTCCACACTGTGGACTGGAAGCTCTCTAAAAAATTTGGCCATGCCGCCCTTCCTGGGGAACCATGAAGGTTGAAACCATGGTTGAAACCATGAAGAGTAGACCAAAATCTTTTCTGAGGCCCTGCACTATCTGGCCCCACTTTTTCCTTGGTCTCCTCTTATACTATCCTTCCCTCACTTTTTGAGATCTAGCATATTCTCCCCTCGGTTTCTCTCTCCATGGTCCCTCTTGCCTCAGGATTTTTGCACATGCTGCTGTGTCTGCAATGTTGTTCTTCCTTTCCCCTTAGCCAGGTTAACCTTTTACTCACCCTCTAGCAAACAACTTTCATAGCTTCTTTGCTTCAGCTTTCTGTGACCCCTCGGATCAAATGAGGTCTCTGCTATGCAGGTGGCTTTCAACCAGTGCTTACAACAGCCCTGGCCCCTGCATGTACTCTACAACTCTGTTGAATGAGCTACCCTTTTGTTATATACTCAGTCATCAGTTTTGAGGGTCATGCCTCAGATCCTCCTGTGATGTCCCTCTTTTCCTGGCTAGAAAGGGGAAGGGGTCCCCTTTTTAGTTAGCAAGCGATAGTACCAGGTGAGTCCAGCATTTCTAGCCCCTATTTTGCTCCTAGGGCCATGGGTCCCTCTAGAATTTTCCTTGCTGCCTTGAGCCCCTTCTTGAGTCTTGTAGTCTGTCCACAGCTATTCTCTGCAAGTGCTCCTAATATCCTCCATGCAGATTTCCAGGACTACCCTAATGGTGAAGGAAAGGAGTGGGTGGTTGTCCTGGCCTGGAGAAGGAGGGCATGGGAGCAGTAGGTCCACAAGCTCCTTGCTCTTCTGTTCCTGTCACCCTGGGTCTGCTAGCTGGAGGGCAGGGGGAGGCTCAATTCAAGACTATACTGACTATCCAACTCTGCGTATTGGCAAATTTTCTACTCCCTTTGTGGAATTTAACCTGATTTATTTGTTCTCTATAGAACATTTACTTTCTCCTGTATAAATATTGGGCAGCGAGGTTGGAACTTGCACTCCATGTGCAAGAGTGGTGAAAGCTGTGCTGGCAGGTTTATTTTTAAATAAAAATGGTAAAGTTATGAGTCTCTTGAGATTTTGTACATTTTTATTTTTTATTAAAAAAAAAAGACAGGAGAAAACAGAATGGGGGAAATATTGCCCGTATCTCTGCTTTATTTTTTATAGCCCCGTTTCCATCTCCTTTTCCCACTTCCCTTTCCTGCCATTTGGCATCTTTGTAAAGAAAGGGAAGGAGTGATTACCTCTAAGAAGGGAATGGGGGATCTGTTCAAGCTAAGCATTAGACATGCAGCCCCTGAGCAAGTTGCATACATAGTCGTATGGTAAAATATTACCTTAATAACATACTCACAGAGAGCTATGTGTAAATAGTAACAGCTGCTTTTGTGATGACCATATTATAAATGATTGTAGCCCTGATCATTAATAATGCATTTGAACAATAACAACTTGATTCCAAAGAAGTACAGCCTCTCATTTTTTCTGGCATGTGAATTTACTCTTGATGTTGTGAGAAGTGACTGCACCCTAGGATTAAAGCCCTACACTGGGCCTTCAGAAACAGGGAATGGTTCATCCCAGTCCGGGCCCCCTGCCAGGTAAAGCAGGACTTCTGAAACCCACACAAGAGCTCCCCTATGCCCACAGTTTGACCTTCCAGTTAGCCTATGCTCTCTATGCCTCTCCACCTTCCCTGGAAGCATGGTACCTGCCTGGTAGTTTGAGGGTGGATGCTCCTGAGGTGTCAGGACCCTGACAGGTTCCCAGACCTTAGTGTTGGTTACTCAAGGGTTAATTTTCTTTAACATGTCTGAGGTTACTGTTCTGCCTAAAAAATGGAATCCAAACTCTCTAGGATGTTATTTTAGGAAACTTCACAGTCCAGCTCTTGGCCATATCTCCTTCCACTCCTAGTCCACACTCAGTTTTAGTCGTCCCCCCAGACTTCTTAGGGTTCCACAAACATACCCTTTGTGCCTTGGCATGTGCTGTTCCCTCTGTTCTGTCAATAGAACTTCTACCCATCCTTCCAAACCCTGGTCAGATATGCCCCATTTCTCTACATACCCAGGGCAGGGTTTGTTGTTCCATCCTCTGTGATCCTATCTGTATGGTCGTATTTTGCACAAACCTCAGCTATAGCATTAATCATACTGCATACTATAATACTTTATTTATATATTGTTTTTCTCCCAGGCTTTGAGCTTATTAAGGGTAAGAAGGATGTGTTAGTATCCTTTATATCTCTGTTCCCTAGTGGAGGGCTCAGTAATCATTAAATATTTAATAAGTGTTGAATGAAAAAATGGTTATTTAATAAATACTTTGCTATTTTCTTGTGTTGAATAATATTTGGGGCCTCTGGGCCCTGAGCTGACATCAGATACTATTGTGAAGACCCCCTGAAGTTCCTGCCTACTGGGGTGCCCTCTTGAAGCATTGTGACCCTGAGTTGTGGCTGCCCAAGGATGGTTACCAGTTCCCACCATCAGCAAGAGTACAACTCATTGACCTGGCCATTTTCTATGCCACTCAGATGATGGTCTTCCACTGCTTGCATCTTGAAGTCAAGAGCTTCTCCTGGGACTGCTTTGGTTCTTGTAGCTTCATCTCTACTCTAGTACTTAAACTTTACCCCATTTATTACTATACTAAGAAGTTGCAGGTATACCGACTCATATTATTCAGTTCATTTTGGCATGCCTTCAATATAGGGCCAACTTTTATAACTGTTTCTGGCTCCTCTTCTTGTATACTCTTGTTTCAACCTTGGATTCTACCCTAGATGCCTTTCTTTAGTTTTCTCGATTATTGGGAATGTAAGATCTTTTTCTCTGGACCCCAAGTTAATCCATCCATGGAGCCATCTGAGCCCAGCTAAGGTCCTGCTGCACCAGGGCCTCAGAACTGCAATGAATTAGAGCCTCCTTTCTCTGGGTGTAAAGCCCCCATGATTAGTTCCCTGAAACTGCCCCTGTTTTAACTACTTCTTCCTGCTCTAAAAGCTTTTTCTTGCTTTCTGACTTTTATGACCACACTCTAAAACCACTCTCATCTCTTCCTGTTTTAAAACTCCATCCTTCTGAATCCATGTTTTCTCTACAAGTCCTAATTTTTTACAACTCTGACCTCACAGCAGCTTGCTCCATCTGTTCTCTCTGGCCCTGCTCTTCATCAGAATTTCCAACCTAAGGACCCAACTTCCAGGCTGTCTTCTCTCCTTGGGGGGAAAAAGAATAAGAATAATTGTAAAAGATCTGCACATTCCTAGATTCATGGATTTATTTTATTTATAACCTTCCTTCTGACAAAGAGGATTTAAAACTGTTTACAAAGATGCAAACAATATGGCAAGATAAAGTAAACCAAAAATAAGTTTTAAAAAAGATAAGGAAAAAGGAAAACAAGGCAATGGAAAATGCATGGGATTAGAATGCACTGTGAGTGCAGTGAAGTCCTGTCTACCTTTCTACTGGTGACCATGGATTTCACCATAGGCTGTCCCATGGTCAACACAATGGGGAATGATGTCACTTACAAAATTCAGTATCCAGGAGACAAAAACACATCTAAATTTCTCACACAAACTACAAATGTGTAAAGTACCAAGACAAGAGAATAATTTTGCTTGGAGCCTTGGGCTGGGCTGTCATAATAAAGCAGGCTCTCTATATCCATCTTGGACTAAATGCTGACTAATGTTCTTATTAGAAAAGTACAGCAAATTTTAATTAGTAGTGATGTTGAGAGGATATTCAAGCACCAGACTGGTATTTGAATTCAGTGATCTTGGAGCTCCCTTTCAACATAAATTTCTAGGTGTGCTGATGGTTATGAAGCCAGACTAGATGTGGTCCCTGCCCTCAGGGGACTTCCTCTCATGGAAGCTGCTCTCAGATCTGAATGCACAAGACAATCACTAGGATACAAGCTGGCAATGTAGATCCCCAGGGCAGGGTTCCAGAGCCTGCATTGTTAGTAAACACATCATGATTCTGATACAAAGTGCTTCGGGTAAGAACTATGATACAGGGAATGGAGAACAAGAGCAGGGGTCATGGATCCACAGTGCAAGGCATCACATGCTAGATATCCCACAAATGCTGAAAACAAAGCCTTACAGGAGCCTACAGGGTGGGACAGTTACTCCTGGTAGTCATGTTAAAAGAAGGAAATGGTGGTAACTTTTGAGCTGAGCTCTGAGACATGAGTAAGAGCAGACAGAATAAGTGGGGCAAACTTTTATGCAAAGGCAATAAACTAGGCAAACTTCAGAAGTGGGAAAGTACAATGCTTATTTATGGAAAAGCAAACAGACCAGATTGGCTGTGGTATAAAGGCTATGTAGAGGAAATAGTAGGGGATGAGGCAGAAAGGTAGGTTGGGGACAAATTATGGAGGGCTTTGAGTACCAGACTGATGAGTGTGAATGTTATTCAGTAGGCAATGGGGAGCCATTGAGGCTTTAGAACCCCAGAATGATGTGACCAAAGTAGTACTTGAAGAAGATTAATTTGGTTGTAGTGTGTGGAATAGATTAGAGAGTAGGAAGATGGCACAGAGTTTGGTACATAAAAGGCACCCTATAAATGCTTGTTGAAAGAAGTGTTTGAATAGAATAAAAAAGAGGCTGTTGCAAAAGTCTAGGTGCAAGGTGACAAAGGTCTTAAGGGACTAACAATGAAAAATGAAGAGCAAGGGAAGAATGCTATGTTCTTAATAGGGAAGAAATTACAGATCATGATGACTTGCTATGCAGGTGATGGAAAGTAAAGTTTGGAACCTGAGCTACCCAGAGAGTTGTGGGTCCATTCCCTATACCAAGGAAGTCAGAGGAGGCCCTGGGTGTCCTAAAAGATGACAGGAATGTGAATCTGAGTTTACGAGAAGGATTAGAGCTAGCAACTGTGCTCCAGGAGGAAGGGCTTCTGCAGGAATTTAGTCTGGAAGATAGGATCTTGAACAGTGCCCACACTTGAGAGAACAAAAACAAACCATCTTGGGGAAAACAAGCGTGACTATAGAAGTGTGGGGACTGTTAGGACAGAGACTGGAATTCTAGGGACAGGAGCATTTAGAGAAGGGTGCACTGAGAACAGTGCTCTAGGCTGCAGACAGGTGGGGGACATCAGAGCACAGAGCGCTTTATGGGATTTAGTGACCAGGTTGTCACTGTGGACCTTGGAGAGAATGCTTTCCATGAGCAACAGGAAGTTGTTTTAGTTCCATCTATCAGGCCACAGTTTAGACCAGGCATCCTCAATTCATATGCCTGGTTTTAGAATTTCTTCTTTTCTTTTTTGACCTAACTCCATCTATTCCTTTTATTGCTGGCTCTTGGCTATACCTAGTTGCTCTTCCTCCTAATTCATATGCCTTAAGAGGCAATTGGCTTTTGGTAAAATCTCAATGAGCATGAAATTCCATTCCAAGTATATGGAAGCAGATGCAGCCCAGAATCAGTTTCGTCTAGGCCTGTTGCCTACTGTCCTTTTGGCCAATTGTTTTTTATACTCACACCCTGAGTTCAATGCCAAATTAACCAGCTTGTTTGATAGTTGGCTTTGTAGTTCTTTATTAAGACTCTTTGGTTGCAAATATTTGAAACTCAATTTAAGTTATCTTTTTGTAATGAAGGGAGTCAAAAGGCTCGGATGATGTAATAAGGATTCATTCTCTCGGCATGCCTACAATCTGTGTGTCTCCCTTTGGGTTCATTATTTCCACCTGCAGAGAGGCCTTCTCTAGGTGTCAGGGAAGGTTTAATTTTCTAGCTTCCCCCACAACACTCAAACTGGAAGAAATCCCAGGGAGGAACTCTGATTGGCGAGGCATGGTCCCATGCCCATCATTGAACCACAGCTGTGCCCAAAGGCATGAGGAGCGATATTTGGCTGGAGCTGGACTGTACACCATCTCAGCTCCTAGGGGTGATTGGCATCCCATTAAAATCATATGATTGATATGGCAGAAGGAGGAATGGTGCTAGGTGATGGTGGTGGGGGTCAGTCTAAAACAATAGACCCAATTACACTCCATCTACTTGGTTTACAGCTTCTCTGCCATCCTATCAATACTGTGTCTATATCTCTCACATTCCTTTCACTGCCCCAATTAGTGGGCTGAGAACTAAAGGGGAAGTTGAATACCAAAGCTCCCCTGCTAACCCTCCTCTCTGGGCTTACTTTATGACAGCCATCACCTACCTGGGCAGGTGTCTCCTGATTTTCAGAGGCCCCAGGCTGGGTAGCAAGGGAGGTTTAGACCAGGGCTTCATTGTGTGGGAGCAGAGGCAGAGTCAGTCCAGGCTGCTGAGCCAGGCAAGATGAAGGTGCTGTGAAGCAGGAGCCTGAGGGCAGATTGCCCACTTGCTGCCTGAATCCGCGGGAGGACTTGGTCTTTTCTGAGGGCCTGCGTTGACTTGCTCTGTGACCTTAGGCTAGACACTTAATTGCTCAGGGCTGCTTCCCTGCACTTTCCCATCTGGCAAGCAGAAATAATGACGTGACTGAACTGGCAGAAGTTGCACCTGTGTGCCACATCCAGGGGATGTGCCAACCTGGAGCCTTGCTATGGAAAATGGCTTCCCATCCTCACTGGATGCCCAGAGGCTCCTGGGCCTGGGCCCTTCAACCTGCTAGGCAGAAAGCAGGTCTATGAAGATGTGTGACTTAAGGTTTTCTGATTTTAACCCCCTTAACCATATTACTCTTGCAGTTGGGCCAGGAAATGGATACCCCTTTACACACTAATAGTTGAGAGTGGGTGTGTGATTTTCAAGGTGCTTATAAACATTTGCTCTCAGAATTGGGGTCTCTAGAGACACAAAGGCCCTAGTGAGGTGTTGGGGTTTGTGGGATTGCCGGGTTTTTATAGTGCCTGTCCTCTCTGGCCCCCTCTTCCCTGCATTCAGTATGAGGAACAATCACATGATGCTTCTAGGGAATGTTCACACAACATAAAACAACCAAATTTCATGTTGTGGACAGATGGAAGACAGGTGGGAATACAGCCCAGCCAAGTGGAGGATTTACCTGCAAGTCAAAAGGGGACAGGCATCTGTCTTCACACTCTGTGCTGCCAAGCCCTAGAGCATAGTTCTCAAATTTTAGTATGCTTTACAAAGCACCAGAGTGGTAGGAAAAAATGGGTATTACAGAGACTATGGATCAGTAAGTCTGGTGAGGGGTTCTAGAGCTCTGCATTTTCAATATGCAGATCAATTGATTCTGATATTGGTGGGCCCACATTCTGTGGAGGTATCAGAGTCTGTGTCAGGCAAGAAGATAGGGCCCATCTGTGTTTAACTGGAATATCTGTGTGCTTAATTTATATCTGCTTTGTAGAGTCTAGGCTTCTTAGCCTAGCTTTCAAGGCTTTTTGACGCAAGTCCTCTCAATGTGGTTTTGGCCACAGGCAACTCACTATCTCTAAAATATATTTCCCACATCCTCCCCACAGTCCTCTTCCTGCACAAAGCCTTTCAGGACTGTACCTGAAAACCAGGTTTTCTAAACACTTGTGCAGGTGGGCCATGGAGGAGGCACAGTTGGAGGGGGAGGGAAAGAGGGTGCCTCCTCTGAACACGTCTCTCCAACATCTTACCTTTCCATGAAATTTGCCAGGGTTATCATCTTGATCTGATGGAAGTCAAGAGAAAATAGTGAAAGCAAGGTTCAGGGAAACTGAAAGGCAAGTCTTCCCTAATCCAGTCCCTGGCTCTCCCCTCTAAACTATTAGCACCTCCTGATGACTTTGGGCAGTGGGTATCAGATGCCTGCCAGGTCACACACCCTACTGCTCCCAGGCACAGGCATTGCACACTGGCTTTTCATCAGCAGCATGAAAATATGCTGGGCTGGGCCCTGGAGAGTGAGGGTAGGGGGCCCACCAACCCCAGTTCTGGGAGGGCTGGCCCCTCATTTATGCTTCTCCTTTGTTCAGGAGGAGGTGTGAGGATGGGCAGAGCTGTGAGCAGAGTTCTCTCATACTGAGAGGTGTCAGCCTGACCAGAATGGGCATTCATTTTCAGAATAAATAATCAACTCAAAAAATGTACCAAATGCATTTTCAAATTAGCTTGTCAGATACATGCTTGCTTAGGATGAGTTGGTTGAATAAAATGTATTTTGGGGAGCAAGGTGAGCCAGCCTGTCTCATTCCTCCGGGATATTTTATAAATAGGGCCATCCTTGAGGCCAGAAGCAGAGAATTCCCCAGAACAGATTGAATTCTGGCTTTGTCTTAATGAATGTCAATATTTATTACCAAAAGGCACTGTGCTCCTTGTAGTGATAGAACACTTCACCATTTCGGCTCATGCCTGTTGCCTACCCAGGTACCAAATGCTGTGCAATTGCTGCTCATAACGGCAGCAGACAGTATTGCCAAGGAAACTCACTCCTGACTGTAAATCTTCATCATCAAAACCGGCAGAACTTTGCTTTGGTTTGGACAGACTGCCCCTGAGGGCAGGGCCCACACAGATTTTCTGGTTTTCCTCCTTTGGCAGAGAGACTCCTTAATACCCTCTGATGAGAAGGGGCTCCTCGGGGATTGGGGGTGGGGAAATCAACTAGCAAGGGCTAGAAGGACTGACAAGTGACAGAAATTACAGGTCCCACCCCAACCCAGAGCTGAGAGAGAGCCAATCATCACAAATTTGGAAGGGCCCTGTGAGCTTATGCCCCAGCAAACCTTCTCACTGCATGTGAGGAAGGTGAGACACAGAGAGAAGCAGTTTTTGTCAAGATCACACAGACTTCAGGCCAGTGCCCTTCACATTTGGCCACACCATCTCCTCAGGATTAAATAGGAGAATCTGTGCATTGGCTGGCTGCAGGCTGCCTGGGTCAGGGGCTCCCAGCTGCAGTTTTCCCTCACTGCTGGTAGGTTTGGGCCCTACTTCCAAGAGGCCTGGCTTCTTGGATTCTAGTCCAGACAGGCTGCTTTTTCTAGCTGATGTAACCCTATACCTGCTCTGGCCATTCTTAGGGAAATCTCTGGAAACCAATTCTAAACTCTTCCCCCAGCCAAAACATCTTTGGGAGCAGTAATCCCAGCTGGAGAATTTGTATAAAAAAATGGAGGTGAACTTCAGTTTTTCTTCCAAGAGAATCATCCATTTGTTTCTAGATTACCTTAGCTCTCCCAATGGGAGAGCAGTGTACCTCTCCAAGAAGGTGTTTGGAAGGGCAAAGGAAGGCCTGAAATACCTGAACTCAGGACACCAGGCTGGGACAAGTTCAGCTTCCTTTCCTCCTGCCAGCTTGCTAAGGACAGAGATGGCCTGGGGCAGATTCACAAAATGGGTTTTAGAGAGTGATGTCATGTGGTTCTCAGACACCAGATCGCTCTGCAGAAACTGCCTGGCTGCTGTTATGGGAGTTGTGTTAGAGAGAATTATAACTTTTGACAATGGACATCTCATCTTGCACAGATGCGTCCTTTATAGAATCTGCCAGCAAGATTACAGAGGCATCACAGTGTAATGGGAAGAGGAGTCAATAATTCTGGGGTTATTGATTGTAACCAGATCCATTTTTCTTTTTTAATTTATATTTTATCCACCTTTTTTAACCTTGTTTTTTTTTAAACCCATCCTCACAAAAGCCCCTGCTGGATCAAATGCAGTTGATTACATTTTAAAAACTGATAGGAGTAATTTGCTGCCCTTAGGAGAGTCAGGGACAAGGCAGTGTGTGGATAGAAGGGAAGGAAATTGCAGGGCAGGGGCAAGGTAGAAAGGAGGGAGGAAGGCATGGACAGCGGTAGGCACAGAGCAAAGCAGGGGAAGCTTGGGGAGGACACCCCTGCTGGCCCTGTGCTCCCTGATACTGAGATCTGATGAAGACTCCATCTGAAATTCAGAGTTCCCACAGCTTTGTAGCCCTACTGGGTCTGAGTGCATTCCAGAGGATATCTTCTCATCACTGGTAGCCTACTTCCCCCAGGAGGTCTTTCCAGATAAGGAAAATGGAGATAATGGGTGGGTTAGGGCAGGTGAGCTGTATACACAAATATTCATGTACATATACTCATGTGTGTGCCCACATTACAGAATGTTTATACATAGGATGCAGCAGATAACTTGGTGTGTTTTTAGTTAGACCACAAAGGGTGAGCAAGTAGAAGCTTGTGAATTTATAAAAAACATTATATGTTTTTGATGTCTCCAGTAGCCTTTTGTCTCTAACCCACTAGGTAGTGTAGCATGAGAAAACTGGTGGGCATTTGCTGAATAGTCTTCTCTGAGTTAAATGCTCATTTGAACATTCTCTCCTTGTGAAGTGACCAGGGACTTCTCTAGTCACCAAAACAGATGCAGTGTGAGTTTCTGATTCAGTTTCTAAATTGTCCTATGACTAAACTTCCATTTGTTTCTCTCCCTGTTGATGAGAATCCCAGACTCTGTTTTCATTGATTGTAAACCAGGTCACAAAATGCCCATGTTCAGAGGGAGCTTAGAGATTGCCTGGTCCAGATCTCTCATTTTCTAGAAGAGGAAACTGGGTCCCAGAGAGATTAAAGTGACCTGTCTGAAGACCAACAACTGGTTTGGGTTAAAATCAAGAGCACTTCAGTGCACTCTCCCCATGCAAAATTTGTCTGTTTTTTCCCTGTTTTCTTCCATGGGCAATAGTAGGTCTTGATCACTTATGTCTCTCCCCACCTCCCTAAGGTTGCCCACCTGTTTCAGGAAACTCTTCCTCCTCTCTGCTATTTGCTTCTAGATGAATTCAAAAGCATCAGGGGCTTAAAGAAGTATAAGAGGCAGAAATGGAAAGGGATTTAGTTTCCTCATTACCCATTGACTCATTTTGTGTAGGTCTAGGCTACTTTTTTTTTAAGGCTTGTGCTGACATTCTGCAGGGTGAGGTTCTGAGGTCAAGTGAAGAGAGAAGGGAAGAAAGATCTCCATGTCATTTTGCATTTTGGGGTAGGTGAAAATACTTTACAAGAATTCTGGGTTGTGTTTCCATAGCTAGGAAGTGGGGGATATTTGGTAATGAATGAGAAAGAGAAAGGGGAATGGTTATTGCTTTCTTACTCTAAGATCTGAAGTAATATGAGACCAAGAAAATCCATAGGATGATCATAAAACACAGCTGACCTTGACCTTGAACTATCTCAGCAGCCCCCACTGCCAACCATTTTGACAATTAGCCAGAGACTCTTTTTTCTTTATATAACGCTCCTCTGAGATGATAACATTCACTTTGACAAAGACACAAGCCTCTGAGTCAGAACACCCGAGATTGAAACTTACCTTCTATACTTGATAACCATATGATCTTGGTCAAGATCTTTAAATCTCATTTGTAAAGCAAGGGTAAGGATGCTAATTTCCATACTTTATTGAGGCATTGAGGCCCAACACTGATAGTGTGAGTAATAACATGGCACAATTTGGAATGTGGCATATACATAGAAGAGTTTTAAAAAGAAACTATTTTTGAATGGTTTTAGATTTATAGAGAAGATGGTTCATAGAGTTCTCATAAAACCCACACTTAGTTACTTCTGACATTAATATCTTACATTAGCATGGTACATTTGTTACAATTAATGGACCAATGTTGATAAATTATTGTTGTTAAGTTCATAGTTTATTTTGATTTCCTTAGTTTTTGCCTACTGTCCTTCTTTGCTGCCAGGATCCTACCTGGGTTATACTACAGGTCATGTCTCTTCAGGCTCCTCTTGGCTGTGGCTCTTTCTCAAACTTTATTTTTAATGACTTTGACAGTTATGGGGAAGGTTGCTCAGACATTTTATCAAATGACCTTCAAATGTGATTTGTCTGATGTGTGTTGCTCATGATTGGACTGGGGTTCTGGGTTTGGGGGACGAAGACCACAGAGGTAAAGGGCCATCTTTATTATGGCATATCAAGGCTATATCACTTACTAGACTTTCATGATATGTACTGATGTGATTTTAGAGTTGTGCTTTACCATTTAAGAAAGGCTGTGAACCCCCGTCTAGAATCCTCCCTCACTGTGTCTCTGGATCATGGGGTCCTTTTCCTGGCCCTGTAATAAGAGTACTGGTTAGGTTTTCTTTCTCAGAGGCTCTTTCTTTCCAGTCCAGAGCCTGCCTTCCTGGTCACCTGGGCCTGACACTAATGAGCTGTTAATAACACCACCATTACCTATGCAAATGAAGGGAGATGGTCTGGGGAAGGGGCCTGCAGTGACAGCAACTCCCTTTGAGTAGTAAGTAATAAATCATGTTGCAGTGGTCATTAACCATCCTAACCAAGGTGTCCCAGAACTGATACCCATGAGTCCCTGGGTTCCTGGCTTGTTTAAATCAGCGGCCCATTTTCCAGGAGACTCTGGATGTGTGAGGGGTTAATTTTCCTCAGCTCTACATTAAGGGAGCAGTATGGTGTCAGGCACTACAAAGAAAAGAGTGTAACTATTTGGCTGCTGAATCCTGTGTGTTTTTGAGACAGTTATTTACTCTTTCTGTGCCTTGGCTTCTCTTCTGGACTCTTGTAAGGAATAGCTTCGTGAATCCACTTCTTTCTTTTCAGGACATGGTGGTCTGGGGGAGTGGTGGAGTAGATGCAGGGTCCTAGTCTGTGCTGCCCAGCTCCAAATCTATCTGTTTATCACTTGTGGGGCCCTTGTGCTACACTGAAATTTTTGGCCCCAGAAAAGACTGAAGACAATTGGATAAAGACAGGGCCATATAAGAGCATATAGGTTGGTGGGTGCAAACCATGGTTATAGCCATACATGTCTGAGTTCTTGCTTTTGTAATGGTGGAGGGAGTTTGCAGTTGACAGCATATGGAGTAAAAGGACTTTGTAGTTAATGAACACTCTAGTGGTTTTCCTTAGAAGCTACACATTTTCCAAATCAAGGCGAAGGTGAGAGGGCCTCTAAAGAACCCTTCCAGCTTCCATGGCAAGTGACATACTCTGTACTTTTTTCTCCTGTGTGTTAAAGTATCACAGGCCTCCTGTGTATTATTAGGGTATGGTGGACTTACCTCTTAGGGTGGCTGCCTACATGATAATAGTTCTTACTTCTTTGGCACTAGTCTTCAAAACACCAAGTGACTGAAGCTCTAATAAGTCAGAATTCTCCAATCTGAGTTCTGAATCAATTAGAAAATAAATGTAAGAGTCTGACAGGGATCAATATATAAGTTTTGTGGATGGTAAAATTGTATAGGAAAATAAGATCTCGACCTGAGGCTCCATGAGGTTTGTAACATGGGTTTTCTTTCCTTCTCTCCCAAAATGAAATTCCCTATTTGGTCATAGGCAGAGAATTAAAGTAAATGCTGGCCTATCCTGGTGAGTTTACTACATGGAGAAGAAAAAAAATTGCCTGTGTGTGTAGGCAGATGAGAAAAAGTGGGAAATAGTGAGAAAGAATGAGAGTGTACATGTGAAGGAGGAGATCAAAGCTTTACTGGTTATCTATCTCATTGGTTATTAGTCTCTATGGCAGATATACACTAGGGTGGCCCCATGATTCCTATCTCTTAGGTTCATGCCCTATGTAATCCCCTCCTCCTAAGAATGAGTAAGACCTGTGACTTGCTTCCAGATGATAGAATATAACAAAGTGAAGAGATTTTGCAGATGTAATTAAAGTTACAAATCAGTGGATTTGGAATTAATCAAAAGGGAGATTTTCCTAGTAGGTCTGACTTCATCAGGTAAAAGCTCTTAAAGGAGGGTCTGGCCTGTTGTCTGAGAGAGATTCCCCCTGTTGATTTGATGGAGTAAGCTACCATGTTGGAAGAAGTCCACATGGCAAGAAATGTGGGGGCCTCTAGCTGACATCAGCAAAAAGTCAGGTTCTTGGTCCTATAGCCACAAGGACATGAGTTCTGCAAACAACCTGAATGAGCATGGAAGCAGATTGATCCCCAGTTGAACTTCCAGAGGAGAACTCAGCAGAGCCAACACCTTGACTACTGCCTTGTGAGACCATGAGCAGAGCAGCATTTAAGCTCTTTCTTCTGACCAACAAAAACTTGTGAAATAACAAATGCCCATTGTTTTAGGTTACTAAGTTTCTGATGATGTGTTATGCAACAATAGAAAGTTAATACTGTCCTCTCATAGAGAAATTAGAGAGGGCAAGAGCGAATGGTGACAACAATAGAGGTAATGTTTCTGTGAAGGAAACAGTTCTTATTTTATAGACTTGAGCAGTGTGGGAAGAGGGAGAAAATGTCCTTCCCATAATGGTGCATCAGGGTGGGTGTCTATTGTCCCTCAAGGCATTCTTATTATTTCTTTTTTTAATTGTGTTTTTGAAAAAAGACAAACAAAATCTGATTGGAAATCAGAGACGAGCTATGTTAGTGTCTGCACCTCATACAGGGTGGGCAAAAGTAGGTTTACAGTTATATGTGAAACAGAGAATTTATTCTTATCTTATTATTTATTAATTATTATATTATTTTCCATAAAAAAACTGTAAACCAATTTTGCCCCAACCTCTACAGAGGTTCCATCAACTCTCATGGTTGAGAATCCTTTCTTTTCCTTGTTTTCATTTTCTAATTCTTCTCTGATCAATGAGATGTCCCAACTGTCCTTCCAATACATCCTTCCTTCTGCTTTTTAAAGAAATCTTTCTTAAGCTAGCCAGAGTTAATTGCTAACCAAGAGAATTTTAGTATCTGGTAAAGTTTCCCACTAGCCTAATTGCCTCAGACTAGCCCCATTAAAGTGCCTATCCCCAGTATTCCTCTTCTAGAATAAGAACTTCAGACCTTAGTCTGATCTTTTTTATCCATTAGTCTTGCTGTCCTACTACTGTTCTTGTTGCTGATGATCTCACAAAGATTTTTGCCTGTCTGGTCCTAACTTTTCTAGTTGGAGGCTGCTACCACTGATGACCCCAAAGCTGGCTTCAGGGAAAGGAACACCCATTCTTCATTTGGTTTCTTCTTTTTAAACATGGGGTTTATCCTTCATAATTCTTGTCAGCTCAAGTGAGGTTAGACTATGACTATTAATAAGCCTTTACTAGCACCTTGACTGTGACAAAAGTTCATTGCTCCCAGCACTGGCTATCCTTAGAATCCACAGGCATGCACCCAAATACAGAGTCCTTGACTGGGTAGATTGCTGCCCAGCTGCTATTCTGTTTCCACATGGCAGGTGCCATGTCTCCTGAATCTCTCCTAATTCCAGACCAACTGATTCTGATTCCCCAATGGTAAAGTAAGTATTTTTTTCTTCAACACCATTTTTGTCCCAATATTAACTTTGTCCTAGGATAACTTATGGTGAAAATATTCATTACACTCAGGGGAAACTTGAATCACACCCAGGGTTGTATCTGTCTACATAATCTAAAATATCAATGTAATAGTTTCACAGGCATTAGCAAGAGTCTGTCTTATTCAGTGGTAGATGATGCCATATGTTGATATAAACAGTGTAGTCCAGGTTGTATTGTGCCTAATGTAGTCCAATTCTATCCTTCACCTCAAAGTAAAAGTCTACACTGCCCTTCTTTTGTCTCCACACTTGATCTTTGGGAAGCAAATCATTGGATAAGAAAACAAGCTCATGGATACATCTCTCAACCAGCATCATTTTTAGGCATTACTCTCCTATAATTGAGATTTAGAAAAAGAACAATATTCCAATAAATACATAGAAAAAAAATGGTTAGATTAAATAACTCTAACTGTCTAATATTAAATAGAACACTTGAAGGTTCAATTTATAACAGTAGAATTTGGGTTACCTCCTAGCTTCCAGATCTTCCTCAGGAGCTTTATGTGTGTTTGCTCTAGGTTTTCATTGGTAAGATGTCTCTTTTGATGACATTTTCCAAACAAAGGAGTAGTTTTACTCCAAAAGTTAAACTTCATTCTCCAGTGGATACCCTTTGACATGTGGTGGGCTATTTTTGGTAGAGTGGAGAGAACCTTCTATTGCCTGTTATAAGAATGAATTGCAGACTGTATCCAAGATGGCAGAGGAGTAAGTGGAAGCTACACTAACCTCCTCTCAGGACCAATTTGGAATTACAACTAAATTGTAGAGAAATCATCCTGAATAAACAAGTGAACACTGGCTGGAGAGAAGCCTTATAACCAAGGACAGAGAGATGAAACCATTTCACCACAATAAGACTAGTAGGGAGTGTGGAAGAGGCACAAGAAGTCTGGCTGGACTCCCATTGGCAGCAGATGAGGTTCTAGAGGGATATTTCAGCAACTGGGGGATTTCCCCTGAGAAGTGTGGGGTCTAAACTAGAAGCTAGGCTTTCTAGCCTACAGCACCAGAGCCAGAAAGGAGCTCAGATAACATGCAGCTGTGAACAGGGTTTCTATCTGCCAGAGAGATCACTGGAGACCCAGAAAGCTGCTTAAAGACCCAACACACACAATTTTATTTGTAGCCACTTACCCTGGGCTGGAGCAGAGGGAAGGCACAATGGACTAGAGGTGCTTGAGGAGAGTCTGGGGCTGGTGGCTCTGGGGAGTGAACTAAAGGAATAGCTACCAGGATCCCTGTGCTGAGTTATTCCCCATACTGCAGGAGAGATCTTTCTTCAGCAGAGCACTCCTCACCAAAGGGCATCAGCTTGAGGGGAAGCAATAGTTCCACCCACAGGAATTACTCTGCCTCACCCTGTAGTGCTTAAGCTGGGCTGCTGATTACAGCTTGAGGCTATATCACTGTCAGTTTAACAACTAAGGCAGAGAATAAAAAGAAACAGCCAAATGGGAAGACAAAGAAACAGACCCCCAACTGAAAGAACAAGAGAATTCTCCAGAAGAAGAACTAGATGAAATGGAGGTTAGTGATTTATCTGAAAATTTAGAGTAATGATTATAAGTGTACCCAAGAGCACACACACAAAAAAGACATAGAAGTCATAAAAAAGGACTAATCAGAAATAAAGAATACAATATCTGAAATAAATGACACACTGGAAGGAAGAAACAGTAGGCTAATTGAAACAAGGATTGAATCAGTGATTTGGAAGACAAGGTAGAAAAACACCCAGGAAGAGCAGCAAAAAGAAAAAAGAATGTTAAAAAGTAAAGAGAGCTTAAGAAACATTTTTGTACAACATGAGACATAACAACATCCACATTATGGGAATACCAGAAGAAGAAGACAAGGGATTGAGAAGCTGTTTGAAGAAATAATGACCAAAAACTTCCCTAGTCTAGTGAAGGAAAAAGACACACAAGTCTATAAAGTCCAGAGAGTCCCAAACAAGTTGGGCCCATACTGAGGCCATACTGAGGCCTATACTGAGACACATCATGATTAAAATGGCAAGGCTAAAAGACAAGGATAGAATCCTAAAAGCAACAAGAGAAAAGCATGTAGTTACATACAAGGGCACACCAATTAGACTGGCATCTGATACTCAACAGAAACATTTCAGGCCAGAAGGGAGTGGAATGAAATATTCAAGATGATGAAAAGAAAGGACCTAAAACCAGCTATTTTACCCAGCAAGGCTATCATTTAAAATCAAAGGAGAAATAAGGAGCTTCCTAGGCAAGAAAAAGCTAAAGGAGTTTGTTGATTCCAAACCAGTACTGCAACAAATGTTACAGGGCTTTCTTGAAGAAGTAGAAGGAGGAGGAGGAAGAGGAGAAGGAGAAGTAAAAGAAAGAAAAGGCAGAGGAAGAGGAGAAGGAGAAAAGAAGAAAAAAAACACAGAGGAAAATAGTTTAACATTAAATGGCACTAAATACATATTTATCAATAATGACCTTAAATGTAAATGGCTTAAATTCTCCATCCAAAAGACATAGGGTGGCTGGAATAAGAAAACAAGACCCATATATATGCTGCCTCAAGAGAACTATCTCAGATCAAAAGATACACACAGACTAAAAGTAAAGGAATAGAAAAAGATATTTCATGCAAATGGAAAAGAAAAAAGCTGGGGTAACAGTACTAATATCTGACAAAATGGACTTTAAAACCAAAGCTACAGTAAGAGACAAAGAAGGACACTACATAATGACAGAGGGAACAATCTCACAAGATGATGTAACCTTAGTAAATATTTATACACCCAACATAGGAGAACCTAAATATATGAAGCAAGTCTTGATGGATATAAAGGAAGAAATGGACAGAAATACAGTCATAGTCAGGGATTTTAACACATCATTGACTTCAATGAATGCATCTTCCAGGCAGAAATCAACATGGAGAAAGTGGCCTTAAATGACACACTAGATCAAATTAATTTAATTGACATTTTCAGAGCATTGCATCCTAAAGGAGCAGAATATCAATTGCACATGGAATGTTTTTTTGCAATAGACCACATATTATGACACAAAACAAATCTCAATAAATTTCAGATTGAAATCATATCAAGTATCTTCTCTGACCACAATGAGTTAAAACTAGAAATCTATCACAAGAAGAATACTGAAAACATGCAATGACATGGAAGCTAGATAACATGTTATTAAACAATGAGTGGGTCAACAGTGAGGTCAAGGAAAAAAATCAAAAGATACCTTGAAACAAATGAATGTAAGTACACAAAAATCCAAAGTCTATTGGACACTGGGAAAGCAATCCTAAAAGGGAAATTTATAGCATTATGAGACTATCTCAATCAAAGAAGAAAAAGCTCAAATAAATGATCTAACTTCACACTTTAAGGGACTTGAAAAAGAACAACAAACAAAGCTCAAAATGAGTAGAAGGAAGGAAATAATAAAGATCAGAGCAGAAATAAAAAAAAATGCAAAAGAGCAATGAATCCAAGAGCTGGGTCTTTGGAAAGATAAACAAGATTGACAAACCTATATTTACTTGGACCCAAATAAATGTATCAGAAGTGAAAGAGGAAAAATAGCGACTGACACCAAATAAATACAAAGGATTGTAAGAAAGTACTACGAACAACTATATGCCAACAAACGGGACAACCTGGATGAAATGGATAAATTCCTAGAAACATAAAAGCTTCCAAAACTAAATCAGGAAGAATCAGAGAATCTGAATTGACAGATTACACCTAATGAAATTGAAGCAGTAATCAAAAAACTCCCAACAAATGAAAGTCCTGGACTAGATGGCTTCACAGGTGAATTTTACCAAACATTCTGAGAAGAACTAACACCTGTCCTCAAGTTGTCCCATAAAATTCAAGAGGAAGGAAGTCTCCTAAACTCATTTTAGGAGACCAGCATTATCCTAATCCCAAAACCAGATAAAGACACAACAAAGAAAGAAAATTATAGGCCAATATCCCTGATGAACATAGATGCTTATTCTCAACAAAATATTAGCAAACCAAATGCAACAATACATCAAAAAGATCGTACACCATGATCAAGTGGAATGTATTCCAGGAATGCAATATTGGTACAAAATTCACAAATTCAATAAATGTGGTACACCACATAAAAAATGGAGGTTAAAAACCACATGATCATGTCAATAGATACAAAAGGAGCATTTGATACAATCTAGCACCCATTTATGATAAGAACTCTCAGTAAAGTAGGAATACAGGGGACATACCTCAACATAATAAAGGCCATATATGACAAATCCACTGCCAGCATCATACTCAATGGGCAAAAATTACATTCATTCCCCTTAAGATTGGAAATGAGATGGAGATGTCCACTTTCACCTCTGTTATTCAACATAGTTAGTACTGGAAGTCCTAGTCACAGCAATCAGACAAGAAGAAGAAATAAAAGGCATCTAAGTTGGAGAGGAAGTAAAACTGTCTGTATTTGCAGATAACATGACACTGTACATAGAGAACCCCAAAGATTCCACCAAGAAACTACTGGAACTGATAAATGAATTCAGCAAGGTAGCAGGATACAAAATTAATATCCAGAAATCAGTTGTATTTTTATATTCCAATAACAGACTAACAGAAAGGGAGGGTAAGAAAACAATCTCATTCACAATTGCTTCAAAAAGAATAATATAGCAAGGAATACACCTAACCAAGGATGTAAAAGACCTGTACTCAGAAAATTATGACGCTGAAGAAAGAAATTGAAGAAGGTACAAATAAGTGGGAGCACATACTGTGTTCATGGATAAGAAGAATTAACATCATTAAAATGTCCATACTACCCAATGCAATTTATAGATTCAATTTATTTCCTATCAAGATTCCAATGATGTATGTCACAGAACTAAAAGAAATATTTCAAAATTTATATAGAATCACATAAGGCCCCACATACAACAAGATCCTGAGAAAGAAAAGCAAAGTTAGAGGAATCGCACTACCTAATATCAAATTATACCATAAGGCTACAGTCATCAAAATAGTGTGATACTAGCTTAAAAACAGACACGTAGACCAATGGAACAGAATAGAAAGCCCAGAAATAAACCTACACCTTTAGAGTCAATTGATACTTGACAGAGGAAAGAAGCACGTACAACAGGCTTCAGATTGTCTGTTCAATAAATGGTGTTGGGATAATTGAATAGATATATGCAGAAAAATGAAACTAGACCACCTTCTTACACCTTACATAAGAAAAAATTAAAAATGAATTAAATACTTAAATGCTAGACTCAAAACCATAAAAAATCATAGAAAAAAACATAGGCGTAGAAATCTCAGACATTGCTTGTAGCAATATTTTATCAGATATATCACCCCAGGCAAGGGAAACAAAGGGGACTACATCAAACTAAAAAGTTTTTGCACAGCGAATGAAATTATCCACAAAATAAAAATACAGCACACCCAAGGGGAGAACATGTTTGCCAATACATCTGATAAGGGTCTAATATCCAGAATTTATAAAGAATTTACAAAATGCTGCCCTGGCTGGCATAGCTCAGTGGATTGAGTGTGGGCTGCGAACCAGGCATTGCAGGTTTGATTCCCAGTCAGGGCACATGCCTAGGTTGCAGGCCATGGCTCCCAGCAACCACACATTGATGTTTCTCTCACTCTCTCTCTCTCTTTCTCTCTCCCTTCCCTCTCTAAAAATAAATAAATAAAATTAAAAAATAAAAGAATTTACAAAATGCAACACCAACCAACCAACCAACAAGCAAACAAACCTAACTAGAAAATGGGCAAATGACCTGAAATAGACACTTTTCCCTAGAGTACATACAGATGGCCAAGAAACATATGGAAAGATGCTCAATATCATTAATTGTCAGAGAAATGCAAATTAAAACCACAATGAGATATTATCTCACACCTTTCAGAATGGCTGTCTTCAATAAATCAAGAAACAAGTGTTGGTGAGGATGCAGAGAAAGGGGAACTTTTTTGCACTATTGGTGAGAATACAGACTGATGCAGTCCCTGTGGAAAGCAGTATGGAGATACCTTAAAAATTAAAAATGGATCTGCCTTTTAACCCAGGGATCCCACTTCTGGGTATATATCCAAAGTATCCCAAAACACTAATTCAAAGGAACATAAGCACCCCTATATTCACTGCAGCATTATTTACAATCATCAATTTATGGAAGCAGCCCAAGTGTCCATCAGCAGATGAGTGGATAAAATAACTATGGGACATTTACACAATGGAATACTACTCAGCTGTAGAAAAGAAGTTTTACCCTTTTTGACAGTATGGATGGACCTGGAGAACATTATGCTAAGTAAAATAAGCCAGTCAGAGAAAGACAAATACTGCGTGATTTCACTCATGTGTGGAATCTAATGAACAGACTGAACTAACAAGGATAATGGGCATGGACTCATAGATGGGGATCAGAACGACAGCTAGTTGTGGAGGGGTGATGGGGTGGAAGGATTGAGCAAAAAGTAAAGGACTTGTGGCCAACAGAATGGTGATTGCTGGTGGGGGGAGTGGATAGGTGGGGACTAAATGGTGATGGAGAAAATACTATGAAGATTAATTTTAAAAAATGAATTACAGTTCTTTCTCCACCACAGAGTGATCAAATTAGCTAGAACAGTCATTTAACCTTTCCAGAAACTTTGTTTTATTTGTGAAAAGAGATGAATTATATGCAATCTTCTAGCCTTATGGTTTTTCTGGCTAACTAGGAGTTAGACAGGATGGGACTGGGGACAGTGAGACCAGGCACAAGAAAACCTCTGTTTATTCCAAGCTGTGATGCAGCAGGAATCAAAAGTCTCTTATGCCAATTGTTTTACTGCTGTGCATGGGAAACATCTGAGTGGGGACTGACATGCCCCATGTTTGTGTAGGGTGGGACCTGCCCTCATCTGTGGAGGTGCCACCATTTCTCCCATTTAATCCATTGACTCTGAATCACCACTATTCAGCCAGGTTGTCTGATTTTCAAAGAAAGGCTGTTGGGGAAGACTTGGCACCTTTGTGCTATACATCGACCCTAGGTAAGCATCCCGTACCCCATTCCAGCCCTTCCAATTCTGCATTTGGATTTTTTTGTTTGCCAAAAATCTTATGTTACTAATGGGTTCTCTCTACTCTTGGGTTTGTCTGGTCTTACTGTTTCCCTCCTATCTCCAGACACTGGTACTGGGCTATCTTCCTTTTTCTCTTTTTTTCCCACTATGTAGAACTGTCCAAACACCACAACCTGGCTCATAGGGCTATATAACTCTACACCCTGCTTTCCTAGTTACTGCTTCTTGATCTCCACATTGTTCCTCAGACAGCATTCCCAACCCAAGGGAGGGCCAGCTATATCAGGGTCAGAAACAGAGAGCTCTAGGATGAGCCGCTGTCACTCAGTAGCCTGCCTCCCAGGCCTCCTGTCATGGGCAGGGTACCATGTTGACACAGACTGGCTTGCCAGGGCTCACACTCCCTACCTGCCTATCCAGCTGTGTTTATGTGTACACATGATGTGAGGCCAGACAAGCAAGTTCAGAACCACTTAGGGGGATGATTAGATCCCTTCACATGTTTGTTTTAGAATCTGTCAGAAACACTGATATCAAATAGGGGGGTGTTTGCCTCCAGCCTCATGCCTTGGTACCTACCCAGGTCATTAAAAGAAAATAGGTAATAACTGAAAGAAATGAGATGGTGAGCATTTAAGGAACACACTTGCTATTTCTGTCTGTTAGGCTTCCATAAGTAGGTTGAAGTTGAATGTCTACTATGTATCAAGTTGTTTATTACACTGTTCCTTGTCCGCAGTTCCCTCTCTCTGTTTATGCTAACTTCATTCACCCAAGTTGTTACTATAATCTCAGCTTCATCCCAAATGTCCTCTTTCTTTACTCTACCAACAGCTGATCATTTTCTACATCTCACTTATTCTCTTCCCTCTAGTCTCTTTATTTTACAGATAAAGAATGAAGCCCAGAGCCCTGACCAGTGTGGCTCAGTTGGTTGGGCATCACCCTGCAAAGTGAAATGTTGCCAGTTCGATTCCCGGTCAGGTCACATACCTGGGTTGTGGTTTCAGTCTCAGTCAGACAGAACTGGTGTGTTTCTGTCTCACATTGGTGTTTCTCTCCCTCTCTTTCTCCCACCCTTTCCCTCTCTCTAGAAAGAAAGAAAGAAAGAACGAAAGAACGAAAGAACGAAAGAAAGAAAGAGAAAGAGGCTCAGAGACACAAAAACTCTTGCTAAGGTTGTAGAGAAAATAAACCAGAGAGCAAGCCTTTAACCCGGGTTGTCTTACCCCACAACCCATGGTGATCCATGGTGACTCATTGATTAACAAACATTCAGGGTGTGCTTGAGCTCAGGATGGTGCTTCCTAGTAGACAACAAACCATGGTCTGTCCACAAGGACCTGTAGTTCAGTGAGGTGGGGGGAGGGTATGTAAAAAAAATCACAATGCAGTGGAGGAATTACATGGTTCTATGAGAACAGAGAGAAGAGGTTGACTATCTGTTAGAGGGGAGTCAGGAAAATCTTTGTGGAAAAGCTGATTTTTGATGTGTCTCAAAGGATGAGAGAAGTTGGCCCATTAAATTAGCAGGGGAACTGAACTGTTAGAGGAACACACATGAACAAGGCCTTGGACACAAGAAAGAGCATGTGAAGAAAACAGCAAGCTCCTCTGTCTGGTGATAGCAGGTGGGTGTCAGCAGGACTGTAGGAAAGCAGAGACCAAGGGAGGTGTTTCAATTACTTCCTAAAGCAAGAGGGAGCTCCTAAAACTGGAGCAGGAAAGACATGCAACCATATATATGCCTTAAAACATACACACACACACACACACACACACACATGCACGCGCGCACGCGCGCAACTGGCAGGAGTGCCGAGAAGTGTGTTTGTGTGTGAGAGTGTGTGTGTGAGGGTGTGAGAGTATGTGAGGAAACACTAAAGTCATGGAGACCAATTAACAGTCTTTTCCTACATATTAGAGAAAAAGCAATAAGGGTCTAAACTAAGGCAACAGCAGAAAGGATGGTGAGGAGTAGGTGGATTTGACAAATAATTGTGTTACACCGTAGAACAGACTGAGATGAATTACAGGTAGAACGAGGAGAGGGAAAGGGAGGTGTTTGGTACAACGCTGAAGTTTCTAGTTAAATAACTTGAGTGAATGATGGTACCATTAGCTCAGCTAAGGAGGGAGAGAACAATGAGGTCAATTCTGGATGTATTGGAAGTGGGACTACTGCTGCTGAGTGATGTGCATTAATGAGGGGAGAAGGTTGCAGTAGGGCAGTGGTCAGAAGAGAAAGGGGCTATCCAAGGACATGGTAAAGGCCCATGCTGATGCTCCTGCCAGTGAATCTGGTTTGGATTGGAGAAGCCCAGCATCATCTGAAAAGCTAGTCTTCATTCTCAGTTCTCTGGTCACGATGACACCCCTCTCTGCTTGTCATGAGTCAGGCACTGACAGTCTCAATGGTGCTGGCGATTTATCAGTGAGTGGGAAAAGATAATTGACCATCATCTCACCTCGCCTCGCCTCACTTCGGCTGATAGAAATTTAACTGCTTCATTCCACTATGACTTCATATAATTCTCTATTTTTTTCCCTAGTGTTTGCTTGGAAGTTTACACAAGTGATTGATGATTTGCTATCGAATATAAAAAAAGAAGCTAAAATATCACTGGACAGTTTAACAGCCTTTAAAATATAATAGTCTCTATAGCTGGATATCCACAGTAACTGTAGGAGCCCAGAAGGTCAAGTTTTAATGAACTAGCGAGAATTAGAGAAGGAAATCAAAAGTGATCAATGCTCAGAGCCAGCTTTAGTCTACTGACCTTGGGGGGAAAAGACCTCCTGATTTATGAAACCTCTCTGGGACTGTCGTGGGGCTGTCAGAAGCCACTGAGTGAGGTGGGGGGTGAAGTTGCTCTGTGCTAGGGAATCAGGGGTCCTGGATCATGAGGCTGTTTGTTCTTGGCCTGGTCCTTTATCATCCAGGCTTTAAAGTTTCAGACCCTTAGCTGAACTCCCTCTAAAACCTTCTCCCTCAGAGAAGGCCTGGCTCTGACTCAGCCCATAGAACTCAAATGCTCTCCTGGTTATCATTTTTGTTCTCTGGGACTTTGTGATTTTCTGACTTATACCCTTGCTTCATTCTTGAAAGTGGACATTAGCTTTGTAGCCTTTTTTTCCTTTTTTTCTTTTTGCATATAAACCTCCAAACTTATCACTATGACATGACAGGCAGAAGAAGGAGGAACAATCATCTTCTGTGGTCTCCAACCATGTGCTGTGCCTTCTTCCAGGCAGTAAACCTACACATTGTCTCATTTGGTGCTTTCTCTAACACTTGAGGTATAATCATTCTCACTTACGGATGAGGATACTGAGGGCCAGGAGACAGAATTTGTGGTAGGAAGTTGCTATAATGATTCCCCTGTATCCCTGCTTTCTGGTCTTCATGCTCTCCTTTGGAGCATGGGCTGAACCAGATGAGTTGTTTATAACAAAGAGAATATGGCAAAAGTAATGGGGTATCACTTCTGAGATTAGGTTATAAAAAGACTATAACTTCCATTGTGCTGTGTTTCCAGCTCATTCTGGTGGAAGCCTGCTACTGTGTGTGAGCTGCCCATGGAAAGGCCCACATAGCAAGGAACTGAAAAAGGCTACAGTCCACAGCCCAGGGGGAACTGAAATTGTCAGCAGTCATGTGAATGAGCTTGTTAGGGTATCCCTCATAGTCAATCCTCAAGAGCTCTGCAGCCTCAGCTGACACCTTGACTGTAGCCTGGGATACCCTGAGCAGAGGGCCCAGCTCTAAGCTTCATCTAGATTCCTGACCCAGAGAAACTATAAAATAATAAATGTGTGTTGCTTTAATCCACTAAGTTTTGAAACATTTTTATTTGACAATAGATAAATAACATATTGGTCAAATAAGACAGTTAATAAATGGCAGAGTTCAGATTTAAACTTGCAACTGCTTGACTTTAAATTATCACAATCTTTCCATGATACTATATTGATTTAAAAAAAGATGAACATGTGTACACATCTCCAGGAGGAGCTAGAATACAGAGGTATATTAAGTCTGCCGGGCAGTGGGACCCTGCAATATGCAGAGGGCCAGGCTCTCAAGAAGAAACTCTGTGTTCTAGTATTCTGTCTCTACCGGCTGGTGGGCCTTGGGGTAGAGCTGCAATGTGACTGCCCTTCTCCTGAAAGCTCTTTCCCACTAGGCGGATCTCACTTAAGAACATCTGCCCAGAAGTACTCCAGTTGATTTAAGCATCTTTGCTTTTGATTTTTGGTACTTTTCAGAGGGAAAGAGAAAAATAAGGTAGTTTCCTGAAGTGTAATTGTTTCAGGCAGTTATTTATTAATGAAAAGGAACAACATGTCAACAAGCTCCGGGTTTTGCTGTAGAACTAATGTTAGCCAAGGCGCAGGTTATAAGAAAGGTAAGGCCACTGTCAGTCTGCATTTGTCCAGCTCCACGATTACCTATTAATTACTTGTGTTCTGGGCCCTGGTTGGGGGACAGTCTTTGCTTTCTCCCTACCAATAGTTGCTGAGCACCAAGGGTCAACAAAAGCACCTTTTCTGATATGGTCCTCCTTGCAGAGTTTTATGGTCCTGGAGCTTTCTCCAGGATTCTGAAGACTCACTCTCTGCCTGAGCCCTGGCATAATGAAGGGATAAGGTCGACTGCTTCCTTTGTTGAGTTGTCTGAATGTACTGTATTCAGAGTCAGTGAGACTGTGGGGATGTGGTTTAAGTTTCCTTGTGTATATCACAGGGAATTGTAGAACACACCTGAAAGGATTGATGGGAGGATCAAGTATGATGGTGTGCATGAAGGCTTATGCAATATAAAGCACTCTACAAATTGTGTGTGTGTGTGTGTGTGTGTGTTCCTGTGAGTTTGATCAAGCTGGAGTTATGCCCATGGAAGGATCCCAAGGGAATGAAGTGATTTACCTGATGAACCCACTTGACTAGCAGTTAGAAAGGTAAGTATCAGGGATGCTTTCAGCAACACCTTTTTTCTCAGAAAAATTTTAACAAAATTCCTGCCTAATGGTAGTTTAAACTCATGAAGGCATTAATAATTCCTTTACTGGGATAGTCCCATAGCACTGCATTGTCACCAAGGAGTTGGGTCATATGAACCTTGAGATTTTTGTCTGCATGATCAGCTCCTCATTACCATAAAATGGCTTACAACTCAAGACAGGAAGAGAAAAGAAGGGACATCCTAAGAACTATATCTCTATTTTACCTTGGAAAGAAAAAATTTTCCCAGAAGCCCCTGAATTGTTCACATGGCTATTCACATTATCTAGGGACCTAAGAAAGTAACTGTGTCTTTTTGTTTTATATTTTATTTTCAATTACAGGAAAAGGGCAAGAGAGAAGAAAACTAGAAATGGCTATGTAAGCTTATGAATGAGGTCTTCCACAGGGCATTAGAGGCACATGATATTAGAGCTAAAAGGGACATTGAACATAATCAGATCTAACCTCATGAAAAGAGATGTGATGCCCAAGGTGATATCATTTGCAAAACTGTAGATTAAGTGCTCAGTACCTACTGTGCTTAGAATGGAGGACAAATAGATTATTTCCATGTTTCACATGGGTCATGGAGCATTTGAAGAAAACTCCCCTATACAGTATGCCTGGAAACCCATATGTAGTTTATTTTTAAATAGTTATGTGGTTTTCTAGAATACAGAGGCATAATAAATTAAGTTACAGAGATAAGGGGCAAAATGGAGGGTACTGGGCATTTAGGGGCTGTTGGTTTGGCAGATGGCCATGGAGGGTTAGGGTAAGCAAGCTTACTGGAGCCCAGAAAACCATGGACAAGTCATGAAATGTGGGTAAGATGTGGAGGGGCTCAACCCTGAGAGGGTTGAGGAGGCTAATTCAGATCCAGCAGCCAACATTTGGTGTGTGTTCACACTTTGCCCAGTACCAAGCTAGGACCTGTGGTAGATAAAAAATAAGTGCACTTCAATTCACTTCAACTTGACCCAACAAATGTGTATTGAGTGTGCTTATTCCAGGCATGATAAATATATGAAAATAAATAAATGATGCTGTCCCTCCAAGTGCTCACAAATAGAATGAACAAGAGTGCGAACAACTCAATAAAACACTATAAAATGCTTGCTGGAATATAGACATAAGCAAAAGGCAATGGAGTTTTGTGGACTCAACCAAAGGGGCATTTTTAAATCAACCATTATGAAGCCCAACAGAACAGAAAATCAATTGATGTTATGATGTTCTTAAACTCTCTAGGATGAAGAAATCAGTAGACCACATAATCCAAGATTGTTAGATTGGGAAATTCAAATAAGATATCACTATGGAAGTTAAGAGGAGAAAAAGTTAACCAGGACTGGACCTACTCAAAGATTTCTTGGGGTTGTGAACCTTGTATTAGAACTTGGAAGACTGTATTTGAAAAAAGAACATAGTGAGGGATAAGGAATTGGTGGAAATTGAGCCAAGCTAAGGTGCTGAACATGCATGATATATTTGAAAGACTTCCTATTATACAAAAGGCCCACAGACAATCTTTTCCCTACTTCTCTTCAAGCTCACATCGCCAGGTTCTAGAGTTTTCTTACATGGTCAGAAGCATCAGTATTCCTCTTGACCTTTGAGCAAAGATGTCTATCCTTTATGTTCATTCCTAAGAGAGAGGTAGAATGACCATAGCCTGTGTTGAAAGGTTCAAATGCTGGCAGTGATTGGTGGCTCATTTCAATCCTGATCTCAAATCTGGAAAGCACTTCAAGGACTGATTCTTACCACCTCCCCCTCTAAGGAATAGATTATAAAGCAGAGAGTTAGTGATTTTGCCAAATAGGGGAAAATGCTCGTGTCATTCAATATGGCAATCCATCTATAAGAATGACTGAAAATTCAATGTTCATATGCTCCTCTATGTTATCTCTGGATTACTCCTTTCAGGGCATCTAAAGATATTGAAAGCTCATGAAAAGTTCCAGATAAAGATGCAGCATGCTGAAGAGTTGCTAACACGTACCAGGTGCTTACTAAGTGTCAAGCACTGTTCTCATTTACATGCACAGTTCACTTAACAGACAGAAGGTCATGTTGTTGGGACCCCAGAACTCTCACTACTGTAGTGTGGAAGTAGTGGGCTGGTAAAACACAGAAGCTATCTGGGCAAACAGCTCTTAATAATGGTAAGGAAGAAACATGACCATTGGGCCTGTTTCAATGATTTCATTCATTTTGCCCACCCTTATGTCCCTGCCCCTTAACCATTTTGGCATTTTTTTACACACTAGCCAAGGCTTTTCTGTCCCCATTACTTCCATGTAGGCTGCATATTGATAAACCATCATTCATACCCATTTCCTTCCTGGGAAAGTGGCATCACTTGCTGAGTTTATGAGTAGGGCTGTCATTGGGGCCAAGGTATAGCATAGGGAAGAAACCCATTGACAGGTGCAAGATTGGAGCTCTCCAGAACGTTGTCTGACTGTTGTAGTGGCATGTTGGAAAAATGATAACCTCACTCTGCCTAAAGAGAAACCTCTGCATGTCACCACCAATCATGTAAACTGGACTCTTAGAATGAGATCAGGCTGAAGCACAACCAATCAAAGTTGGAGTCTCAATTTGTTTTGTGACTTCATTTAAAGTTCTAGTGCCAGCAGGAAGAAAAAAAGAAATCAATACTACATTCTCTTCATCATCAATTTTGCTTTTTGCTAAATGAAAATGCTTTTATCCCCTCCCTGGTTCCTTCTACCACTGAAGATGTTTTTTCTCCCCATGTTACTATCTTTACCCTCACCCTGTTATGTCAGTTGAACTCATGCAAAGAGCTCTGTGTAGGACAGCACTGTAAGTGTGCTTGTTTGTACTAAGCACTTAAAAGTGCTGCAGAGGATGTCATCACAATTCACCAAAGGTTTGCAAGTACAACGGTCTTTGCTCGGCAGGCCTTCCTGCTGCTGCAGCAGGGCCCTAAACATGCTATGCTCTGTGGAACTCAGAGCTGTTACAATTTTTGTAGATGAAGAGTCAATAGCACACTTATTCCAAAGAACCCTCCAGGCCCCAGAGGCACATCCCAATTCAATGTCCTGTGCCAGATGTAGCACCATGCCTTGTATTAAAAAAGAATCTGACTGGCAAGATGGGCCAATCTTGAACTCCTTCATGGGCTTTGATTAGAGAAGCAGCAAAGGGACCTCATTATAAGAACTGAAAGAATTTTGCTGAACAATACAGTGGACTGGCTTCCAAAGCAATCCCACAGAAGTGACCTTTAAGAGCTTTCAATCAGCTCTCGTTTATATTGGCTCCAAGATGGTCCCCATCCAGGGCTTTACTCACCTGGCAATATTTGGAAAGACAGAAAGAAAGAAAAATTTGCAATAGAAAAAGGAAAAATGCTGTTCCACGGGCTGGAAACTCATTTCCTGAGGAGCAGAAGCACATCACATGATCTCTGGGACTCACTGAGCTCTAGGAAGCTCGACCAGTCACTTAATAAGTCATTGACGACGTGTGGTTTAATTAACTTGCCCAAAATTCCTCCTTTCCCTTTCTCACTTTTGCTATTAATATTTTTCGATATCTGATAATGCAGTGTAGTTAATTCTTTCTGGCTTTATAATGAACACTGCCATAATGAAAAAGGTTAGCTGTGCTTCAGGCAGCTTTTAATTATCCAGCCGAGCAGGTAAAAGCACTTTATTCTTCTCTTTTCCCCCCCTTACTTAGCAATTAATGGAGGAGCTAGGTGGCACTTACTGTACCTTTTTTGTTTTCTAATGGATGATACTGCATGGAACAGGGAGGCCTTACAGTTCTGCTGTCACTACCAAGTGCAAACGCTGGCTGGCAGCTGCATTGCTGCATTTCAGGACTCTGGTTTGTGTTGTGGGGTGGAAGCACTTCCGCTGCTGGCTGAAGGTTTATGTAATTAAAACGCTGAGTTATCTAGAGTCATTACCAATTCCCTGTCTTGTATTTTTTGGTCTTTGCATCTGTACCCAGAGAACCCGCCCCTCCCCACCAATAGGGGAATGCTTGTACAGACCAGCTGGCCGGGACTTACAGCAGATCTTTCCCTGGTTTTGTCTAACTGGGCCATCTTCCTTCTGTGCCTGCACGCACCCACCCCCCACCCCATCACCCAGCAGCAGCCTTGAGTTTGTAATTATTATTTTATAGACAGGGAAACTGAGGCCCAAAGAGGTTCTCTGCTTCGCCAAAAGCCCTACCTTCAATTTCAATGATGCTGTCTCTGGATATGAAGAGAGATATCATCAACCTAATTGTCACAGTGCCTTACATGAAGGAAGAATTTAAAAATTATGTAAGCCACTTCCAAGTTTCCTAATCAATAAAGTCATAGGAAGCATGGATATTTGCATGATTCCTTTTCATCTTGTAAATATGAAATAAAAATTGCTTAAGGAGTGTATAGCACATTTTTCTGTGGCTTGACAAAAGCTGACTCTCCCTCCGACTGCATGTGCAGATCTCTGTAGAGGGTTCTGAGAAGGAAAGGATGAAGACCCTATGCTCCCTCTGATTTCAAGTGGGGACATTCTCAAGGTGTACAGAGATGGTCTTGTGCAAAGTCCGCCTGAAGGAGAAGACACTGAAAGCATAACAAGGGAACATATCAGGGAGGGAGGACAGCATAGCCAGTGATCTAGGCTTGACTCAAAACTTTGGGGCTCCTAGAGCAGGCCAGTAGTTAGTTACTTGTGTGCTGATGTACTGGGAATAATAATAATCGGCATCTGAGAATAAACTGAGAGATCACAGCTTGGGCAGGAGCCCTTCCAAAGATATTTAGGATGTGACAGTCATCACTCAGGGGTACTTTGTCTCCATCCTACGATATCCCCTTGTTGATAATCTTCAAGAAAAGGGAACATAAAAAGCAAACCTTGTTGCATCATTTGCACCATACATTTGGTGCATTCTCTTTCCATCGCATGCCAGGTTCAGCACATCCTGGTTGCATAAAGAGCTCACTAAATGCCATTGTGGCGAAAGGGCCTGAGCACTGAACTGAGCAGGTCGTTGGTTTACCCTAGGACATTTGGCTGCGTGGCCCCTGTAAGGTGATCTTAATTAAGTTGAGGTTAAATAATTACTTTCTTCCATTGCCAATGCAAACTTTAGCAGCAGCAACAGCAGTGTTGCATATGGAAACCTGCCTGCAGGAGCCGCAAGAAATGCCTGGGCCTTGGAATCTACCAGTGTCAACAGCTGTCTGAGTTTTAGTGAGAATTCAAGAGCATTACCTTGCAGCCCAGTGCAGGTACAACTGTGATCTCATGTCCATGGACTGTGAGAGACTAGTCATCAATTGTGATCCCTTCCTCCACCCCCGTGGCAGCCACCACCGTAACGAGGCTGGAGGAGTGACCTCCTATTGCAGTTCTTCTCCACCTGGCCTGTAGGCTGTGTCTCACAGGTTCTTGGGCCATCTGTGGGAGGGGTGGCAGCTTGAGGGTGGTACATCAGTTTTTCTGTTAAGTATTCAAGTTGGTGAAATTTGTCAAGACAATTACTTTATATTTGAAAAGCACTTTGACGTTTTCAAAACAATAGTTTATCCATTACCACACCTGATTCAAATAAACTTTTGAATGTCAATCAGGAAAATTATCCCCATTTTTCAGATGAAAAAGTCAAAGCAACATAAGTTCTCTCCCTCTCTATTCAAGACAGTGTTTCCCACTTAAATATGGTTGTGCCTGCCCCTCCTCCCAACTGGGGGCTATTTGGAAATGTCTGGAGGTATTTTTTGGTGCCATGTCTGAGTGGATATCCACTCATGGGTACCCACTGATATCTAGTAGGTAAAGACTAGAGATGTAACTAAACATCTTATCATGCTCAAGACAGCACCCCAAGACAAAGAATTATTAAGCCTAAAATGGCAGTACCGTGGAAGCTGAGAAACCCTTGTCTAAGGGCATACAGCAAACTGGTGGAAGAGCTGGTGATTTTTTAAATTGATGTCACATACTATTCATGATAACATTTGCCATTTGCTGAATATTTACTAAGCACTATTCTACCTACTTCATACTCATCAACTCAGTCTTCAAAACAACCCTGAGTTATTTGACTTTTATTTCACTACTCTACTTTGAAATGAGGAAAATGAGACTCAGAGAGATCAAATAAGTTGCCAAAGGGAACATGACAGAATTAGTCAGAGAACCTGTGTCGTCTCACTTCTGGACCTCTGCTGTCTCCACCTTTCTGCATGGCTTCCTGTGGCATAACACAGACAGGAAACCCTCTGCCTGCTTAGCCACGCTGAGCACAGGAGAAGCTGGTTAATTTTTAGATGGTCAAAAGCCTCAGGTTCCAGGATCACCACAGAAACCTATTTTCAAGAACATTGTCTTGAGAGATAACATGTGTTAGCATGGATGTGGAGAATAGGGAACACTTGTCCATCTTGGTGGGAATGTAAATTGTTTCAGTCACTATGAAAAATGGTATGGAGGTTCCCCAAAAACTAGTACTACCATATGATCCAGCAATTCCACTTCTGGGTATATATTTGAAAGAAATAAAATGATTATCTTAAAGAAATATCTGCATCCCATGTTCACTGCAACATTATTTACAATAGTTAAAACATGAAAACAACCCAAGTGTCCACTGATAGGTGAATGCATGAAGAAATTGTAACTATATGGGGTGATGAATGTTAACTAAACTTATTGTGGTAATTATTTTACATTGTATACATACAACAAATCATTGCATTTTACACCTCAGGCTAATACAATGTAGTGTGTCAATTATATCTTGGTAAAACTGGAAAAAATTACATTGTTTCCTCCTTGTTCTCCCCAGGGAACAAACTCAAGATTCAGGGAGCCCAACAGCTTTAATGATTTGTATTTATTGACACATGCTCCCTCTTCCCTCCTACATCCATGGCATGATTTCTGATAGGCATACATACCATTCATTCATGTATTCAGACATTCACTCAAAATATCTACCAAGGGCTAAAGATACAAAGAGAAAAGAAATATATGAAGTATCTATTCCCAAATTATTGACAGCCTATTGGGTCAGATGAGCCTAAAGATCATTATATTACAATGTGCTTAGTGTGGTGATAGAGATATGGCTAAGCGATCAGCCCCTAATCAGCCTCTGGGGGGCTGGGAGTCAAGAAGGTCACAGGAGATGGTAACTGAGTGGAGTCTTACAGATGGAATTAGACAAATGGAGAAGGAGAGTGGGGATAACATGAAAATAGTCTCAAGGGCCTAGAGCTTTATTGTGGAAATGTATTTGTTAATAGTGTGAGTAGTCCCGTGTTATTGGAGTGAAAAGCACAAAACAGGGAGATGAAAATGGAGAAGGAGTCCGAAGCCTGAAAGGGAGGTTTGTAAAAGCTAAGGAGACATTGAGGAGGAGGAGAATCAGTTTTAATTCTCAGATGAAAACCCCTTGAAAAAAGCCACCTTGTATTTTAGTTCAGATTGTGCTTAAAGCCTGTGGAAGACAGACTTGAGGGACACAAGGCTGGAGGCAGGGACATCAGCCGGGAGGTTTTGCAGGAGTCTAGGCCGAGACTAAACCAGGCTTGGGGAGTAAGGGGATAGGTTACAAATATTTTGCAGGCAAATTCAGCAGAATTAGGTATCTAGATTTGAGAGCTAACGGAAAAGGATGTTGTGTTTGGACTTGTTGCATGAGCTATCTGTGGGAGTCATCAAGGTAGATCTGTCTGTCCAGCTACTACTGGATATACGAGTCTGAACTCATAGAGAGAGAAATAGGCTGGAGATACAGATTTTGAATCATCAGCAGAAAAGTGGGAATTGCAACAATGGGAATCAGTTGTGTGAATTAGCCCAGGTGTCCTCCCCAGTCTAATGATCTGTGACCAAAGTGCTGGGCAGAAGTACAAATATGGTGGTTGGAGCCCACGCACATTGATAGAAGGAGGGCATTTAAAGAAATCATAGCAGCTGAACAAACAACCCTGAATGAGGCAACTGCAGCTTGGCAATGTAGCTTAATATTCCCACTCTGAATAGATACCACGAAGAGGCACAGTGGGAAGCCCCTTTCCCCTTTCATTATGAAGAGAATGGCTGTTCTTTGGGACACAGGGTCAACTGTTCACCAACTTTACAGTCTTCACTGACTAAGACTTGGATTATTCTTAATCTGTAGTCACTGCAGGGCTGTGAACCATAGGAAACTCTATCTGAGATATAGACTCCTGTCCAGCCTGAACATCATTGGATTTCCCACATCATTCCTCTTTCTACTATGTCACGGTCCTTCCTTAATGGCAGGATATGTCTGCTCATACATGATTGTGAACATGCTAACACAGGCTTCTCTCTGCTCATCCTAATATATCTACATGTGTTGGGTAAAAAAAAACATGTCCTCTATTAACACCTGGCACCTGGTATAAAATAAATCCAGCCTTAGTAATTATTCTAGGACTTTGCAGCAGCTTTCTTCTGACCAGTGTTGAAGGCTGGTGCCAGTCACCATAACTAGGTGTGAATTAACGTAACAACATCTGTGCTGCAGAGCCTCCTGGGCTTGTGTTTAAAACATGGGGCTGTGTTTTAGAGCCGTGGATCAAGTTCATTAATAGGTGCGAGTACAGTTCTCAAAGGGTAGTTCTGCCATATTTCCAGTCACTGTTCAGAATTCTCATTAGCCAATTACCCTGCTCCTGTCCTGCCAGCTCCTGCAGTAATGTGTATTTTAAAGCTCCTGATAAGACACTGCATGTCTTAAATATACCTTAATGTACTGGAAATGCATGAGCCCCCTTTGGGTTTATATATCTTAACCACTGGCCAATTTTGCAAAGTTATAAATAAACGTTACAGGCATCAGTTACAGTAGTAGAATCAGCTGGGAATATTTAAAAACCAGTCTAAAGTCTACCTTTCCTCTAAATCTGAGATATAAAACATGGTGAGCAAGGCAGGTAGAAATATGCAGATGATTTCTTGGTAATAAAATCAACAACCTTGAAGATGAAGTGAGATTAAGTGGGAATAGGGCTGGTACGGGCAGCAGTTTGCTTGAATTAACAAATATTTGTGTGCAAGTAACTGTGCTAAGCATAGTGAGGACACAAAATGAAGAAAGCCATGATTTTGTCTGTCAACAGTTTATAAACATGGACACATGATGAGAAAAGAACACAGGTGATAATCAGAGGTTTCGATATGAGCCACTGCAGAGGGATAACCTGTCATGGGGGCCAAGTTGGGAGGGTTCAGAAAAGATTCCTCTGGAGAGGTGACAGTTGAGATGGGCTAAGAAAAAATGGGTCGAATCTCACAGGCAGAGATTGGAAACTTGAAGTAGTGGAAGTAAGAGTGCACACAAAAGCTGGGAGATGGAGGAACAAGGGGCCTTCCAAAGTATGGCAGACAGTCCAGTCCGTGGGAGTGTTGAGTGGGTATAGGGCAGCAATGGAAAATAAGACTGGAAGGGTGGGGAGGGGTCAAACTGTACAAAGCCTTGAATGCTAAGGTAAGGAGTTTAAAATTAATTCAGCCAGAAATGAAGAGATAATCCAAAGCTTTTAAGCATAGGAAGAATAAGGTTAAGAGTTACATTTCAAGAGAAGAAATTTGGCAGCAGGTATACAAAGGCCAAGAATGGGGCCATATAGGAACTGAGAAGGCCAGGTGGGAAGCTATGGAAGTAAAACACAAGAGAGAGAAGATCTGAACTCAGGTCTGAGCAGTGAAACTGGAAAGGAGAAAGTGCCTCTGGGAGATATTAGGAAGACAGGTGAACATGCAGGACCACAGGCAGCTGACTGGATATGATGCATGAACACTGGAGTCACTAATGAGACGGAGTGTTAAAGATGGAGTCAGTGTTGTTAGCCCCAGTGACAAGTACCATGGACTGAGCCAGGTACAGAAATAAGATTGTAACAAAGACAAATTCACTTAGGGGTGGGGATGGGTGTGCAGGTTAAATGAAAAATTTCAGGAGACATTCTAATAATAAAAGGCCTAGAACTGCAGCAAGAAATCTGAGTCTCAAGATAGATATTTGTGAGCTAAGAGAGCAGATGAGACCAGTAAGAAAGTGAAGAGCAAAAGAAGGATATGAGAAGGCAATGAGAAGAAGGCTAATGACAACTATGGAGATGCATCATTTGGGAGAGTCCTTTCCTTTATGCCTCATTGGAGCTCCTATAAACTGTGATCTTTTGACTACCATTGGAAACATCTACTCGCTTTCAAGATCTCATTTTGCCACTGTCATTCTTATACAGAACAAGAGGAGATGTGAAACAAGGTAGCCAGAGTGTTCAGAGAGGTTAGACAAGTTCAAGAATAGAAGCACCAGGATGTTGAGGAGGTGGTGGGCTTGATAGCATTGGAGAAAGAGGGACTAAGCAGCATTTCTCCCTGAGCAGTCCTTCTCTGGAGTCCTAGGAGTGAGTTCACAGATATTCCTCACCTACAAGGGAGGAGAGACATGTAATGGTTGTCTCGATATGTAAAAGAAGATTCTTGAAGATAATGGCTAACCAGTCAGGGTTCAATCAGATAAGCAGACAATTAGGAGGTTTGTTTGTTTGTTTGTTTGTGTGTGTGCGCATATATACATTCACACATGCACAGCCTACACATAGATGCACATGACTAAATACATATAAACACACACACACACACACACACACACACACACACACACACACTGTACACACTCTTTGGAAAGCTTTTGTCTTTCACCCAATGGCCGAAACCTAAAGTCCACAGGGGTGCAGTCAGGAAAGGAAGGAAGATAGAAGTGGAGAGATCAATGATCAGCTGAACCCCCAAGAAGAGCAGGGAAATGAGTGTGGACTGAAATCAGGGCCAGTTCTCAATTCTTCCAGTTGTGACAAAGCACATGTATGGCAGTGAAGGTAGCACCTTTCATGGAGTGAAGGTACACATGGCCAGGAGTTGGAGAAGCTCAGGGAAGTTCCTGGAGAAGGGGGAGCAGTTGCATGCCCAGCTGGTACCCAGCCTCAAAGAGAGGTGGGAGCAGAGAGGAAACAACATGTGTGAGCTAAAACAGCTCTTGGCTCAACCTTCTGAATGTTAACAATCACAGTGGCTGCTTCTTCACATTCACCCTCCAATTCTTGCAGGAAAATATCTCTTGTGGCTCTTCCTAACCAGAAACATACAGGAAGGGAGTTTGGGAAATGTAGTTTATTTGGCCTGGGAAATTTGACACTTAGAAAGCCACCACAGCCAAGGGAAAGGGAGAAGGTGGAAAGGAGAAGCAGATAAGGAGATGAATAGACTAGTAATCTGGCTTCCATAGTTGTGAGGCTCCAATCTGCCAGACTATCAGCCTCTGGAGTTTGACCACAAACTTCCTGCAGCCAGCAGCTGTACTATATTCATCTTGTTCTCTTCCACAGAATGTAAGGATAGGCCATAGAGTACCTGTTGGTGTCCAAGCTCTGTAGTATTTTATTTGCATGTGGAACTTATTTACTATTCAGCATAACCCCAAATGGGGCATTTTATTTTCATTTTGCTGATAGAGAAACCTGGGCTTTGCAAAGTAAGTAATGGGTTCTAGACTATACAGCGAGAAAGTGACAACTTATGTGTGAACCTAAGTTAGTTTGACTGCAAAGTTTCTGCACTTAACCATGACTATATCTAAAGTGTCCTGAGTTCCCAACAGTGTCTGTCATATAGTAGGCTTTCAATAAATTGTCATTAAATAAGTGGGTGGATAAATGGTAGAACTAAGGTGTCTAGGAGAAAGGGAGATCTTAGGTGAGAGACAAGGTCTGGGGAAAATATAAGCAGCACTTATGAAAACAAAGGTGTGACCTCTGTGGTGTGCTAATCTTTGGTTGGGTAGAGAGAGAATCAGAGTGAAAGCCAGACAACTGCTGAATTCAGGTTTCTTTTACCACTGAATAAGTCCATAGGCTCTTCCATGACAAACTGCTTCCATAGGATCCTCATTTGTATGCTTCCTGGGGCAAGTGTAAGCAGTGAACCAAGACTCAGATGCCTGATTCTTAAATCTGCCTTTACAAGTGACTTGCTGGTGAACTTGGCATGTGATTCTCCAGCTGTCCCCGGAAGCTATGATGCTTGCTAAACCACTTTGCAGGATTTGGTCCTTCACCCTGTGCCTGAAATCTGACTTGAGAAGATTACCACATTGTTTTGCTCCTCAGTTATCTCAGAAGAATCAGCTCTGAGTACAGGTATTGTACCCCTTAGAAATAGGAGAGCCAGTTGTTTCTAGAGATGTATTCAGTCTGTTGGATGCAGGCCTCACCAGACTTCTTCCTTGGCTCCTGGCTGTCTTGGGAGTGGGGAAGCAGGGGAAGTGGCCCGTCAGAGTGGAAGCTAGTCTCAGAGACAATTTGTCTGCTTTTACTACAAGCTTCCTATGTATGGGAAATGAACTCCTCCATCCACACCCCACCTCCTCCTTGGCAGACTGCTGTTTGTTTTCTCTGTAAGGTTCCAGGAGCTTCTGACATTATCTGCTCACTCCCGGGAGAGACTCTGGACCATGGTTGAGCACTGAGAATGATGAATATGCAGGAAGAGAGAATGTGCCAGACAAGATTGCCACTGAGCTAGTGTGATTGGCTGAGCTGGACCAGAGCAGGGCTGGGAATAGGGATTTTTCTCAGGGGCTGAGCACCCTTGAAAGCCCATTTGCCACGCTGAGGAGCCAGGAGCTGTTGTTTGTAGGTCTGCATTCCCCAGAGCTGTGGACTCTAGAGTCTCAGAAATCTCCCAGAGAGTTGAGCATTCCACTGGCTACAATTAACCTGTTCAATACTAGCAACTTTGCAAAGAATGTTTGCTGATGATGTTCTACTGGATGTACTGGTACTGTTGACTTGAGTCCACAGAAAACCTGACATGTCCTTAGGGGCAGAAGAAAGCTAGCAGCAAATTCTGCCTACCTCACAGAATTTCTGACATTTAGAGGTCACCTGGTCTATCCACTTGCATGCAGGCAAGCCTGGACATAAACCGTCCTAGACAGATGAAAATCTGTTCTCTTTCTCTGCCTTCAAAAACCTTCACTCACAGAAGGACATTCCACGTATACTTTTAACATCTAATATTCTTCAACCATGAGACAGCTTTTCCTTAGGGTTCATCTCTATTCCTCTTGCTCCCAGTGGTTCTTTCGTTTATATCTCAGTGGATATAGGCTGAGGAACTATCAGATATTGTATGCAGTGGGTTGTGGAGTATGCTTCTACAGGCTTCACAGAGCCAATGGTGAATATCTCTTCCATCTCAGGGTTCAGTGACATTACATTGGTAGTCGGCAATTGTAGGAGACCAGTCTGCATGGTGTGGGCCCAACTCCCACTCGGAGATACACAGGACCCACGCCCATGGATAGGTTCTCCCATGGAGAATCAGGCCTGCAATGTGCCTAGGCCGCTTTGAGTCTTGCTCTTGCTAAAAAAACTCCTTCACCCTGAATTGAGGACATTTATTGCAAAGTAACTTCCTAAAATCCATACTAAACCTTCCAAGGATGAGTGTAACTGGTTCAACCACTTTTGCCTTTTCATTTGCAAAAATCCCTCTTCTATGATGTGATTAGCAGCACTGTCTCCTTTGTTTTCTGTAAAAGGTAACCACCTAAAGCAAACCTGGGCATAGAAAATGAGGAGCATCATGTAATGTGCTGAGAAACCTAATAAAGGCCTGTCATGGTAGAGGCCACAGCTTTTGCTCTCCCCTTGAGAGAAAAGCCATGCTGTCCCTTTTCCTCCACTGGACTCAGTAATCTGTGTGAATGTCTCATTTCATCCCTAATGGCATGGATACTGAGGGCTGATGCAGACAATCACCCAGTGCGGGCAATCACCCAGACTATGAGTATTTACACCATGGAAATTGGCAACACTGCAAATCAGCCCCCTCACTCAAAGAACCAGTGTACATTTAGCAGCACACAACTGGTTGTGTATAACAATACTCCTTCACAGTGATTTGGGTAATGATTATTTTCTGTACATTTCACTTTAGTGCCTTCAGCTATCACTTAGTGCCTTCAGGTAAAGCTCACTCCCTGGCAGGACATTAATTTCCCAGAGAGCAGAGGCTATGACCAGCATCTCCCACTGCCCAGTACTTTTTATACAGCAGCTGCATGTCAACTGTATACTGAAGGAATGAAGGACACATATGAAATCATCAGGCTGAATGACTCTTTTCATTGTTTTAGTCCTGAAGCAACCTTACTGTTTGAGTCAGATTTGCCAAATAGGAGATATGTTTATTTCACTTCATTTTTTAGTTGTATAATTCAATTCAAGCAGGATTTATGAAATCTCTAGTCAATGTTTACTCTGTTCTAGGTTCTGGAGCCCAGGAGAAGGGAAAGTTTAAGAATAGCAACAGCCCATCACTTCTATTCTCACATAACTTACAATTTGAACAGAGAGTAAGAGGTCAATATGTAAATTTCTGAAGACTTGTGCTTGAAGGATTTCAAGTGGTCATAGAACAGTGTAAGGACAGGTGGCATTGGAATCAGATTGCCTGTGTTCAAACTCCAGACCACTGCTTAGAAGCTATGTGTCCTTGGAAGAGTTGCTTAACACCTCCCACCCTGCCCCACCCCAACTAAGAGTCCTCATTCTAAGGGTATGAAAAATTCATCTCATAGAGTAGTTATCATGTCAGTGTATTAATGCTGGCAAAGAACTTCACACAGTGCCTGGGATATACCAAGTGTAAAATACACAGTAGTTATTATTTTTATCATATAGACTACTAACCTCTTTTTTAAAAATGAATAAACTGAGATCCAGAAGCAGGAAAATGACTATTTACCAATTAGCAGCTGACCTGAGATTAGCAGCAGTAACTAATTTTCTCAAGGTAGGGGAAGGTACATGTTTCAGTTAACGAATATATTTCCAAATCTCAATGCCACAGCACAATACATGTTATTGACTGTGCAAAGTCAGATGTAGGTCAGGGGACTTGGCTCCATTCTGTAGCTGCAACATCTGGAGCCCTTGGTCTCCAAGACCACTGCAGTGGCGGCAGACAGAGGTAGAGGAGGAAGTATGCCAGCTCCTAAATGCCTTGGCCAGTTCATTGGTCAAAACTAGTTATACTGCCCCCACCCAAGAACAACTGGGAATGTAGGCTGGCACATGATGATTTAGTGAGCACTGTGCTCGCCAACTAACTATACAGAAGATGACCCAAGGTGACAGAGGATTAAGTGCTTAATAGTAGGACAGATACCTTGTGCAACAGTCTGTGCTTAGGCGGCCTAGTGGTCTAGACAAGTGCTGAAGAAGATCAGAGAAGGATAGGTAAGAAAGGACAAAAGAGCTAAACAACACTTGTCGAAAGTCTCAGGATGTGAACAAGATCGAGAAAGACAGGTAGAATAAAGCCATGTGGAGAGGGAGAGGGTGCCACCTTAAAGCAGCATGAACTGAGAGGCAGCCCTCCTGGGGTCATGATCCTGGTCATCCCCAACCATAGGCACCAGATATCAGGGTGGAGGCAAAGGAAGACATCACTGTGATCAGTGGCAGTTCCCAAAAGCTCAGGCTCCTGCTCCTGCTTCTCTTACTCATCTGGAGAAAGTTCCATGGAGCTCAGCTTCCTTCCTAGTCCCTGAAACAAATGCTTCCTGGTGAAGTACAGCATGGTAGAGAGAGGACTGCATACACACTCAATAACTGTGGGCTTCCTGTTCCCACTTCAGCCCCTGACTTCCAGGTGACTTGGAGCAGCCTCTCCACCTCTCTGGGCTGCAGTCCCTGTTGGTGAAGTGACGAGTTCCCTCAGGCCCTTTGCAGACCTGATTTTCCAGTGCTCCGAGCCTCTCATAGCCATCACTCATAGGACATATTTGGGGTAAAATCTTTGGAGGGCTAGTCTGGGGCTATCCTCTGGGGAAAGATTTAGGGGAGGAGAGGACTTGACTAGGATACAACAACTTAGAGGGAGGCAGGACAGAGTGTCACATTTGCATATGAGAGGCCAAGCCTACCTCAGCTGGAGAGGCAGCCCTGGAAGCTGGCCAGCCTCACAAATCTCAGCACTGACATGCCAATCAGTCATCTCAGTCAGTTGCAGTGTTTTTTTCTTTTGGAAATAAATAAAGATGAAGGTAAGTGATACCACCCAAGTAGGTGACTGCAGAGCAGGGTGGAGAGTCACACTGCTGCTGACTCCTGGAGCTGGATTCTGATGAATGGAGCAGGCAGCCTTTGATAAATCAGCTGCCTCAGGCAAGTGGATTTAGGCTCTTGTTTTGTCAATGGGAACTTAATGCTGTTCACTCATTCACAGGTAGCATGCTGTGTCAGAAAGCTAATATATACATCTGTTATTTACAAGGGTCTCCATGTTTGGTTTCTAAAAATCAAACATAAATCATACACATCTCAGATAGAAACTTTTCTGGTATAAATTGTCTGCATCTTCCTATAAATCTCACATTTACAATCCTTCCTGATCAATCAGACCTCACACACCTAGGGCTGGAGAGCTGGGAGGAAGAGGACTGGGAGCATGCAGAGCTGCTAGAGTTAATGGCAGGGTAGGGGAGCGGGTGTAAGAAATAATTTGTTCCTCACTTCACTTTGGACTCCTTTTATTTATTTATTTTATAGCCTATCTGGCTCTGGAAGTTCACTGATTAAAAAAAATGTTTTTAGTCAATAAAATATGCAATAGGAGATGGATTCTGGAACTGGTTTATTAGGCAATTTCCTGCATAGCTCCCTAGGGGAACAAAGAGACCTCAGACCTCCACACCCTGTTCATGAGGACTCTCATCCCACATTAACCCTTGGGGTGCCTCCAGCCTATGTTGCAGAGCACAAGAGCCTCACACCCCCTCAGGTCCCAGGCTACCTGTTGCAGTCTTGGCCCAGGGTGAGCTCTTTCCAATGCAGAGACTTCCCTAGGGCCCTTCAAAGGACAAAAATATCCCTGCTACTGCATCAGTTTCCATCAGCTCCCTCCCTTCCTGCCCCTCTACCCTTAGGAAATCACCTTCTCCAAGAAGTCTTCTCTAAACTAAAATTGTGTATTGCTGAACATATTAGGGTGTTGCAATAAGCAACAGCAATGAAGCAGTCACTTTATCAAAGGATGAAGTAATAAAAGATATGCTTGTGTTTTCAGGGTCACTTTGTGCCTCACATGGAGATGGAGATTTCTCAGTCTACGTGGGGTGAGGCAGGACCTGGAACACTGACATTTCTCCTGCAATGGACTCCCATCTGGCTGTCCACAGGCACAAGCAGTTCCTTCTTTACCCATGGGCACTAGACTTTCCAAGCTCCTAACTGCCAAAAAGAGCTTTTATCTACTTCTCTCCACCTGCCCCCTCACCAAGCACCTTCTCTCAGCCACCAGTCCAGGGGAGGATATACCTTTCTCTAGAGTCCCATATGCTCAGGTTCACTCTTTCAAGAGGGAATTTGTCTCAGAGAATGTCTTCACTGAGGAATTGAAGTGGTTTCATTTAAACTGTGGGGGTGCCTCATTTAACACACTAAATAGATTTTTGAAAGGTTGCAAGTAAAAAAAAAGAAATCCTTTATTAAAAGCATGGAGAGAGTTTCTATTTAAAGCAATCTTATGATAAATCCCTTTGCAAAGAATTGTTCTGGTTCTAAGCAACAGATTTTTAGTTTTATCTTTCTACTGGACTTTGTCACCTAGATAATAATAATGCTCATGGTACTGGCTGATTGGCTGCTTACTGTGTGCCAGGCATGTGTTTGTGGCTATAATACATAAATATATGTACATGTAATTTTTACCACAATCCTATGATGTAAGTCTCATATTATCCGAATCTAACAGATAGAGACTGAGGCATAGAGAAATAAAGTGACATAACTCTCAAATGATAAAGTCAAGATGGTCTACTAGCTGCTCAAGTTCCATGTGCCTAAAACCTAGTTTGTCATATTTCACCTTTGTTCAGACGTGCCTTTCCCTCAACTTACCTTTGTGTCTAGCACAATTCTCCCAATCATTGGCAGAGCAAAATCTTAGAGCGTCGTTTTTCACTCCCCATTCCTTTTCCTGCTCTGCCCAGTCTGTTTTCAAGTCCTGTTGATTGACCACAATTCCACTGCTCTTGCCACTTCATGTTCCCTTTATCCGCCTGCCCTCAGTGATCACCTCTCTGCTCTGGCAACTCACCAACTAATGTCCCTACCCAGCCTCCTGCGCTGTGCCCATCTTGCTGACTTTTCACCAGAGTGATCTCCCTAGAGCACTAAGAATGCCATGCCATGTTCCCACCTCAAAACTGTTCCATGGACCCTGCACTGCAGATGAAGCCCAGGCCCCTTGGCCTGGCATTCATGGTATTCCAGTCTCCTCTCAATCTACTTCTCCATTCTCTACATCTATCCCTTCCTCCCGCAAGGGGACCTTGTCTCACCCCTGCGTCTACTGTTCTCTCTGTCCCCCATTGTTGACTTTAACCCTGTTGGAACCAAAGACCCTTCACCTAGATATCTACAGAGTCCTTGAGCTCTCTGAAGACCCATTATTTTCTGCCCTGAATTATAAACTTTGTATTGTTTCTCTCCACTAGTAAAGGATGGCATAGATTAGGCACTGACTGAAGCAGTGGGACTGCTAAGGCAGAAAAGGTTGGAGCAGAAATACTTTCCTCAGTGGTTTTCAAACTTTTTTTTTTCAAAAACATCCAGTATAACATTCTCTTTAAATGAAACCTGCGTAGTGCTGCTCTGGAAAGAAGAGTGTTGTTCCCAGAGCCCCTTCAGAGAGGCTCCCCTGAAGTCTCTACTTAAATGTGGAGGCCCAGGGGGCACTTGTAACAGATCTCTTGGATTTCTAGGAGCAGGGCTTGGAAAGCCTTATTTTAAAGGCAGGGAGATTGTTGGTCAGAGAGTGAAATGATTTTTCTCAAAGTCCAATAGCCAATTTTTGTGCTAAAGCCAGTGATGCCCAAGCCACTGCATTTCTCTCCTCTATGCAAGGCTTCCTCAGGTGTCTTCCATTGTGAGGTTGTCTATACCTTTTAAGATGCCATGAAAACACCAGTCTTTCTATACTTTGGTTGGCCAAATAACTTTTGCTTGGGGTCTGTCTTTACACCAATAAAAGAGACAAGTGTGCTGTCCAGGGGTGTCTGCTGCAGCTCAGATGGCCTGGCAGTGGACAGACTACAGAAAGTGCTCCCTTTCCCAACAGGAGGGCTTGGGCTTTAACTCACTTCCATGGGGTTAACTCACTTCCCCCTCTCCCAGTAGCTTGAATCTACCTTTTCTCAAGGTCTCCAGGTGCTAACAGTTGGCACTCTTAGATCAGTCCTTACATAGCTGGCATTTATATGTGGACTGCCTGGCACCTGGGTCTTGCCTATTTGTCTTGCTCCAGGCCTTTCTGCTTATACTAAAAGTAAGATCCTTCCCTTGAAGCATAATCCAGGTCTGATCCCCAGTGCCTTGATCCATAAGACCCATGAACTCTCCTTTACTATCTTTGACTTATAAGTTTCTCCCATAAAGACTGACCTTTCACCCTATAATATGACATTTTAATAGTGTTTTCTTCACCTTGACCCAATCTCCCATTCCATTTTCTTGCCTTTTTAGTTGGCATTTACAGTAGAAACTTGGGGTGAGATATGATCAGCAGGTCCTCTATTGGGAGGTCTTCAGGGTCAGAACAGACCCTCGCTCTCTCCTTCTGACCTTCTCCATCTCCAAAGGGACCATTTGCCTTCTAGAATGTCTCCAACAGACTTCTTTCTGAGTACTGCCCTTAGATAATCAGAAACCTTCAAGAGACAGGTTTCTAGAACAATGGTGATGACAGTGGGCTGAAAGAAGCCTCTAGCAGACTTACCCAGCATTACTCTCAAACACTCCTCACTAGAGTACTTCTCACTCCATATAGTTGGCTACTTAGGTATTCTCAATCATAATATAATCTCTGAGGAAGCAGGAACCATATTTATTTTGTCTATTAGATACGACAGACCTAGAATAGTTTGAAGTCACTACAATGGCCTACAAGGCCCTACTGATTTGGCTAGCCCATCCTCCATTACCTCTCAGACCCCAATCTCTATTGTTTCCTGTTTACCTTCACTCTGGTCCAGCCTTCTACTGTTTTCTGAATGTTCCAGGCCCACTGCTGCCTCAGGGTCTCTGCACTTGTTGTGCCATTTGCTTACATGCACTTCCTTCAGATATTTCTAGGTTTTTCTGCTTTACTTCTTTCTGGTGAAATTATATTCTTACCATAAAACCATTTCTGACCACATATTTAAAGTTGGTACCAAACATATTTCCTAACTCACTTAATAAATTAATTTTTCTTTAAGGCACATATCCACTGACATGCTAGTATTTTACGTGCTTACTTTTTCTTTCTCTCTACTAGAATGGAGACTTTATCAGGGCAGGGATTTTTTTTCCTTCACTGCCCTATCTCTGATGACCAGAACAGTGCCCTGAACATAGTAGATGTTTAATAAACATCTGTTGAATAAGTGCCTGAATCACACTTAGAATAAGAGCAGCCTCCAAGCTAATTCCTGTCTCTGTCTCTATTTTTCCAGGGTTTAGGTATCTAGATGTACAAGATTTCATGTGGAAGACTAGAGCTGGCAGGTACGTTTCTTCACATTGGTTTCTTTTCATTTCCTGCTAAACTACCTCAATAGGCTTTATGTTTAAGAAGTGCCTTCCTTTCCAGCATAACTTAGTGAAGAATATTTATTTGTGTTTGATGTTGGCAATTCATCAAAATCCAATAATCATACCATAGTAAAAATGCATTGAGAGGTGTGAGATCCATACTATAATAATATGTAATCTAAACATCAGGATCACAAATTCAAATCTATAATTTCATTTTATTTATTTTTTTCAAATGTGAAAAACCCTCATGTTAATTGAAATGGTGGAATTTGGGACAGACTGAAATGAGGAAGATTTATGAGCCATGGCAGCCAAGTCTTAGAGATTCCTCCTTGGTCCATGCTCACAAGGTAGGCCTGAGCAACTTCCCCTTTTACTGTAGCAGTATCCTGTCTGCATTCAGTAGAAAGATCCCCAACCTGTAAACATATTAGCAGGGCTGTCTCTTTACGAGTGTGTAAATTTTTCCACATGGTATGCCTCCTGGGTCTTAGTGACCTGTTTATGGTTGTAAGCTGATTTGAGGCTTGTGTTGCATAGCCTGTGTGGGAGAAAGCTCTGGCGTGCTCTAGACTTATGCAAAGTGAAGGGTGGGGGGACAGTCTGGAGACCAGAAAAATCAGCCAACATTTTTTTTTCTGAATGGTGGGCAGGAGCTGGCTTAAAAAATACTATAAAACAATTGCAAAGGTCTGTAAGCTATGGCCCCAGGGTCAGGATTGGACATATTTGGATCTACAAAGCCATCCAAATGGTCTTGAATCCCAAGGGAAACTTAACCTGCCTCTCCACACTCTCCTTGATCACACCCTCTCCTAAGGGTTCTGTTCTGTCTAGTCACTGCTCTGAGTCTATTCTCCCTTGATAAGTGACCTCGTCTTAAAGAAAACAATAACCATTGTTTATTGAGAAACTCCTGTATACGGCAGAAAATTTCTACTATCATCTTATTAACCACTCCACAATCAGGAGTATAGTCTCAGATTTGTTCAGGAAGAACCTGTAGCTCAAAGAGGTTAAATGACTAAGCAAGTAATTGTAAAGGTAAGATATGAGTCCAGACCTATGTGGTTCCAAAGTCTTTGCTCCTTCTTCATCATTTTAGGGTCACCAAATTTTTCATCAGTATTGTCTTTAGCCTTATTTAACCAGGGCCCTGGCTCTGGGCTCTGTGTTTGGAGGTTCCCAGCCCCTCTCCTGTCCTGCTGTCCTCACATCTTTGGCACCTGTGGAACATGACCATTTAGACCTCACATACTTCCTTTTTATTTTATCTTTTTAAATTCTCACTTGAGGATATGTTTATTGTATTTAGAGAGAGAGAGAGGAAGGGAGAGAGAGAGAGAGAGAGAGAGAGAGAGAGAGAGAGAGAGAAAGAGAGAGAGAGAGAAACATCAAAACATCAAGTGGTTGCCTCCTGTACATGCTCCCACTGGGGATGGAACCCACAACCCAGGTATGTGCCCTAACTGGGAATTGAACCTGTGACTTTTTGGTGTATGGGAAAAGCTCCAACCTACTGAATCACCCTGCCAGGACTCACAAACCTCCTTTAAGATCAAGTTCTGGGTCATCAGGGTGCCCAGATTTCCTCCTTAAATTGCCCTGAGCACACTTTCATTGTCTGCAGAGTCCTCTCCTCAGGATCTATTACTGCCCATCCCTAGGTCTAAGGGCCACCCAAAGGCTGGCATTGTGAAAGTAGGGAAAGCACACAGAGCTTAGACATGGTCTGTGGTATTCACACACTTGCACACAGGTCTTCCTTCCTTGGCTGGCTGCAGATTTTCTATTACTTGCCGGTCAGGTCACAGAAACAACAAACATCTTCTCATTGCCCTCTTCTCTCTGGCAATTCCTACAGGGTCCACAATCACTGGGGCTCTCATAAAGCTGTAGCACCTGGCCACAAGGAGATTTCCCTCACCCCAGAGCAGGCTCTTTTTGGAATGAAAAACATTATCCAGTGTGGAGTGATAGTCAGACTCAGCCCACCTTCCAGGCTTTCCCTAGGAGGGCTTCTTTCTAATTCTCCTCCTGCACATCTCACAAACTTCCTAGTTAAACTCAGCCCCAGCTACAATGGTTTCTTCATAGACCAGTTTATGCACTTGATGGCTCTCAAAATATATGTCTTGCTTATAACCATTTTCCTTATTAAGAATGTCCATCCCATTTCTCTTATTTTGTGTAAATATTGCTCATCTTCCAAAGTTCTTGTTAGTTGGCAGTTGTGCCACTGGAGTTGTGTTTGAAGAAACTCTATATAGTTGTTTAGTCTGGAAAAGAAAGACAAGAAAGAAAAAAGGTGTCAAAGCTGATGTGAACTATGGGAAGGATTGCTGTAGAAGAGGCAGCAGATCTAGTGTCTGTGACCCCAGGAGGCAAATCAGCTAAGCTCAGTGTGAGAAAGGACCTCCGATCAGTAAGAGAAACCTACATATGGAAGAGATTGACTTGGACATCAAGTTTCTGATCAGACAATGACTATGTTAACCAGGGGGTCTTTCACTAGAGCTGATGAAAATGAAATGTAAGCACCATAGGATCAGTTTACATAACATCTGATATCCCTCAAACCCTGAGATCCAAAGTTTCTAGAGTCTTCTCCTCTGGAAGGTCTTCTTTATAACTACTAGATTCAGGGAGATTTATTTCTATGAACAACTTAAAACCAAAACCAAGACCTCTATATTTAGTTCCTATTATTAATTACCTTGTCTAGTCTTAGTTACCCAATGTAGATTAAAAACTCATTGAAGTTAGGGGCCATTTAGTGGATAATTGCCCCTCCTGAATATAGCAGAAGGGCTTAATAAATATATGCATTTCAAATGAGAACATTTTCTGATTATAAACTATATTTATGCTTAAGGTGAGTTCAAAAACTACAAAGTGTCAGGAATAGTATAAAAATGATATATAGTCCCATCACTGAGAAATAACTACTGATAAGCATGTTCTTGTATTTCCTTCCAATCTTCAATACATATTTATTTTTTGAAATGAAGAGAATAAACTTGCAGAGGGCCTTTGTATATTTCCAACTCAAAAGCAATTGGTAACCAAGACATCCAGTCAGACTTCTGGGATAGAGCAGCTTGGCCCAGAACTTTCTGTTGTTGATGCTTCATCTGAAGCAGAGGAGGGGAGGGGCTATCAAATCACCAGGTGAAGTGCCCAAGAGTCACTCAGGAAGGTATCTTTTTGCAGACTGTGTTTGCCTTCTAACCCTAAGATGTTCCTTGTGATCCATTGTGCTCTCTTCATGTGCAATTACCAGGGGATCTCCACGGGGAGGATTAGTCTGGCTAGAGATGTGTGTGTGTGTGTGCTTGCTTGTGTGTTTTCCTTTCTCCATGACTCACTGAAAGCTTGGCAAGGCCAGGAGAGGGGCAGCTGATTATTTTTAGCCCCTTGTTCCTAGGAATGGATTGTGCATAACAAAAGAATGCTAATGCTCAGCGTCTTTATGAAGTACTCTGGTTCATCAGCTTTGCAAAGAAGTGAAATTAAATCAAGATTTAATTGGGATATGCATGTTTTATTCATGTTACTAACCACAGGAGAAGCCAGGAAGCTGAAGGTAAAAAAGAGAAGAAAAAAATCTTTTGAAAAGTTGTTTCTGTCTGATTAAATAGAGATAGTTTCCAACTTCAAAGGGAGCAGGCCTTTAATGTATTTTAAATGCTCAACTACACTTGGCCTGGCCAACTCTGTTGCTGATGGGTGACAGCAACCCAGGCATATTCTGCTCCTGCCTTCATATCTTGGTTTCCAAGAACAGGTACATGGCTCCTGGTTTCACTTTGTGTGCTTCAGTGTGGAGCCTTTCAAACAAGTGTCCCAGAGCCATAGGGAGAGATGGGCATAGCTCAGAAGATCTACACCTTCCCCTTGAGATGTATGTCCTTACTACCAAAGATTTTGGTAGCCCCTTACTACCAAAATCTGAATGACAAAACCAGAGAATAAGACTTTTCCCTTTCATCAGAGATTTCTTCCCTGGAAGGAGGCACTTAGTGAGTATTAAGTTATGTTAGGTACAATGATAAGGCAGTCCCAGCTTGAGTCTCTTGTACCTAATAATGTATTAGAATAAAAGATGAAACAAAGGCCCAAATAACATGGTAAAAAGAGGCAGAAAAGCAAAGGTTGTTGCAAAAGTTTCATATGCTCTGAGAAATCAAAGGAAGGAGCAATTCAGTAGGGAGACCAAAGAAAGCATTATGGAAGAGCTGGCATTTGAGCTAGGTTAAAAGAGTGTCTAAAATTTCTGTGTGTGGAAATAGAAGCAATCATTTCAAGCAGTGAAACTCCAAGGCAAGTTACTGAAGATGGAAAGCTTAAAGGATGTTTAGAGGAAGACAAAGAGTCTTATTGGTTATAGCTTGTGGTACATGTGATATAGCAGTGAAAGAATCTGGAGATATAGGTAGGGACAAGACAGGAGCATGGAGACCTTAAACTCAGGCTGAAGAGTTTGTAAAATAAGAAGGTCAGCTGACATTTAGAGGATAAATGACTCTTTATATTCATAAATTCAAAGGCCCATAGAACTGGAAGAGATTTTCAGAATTATCTAGTCCAAGGATTTCGCCTCCTATGGCTCACCATCTCCTGTGAACATGATAGTTATCACCAATCTATCTTGGCACTCATTTCCTCTGAGTCCAAAAAGAAGCTTAAAGTCTTTTTTGAACAAAACAGACCAGTAGCCACTGCTAGATTCTGGCAATCTGAATTCATTTTCAGGCAAGCTTGGATATTTCATACCTCAAAAATATCTGCATGTGCTAGGTGAGATAGGTGCTCTTAGCTTTCCGTGAAAGTGAGGTTGTTATTTGCATCTAATTATCCACCAAGAAAAAACTACAAGTGATCTCAAAAGTATCATATAGATAACAACATAGCACAAAATTATCAGAAAAATTAATTAAGAGAAAAGGTGAGAGATAAAGGCAACACAGAAGATATTTTTGCCTTAAAAGCATTGGCAAATTTGGGGAATTTTAAACTTTTGTTTTGAAGTCCTATAGACAAAAGGTGAGCAAAATCAAAATCAAAGATCTGTACAAAGTTTGAAGTCAAATAAATGACATACAACAAGCTGGTATACATGTGAGCCAGAAGGAATCCAGCCCTCCTACAGACTTGCAGTCCTGTCTTATCTTCTAGGTGGTACAGGTCACATAAAGACATGAACTTGGTATAGGGTGATCCTATACTAACAGATTCATGACAGTTGGAAAAATCAGTGCAAATTGTCTTCAAAGAAAAATACTTTCATCTTTGGCCTCAAAAATTACAGATAATGATTTTAAGTATAGTGGATATCAAAAACAAAGAAAGCCAAGCCACAAAGAAAAAAAATAATGTGTGTGAAAAAGCAGAAACAGAAACCAGTAAAAACACATTTACAAGGACATCAGTATTGAAATTATAAGGTACACATTATAAAACAAATAGGTGTACTCTGCGTTGCAGCAGACAGCCAAGGCAAATTCCAAAAAGACTTTGAAACAATAACATTCCCATTAGCTGAATAAATACATCCTTAATTTCTGAGAAGGTAATGGTCAGTTCAGTACAGCATCAATGACACTGTTTAAGGACATAAGAAAGAACTGTGAATTGAGATATGAATAGGAAACTATAAAGATTGACACAGTAGATTTTTTAAAAGAAAAACTTCTGAAACAAAAAGTTCAACTACTAAAAATAAATACCCAAAGTATGAGTTTAACTGCAGATTAAACATAGCTAAAGAAAGAGTTAGTAAACTGGAATATATGTCAGAAGAAACTCACCAAAGTATATCATGAACAGACAAAAGCAGAAAATGCAGAAGAGTAGTTAAGTGATATACAGGATGGAGTAAGAATGTCTAACATACATTTAATCTGAATCTGAAAAGAGGAGAAAGAAAATAGGGCTGAAGCAATATTTGAAAAGATAGTGGATAAGGATTTTTAAGACCAAAGAATGTCATGAATCCACAAATTCAAGAAACCTTAAAATATGTATTCACACAAAGAAAACACTTAGATACATTACAAAACACTAGAAAAAAATCTTTATAGTAGTCATAAGACAGTATGTTTTCAAATGAAAAAGAATTAGAATATTGTTGACATAATAATAAAAGGTAAACTAGATGGCAAAAGAATGTCTTCATTACATTGACAAACATTTATCACTAATGAATAATTCTATATCCAGTGAAATATTTTTCAATAATGAGAACAAAATAGAGATAGTTTTAGGTAACCTAAAAGAGTTGTCATCACTGCACCTTCAGTAAAAGACATTGTAAATTATATATTTCAGGCAGAAAACAAATGATTCCAGATGGAAGATGTGAAATGAAGAAAGGAATCAAGAGAAAGAAAGGTTGTAAATAAGAGGGTAAATGTATGTGAACATTGGATATACAAAAGAATAACATCTTGTGGCTTAAATTTAAAACTGTAGAATTAGTGGAGTTAAAGTGTTTTAAGATCTTTGTATTGACTTGATAATATAAGCACACTACTGTTTAGAATATGTTGGTCATGATTCAGCACAAGAAAAAGAAACAAAGTATTTCAAGAAGAAAATAATTTAATATAAGGAATTAGGAGTTTACCAAATCATTGGAAAGACTAAGGTGTCCAACTGTTGCAAAAATTCAAGTCTTCCACAACCCACACACCAGCCATCACCACTGTTAACAAAATAAAGGGCATTTCCTCTTTTCTAGTCTCTAAATTATACATGAATTCTACCATTGGCAGAACATAAATTGTATTTTAAAACTTGGTGTCAAGGAGACTGAGAAATGTAGCTTTCAGCTCTTGGAATACAGAGATAGGCACAGAGAAGGTGGAAATTAAAGATGATTACCACTATACATTATGCAGTGCCAAAAAATAAAAATGGCATAATATCCTTAGAAGTGGACTTTCTACCATGTTTTCTTTTAGAAATTTCATAGTTTTCAGTTTTACATTTAGGTATATATCTATTTTGAGGGGTTTTTTTGTATATGAATATCCACTTGTTCTAGACCATTTGTTGAAGACTATCCTTCCACTGAACGGTCTTTGCACATTTGTTAAAAATTAGTTTTGTATGTATGTGTAATTTTTAGATCATCCATTCTGTTTCATTTATCTATTTGTCTATCCCGATGCCAATACCATACTCTCTTTATTACTGTGTTTTTACATTGAATGTTGAAACAGATAGTTCTAACTTTCCAACTTTGCTCCTTTTTTAAAAATTCATTTTGGCTATCTACATCCTTTACATTTCTATGTGACTTTTAGAATCAGCTTGTCTATATCTACAAAAAAAAAAAAGCCACTGTCACTTTAAATAAAAATTGTGTTAAATCTAAGGAGAAGTGACATTTTAACAATATGAGGCCTTTCAACCTATGCACAAGGTATGTCTTTCCATTTATTTAAAGACATAAATTTAAGTCTTTATTTAAGTCTTAAGTCTTCCATTTATTTAAGTCTTCTTTAATTTCTTTTGGCAGTATCTTATAGTTTTAAGTGACAGATCTCACATATATTTGTCAGTTTTATACCTAAGTATTTTATACTTCGATGCTATTATCTTTTTAAAAAATTTCATTTCTGATTATCCATTGCAGTATATAGATATACAAGTGAATTTTGTATATTGGTTTTGCAACCTGCAACCTTAATAAACTCAGTTAGACTCAGTAACTATTTTTGTAGATTTCATCCCACCTTCTATATAGACAATCATATTGTATGTAAATCATATGTGTATATGAAAGTGGTTCTAATTCTTCCTTAGTGATCTTATATGACTTTTATTTCTTTTTCTTGTTTCACTGCACTGGATAGAAACTCCAATGTATTTAATGGAAACAGTGAGAGTAAATATCTTTGTCTTGTTCCTGATCTTAGGATGGAAAGAATTCAGTCTTTTGTGATTTTGATGTTGACTGAAGTATTTTGTAGATGTACTTTATGTGATTGGGGAAGTTACCCTCTAAATATCAGTTTGCTGATCTTTTTTTTTTAAAAAAATAAGAAATGGATTTTGGGTTTTGTCAAGTGCTTCTTCTATACTAATTGAGATAGTCATATGGTTTTTCTCTTTTAATTTGTTAATGTAGTAAATTATATTGATTTATTTTAAGATGTTAAATTCACTTTGCATTCAATAAATAAACCCTACTTGGTCAGGATATATTATTGCTGACTTGATTTTTTCACAATATTGTTTATAATTTTGGCATTTATTTTTTATAAGGGATACTGTTCTGTAGTTTTCTTTTCTTGTAATGTTTTTTTCTGGATTTTTTATCATGGTACTGCTGGCTTTATAGAATGAGTTGAGGATTATTCTTTTTAATTTGAAGAGTTTGAATAGCATCAGTCTATGTCATCCTTCAGTATTTGGCAGAATTCACAGATGAGACTATTTGAGCCCAAAAGTTTCTTTGATGAAAGGATTTATTTGCAAATTTAATATCTAATAGATATAGGGCTATTCAGACTATTTCTTATTAAATGAGCTATGATAGTTTATGATTTTAAAGGAATTTTGCATTTAATTTGTTAAATTTATTAGCATAAAATTGTTCACAACAGTCTCCAATTATACTTTTTTATGTGTTTATTTTTATTTTTTATTGAATGTTTTCCCTTCCCACTTATTCCCCTCATATCCCCCTTCCCCTCACCCCCGGCAATCACTATTATTCTTTTAATATCTGTAGAATCTGAAGTGGTCACCTTTACACATCTGATATTGAAAACTTGTGTCTTCTTGTTTTTGATCAGCCTGGTTAAAGGTTTATCAATGTTATCATTATTAAATAATACTTATTAATTTATTACATATAAATATATACATGTATTTATTTTTAAAAGATGTTCATTTCATTGATTTTTTAAAATGTTTGTATTGTTGATTTCCACTATGATCTTCTGATGTTTACTTCCTTTATTCTGTTTAGTTGGGTTTCATTTGATAATTTTTTTCAGTTTCTTAACATAGAAGTTAACATAATGAATTTGAGATCTTTCTTTTTTCTAAAATAGGAACTTAGTGGTATAAATTTGTTTCTAAGTACTGCTTTAGCAGTATTCCACAGATTTTGATATGTCATGTTTTTATTTTCATTCAGTTCGAAATGCTTTTTATTTCTCTTTTAATTTCTTCTTTGACTTTTTATTTAGAAGTGTGTTATTTAGTTGTCTAATTTTCAGGTATTTTTTTGTTTTTGATTTGTATTTATTTCTATTTTGGCCACAGAACATACTTTATACGACTTGAATTATTTTAAATATATTTAGATTCATTTTATGGGCTTGAATATAGTCTACTTGAATATAAATATTCCACATGTATTTAGAAAGAATGTGTATTTTGCTGTTGTTGGGTGAAATAAAATATTTTATAAATATCAATTAGGTCACGTTATTTGATAGTATTGTTCAGGTCATCTGTATCATTGCCAATTTTCCATTACTTCTTTTTTCAAGTATTAAGAGAGAAGAAATTTCCAAAAGAAATCTACTATACCTGTGGATTTGTCTATTTTTTTTTTAGTTCTAACCCTCTTTGTTTCATGTGTTTTGAAGCTCTATTATTAGGTGCATATATATTTAAGATTGTTATATCTTTTTGATAAAGGAACCTCTTAATAATTATATCATAATGATCTTTATTCATGATAATATTGTTTGTTATGAAATCTACTTTGTCTGATACTAAAATAAACACTCCTGCTTTCTTTTAACTAGTGTTAACATAGTATGTTTGTTTCTATCCTTTTAATTTTTAATAAAATTTACTATACATTCATGATAAAAAGAAAATGCTCAGCAGAGTAAGAATAAAGGAAAACCTCTTTATGTTAATAAAGTATATCTACCAAAAATCTATAACAAGTATCATACATTTTTGGCTTTTATTTTTTTATTATTTAAACAAATATATTTTATTGATTATGCTATTACAGTTGTCCCATTTCCCCCCTTCACTACCCTCTGCCCTGAACACCCCCTCCCACCCACAATCCCCCCTTCAGTTCATGTCCATGGGTCATACATATAAGTTCTTTGGATTCCACATTTCCTATACTATTCTTAACCTCACCCTATCTATTTTCCACCTACCATTTAAGCTACTTATTCTCTGTACCTTTTCCCCTCTCTCCCCTTCCCACTCCCCTGTTGATAACCCTCCATGTGATCTCCATTTCTGTGGTTCTGTTCCTGTTCTAGTTGTTTGCTTAGTTTGTTTTTGTTTCTAGGTTTGGTTGTTGATAGTTGTGAGTTTGTTGTCATTTACTATACATACTGATCATTTTCTCAGATAAGCCCCTTTGACATTTCATATAATAAGGGCTGGGTGATGATGAACTCCTTTAACTTGACTTTATCTCAGAAGCACTTTATCTGCCCTTCCATTCTAAATGAAAGCTTTGCTGGATAGAGTATTCTTGGATGGAGGTCCTTGCCTTTCATGACTTTGAATACTTCTTTCCAGCCCCTTCTTGCCTGAAAGGTTTCTTTTGAGAAATCAGCTGACAGTATAATGGGAACTCCTTTGTAGGTAACTGACTCCTTTTCTCTTGCTGCTTTTAAGATTCTCTCCTTATCTTTAAGCTTGGCTAATGTAATTATGATGTGCCTTGGAGTGTTCCTCCTTGGGTCCAACTTCTTTGGGATTCTCTGAGCTTCCTGGACTTCCTGAAATTCTATTTTCTTTGCCAGATTCGGGAATTTCTCCTTCATTATTTGTTCAAATAAGTTTTCAATTTCTTGCTTTTCATTTTCTCCTTCTGGCACTGCTATGATTCAGATGTTGGAACATTTAAAGATGTCCTGGAGGTTTCTAAGCCTGTCCTAATTTTTTTGAATTCTTGTTTCTTAATTCTGTTTTGGTTGACTTTTTATTTCTTCCTTCTGCTCCAAACCATTGCTTTGTGTCCCGGTTTCCTTCTCGTTACTGTTGCTTCCCTGTAGATTTTTCTTTATTTTACATAATGCGACCTTCATTGCTGTCTGGGTCTTTTTTATGCTGTTGAAGTATTCAGTGAGTTCCTGGAGCATCCTGATAAGCAGTGTTTTGAACTGTGTGTCTGATAGGTTGGCTATCTCTTTGTCACTTAGTTGTATTTTTTTCTGGAGCTTTGAACTGTTCTTTCATTTGGGTCATTTTTTTTTTTTGTCTTAGCATGCCTGTTACATAGTAAGGGACGGAGCCTTAGGTGTTCACCAGGGCAGGGCAACCCATGTCACTGCATTGTCCTGCTGTATGTGGGAGAGAGGTCCGAGAGGGAACAGTGTGGCTTGCTCCACTCTCTGCTGGTTTTTAGTCACTTCCCCTGCTACCCACAAGCAAATTGGGCCTTTCTGGTACTGATTCCCAGTGGGTGGGGTTTTGTATGTTTTAAGACCCTGTGGGTCTCTCCAACGAACTCTCCTGTGAGGCTGGAAGTTTCTCCTGCTGGTGCCTCAATCCCCACAGGTGTTTTCAGTCAGAGGTTTGAGGCTTTATTTCCCTGCACTGGAACTCTGGGTTGCTCGGTCTATCTCAGTCCCTAGTTGTTCTTCCTGGTTTATCTGCACACAAATGTGTGATCACCCAGTCCACAATCCCCTGCCTCACGCTGTCCACCTGCCACAGCCTTGCCTGCCCTGATCCTCTAGTCACTGCTTTGCTGTGAGTCCTCTCTACCTGGCTGTCCATCTCTTCCCCTCCTACTGGTCTGAATGAATGTTTCTTCTTTAACTTCTTGGTTGTCAGACTTCCATACAGTTTGATTTTCTGTCAGTACTGGTTGTTTTTCATTTTTAAATTTGTTGTCCTTCTTTTGGTTGTGTGAGGAGGCACAGTGTGTCTACCTATTCCTCCATCTTGGCTGAAGTCTCCACAAGTATCATGCTTGATGAAGCTCTGGAAGCTTTCCCTTTGAGAGTAAGAACAAGACAAGGAGTCCATTTCTCCCAGTTTTATCAGTTTAACATTGTATTAGAGGTGTTGGCTAGCTCAGATAGTCTTTCCTTCCCACCCCCTAAATGATTAAAAACAAAAAAAATGCCATCACTTAAAAATGATGTAAATGTGTACATAGGATACTCAAACTTTTTCATAGGTATTTTTTTAATTAATAGAAGAGTTTTAAATAAATTTTCTGGATACAAAATAAATATAAAAATATTTGTTAGAATATTTGCACCACCATACATCAAGATTTACTAAAAAGATATAATTAAATTGGTGTTGTATTGGTGCAAGGATAATAAAATGAATCAATGATGTAGAATAGCAAGCCAAACTGTATAATTTCTTGATACAGTACAGAGATGAGGCCTACATAGAATTAGCTAAAGACAGACTTATGAAAAATGGTTACAAGACAATTGGGTATCCATATGGAAGAAAAGATATCTGCCTCACATCATACACTAAAATCAATTCAGATGGATTAACAATCTGATTGTGAAGTCAAAATTATATTGCTTTTTGAAATTTTAGCTCTAGAACAAGATGATTTAGGTTAACTTTTCCTTGCTCCTCCTCTTTAAATATAACTAAATACCCAGAAATTATAAAACAGAATAATAAAAGAACTCTGAAAGCTGGAAATAAAAAGGCATATGGGCAAGAGATTTTAGGACTTGAGGAATGAAAATGTGGTGAATTCCCTGGGCTTTCTTTTTGTCTCCAACATACCCTTAAACTGGACACTGGAGAGGCCTACAACCGAGAACTATTGACAGACAATAGACAAAAAAAAAGTGAGAGAAAGAAAGAGACCAAAGAAAAAAGAAAAGCCTTCTTCCTCTGGCCAAAGGACCAGAAAAGGGAAATCCAACAGAGATTTAGTGAGTACCCTCTATCCCTGCTTCATAACTGGGAACTCAGCAGGAGCAGCAGTGAAGACATAGCCACCTTAAACCTGCTCCACAACCATGACCCTAGTGGGTAGTTAGATTTGCTTGCTTCAACAGCAGGAAATTCCTAGGTCACTCAGCTCCTGTTCCATAGATCCAGCTCATTCCATAGGTCTAATCCATGGGTGGCAGTGTAGTCCTAGGCTATCCAAGTCCTGGTGCACAATAGGAACACTGGTAGGTCATCCTATTCAACAAAAGTGGCATCAGCAGTAAAACCCTGTTTCACCCTGTCTTCCATCTTGTGGTACCCAGGCCAAGGGTTTTCCCCCTGTCCTTCACCAAAGCTCTCTCAGCAACAGCAAGCGGCCTGAGGAAGTACCTTCTGCCACTGCAGGCAGTACTAGCAGACACTTAAAGAACAAAGCAGGCCAAAATAATATTTTAAGGACTCAGGAAGTTAAACTTTTATTAGAACTAAAGCCAATCATGTAGGGCAGAACCTACATGCTAAACTTAAAAAGAGTAACTTTCCCCTAAAATAGATTTAGATAGAATCAAGAGTTTCTTAACATAATTACCAACATTACCATAATTGCAATAAAAAATCATCTTTCATGCCAAGAACCACAAGAACCATAACTTGAAAGAGAAAAGACAATTAATAGATGCTAATTCCAAGATGCTGGAATTATCTGACAAGCAGCTCTTATAAAAATGTTCCAATAGTCAATTACAGATTCTCCTGAACAGTGAAAAAGATAGAAAATATCAGCAAATAAATAGTAGTTATGAGAAAGAACCAAAAAGAAATTATAGAACTCAAAAATATAATAACTTAAATTTTAAAATGTGTTGGATGGAGTCAACAGCAGGGTGGAGATGACAGAGCACAAAATCCATTAACTTAAAGACAAAGCAATAAAATTTTCTTAATCTGAACAATAAAGAAAAAAAGTCTGAAAAAAAGAAAAGTATTGGGGATTTATATAACAAATATCTAACATTCATGTCATTGGAATCCCAGAAGAGATCATTGCTGACACTATTCAAATTGATAAAAGACAGAAGCCTACAGATCCATGAAGCTGAGTGAGTCCAAAATAGAAAAGACCAAAAAGAAATACATACTAGGAAACATGATAATTAAACTTCTGAAATCTAATGACAAAGGAAAAAATAACTTAAAAACAGTCAGAGAGAAGTGACACATTATAAAAGCCATTACCATTTTGAGTGACAGGGGATTTCTCATCTGAAAACATAAGTCCAGACGGGAATGGCATAACATATTTTACTTCTGAAAAAAAAAAGTGGAAACTCTGAATCTTCTGAAACAGACAGCAAAATAGCTGGAGCTAATCATAGGTGTAAAATGGATCTTGATCTAAATCACACATTCTATATACAAATTTAACTCAAAATGGATCATGGACCAAATTCTAGGAAATAAAAAGCAAAAGAGAAAATCTCTGGGTTCCAAGGCTAGGCAAAGAGCTCAGATTTGGCACCAAATAAACAAATAATAAATTGAGCCTCATCAAAATTAGAAACTTTGCTCTGCAAAAGACCCTATTAAGTAGACAAACAAACAAACAAAAACAAATACAGACTGGAAGAAAGTATTTGCAATCACATATCTAACAAAGAAATTGTATCTAGAATGTATAAAGAACTATCAAAACTTAACATTGAAAAAACAAATAATCCATTTAGAAAGTGGGAAAAAGATACACAAATACATTTCATCAAAGAACATATACAAACACATTATATCCAACATTATCCATCAGAGAAATGCAATTAAAACTACCATGAAATAGCACTATACATCTATTAGAATGCCTAAAGTAAAAAATAGTGATAAAACAAATACTGGCAAGGATGTGGAGAAACAGCCACACACACACACACACACACACACACACACACACATGATGGCTAGTGGGAATGTAAAATAGTATAGCCACTCTAGAAAATAATTTGGTATTTCCTTTATGACTAAAATGGACTCAACCATAGGATCCAACAATCACACACTTAAGCATTTATTCCAAAAAAACTGGAAACTCATTTTCACACAGAAGCTTATATAAGAATATTCATAACAGCTTTACTTGTCATAGTCCAGAACTAGAAATTGTCCAATGCCCTTCTGCAGGCTGGAGATTAAATAGGCTGTGATACGTTTACATCATGAGTTACTATAAACAATAAAAAGGAGTTAACTTAGTACTGCAACTTGGATGAACCTCAAGTAAATTATGCTGAGTTAAAAAAGCCACTGTCAAAAGGATAGATGATGCAAGAGTCTATTTGTATAGCATTTATGAAATAGAGTAATTATAGAGATGGAGAAGAGATTAGTGGTTACCCAGAGATAAGGGCTGAGGGAGAGGAGGTAGCTATAAAGGGGTAGCATGAGGGAGTCTTGTGATGACGGTAGTTATGTATACTGATTGTGGTGGTGGTTCCATAAAACTCCTCATGTGCTAAAGCTGCACAGAGTGATACAAATTCACACCCCTGCACATATAAGTGCCTGTATAGCTGATGAAATCGGAATATGCGCTATGGGTGGTAGCAACATCAATTTCCTGTTTGTGATATTTTATTCTAGTTATGTGAGTCATGAACATTGGAGGGGGCTGGGGGAAGTGTGGGTGGGACTTCCTCACACATTTTTTTAGCACTTTCTTGTGATTTTAAAATAAAACAAAAAATTAAATTATATTGCTTTTAGATGATAAAATTGAATACCCTCATGACATGAAGGTAGGAAAAATTTTCTTAAATTAGTTACAATAATATTAGATATAAAGGATATTTCCTCGGTTTTCAATTTTACTCAAAAACTCCTTGTGCCACTTATTATTTATCTTGAAATCTCATTTAGAAATTATTTTCCAGCTTAGCTTCTACAGGACTTAAACTTATCTAATTTTTCCATTTATCTCTCAGATTTCTCTATTTACTTGTTAAACAAATACTGAGCACCTATTATGTGTCAGGAACTCTTTTAGGTGTGGAATATAGGATGAACAAGACATATTTTTCAAATAGATAATTTCCCTATCTTGACAGGACTTATAGTTTAGCGTCAGCTGGTAGGTGAGAAGACAAAATAATGTATAAGTAAGTAAATGAAGTATGCCATTGGTGGTAAGTGTTATGAAAAAAATAAATTTAAAAAGAGGGGAATAAGGATGCTGAGAGAGATAGTGTGCAGTTTACATAGCATGGTTAGTGGGGTCCTCCTGTAGGAGTCTTTTCAGCAAAGTCTTGAAGGAGGTGAAGAATGTGCTATCAGGCCATCTGTGGGGACAGTGCTCAGAAAAGAAGGACACAGTAAGAAAACAACTCCAAGGAGGGTGTATGCTTTGCCTGCTGAGGAGAGGCAAGGGGGCCAATGTGTCTAAGGCACAGTGAAGAAAAAAGTAGTAAGAGAGGACATGAGGTGGTAATGAGGCCAGATTCCTATGATAGAGCCCTGTGGGCCACTGTAAGTACCTTTCTTATATTATACATCATTGGTCTCAAAGTATGGCCCTGACCAGTAGCATCATCATTCCCTGGGAGTGTGTTTGAAATGCAAATTCCCAGACCTGCCTCATACCCGAGAAACTCTAGAAGTGGGACCAGCAGTCTGTTTTAACAAGCTCTCTAGGTGATTCTGACACATAGTGAAATTAGAGAAATACTGCTTTAAATGACATAAAACCATTTGTGTGCTTTGAGCAGAAGAATGACACAACTCAATTTACCTTCTGGCTTCTATGTTGAAGGTGCTTTGTAGGAGGAGCAATGATGACCACAGGGAGAACAGTTAGAAGACAATGATCCACAGGAGGCTTGGTCTGCAGTCACAGTGGTGGAGATGGAAGGAGGGTACAGGCACTAATTGCCAAAGGCTCCTCTCTCCATGTGAATTATAGTCTTTAGAGTTTGAGAGTAGGGCTTCACGTGTAACTTCCTCAGATTCTTGTACTCACACTCTACAGAGCTCTATTGCCTATATTAAATTCCAGGATATTTTGTCAGGAAATATCATTGTATTTGCACTTAGTGAAAATACTTTGTATACTTCAGGATCTGTAGAATATACATATACTAATATATTCCAAAGAAGTTTAACATTTCCATTGACTAGATGCCATTATCTCCCATAGGATCCACCAATTCCCTTACTCTAGGAATTGGAACTCTGACTCCAAAGCCCATTTCAATAAAGTATTTTCTCACCTACTATCCCAAGAACTGAAACCCAGGCTAGGATGACAAATCTGTCATTTTGCAATAGTGAGGTATGCTTTCCCAAGTATGGTTGGGCTGGTTTTCATGGAATCACTACAGCCAAAAAACTTGCAAATCTCTGGTTGGCTCAGTCATAAATGTTGGCAGTGACAGGTGACAAGAATGAAATGAATGTTTATAAGAATTACACTCCTCTCTGAGTACTTATTCATTTCATCTTCTGAAATTAATCTTAGAGTTTCTACAACATGTAAGGCTAAACAAATGTCACTTATTTTGAACTTAATACAGTGCTTGGAAATGTTTATAAAAATTAAAGGCACTTCAGAGTCTGTCATGGGGATAGACTATTGACACAATCTGCTTATGCCTTCTGAAACCATTTAGTCATAACAACTGTATGTTGCTCTTTTAAGAGTTCAATCCCTGAAATCATAAAAATATATCTGAAATGAGTGAAACTGTTAATTGTTTTTACAATAAAACATAGGAATAAATGAGCAAAGTATACTAATACTTTATTACAACCCTTAGGAATTGCTAGAACAGCATTGATTACACTGGGTACAACTAGTAGATTTTATTTCTCATACCAAGTCCTACTGACCTTTAGTCACTGCTTGCAGCTCTGTGAGAAGAATTCTAAGACTGAGTCTGGTTACAGCAAGAAAGGTGGTCACAGTTGGTACAAAGTGTTTGCCATTGGTGTGGGTGATGGGAGTAGTAAGGGATTTGGGGCCACATACTATCTTAATCCTTCCACTGAAGCAAAAATAGTCAGCTCTATTAAAGTAAATTTAAAAATTCCAAAAGTAGATGTCTCTCTTGGCTCTCCACTCTGAATGTGCTCATCTTTCTTTGCTTTGTGTTTTTCTCAACCCCACCATTCATCTAGTTGCCATTCTATCTAGTATAAAGTCTCAATTTGGCTTTTAGGGTTCTTATGATCTCTCTCCACTCTTTCTTTGCACTTGATATCCCATGGGTCCTCTGTGCATGCCATTCATTCCAGTTAGCCTGGCTTCCTTGTTGTCCCATACAGAAATATTGCTACTTTTGTTTCTGAGAACTTGCTTAAAATTACCATGTCAGTCTGAAATGCCTGCCCTCCTTCTCTTGTCTCTTCAATTTCTATCCATGTTCTAAGATATGGTACCAGTCCTTTATAGACCATGGACTCTTGTGATTACCCTGACCCCTCTCTCCTCACATTCCAATTCTTGATTTCTCAGAAATTGTGGGTTAGCTACAGAAGACAGAAACATATTTTTCTGAGGGCAAAAAATAGATGAAATATAAATAATTGGTTGGTGTTGGTAAGTCCAGAGAAGCATGCTGTAGGTTGAACTTCTAGAAAGGCTCACTAAATATCACAGAACCCATCCACCTGGGAAGCTGCTTCCCAGAACCAACCCAAAAGGTAAGGGATCAGAGAAAAAGGCTCAAAACATTTGGTTTTAGGGACATAGTATTTTAGGTAAAATCCAGAAAGCAGGGTGCTATCACCTCAATAACTTTGTCTTAAGATCCACATCAATCTTCCTAGAGCATACTGGGGACAAAAAGACGTGCTATGCCCAACATCTTGACATCCAAGAATCTGGTGACTAGATTCTGGAACATGGGCACAAACACCATACCTCATGGTCATAGTTGCCATGAGGCAACGGATACCTGAAAGGAGGCCCCATGTCTCCCTTATAGACCTTGCATGGGTAGACATGACTGCCTGAACCTAAATCTCAAAATCCAGGTGACAGAGCCAGGAAAACATAGTTTTTAGCTCTCTACCACCTATGATACAGGAAGGCAGACCAAAAAAGGTGTGGAATGAATGTGTGCACCTGTCTGCCATATTTGTCATATCTATTACAACTTGTTGTATTTTAAAGTTGCAGATCAACTCCTGCCATTTCCCTGTTTAAAACCATTCAAAAGATTCTGAATAACCTATAGCATGAAGCTCTAACTCCGTAGCATGGCATAAAAGGCAGTCTTCTGGGCAAAGTGGGCATGGACAATGCAGATATAAAATAGGGCTTATTATGGAGAAATGGCCAGGATAGCTTTTCTAGCTTCAGGGCACTAGAGTTCCCTCCTCTGTTATTTCACAAATGATTGAAAACATGAGTTTCTGATATCATATTCAGGATAACTCCTCTAACTCTCTCCCTCACTTTTATCTGAAGCTTTCCCTCCCTATTCTCCTATTGTCCCTGTCATACCCAATTTGTGTTGAACTCCCAGAAGTTTTCCTTAGTGAATTTAATGATTTGCCTTGGAAGCAAGATTTAGTTGGTTAGTTCCATAAGGTTTCAGGGTCCCTGCTGGCTTTGTACCATCTGCTATTATTGCACTCACCCACATTGCACAGTCAATATTGTACATATCACATTGTTCCACAGGTTGGATCCTGCAGAATGCCTTCTCCTTTTTGTGTGTTGTTCTAGGACCTCCACAATTCCAGTGAATACCTATTGACATTTTAGGATTCTCATATTCTCAGGCCATCAGAGCACAGTTGCCTTCCCTTGTTTCCTCCAGCACAGATGCTGATATCACATGGATCTTACACCCTGGTGGTTTGTGTCTACATATTTGGGTGTTTGTTAGAACTCCATGATTTCTATTTGTATCATAGATGTTTTACATGATTCTTTGGTTTTAATACCTTTTTTCCCCAATGAGGGAATTAAGGAAAAATAAAAACCATTCAATTACAGTCACCATCTTCTTTAAAAAGTAACAAATGAATAAATATAAAATTACCCATGACTCTGAATACACTCCTGTCTTGTTTTTAAAAAAGGGATCTTTGTAAAGTCTTGATGTCATGGAAAAGAACGAGTTTCCCAGAATCCCTCCAACAACCAGTGAGCGCCGTCACTAAGATAGCATTTTTGGTTCATCTCTCACTCTACTGAAAGGTTCCTCTGCTGGGCCAAACATATCCTCTATTTACCCACTGCCTTTTTCCTGTGGGAAAAAGATACTACTTTGGCTCTCTTAAAAAAATTAGGTGCTTCAGGTGTCATTATTAAAGACAGAGGTTGTATATTATTACCAATGATGATAATGAATTCTAACCACCATTCATCTTCTCATCATTCACTCCAGATTTAAGGTCTGAGATGGGAAAATTTAGATGCAACTTATAGACCAAGTTGAGGATTGTTCCTATGATTTGCTGGCTAGAAGTAGAGAATGAAACTGGTTATTTCCATGTCAGTAGTAGATGAGGTAACACTACAGAATAGGTGATTCTTCCACAATAGGAAAGGAGTTGCATATTACAAAAGGGAGAGGGGGGTGGAAGACAAGTTTCTATTGTAGTCCATCTATTTGGCTGATGAAAATCCACTTACTCTTTCTTAAGTCTTAAAACTTACCAAAAGCATGAAGGAAGGAGAGAAAATAATAATAATAAAACACAACTATCTTTCATACAACTGAGAAAAACTCACCAAATGGAGAGAGCCTAAAAGCCTTCAGTTCTTGCTTGACAGTCACGTGCAAGATTTCTGGTGATGTTTTAGCATTAGGCAGTCCATGTTGTGAAGTTCGACACCACCAATGTACATTACACCAATTCATGAAAGAAAAAGGAAGAGGGATTTATTATACCACAAGGAAAGAAATACAAGTATAGGCTGTATTAATCTTTTTCTATAGCTGGTTATGACACTGTAGTTAATTTTTATGACTTTCTCTCTATTGCCCATTTAAAGTTTGCCTTGACTTTAGGTAGCTAGTTGGGATTCTTTTCCTGAGTGAGGTGATGCATATGACCCATGTCTTCATTTCTGAGGGAGCTAAGCTATTGATGATCCTGCCTGTAGAGACTTCCATGAACTTTTACCTACTAGTATGTGTCCCAGGAGAGCCCCTAAATTTATTCCTTTCTCTCCCGTTCCCCTTTTGTAGCAGCAATCTTATTTCATCTTCATACTACAAAATCATTTTTTGCACATTCTCACAGGGCCATGAGAAGCCCCAAACATCTAGGAGACAATTGTAATTTACAATTTGGTGGAATAATTTTTATGTTTCCTCATGGAAACATACCCTCTTTGAGAGGTAATGCAGCATGGTAGTTTAAAGAAAGGTATGGGCACTGAGTGTAAATTGACCGTCCCTTCAAATTCTAGCTCCATTGTTTACCACTTTTTTGCATTCAGTTTTTTAATGTGTAAAATGTAGACAATGTACTGTAGTATTTACTCATAGAGTTATTGTGATGACTAAATGAGTTATTCCAGATAAATCATACAGGACAGTGCCTGGCTAATGAATGTTTATGAAATATTAGCCATTATCACTGAGCACTAAACATGCAGAGCACAATTATGAAGAAAGGAAATAAACAAAATCATTTAAGAAGATTACCAGATATAATTGTGAGCTTTATACAACTCCTCACCATTCCATGCATATATACATGTTCACATCTTTATTTCTGGACTTGAAAATTACACTAATGAAAGAAATGTCATTATATATGGGAAAAAAAGTTACCAATATCACCATATTGCTTATTCAAAGTATATGGCCAGAGGTGTTCCAACCCATGGCCTGCAGGCCAAGCTCGGGATGGCTATGAATAAAGCCCAACACAAAATCATAAATTTACTTAAAACTTTTTTTTTGCTCATCAGTTTTTGTTAGCATTTGGATATTTAACATGTGGTCCAAGACAACTCTTCTTCTTCCAGTGTGGTCCAGAGATGCCAGAAGTTGGGATACCCCTGTATGTACTCCAATCTTTTCCAACTACTGCACTGATTTTTACAAAGGTCCATATCCTTGTTTAATAAGGCCATCTATTTCTGGGTGATGGGCACTGATATGATCAATGAATCCTATGGGTATTGACCATTGTCTTAATTCTTTACTGTAAAAATATTATTATAATATTATTATTTTAATTATTTGATAAAAATAATGGTGTGTGGATTGTCATGATGATATATTAGGCATTATTTAGCCCACAGATTATGTGTGACCAAATCATTTGCAGCAGAAAATCCTAAACCAGAATAACTTGGAAAGTTATTCTTTTCCAAGGGGTGAGTAAATCATTGCCCTTTCAAAATGGAAAGGTTCACTGTAATCAACCTGGCAAAAGGAGGCCAGCTGGTCACTTTGAAATATGAAACCATATCAGGGGCTAGGATTGTTGTTTGTTGCTTCTACAAATTGATGAAGGAAAGTCCTTTGTTTTTGTCAACTCTTGGTTAATGGACCTGGTGTTCATGTGTGAAATAGCAAAGAGCACTATATACTTTTCACTTATTCAGAACATGACTGTACTCTGAAGAACAGAATCCCAGCACCAACTTTGCTTTGTTCATGAGAACACTGAGTGTTTTAGTCTTCTATTGCTGCCATAAAAAATTACCACAGATTTGGTGTCTTAAAACAACACAAATTTATAATCTCATAGTTCTGTAGGTGAGAAGTTTGACATGAGCCTCACATGGCTAAAATCAAAGTGTCAGCAGGGTGTGCTTTCTGGGTTCTCTAGGGAGAATCTACTTCCTTGCTTATTCAAGGTGTTGACAGAATTCAATTCCTTTAGGTGTAGAACTAAGGTTTCCCCTTCCTTGCTGATTGTCAGCTGAGGGCTGTTTCAATATTTAGAGGTCCCTATATTTCTTAGCTTGTGCTTCAATTTATCCATTTTCAAAGCCAGCAATCATGGGTGAAGTTCTCTTGAACTGGTCCTGACTCTTTTGTTACATGACTCAGACTCTTCTTCCATGAAAGGTTCTCAATTTTTCAGTCCTCATGTGCCTAGATTGGGTCCACCAGGATAATATAGGATAATGTTCCCATCTGAAAATCCAAAACTTTAATCACACCTGTGAAATTCCTTTTGCTAAGTAACATCATATATTCACAGGTCCCAGGGAGTAAGGCCTGGGCATCTCTGGAGAGCCATTATTTTCTATACCATAAGCAAACACTGCAATGGTTGGAGAAGAAAGCTGATGAATATCTTTATGATTCTCTGCAGTAGGAAACTTTGATGATTATTCACATGGGATGCAATATTATCACACCAATCCTCAAATTTTACTCCTTCCAATTCCCTAACCATTCAGCAACCACCTAGATCCTTAACTGAGTTCATCAGTCTTTCTAGACAAAGTAGAATAAAAGATGTACTGGTGAAATGAAAGTTAAGACATTTCTGAGAAAGTCATAAAGGTGTATACTTGTCCCATCAAGTGAAAGAAAATTGCTTCTAGTGTCCTCTATTTGTTGGAAATTGAGGAGAAAAAGAGCATTTGTCAGATTAATAACTTCATATTCAATATCAAAGGCTGTTCTGATTTGTTCTAATAAGAAAACCATGAAAGGAAAAGCACCTGCAGTTAGAGTCATACATTATTAAGCTCACAATAATCCACTGCCACTTTCCAAGGTTCATCTATCCCTGGCAGGATAAACCAAAAAAAAGAAAAAAAAGAAAAGGTGGGGTGGGGCGAGGTCTGTTAACTAGAATCATCACTCCTGCATTTTCCAACTATTTGACAGTGACAGTGTTTCCATGATTCTCATAAGGATGTTGTTTTTATTTTGATTTATTATTTTGGTAGGAAGTAGAAAGTGTAGAGGCTTCCTTTTGTCCCTTCCTGCAATGATATGCCTCTTTCCACTGGTAAAGGGGATTAATAGATTATTAATCTAGATTATTGCTGAGTATATTTATTTCACTTGTTGCCATGGATTTTTATTTTTATTGGTAAAAATAAAAATAAATTATTTTTATGGTAATAACCATAACTCAGGTGAAGACTCCAGGTGTAACCTATCTTGCATCAGCCTCCATTCTGACTATTAGATCACTATGGTGTCTGAGTACCCATATTTACCTTTCTCAGAGGTTAAATAGCCACAGGTATCTTTGGAGAAGGATAGGAGAAAGATTCTAAGAATGCACTTGAATATTTTTTCAGGATTCTTCCTCAAATGTACACAGTCTTACCTTCATTCAATGGTTTCTGTTTCTTTGAACTTGAGTCTAGGAATTAAGTAAAGGATTATGACCACTACAACATGGCAGCAGTTGAACATAGGCCTCTGCTTATTCAGTTGTATTCATAAAGTGGAGCTTTAATAAGCATGGCAAAGAAAGTAATATTCACCAGTATCCCACTTAGTCCATCTATTTCCTTGCCCCCTTGTTAAGTTGTACCATATGACTAGCTCTGCTCAGTGGGCTGTGAGCAGAAATAATGTGTATAACTTCTGGTCTGAAGCCCAGAAGAACAGGTATGAATTCTTCACATAGTTTCTTCCCTTACTGTGGAAACTGTGAAACCAGATCACAAAGAATGAAGCAGGCTCTGTCTCTAAGTCACAGCATGATCAATAGCCCTAGAGAGTCACTCAGACCAGTAGCAGACTTTGTATATATTAGAAATAAACTTTTAAGTGCTTAGCTACTGTCACTGGGGGGTCATTTTATTAGCACAGCATATTTAATTCATTGGGGAACCAATCTTTACAAAGAACCCCTTGAGCAATCAACCACTATTAATGATCTTACGAATTAAGCTATTCTATTTACCATGACGATACTTCTTTCTGTTGTGGTACTCAAGCTCATTCTGTCTCTGCCTGTTAAGTTTCTGTTTGTTTTTTTCCAACCTGGAAGCCCTCCATCACTTTGAAACCAGGAAGCCCATTTTAACCACAGCAACCTTCCCATAACATCTCTGGAAGACATAGAACAGCCACCAAAGTGTTTCTCAAAGATATTCTCACTTAAAATTTTTTTTTTACCAATTTCTATCTCAGTGCTCCAGTGAAGGGAGTTTTTTTTGCCCTTCTTCTCTCCCCCTCCCCTCAGGGACTTAGGGACTTAGGGAGTAAGTGGGTACATTGTTAATCCATTTCAGACTTCCTATATCCTCCTAATTCAAAGCCTTTTATTTATAGTAGACCAAAATATTTCTGGTATCTCGATTTTACTTAGGGAGGGTCAGCACTGAACACAAATGTGCATTAACTGGTTATACAAACTATTATTGCCCATATCAGCAAGCACACAAAAACAGAGATATTTGGAAAATTCATCCATATTGATGAATTCAATCCCAGCTAAAGTTATGTTATTTCCCATTTGATGAAGATCTTTTAAATTTGTTCCCACATGCATTCTAAAGACTTTTGCAGATATAAACTAACAAAGTCCTACAATTCTTTTGGGATAAGTCCTCTCTTCCTTGATTTCACTTATTGTTTCATTCTGTGATCTAATTTAATTACATTTTTTGGAGTAAAGAAGGGGTTGAAGACAGAGGTAGAGAGGTAGATCAAAAGGGAAGCTAGCTTGTTGTGGTAGGGTAATTGTTTCTGTCATGGGCCCAGGAAGGTTGTCTCTATGGGTGTGGGAGGTTCAGTGATGGGTAGGGGTCCTGGATAGCAAGACATTTTCAAATCCTGCCACATATACCTAATCCAGTATTTCAACGCCCTCTTCTTTCCTAAACAGAGGCTCAACTTAAAGAGGCATTACAAGTTGCTTAATTTAACAGATGTCACAATTTGGCAATCTGAAAGGAAAAAAGCAACTCTCTGATAAAAATTGTTTTTTTATTTCTCTAAATCCTAAAGATGCAGCTGAAAGATTTTTTCATACTGTCTGTAGAAATCCCGATAAATTAGAAATCTAAGTGCATTATTTTCTTTTTAAAAAATCATTGAATGCCAAGTTAAGCAACTCCCTTACCCTATAGTTTTTTAATTAGCAGCCACAACAGTCTTCCAAGCTCTTTGCCCTCCTCAAGCACTTTATTCCAGATGAATAAAGGTAATATTTTAACTATTTCACTACAGTGTGCCATAAACTAGAATTGTATCCTAGAACACTAGTGGAATGTTCATTGCTTTCTGCCTTACCTAGACTAAATATCCAATCCCAGCTTTGCCACAATTTACTGGAAATGTGTTCATTACAATGTGCTTACTGTGTTCCAGGAAGTGTTCTGAGTCATTTTCATATATTAACTCTTTGGTCATTCGAACAACCTAATGAGAACAGCACTATATTTATCCACACTTAAAAATGAGAACCTGACACACATAGAGACTTGTTCACATAATTTGTAAGTGGCAAAGTTAGAAATTTAAATCCAGGCAATCTGGCTTCTAGTCCATGTTTTTAACCACTGTGCTTTGTTGCCTCTCAATTTGAAACTGAATTTTTATCAGTTGGTACAAGAAATGGAAACTAATTTTTACTATATTAACAAACAAGTTTGTCAGAATTGACAGAAGCAGGCTAGAAGACCAATCTTGAATAACAAACAGGAACTGAGGTCCCTATAGTGGGCCAAGGAGAAGGAAGCAGAATAACCATTCTTCAGGGGAAATAGCCTGGCTAGGACATTGCTCTTGTCACCACTGCTTCTATCACTGCTACCTTCATGATAGAGTTCTAATCACTCCATCATCATATTGCCACTTATTCAAACGTCAAATTCCAGGGCAAAAGCCTCTGATCTACTAGGTTTTTTCACCTGCCTGCTGTAGCTGGCCAAGGAATGAATGGAGAGACAGAGGCTTAGACATTTTGGCTTCTCTTGTGGGAAAGAGATGAAGTTCAGCTTCACAATGAGACTAAATACAGTAAGGAAATCTTATAATTAGTAAAAAGGTTGCTTGACAGACATCAAAATGCTAACTTTTCACTACAACTTATAAAGACTTAAGAGATTATATACCTACCATCCTATTTTGCCTAAATATGCAAGGAAACAAGGAATAGATATTGCTCAGCCCTCCCACCCTCACACCCTCTCAATCTCTCCCAATTCCATGGTATAGCTGGATAGACTTCAGTAAAGAGAGGTAAACAAACTCTCTCCATCCACATCTCTGAAACACACCAGGCTGGATACAAATTCTAGGCTCAGTCCATTTAATGAGGCTATTTTTCCCCAATGATTTTGTAAACGCAGAACACACCCTAGACTATTCAAAGCTTGAAGCTATTCTTATATCCCTTCGTGGTATTGGTCACCCACAGTCTAGCAGTACAAGCCTAAGCCCCAAATCATCTAGCCCATCTGGCTTTCAGACAAAATCTGATGTGCTAGGTGGCAACTAGCTTTCAAGAAACTCTGGGTTGCTAAAGATGTGAGAATAGGCCAATTGCTCAGATCCATGCTCTTTCTTCCTATCCATCCCAATCAACTTGGAAGTCCTATAAAAAGGAACATCAAGACAATAGTCTCAGGTGATGCTGTAGGCAGATAAAATAGGGAAATAGTTGAGGGGATTCTGCTCTTGTTTCTTTCCACCATCAACTTAGAGAACTTTTGCAAACACCTATGGCTACTTAGGGAACTCTTGCAAATACCTATCACAGCTTTGGCCCAGTTCTCCTAAGGAGTAAAATCAGGAGAGCACAGAAATTTATATAAACAGGTATGAGCTCAAACTCTGGGCTTTTGTTTCCCCATCCTTCCAATTCTTGTCTCTTTCTAAAGTTTGCTTTTTTCATAAGAGATAGGCAAAGTGCTGAACTAATTAGATGTTTGTAGGGTGAAGAGTTATTGATTGTGTTTCTCAATGACTGGCCTCTTTACCCCAGGGCTCAAACACCTCTTACTTTATGAATTCACTGGGACTCCCACAGACTTGGGGTTTGACTTTTGCATGAAACACTGCCATTGCCGACAATTAACTACAACACCTGTAGGGTCTAGAAACCTCCTGGTGAGAGTATTTTAACTTGAATATAAAACAGAGTAGATCATGAGTAGAGAGAAAGAAAAGGCAGCTGCACTTAAAAGAAAAGCACTTTCCAAAGTACTCTATCTCCAGAGTGGTGCCCTCTTCATTTTTCAGTTTCTTTATTACTAGCCTTTCTGCTTGCCTTTACCTGCAGACCCTACAAAGCTTACTCTTTGCCTGCAGACCCTACAAGGAACTCTCCCTGTCAACCTCTGTATTCAGTCTTCCCAGTGCCCAAATGCAGATGTGAGGATTTGGCTCATGAAACTTCCACCAGCTTACTGAACTAATGTACAGAGTTCTCCATTCATAGATGTCAATAAATAGTCACTAGATACACAAGTAAAACCTATAATAGAAAATGGAGGTGCAAGATCAATGGGAAGAGCTGACCATTGATGAAATAGAGATGATAGGAATGATAGATGAAAGGGAGCACATAATAGAATTTTATAAACATTTGAGAGTTTATTGCACCCCCTCAAATGCAATAAAAAATAAAAAGATGAAGCTAGGGAATCTACATTATAATTAACTTAAAGATTAATAAACCAGTTAATAATAAAATGGACATAGTTGAAGTCAAAGTTTGGCACTTAAAAGGTAAAAATCAAGGAAATCAATTATAATACAGAAGAACAAAAAGTAAAGGATGGGAAATCTTACAGAAGAGTTGAGACTTAGTGAACTGAGGTCTACAATCTAAATAAAATAATTTCTAAAGAGAGAAAAGAGAGAAAAATGTAAGCAAAGAATAATAGAAGCATAGTATCCAGAGCCAAAGAGAGACACATTAGCAATAATGAATATATTTCCAAGGGGTTTTTTTTTGTTTCCTCATTACTAGTACACCTTACTCTTATTTTCTGTTCCCTTAATTATCTGTTTCTTCTGTGGTTAATTCTGTTTATTCCATAAATGTGAGCAAAGTGTATTTTAAAAGACCTAGTTGGACCTTCTACTTCCAATCATGATGAAGTAGATGGTATTGGGCTTACACTCTTGCCATAAACAACTAGGCAGCAACTAGCTGGACAGATACATGTAAAACCTTTTGTTTGTAGGCATTGGAGAACAACCAGGGTAGAAATAAAATTCAGAAATGCACATGAGGTGAGCCCATCATTTATACCTTCTCCCTGAAGGCATTTCACAAATTGAGGTGCAGAGGTCCCAAACAGAGAGTGGTGGTCTATTAGGGAAGAAGAGACATAAATCAGAGTTTAGACCTGCCAAGAGGATTGGCAGTTGAGATACTGGGTCACAAGTAAGGAGAAACCTGCAGATGAATCCCAGAAATTTTAATAAAATATCCTTCTTCCTTGGATAATCTCTAAACAATTCATGCACAGGGAGACACTCAGGAAAAAAAAAAGAAAGTTGGGACATAAAAGTGGGGATTCTGACACAAACAGAAAAGAGACATTTTGGTGAATCCCATGGACTTTCAGTCAAAATCAAGGAAAGGCCATGTCCTGGTAGTAAGTGTCAAATGTTTGGAGTCATAGCTGCACCCTAATAGTAGTGCAAAACTGAGGTTAACCTGCCTAACAAATCCTAAAACTAAGCTTCTGCAGGATGAAATGACTCCTTCCATAATATTTTCTTTAACTTTTAAATCAATTTTATGAAGATGTAATGTATATATGCAATAGGGTGTTTTACCAACTCATATTAATTATAAAGTTTTATGAGTTTTGACAAATGTTTAAATCCACATGATTCTATGCCAATAACAGTGTAGATATTTTCCATCACTGCAATATTTCCTTTGTGACTTATTGCTGACAATGACACCTACTGCTTTTTTTTTCTAGACCCAGGAAACCACTAATCTGATTTTCACCTGTAGATAACTTTTGCCTGTTTTTTTATATCCTTTTGTGTCTGGCTTCTTTGTACTCAGCATAATATTTTTGAGGTCATATACATTGTTGTGTATATCAGAAATTTGTTACTTTTTATTGCTGAGTAGTATTTATCATATAAGTATAGTATAATCATTTATGTATTGATAGACTTCAGGTTGCTTTCATTTTTTGCTATTATGAATAAAGCAGCTATAAACATTAATGTACAAGCTTCTTGTAGACATGTGTTTTCATTTCTTTTATATAAATATTTAATAGTGGAATTTCTTTGTCATGGGGTAGATGTAGGTTTAACTAAACAAGAAACTGACAGACTTGTTCTTCAAAATGGTTGTGCCATTATACACTCCCACTAGCAATGTGTGAGAATTCCAGTGGTTCCACATCCTTGTTAACTCTTAGTATTATCAGACTTTTAAATTTTAGTCATTTTAGTGGATGTTACTATCCCATTAGGCTTTCCATTTGCATTGCCCTGATGACTATTAATATTGAGTATCTTTGAAGTATTATTGGCTATTGCATATCTTTCTTTGTAAAGGTCTGTTCACACATTTTGCCTATGTTTAAAATCAAGCTCTTTGTGTTCTGAATACTGAGTTGTAAGATTTCTTTATACACTCTGAATACAAGTCCTTTCTCAGATATTACATATTGCAAATATCTTCTTCCAGTATGTGGCTTATCTTTTAATTTTCTTAATTGAAATTTTGAAGAGCAGATTTTAATTTTGATGGAGTAATATTTATAAATTTTTGTTTTTTATCATTTGTTCGTGTTCCACCTAAAAATCTTTTGCCTAAACTTAGGTCACCAAAATTTTCTCCTCTTTTTTTTTCTGTAGGTATTATCATTTTAGCTCTTTTACATTCATGATACATTTTGAGTAAATACTAGTTTGTGTTAAGAGGTAAAGGCTGAATGAAGTTCATTTCTACCCAAACAGATATCTACTTGTTCCAATACCATTTGTTATTGGATAATAACAAATTATCCAATAATTTCCCCATAATTATCATTTCCCCATTGAATTACCTTGTTGCAAATCAAGGTAATCAATCCTTGTTGCACATATATATTTTTCCCAGTAAATTTTCAATATTCCACTTGGTCCTATTTCACAGTTTCAGTTAATTTCCTTATTTTGATTATGGTTTTCTATAAATTACTGAGTTTTTCTTTCACCTGAGGATTTAATGATTTTAGGGGCAAAGAAGGAGAGAGAGAGGTTGATTGGTTGCTTCACACATGTGTCATGATCAGGGATTGAACCTGTAACCTAAGTATGTGTCCTGACTGGGGATCGAACCTGCAACCTTTTTTTTGCTGTATAGGATGATGCTTCAACCAACAGAGCCACCAGATCAGGGTAATTCTTGAGCATTATTTATAAAAGTGTTTTACATGGTTTGCTAGTTTTATCATTTTTTCGTTTGTTTCTGAGTCTGCTTTGTTAACTGATTTTTCTCCTGACTATAGGTTGCATTATCCTGCTTCTTAGTATGTCTATTAAATTAATGATTGGATGCTAGGAATTGTGATTTTTATGTGTTGAATGTGTGAAATTTGTTAGCATCCTGAAGAGTGTATATTCTTTTGGGGGAGCATATAATTAAGTGTTGACTATCTTGGTCTGTTTGAAGATTTCAAAAGACTTTTGCATGTGCAAGTCTACAGTAACCTTTAATTTACCTACTAGTGAAACATAACTCTTTTGGGATCTCTGCTTAATATCCATGGTACAAGGTCTCTCCACTATCACTGGTCACAGTTTCAATGTCACCAAGCCCTATGTAAATTCTGGAAGCTTTTTAGCTTATGTTTTTACCTTTTTTAGCTTTGATACTTGGAAGTTGTCATTTTCCCAGCCACATAGAGTTTCACTAAATACATGTATAGTTGGTATTAAGCTGAGAAATAAATAATATCCCTATGCATGTTTCTGAATCACATCTTCTGTATGGCTCTCTCCTCTACAACATGAAAATAGTTGGTGTGACATTGATGTAACCTGGAAGTCAAGGAAAGTAGACTGGAATGCACATGCATGAACAAAATGATGACTTCACTGTACTAGTCAGTGGGGGTGGCAGATGCCATTGAGTGAGCATGTGTACTGTGTGGTCATCACATTCAAAAAGATGCCCTGCAAATTCTAGCCACCTTGGCTTCCCAGAGATTCTGTCTTTCCAACTCAGCAAAACCACCTTTATCTTCTTCAGTTTCTTTGCCTAGTGCAAAAATCTGAGTCTTTTTTCTGGCAAAAGGTTAGGATGAATAGATCATAAGATACAAGTAGAACATGTTAGGTTTGATATATATGATATCTGCCTGGAAAAAGTCCAAACATTGTTAATATAATAAGAATGGTTTGCACAACATCTATGTAACCTGGCTGCCAAGGAGAGTAGACTACAATGTGCATATGTGAACAATGATGACTTCATTGTACTAGTCAGTGGTAGATACCATTGAGTGACCATGTGTGCTGTGTGGCCATCACATTCAAAATGACTGAGTGAGTAGAGCAATGACTCTGCATCAAATTTTGTGTTAAGCTTGAACATTCTTCCACAGAAATTATTTGGATGATTCAGAAAGCCATAGCTATGGGCAGCTGGTGATTGGCAGCTTCATCATGACAATGTGCCTACTCATATATCACATCTTGTGCAGAGTTTTTTTGGCAAAACATGAAATCACCCAGGTGACCCAGTCCCCCTATAGCCCAGATGTGGTGCCCTATGACCTCTGGCTTTTCCCAAAACTAAAATCACCTTTGAAAGAAAAGAGGTTTCAGACCATCAATGAGATTCAGAAAAATATGATGGAGCAGCTGATGGTGATTGGGAGAATTGTGTGAGATCCCAAGGTACCTACTTTGAATGGGCCTGAGGTGTCATTGTCCTATGCACAATGTTTCTTGTATCTTGTATCTTCTTCAAAAAATATCTCTATTTTTAATAGCACATGTCTGGATACTTTCTGGACAGGCCCAAGTATGTGCTTGATGTGCCAGAAGTGAGATACATAATTAAACAATGCAATACTTAAAGAAATAACAACTGAAAATTTTCCAAATCTAAAGAGATGCCTCACCCTCCAGATTTTTAAAGATCAGGCAGAATAAAAAAAATTAAAAATTCATGTCTAGGCACATAGTAGTCAAAATGCTTAAAATGAAAGAGAAGAATATCTTAAAACATCTAGAGAAAAAATGACCAATAAGAGCAAGAACAAAAAAGAGCACCAGATTGCTGATTTTTTAACATGAACTATAAAAGCAAGAAGATATTGGAATAACATATTTATGGTGTTAAAACAAATAAATAGAGCTGCCAACTTTGAACCACACATTGCATTAACAATATTCTTTAAATATATGGACAAAATACAAATGTTTTAATACAAAATACTGAAAGAATTCATTTGTAGTACACCTATACTATAGTAAATATTGAGGGAAAATATAAGGCAAAAAACATGTTTGGATGTCTAGAAGTCCAAAACATCAGAAAACAATAAATAGCACTAAGGAGGATAAATAAGTAGGCAAATATAAATTGATATTGACTTTGAAAAAACAATAGTAATAAAAATGTGTCATCAGACTTAAAGCATATATAAAAGCAAACTATTGGCCAACAACAGCACAGAGAAAGTAAAGGGGAATCCATGGAACTAAATTGTTAAAAGTTTATAGCATTCTAGAAAAAGTGATGCAATTATTAATTTAAATACACTGTAATAAATTAAGTACATATTAAAATCTTTAGTATTTAAAAGAATATAAGTGTTATACTAAGTTAAATAAGCCAGGCAGTAAAAGACAAATACCATATGATCTCACCTATAGGTGAAACCTGATCAACAAAACAAACAAGCAAGCAAAATATAACCAGAGACATTGAAATTAAGAACAAACTGACAGTAACCAGAGGAGAGGTGGGAAGGGGGGGAGTGGAAGGGTTGTCAGTGACGTGTATAAAGAATACATGGACAAAGGCAACAGCGGAGAGGATGGAGGGTGGGAAGTGGGGATGGCTGGGGTAGGGGTAAATGGAGACAACTGTACTTGAACAACAATAAAAATATGAATAAAATAAAATAAAATATATTTTTAAGCCCTGGATGGTGTAGCTGAGTGGATTGAAAGCCTGCCTGAAAACCAAAGGGTTGCTGGTTAGATTCCCAATCAGGGCACATGCCTGGGTTATGGGTCAGGTCCCCAACAGGGGGCACATGAGAGGCAACCACACACTGATGTTTCTCTGCCTCTCTTTCTCCCTCCCTTCCCCTCTCTCTAAAAATAAATAAAATATTTTAAAAAAATAAAATAAAATTTTAAATCCTCATATAAACGAACAATAGAACAAGAAACAAATAAGAAAAAGAGGAGGAAAGTACAAATAAACTTGATTGATTTAAAGGGGAAGAAAATATAATAAAAACAAAGAATGTTATGGAACAAATGTAACATTAAAATAGGAATACAAAAGATGGTGGAAGAGTGAATGGAAATCACACTGACCTCCTCCCAGAACCAATCTGAATTACAACCCAATTGTGGAGAAAACCCTGGGAACAAACAACTGAGCAACAGCCAGAGAGAAGCATATAACTTCGGACATACAGAACCAGCTTCAGCAGAACCAATCTGGTAAGGGGTGCGGTAGAGACTTGAGAGGGCTGGCTGGACACCCACAGGCATCAGCACCAGTGGGATAATTAAGTGGCCTGTTGGATCCCCCAGATAAGATTGGGGTCTAAACTCTAAGCTAAGATTCCTAGCTTAGAGCACCAGAGCCCCAAAATTACACAGATAACAGCCAGTGGTGAAAAGTGCAGGGTTGCTCTCTGCCAGAGGGACAGTTGGAGATGCAAGGGTTGTTTAAAGTGTCAACACACAAATTTTCATTTGCAGCCATCTACCTGGGGCTCTGGCAAAGGTGGGGACAAAGTGGGCTGGAGATGCCTGAGGAGAGACAGGGGACAGAAGCCATGGGGAGAGAACTGAGAGAGTAGCCATGGGATCCTGGTGCTGAGTCATCCCCCAGATGACAACAGCCTTTGTGTTTAAGCAAACCACTCCCATCCAAGGGGCAGTAGTCTGAGGGGAAACAATAGCCCTCACCCCTAGAGGGATTCTGTCCCACCCTACTGTGCTTAAACCTGACTGGTGAGTGCAGACGGGCCATACTAACAATTGACAGATATAGCCAGTGACAACAGATCACTGGAAGTATCAAACAGGCTGCCTAAGGTCAGATAGGGTGAACATCTGACATCACCAGGGGCAGATCCAGAAAGAAAAAAATAGTGGTAAATATGAGAGGCTACCAAGACAAAATTTACTGTGTTCTTCTTCATGATTTGCGATATTTTCTTTCTTGAATAGCTTTATAAAATTCATTTCTTCTCCAGAGAGTTTCTTTTTTTTTAAAGATTTTATTTATTTATTTTTAGAGAGTGAAGGGAGGGAGATAGAGAGAGAGAGAAACATCAATGTGCGATTGCTGGGGTTATGATCTGCAACCCAGGCATGTACCCTGGCTGGGAATCGAACCTGCGACACTTTGGTTCGCAGCCCGCGCTCAATCCACTGAGCTACGCCAGCCAGGGCTCAGAGAGTTTCTATATTATAAGTCACTAGATTTTTTACTATAGTGTATTTCAATTCACATATTTTGCCCCTCCCTTCTCTTAGCCCATCTTACCTCTTTCTTTGCAATATTCTCATTTCAAATATGGTTTTCTCTCTAGCTTGAACTTGTTTCCATTCTACACTCTTTACTTCTTCTCCCCCATCCAGGCACTCAAATCAAATTCTCTTGTTAGGGGTCATTTCACATCTTTTTGCCCAGCTCTTAAAATACCCCTGTTCTCTCTATACCTGTAACAAACTTGACTAGTTGGTTGTCAGTAGAGTAGTTGTTGATACATTGTTGTTTCAAGGTTATCTCTAGAGCTTCACTAATTCTGTATTTCAAATAACAAATTTTACTGTACCCCTCTCCTACTCATTTTTTGATTCAAATTTTAATTCTGCCATCTTAGCCTGTTGTTTTCTTTTTCTTTTTTTGTCTTTCCTCTATTTCTCTTTCACCTGCCCTTTTATTTTTCTTTATTCTCCCTTTTTCTTTTCCTGTACATCCCAAATTTTAATTTTTCCCTCACTTAGTCTAGTTTTTAATATCACTCTTAATATTCCCTCACTCTTAATATTTCCTCTTCCTCTATCATTACAAAATCACTTCCATTCCTCTAAACATCTCTTAGACTTTTCTTTGTTTCTTTTTTTCCTCTTTTTCCCATACCACCTATATTAATTTTACCTCATTTGCTTTTGGTAGTACTCCAAAGATCGTTCTCTCCAATTTGTTTCCTATATTTTTATTAATTATTTAATAGTTTTCTTTCTCTATTTAATTTTATACCATTTAATTTCTGTTTAAACCTAATATTATACTATTCCCTTCTTATACTCCATTCCACATTCTTCATCCTTTATTTACTCATAAGATAAACTTTACCTTCTCTCCTTCCATTCCTCTAACATGTAACTCTTACTAGTGCTGCTCCCCCTACCCCCTTCAAATCATTTCTCTTTCAGTAGGTCATCTCATATCCACTCTCCTTTCTTATAATAGTCTTAATCTCATTACACTCTGATTAATACTGGTGCACTTGCTATTGATACTATGATTGTGGGAGGGAGTTATATTTGCAGGTGTAGGTTTCTCTCTTGGCTTTGTGTTTTTTTTTTCAGGCAGTGCTTGCACAACAGCACACAAGATGTGGTGGGCAAAGTGACCCTCAGTCAACCAGTGACAGGGAAGGGCCCATGAAAAAATGACCCAAAACTAAAAGACAATTACATCCAGAAAACCAGCACAAAAGGCATAAGGGGCACCCCAAGAACATCAAATTCAGCTGATCAAGGAGACTGCACCACTGAATCTCACAGGCCTCCCACCATAGAAGTTCAAACCACAAATTCAGGAGGGGCAAAAGAGATGAATTTAAGAAACAGAAGCAAACAAGAAGAGTCCCACAAACAAGGTGAAGACAAAGAAAAAATCTCCAATGAAAAGGAAAGGACAAATCCTCAGAAAGAATGATAAATTAATTAAAGGCAAGTCAGCTATTAGATATTGAGTTCAAAACAATAGTTATAAGAAAGCTCAATGAACTCAGTGTGAATTACCAAAAACTATAGGGAAATTACGAGAATCTTATTGCAACCTATATCAGCATTAAAAAAGGACATAGAAGCTATCAACAAGGACCAAGAGCAAATTAAAAATACAATTTCTGAATTGAAGAACACAGTGGAAGGAATCAAAAGCAGGCTAGATGAGGCAGAAAATCAAAGAAGCAAACTGGAGGACAAAGTAGAAAATAAAACTCCCAAGAAAAGCAAGAAAAAGAAAAAAGACTGAACAAGAATGAAGAGGGGTTAAGGGAAATGTAGGACAACATGAAACGTAATAGTATCCATATAATAGGGATATCTGTACAACAGGGATACCAGGAGAAGAGTAGGAGCAAGGAATAGAAAACCAGTTTGCAAAAGTAATGATGAAAAACTTCCCTAATTTCATGAGAGAAAAAGTCACACAAGTACAAAATGCAAAGAGGGTACCAATCAAGAGAAACCCAAAGAGGCCCACTCAAAGACACATCATAATTAAAATGGCAAAATTCCAACACAAAGAGAGAATATTAAATGCAGCAAGGGAGAAACAGGAAGTAACATACAAGGGAACCCACATAAGGCTAGCAGCTGACTTCTCAATGGAAACACTCCAAGCCAGAAAGAATTGGCAAGGAACACATCAAATAATGAAAACCAAAGGTCTGAAACCAACACTACTCTATCCAGCAAGGCCATCATTAAAATGGAAGGCCAAATAAGGAGCCTCCCAGACAAAGGAAGCCTCAAAGAATATACCTCCTCCAAACCAGCTCTTCAAGAGATGCTAAAGGGACTGCTTTAAGAAAATAAATAAAAAAAAAAAGAGTGAGAGAGAGAGGAACATAGGTATGACAAAATGGCTAAGAATAAGTAAGTACCTATCAATAATAACCTAAATGTAAATGGATTGAATGCTTCAATCAAAAGACATAGAATAGCTGAATGGATAAGAAAGCATGACCCACACATATGCTGCCTACAAGAGACCTATCTCAGGACAAAAGACCTACACAGACTGAAAGTGTAGGGCTGAAAACAAATTTTCCAAGAAAATGGACAGGGGAAAAAAAAAGCCAGGGTAGCAATACTCAAGACAAAACAGACTTCAAAGCAAAGGCCATAAAAAGAGACGCAGGAGGTCACTTCATAAAACTCAAGAGAAGAATCCATCAAGAAGACATAAACATTGTAAATATATATGCACCCAACATAGAGCACACAAATGCATAAAGAAAATCTTGGAGGACTTCAAGAAAGATATTGACAGCAACACAATTATAGTAGGGGATTTTAACACCCCACTGTCAAAAATGGATAGATCTTCCAAACAAAATATCAACAAAGATATTTTGGCATTGAACAATGCCCTAGATGAAATGGACTTAACTGATATGTATATAGAGCCTTTCATCCAAAGAAGCTAAATACACATTCTTTTCAAATGCACATGGAACATATTCAAAGATAGACCACATAATAGGACACAAAACAAGCTTCAACAAAGTCAAGAAAATTGAAATCATATCAAGCATTTTCTCTGACCACAAGGGACTGAAACTAGAAACCAACCCCAAGAAAAAAAAACCCAAAACACTCAAAATCATGGAGTGTTTTTTGCTATTAAACAATGAATGGGTCAAGAATGAAATTAGGGAAGAAATCACAAAGTTTCTGGAAACAAATAAAAATGAACTCACAACAATCCAAAACTTATGGGACACAGTGAAGGCAGTCCTGAGAGTGAAGTTCATAGCAATACAGGCCCACCTAAAAAAAGGTACAAACATTTCAAATAAGCAACGTAACCCTACATCTACAAGAACTGGAGGAGCAACAACAAAGACAGCCTGGACCAAGCAGAAGAAAGGAAATGACCAAGATCAGATCAGAATTAAATGAAATAGAGACTAAAAGCACCAATTCTAAGGATTAATAAATCCAGGAGCTGGGTCTTTGAAAAGATAAACAAAATCAACAAGCCTTTAAGGAGATTCATCAACAAAAAAAGAGAGAGGACACAAAATAAATAAATAAACACAACCAGAAGTGAAAGAGGAGAGATTACAACTGACACCACAGAAATACAAAGGATTATAAGAAATTACTCCAAAGAACAGCATGCCAAGAAATTTGAAAACCTAGGTGAAATGGACAAATTTCTAGAAAAATATAATCTCCTAAAATTGAATGAAGAAGAAGCAGAAAGCCTAAATAACCAATAACAGCTGATGAAATTGAAGCAGTAATCAAGATACTCCCAACACACAAAAGCCCTGGACTGGATGGTTTCACAGGAGAATTCTACAAAGCATTTAAGGAAGAGCTAACCCCCATCCTTCACAGACTATTCCAAAAAATCCAAAATGATGGAAGACTCCCAAACTCTTTTTATGAAGCCAGCATCATCCTACTCCCCAAAGCAGATAAAGACACAACAAAGAAAGAAAACTTGAGGCCAACATTGCTGATGAACATAGACACTAAAGTCTTCAACAAAATATTGGTGAACCACATCTAGCAACACATTAAAAAGATCATACACCATGATCAAGTGGGATTCATTCCAGGGATGCAAGGATGGTACAATATTTGTAAATCAATAAGTGTAATACTACACATAAACAAATGGAAAAACAAAAATCATATGATCATATCAATAGATGTGGTAAAAGCATTTGATAAGGTACAGCACCCACTTATGATAAAAACACTCAGCAAAATGGGAATAGAGGGAGCATTCCTCAACATGATAAAGGCCATATACGAGAGAGCTATAGCCAACATCATACTCAATGGGCAAAAACTTAGAGCTTTTCCACTAAGATCAGGAACAAGACAAGGATATCCACTTTCACTAGTCCTATTCAACATAGTATTGGAAGTCCTAGCCACAGCAATCAGACAAGAAGAAATAAAAGGCATCCAAATTAGAAAGGAAGAAATAAAACTGTCATTGTTTGCAGATGACATGATAGTGTATGTAGAAAAGCGTACATACTCCATCAAAAACTACTTGACCTAATAAGTGAATTTGCCAGAACAGTGGGATACAAAGTCAATACTCAGAAATCAAAGGCATTTTGGAACACTAACAATGAAATATCAGAAACATAAATCAGGAAGAAAAGTCCCATTTGAAATAGCAACAAGAAAAATAAAGTACCTAGGAATAAATCTAACTAAGGAGGTAAAAGACCTGTACTCAGAAAACTACACAACACTGAAGAAAGAAATTAAGGAAGACACAAACAAATGGAAGCCTATGCCATGTACATGAGTTGGAAGAATTAACATCATTAAAATGTCTATACTACCCAAAGCAATTTATAGATTCAATGCAATACCTATTAAAATACCAATGACATATTTCACAGATATAGAATTAAAACTTCAAAAATTTATATGGAACCATAAATGACCCTGAATGGGTGCAGCAATTTTGAGAAAGAAGAACAAAACAGGTGGGATCACCATACCCGAAATCAAACTATATTACAAAGCCACAGTAATCAAAATAGTCTGATATTGGCATAAGAACAGACACATAGATAGTGAGACAGGATAGAGAGCCCAGAAATAAACCCAAGACTCTATGGTCAATTAATATTTGAAAAAGGGGGCAGAAACATAAAATAGAATAAAAATAACCTCTTCAACAAATGGTGTTGGGAGATCTGAAGAGCTACATCCAAAAAAATGAAACTCGACCACCAACTTACACCAGACACAAAAATAAACTGAAGATGGATAAAAGACTTAAATGTATGTCATGATACTATAAAAGTCATAGAGGAGAAGATGGGCAGAAAAATCTCAGATATTCCACATAGCAATATTTTCACCAATATGTCCCCTAGAGCAAGGGACATAAAGGAGAGAACAAGGAAATGGGACTTCATCAAAATAAAAAGCTTCTGCATGGCTAAAGAAAGCACTAGCAAAATGCTAAGGGAACCAACTGTATGGTAAAATATATTTGCCAGTGATACCTCGGAGAAGGGTTTGATCTCCAAAATATATAAAGAACTCACACAACTCCACTCCAGAAAGACAAACAACCCAATTAAAAAATGGTCAGAGGAGCTGAACAGCTCCTCCCAAGGAGGACATACAAAGGGTCCAAAGACACATGAAAGGATGCTCAGCATCACTAGCCATTAGAGAGATGCAAATTAAAACCACAATGAGATACCACTTCATACCATTCAAAATGGCCATCAAAAACAAATAAAAAAAAAAACAATAAGTGCTGGCGGGGTTGTGGAGAAAAGGAAATCCTAGTGCCCCATTGGTGGTAATGCAAACTGGTGCAGCCTTTGTGGAAAACAGTATTGAATTTCCTCAAGAAACTAAAAATGCAACTGCCTTTTGATCCAGGAATTCCACTGGTGGGTTTATACCCTAAGAATCCGGAAACACTAATCCAAAAGAACCTATGCACCCCAATGTAGCAGCACAATTTACAATAGCCAAGTGCTGGAAGTAGCCTAGGTGCCCATCAGTAAATGAGTGGATCAATAAATTGTGGTACATTTACACAATGGAATATTATGAAGCAGAAATAAAGAAGGGGCTTCTATCCTTTGCAACAACATGGAACTGGAGAGTATTGTGCTAAGTGAAGTAAGCCTGATGGTGAAAGAAAAATACCTTATGATCTCACCTGTAAGTGGAACCTAATTAACAAAACAAACAAGCAAGCAAAATATAGCCAGAGACATTGAAATTATCAACAAACTGACAGTTATCAGAGGGGAGGGGAGAGGGAAATAACATGGGAAAGAAGGGAAAGGGTCATAAATGAACATATATAAAGGAACCATGTACTAAGCCAAAGAGGGATAAGATTGAGGGTGGGAGGTGGGGGTGGGTAGGGTGTGGCAAAGTGGTGGTGGGAAAATGGAGACAACTGTATTTGAACATCAATAAGATATTTTTTAAAAGCATAAAAACAAGTGAGGAACATTACAGAACAAATAGAACATATAAAAAAATTCAAAATGGAAGGCTTAAGATTGACTAGACCAGTATTATTCAATATAAATCATTTAAAAAGTATATTATAAATGCAAAGCATTAAAACATATAATTAAATGCAAACATTTGTCACAGTAGATAAACAAATAAACCTCAACTATAAGCCTTTTTAAATGATATTTTTCATTAATAGCCACTGAAAACTGAAAATAAAATGATAAAAAAGAAAATTCTATGTAATCACTAATGCAAAGAGAGCTGGTATGAATATATTAAGTAAAGTACAGTTTAAGGCAAGAAATATTATAAAATATATAGAGGTATATTTTATAATGATAAAAAGTCCAACTCAATAGAATGGTAAAATATTGCTTAATTTGTGTGTACTCAATAACACAGTTTCAAAACCTATAAAGTCAAGGTTGATAGAACTAAAAGGAGAGGGAAATAAATATAAAATGATGGTTGGGGACTTTAACATACCTTTCTAATTAATTCATTGAAAAAGTAAACAGTGAATCAGGATATAGGAGATTTGATATACATGATTAGTCAGCATGATCAACTTGACAATATAGCACACAATATCCAGCAACTGGAAAATATACATTTTATTTCAAACGGGCATGGGTACTTAGTAAAATAGGTTATATCCTGGACCAAATACAAATCTCAATAAATTTCAAAAGATTGAGATAATATAGTGTATTTCCTCTGATCACTGGGTATTCAATTAGAATCAACAAAAAGTTAATTATAAAATCTCCAAATGCTTTAGACATTTTAAGAGAAAACAAAATACTTTTAAATAAATCCTTTTTGGCTCAAAGAAAAATCACAATGAAAATTATACAATAATTTGAGGTGAATGATAATAATAAATATTACAAATTAAATTTCCAGAATGCAGTTAAAGCAGTATTTTAAGGAATATTCATAACTTTAAATGTATTTATTAAAGAGGAAGTATGTTTAAAAACCAATTACTTAAGTTTTAAATTCAATAAGCAAAGAATGTAAAGTTAAACCCCAGCAAAATAAAAGGACATGATTCATTTTGAAAAAGAGTCAATGAAAAAATATAAACATAAAAAGAGAAAATCAACAAAGTCAAAGGGTTGGTGTTTTGAAAAATTAATAAAATCAGCAAATTCATAGTGAATGATAAGAGAGAAAACATAATCACTATCATTATAAATGAAAAAAGTATATAATTATATTACTAGAAACATTAAGGAGATAAGGAGGGGATATTAAAATATTTTTATACAATAGCATTCATAATTTACATGAAATGTATAAATTCCTTGAAAAACACAACTTATCCAACCCTACATGAGAAGAAATAGGAACTATAAATAGTGCTATACTTGTTGAGGTAATTGAATTGGTAAATTGTAAACACTTATACAAAAATGTTTCAGACTCAGGTTACAACATTAGTGAATTCTATCAACAGTAAAAAGAAATATACCAATTCTACACAACTATTTCTAGAAAATAAAGAGAAAATACTTCCCAACTAATTTTATGAGTAGTCTTTATATGAAAATCTGACAAAGACATTGCAATAAAAGATGTTTATATACTATTATCTCCTAAAATATAGAAGCAAACATACCAAAAATAGCAAATAAAATCCATTAGTATATAAAATAATAACATTTCCTAAGTGGAATTTATTCCAAGAATAAAAGGTTGGTTAACACTTGAAATTAATCAATATAAATTACCTTATTTCAGAAAAAAGACAATCTTTTTTAAGATTATATAATAGTTGTAAACAATATTTGATAGAAATTGATATCCATTTATGATTTTATAAACTCAAAGAAAATTAGAAATAGAAGGGTGTTGGGAACCACCCTGCATGGTTTCAGAAGCTGTAACCCCTGCCAAGGCTAAGGCTGAGGGAGCAACCTTGGACTATAAGCCACCAAGGAGACAAAAGCTTATCTCCCTGGCAGGAGCACTGCTTCTGCTCCTTTTACTTCATCCATAATTGGCCCCCAGTGCTTGGTAGGTTAGCCAATGACGGGTAAGATTCCCCAAGGGGGGAATGACCTAAGACAGGCACAATCACGTGAGAGGCCCCCAAGGAAGGACTTTGGGGGCTACAGCAAAAGCGGGTGATAGACCCTTGCCCCTTGGCTTTGACAAAGCTTGAGTCCTCATTCTGTCTCTGAGAAATCTCCTAATCTCTTGGCTGCCTTACTTCCCTTGCTCCACCTAAGCCTGAAACAATGGCAGAGGGTGGTGCAGCCCTGTGCTGGAAAGGGCAGGTTCCCTGGGCGATCAGGCCTAAGAAAGAATATGTAAAATCCTGTGAAATCTGCTTTGTTTAGAATGCTCTCAATTAAATGATAAGGGTCCAAACAAGAAGTAAGTTTGTTCCTCAAAGTTTTACAGCTCTTTAGCTATCCGACCCTGACTCAGAATAGGCCCTCAGAGTTCTTTGTTATCTATTGTTTGATCCTTACTGCCTGACAATGATTAATGAGCTTTACCTGAATTCTTGTGTAAACAAACCCAATAAAAGCCCATTGAGGAACAGGCTCCTAGCCCTTCTTCTTTGAGAGATCAGCCACCTTTCCTTCCCAAGCAGATCATGTCTTGGTAGACTTATTCTCATCCATGGTGGCCAGGGCGGGGGTCGGGGGGCCTGCAGGTGGAGTCCCCCCTCCCTCTGCAGAAAGGAACTTCATTGAATTAATAAAGAGTATCCACAAAAAACTTGATATCGTCATACTTAAATAATAACATAGTGAATGCTTTTGTCTGAGTTAGGGAACAAACTATCAGTTTTATTTCACATTGTAGTGATAGGTGTGAAAGCAATCAATATTGGAAAAGAAGAAATAAAACTGTCATTATTCACTGATGACATAACTATGTGAGTAGAAATCCCAAAGCATATATGTACTTTTAAAAATCTATTATATATAATAAGTGAATTAAGCAAATTTGCTGGATACCAGGAACATATACAAACTCAATTGAATTTCTGTACATTAGCAAAAAGAGTGGAAAATAAAAACCATTTATATTACTACTTCAAAACAGCAAATATCTAGAAATTAACCCAGTAAAAAATGGATAAGACCTCTAAGCTGAACGTTATAAAACACTACCAAGAAAAATTTAAGTGGACCTAAATAAATGAAAGAATATATTATATTCATGGGCTAGAAGACTCAATATTAGGATGTGAAATCTGTCCAAAGTGATTTATAGATCAACCCCAGAATTTTATTTTTAGTAGACATCAACAAGCATGTTCTCTAATGTACATGGATAATCAAATGACCTAGTATGTCTAGTACAATATTGAAAAGGAACAAAGTTACAGTACTTGTACCACTAGACATTATTTATTATAAATATATAGTAATCAATATGGTATTTATATATAAACAGAGAAATATACCAATGGTATAGAATATGGAGTCCAGAAACAGTCTTGCATATATGACATATGTGGTCATCTCCACTGTCATTCAGAAGATTTTTTTTCAATAAATGGTTCTGGATCAATGGAGTAGCTGCATGGAAAAAAGAAATCTTGGTCCCTATCTCAAAATGTGTGTCCTTATGTGTCCTTTTGTGTCCTTATGTACACAAAAATTGATTTGAGATAGATTATAGACCTAGATGTGGAAAATAAAACAATCAAGATTCTGGGCAATAAAGTAGTGGAATATATTCATGATTCTAGGTCAAAGATTTCTTGAACAGTGCCCAAAAAGTATCAAATATAAGAAGAAAAAAATGATATGTTGGACTTTGTTAAAATTAAGAACTTTTCTTTATCCAAAAGCAATATTAAGAAAAAACAGCCAAGCTACAGTTTGGAAGGAAATGTTTGGAATACACCTAGCAAACGGCTCATATCCTGAATCATATCAAGAACTCCTACAAATCAATAAAAAAATCGACAACTTAATTTTTAAAACATGGGCAAATGACATAAAACTCAAATACTTCACAAAAGAAGATATACAAATGACCAAGAACCACAAGAAAAAGTTTTCATCATCATTAGGTATCAAAAAAAGCAAATTAAACCACAATATGATACCACTACATACACATCAGAACATATAAAATTAAATAATATAACAGAGGAAGGACTATTCAGGAATATGTATAAAGGACACATAGATATAGCCAAATGGGTAGGTTCTAGGGCGGAAGGCAAGGATGGGTGGCACGGGGGGCATGGTGGGGTGAAAATGAAGACAACTGTACTTGAACAACAATAAAAAGTAAAATAAAATAAAAAGAATACAATATTACCAAAAAGATGAACCATGTAAAATTCTCTCATATTATTGATACACTTATCAACACTAGAGAAAATCTGGCAGTATCTACTAAATTTATGTTAACTTTATAATCCGCAATTCTGTTCCTGGGTCTATACCCAAGAAAAATGGGAGCTAATGTTTACCAACTTACATGTACAAGAACGTTCATAGCAGTTTTATGCCTACTCCCAAACTGGAAAGAACCCAACTAGCCATCAACATGTGAATGGGTAAATAAATTGTGGTATATTCATACAATGGAATATTATATAGTAACAAAAAGAGCAAATTACCAACACAAACTCCTGAGAACATGGCTTTGAATCAATCTTAGAGATGTAATTTTGAGTTAAAGAAATAAGTCACAAAGCACTATGTACTTTTGATACCAGTTATATGACTTTAAGACTAGGAGAACATATATTTTGATAGAGGTCAAGAGAATGGTTATGTCTGGTGGTGGGATGATGGAAGGAGAGTAGAGGAAGCCTTCTAGAATGGTAGAAATATTCTATGTTCTAATTTGGGCTGTGGCTAAATGGGTTGGATTCACATGTACCAGGCACATTTAAGATTTGGGCATTTTACCATATGCAAATCATACTTCAATTTTTAAAAGAGAGGAGAGGAAGACCCACAACTTGACAACTGATGAAATTTTAGCATACTGTGGCTAAGGAAAAATATACCGAAACCACAAGGAGGAAAGACTAGATTATCTAAAAAGAAATTAGAAAAATTGATACCAGACCTCATTAGCAACTTTGGATATCAGAATACACTGGAGCAATATTTGAGAAGAAAATACCTGAATACTTGTGCTAAAGGGAAATTTTTTGAACTTAGAATTCTATAACTAGCCAAACCCATCCAAGTGTTAGGGAAAAATATAGGACTTCTAGACAGGCAAGATCATATGTGCTTATAAAATAATATCTCAACATGATCAAGTACAATAAAAATATAACCAGGATAGAGAACATCATGTGGTAAAGAAATAATGAGATTATTCTTAGAAGTGTCAGAATTATGACTCAGAGGAGTGAAGAAAGTAGAAAGAAAGTGGAACAGGAGCCATTAGACCTTGACACTTAATTACATCCCTCTGCTATGGGCCCAAGTACCCCACCTGATTTTTACTAAAATAACATTTCTGTAATCATAATATTGTAAATGTGACTTACTGATTTTATTATCATAAAGTAGCATAAAATGAATGAAGTACAGCTATAGAATAGAATGTAATTGTTACTGCGATAACACAAAAATAATAATGTAATTAACAAAACTTATAAAGTGGAGGAAGAAGAAAACTAGAAGATAAAATGAGTTATTCTTAAATTTCAGTATAGGGAGTCAATAAATGAGGTCTACTTTAGTAAATCCAGAACGAAATATTTAAATACACTATTTAGTCAAAGAAGCAGCCAGTAGAAGAATAAAAATATATAACCATTATAAGTTGGGAGATGTAGTAAAGGAGATGGGATCAAGTGTGATAAATTTGGCTTTTATATTGGAAGGCAGTCAATAAATAAGGTTTAAATGTGGCAAATCAATGCAAATGTATAAGCATATTATTTAGCAGAACAATGGTAACCAGGGAAATAAAAATTATTAAGACAGAATTTACTGGAAAGTTCCCAGAGGGCCTATGACAGCCCCAAAGAATGTCAGAGAGGAGAACAGGGGATAGCTCGTGGTGTGGACTTCAGAGCCAGGGCCTCACACACAGCCTCCATGACACCAAGACCAAGCTTTGAGGTACCTCATGCAGTTTTGGAGGAAAGTTCCCTGAGCCAGCTTGTGGGTTAGGTGGCAGCAGTGTAACCCAAGCGTTGGAGAGGGACTGAGAACTTCTACCCCTTCCCTACCCCTGCCCAGTCTCCTGGAGTCAGATGAGCCTGGTCAAGCCCTGGAGGTCTGAGAGCTGAGCAGGGGGAACTGTGGACATTTCCTCGGCTGTCACTGGAACAGATGATGATGAACACCCAGGGAGATGAGGACCATTTCGGAGGATGTAGTACCAAGACTGTCCACAGACCACAGGCTCTATGCCAACTACAAATGCTGTGTGAGTCCCAGAATATAGATGCCAATCTGGGGAGAAGAGTTTGAAAGTAAGGAGTTCAGAGTTGACTGAATTTAAATCTGAAATGATGGAACAAACTCGGAAGTGAGTTTACTAGAACTGACAAGATTATGTTTTGTGTTCAAACATAATGGGGAAATGAAATACAGATTAATCTGAGTTACAAAAAATAGGAGAGTTACTGTTTTTTGCATAATCCAGTATGTGGCTATAATATTCAAATCACATATAGTTCCATAATTACAAATAATAGATTATTGATATATTGACCTGATGGAATACTGTACAGTACTTAAAAATGTATAGATACTGTCATAGAAAGACATTAACAGTATATTACACTTTTAAAAAGTTGCATACTAGTATGTATGACACCAATTACATAAAACATACATAAGCATTATAGACATATGCATATGTGTGTGTTCTCACACACACACACACACACACACACACTCAGGCTTTTAACAATGATTAACCCTGAGGATAGTATTGGGGGTGCGTGTGCTGAAACTAGATAAGTTGTAAGTATGTGTGGTGACAAATGTTAACTAGACTTATTGTGGTGATAATTTCCCAATATACACAAATATTGGATCATTATGTGTGCACCTGAAACTAACATAATGTTATATGTCAGTTATACCTCAAGAAAATATACTTTTACTTTTAAATTATAAGTTTCTGAACTGTTGGGCTTTTTAAAAAACAGCTAGCAAGCATTACTTACCTGTACTTTTAAATAATAGGAGATGTGCGTGACAAGTAGGCAGTCAATAAACTAAGTAGCCAGTTAGCTGCTGTTGAGAGAAGGTGCCATTCATTGAGCTTACTATGTGTTAGGAGCGAGATCAGGTACTTTCACATAAATCATCATCTAATCCTTCCTCGCTGCTAAGTGCGGGAGCTGACATCAGAACCTCACCTCATGACTCTCAGCTGGTCCTCTTCCTACCACTTTCGCTGCTGCTTCCCATTCTCCAGCAACACGCAAACCACAGATTCCCGGAGCTGCTCTAATTGGGTTTCTGCTCAAAGAGCCACTTTGCAGTCCGACTATTCCAGGGTGGGAAGGAAAGCGGAGGAGAGGGGGCTACCGCCTGGGTGGACAGAGGTGTGCTGATGCCCTGCGCAGCGCAATTAGAGACGGATTAAGACAGACACAGTGTGGGGCCAGGCGTGTTGTGTTTTTAATGTCTTGCCTGGGATTAGTAGTAATATAACTGTTGGCGTGATGGACACATTTGCTTTCGTTTATTCTGAACCCTGTGAAGCTCACAGGTCTGGATTAAAGCAAAATCATGCTGAATGAACGTTGCTAATTTAGCTATTTTTCTTTCTCCTTTTTCCTCCTCATCTTCAGATTTGAATGTGAATACAGCAAGAAGCCATTCCCTTCCAACAGGATGTTTTGGGAAAGCCTCTAATTCCTATCACCTGAATGGGAGGGGCAATGAGGAGGCCTGAACTGGAAGGTGGGACCTGAGAGGTCAGCTGTATATGGGGAGAGGAAGAAGAGAAGACAGGAAAGAGAATGGGGGTGAGCAGAGGGAGGGAAGTAGAGGAAATGTGTATTTGCAGGAGCACCTGTCATGATTAGATCTGGAACACTTCCCTGTTAAGCAGCAAAAACCATCTCCTCTGAGACAAAGCAGAAAGCTTCCTGTGTATTAGTCCATAGTCTCCATCCACCTCCTAGAGAGAATTAGGCTTTTCCTTTTTCTGTTCTTCCAGTCCTTGAGGCTGCCTCCCCATTTCCTAGTCTCCTCAGTGCTGGGCTATTCGTTGCAAAAGTTGTGTGACCCCCTCTCACAGTAGTTGGGGCATACATGTGCCTGTTACAGGTGCACCATCTCATTTCTGAAGCCAGGTTCTTCACAAGTTTGTTCACTGTATTTCATACTTAGTACACATGTTCAGCTCAGTCTCTGGTTAACTCAGTCATTTCTTGCTGGCTGCCCAATTCTGCCTCTAAATGGCTCCCTTCACAGCCTCCAGAATCCCATTTTAGAGATTCTGTTTTTCCTTGGTTTCAGACCAGAGCCTATTTGTCAAAGCCATGTTCTCAGGCATCCTTGTTGCTCTAGACAAGCTCTTGGGATTTATCTTTCTCAATTTTAGTTGGGTTTTCTCTCAATAATATGATCCTTTCTGCTGATTACTCTTCAGTTTCTTATATTTTTCTCATTTTCCCTTTCCTTTTAACATATGCAAAACAGCAACATCTTTATTAACCAGGAAGAAACACTATAGAAAACATTTTTCTTTTTTGAAATGTTATAGCCAGATATAGAAATAATAAATAAGGTTTAGGAATAGACACAGAATGCCAGATAAAGGGGATTAAGACATGAACAAGCTTCCAAAGTAAAATAAAAGCAAGCTGAAAGTCAACGTGGTGTCTTGGGACAAAGGGAGGGAGGAGGTGGCAGGGGTTAGGTTAGAGGTTAGGAGCACTGAAGAAGAGAGCAGAGCCAGGCTCAAACCAGAAACCCAGTAGTGATAGCAAAGCAGGGACTGCAGCCAGCCCCTCTCAGAGTCAGGTGTCTCAGAGTCTTTGCATCCTAAAGATAGTGGCTGAATCTCTTTTACCATCTCCATGGTTGGAGATATCAACAGCCTCATTTGGTGTTTGCCTTCTCCCAACCTGATCTAGGGCAGCAGGTGCCATTTGTTGGGGCAGTCCCCTTTAGCTCCAGCAAAATAAAAGGCACTTGCAAAAATTAAATTCACCCTCAAAACAAGCAGAATCTGACTAATGTGATTTCTAGCTCCCCCTCTTCCTGCCTCCTGAGCTCTTCACCTACTTGCTTATGTCTCAAATTCTGTTAACAAGGGTAAAAGTCTTTCATGCCACAATTTGGGATGAAAGCAAATGAAAACGCCTGGCTGAGCTCCAGTGGAGAATAATCAATCAATACTTGGACTATAAATTATGAACATTCCAGTCTTACCTCGTATGATAGAGAGAGGAGAGTTAAAAGAGCAGGATGATACTGACACCTGAAATGGGGAGTTGCCAAAGGATGAGGGCGGAAGAGGGGCAATTTCTTAAGGTTAGGGGAATGGAGGTGAGAGAGATTACACTTTGTATCACTGCTCACCATTCTGGGAAGCAGGCATTTGTATTCTCCTCATCATGCATAAGAGGAAACTAGGCTCAGACGTATCATGTATCAATTCCCAGGGCCAGTGGCCACTGAACTATAGATCTTCAATTTACTCTTAAACCTAAGTTTCTCTTTCGGCAAGATGGAGGCATAGGCGGACACACCGTAACTCCACGCACAACCAAGATTAGAACAACAATTTAGAGGCAGAATAACACCCAGAACTGATAGAGAATTTATCTGGATGGAAGTTGGACAGCCAAGAAGTTGAAGTAGACCCGTGCAACCAGACGGGTAGGAAGGGTGGAGACAAGCAGCCAGGCGCCAGTTACAGTGTGGGTTGGCGCAGAGAGCAGAGAGCAGTGGGCGCATAAGGCATCCGGGGTGCACAAGATCGCAGCAGGTCGACCCTGAGTACGCGAGCGGCAGCTGGCGGACCCAGTGAGGCGGCGATCATGGACTGGGGCAGAGCGCGCAGCCCAGGATCCCAGGGAAGGAACTGTGGTCTCAGGAGAGTGGAGCTACTGCCATTGTTCCCCCCTGCCCCCGGTCCCGCCCCCACATATGACATCACAATCTAGTGACTGGGGTGCCCAGGTCCGGTGAACACCTAAGGCTCTGCCCCTCACCGTAGAGAGACCAGACCAAAAAATGAAAAATAAAAAATAAAAAAAGAGAGAAAGAGAGAGAGAGACACATGCCTCAAACAGAAAAACAGATCAATGCCCCAGGGCTCGTCCTTTTGAGTGACTAAGAGATAGCCAATCTATCAGATGCACAGTTCAAAACACTGGTGATCAGGAAGCTCACAGAATTGGTTGATTTTGGGCACAAATTACATGAAAAAATGCAGGTTACCATAAAAGAGATGAAGGAAGATGCACGGAGAACCAATAATGTTGGAAAGGAAACTGGGACTCAAAACAATAGAGTGGACCAGAAGGAAGAAAAAAAGAACCAAACAGGAAAGAATGAAGAAATAAGAATTCAAAAAAACGAGGAGAAGCTTAGGAACCTCCAGGACATCTTTAAATGTTCCAACATCAGAATTATAGGGGTGCCAGAAGGGGAAGAGGAAAAGCAACAGATTGAACACGTATTTGAACAAATAATAAAGGAGAACTTCCCCACTATGGCTAAGGAAATAGACTTCCAGGAAATCCAGGAAGTTCAGAGAGCCCCAAAGAAGTTGGATCCAAGAAGAAACACACCAAAGCACATCATAATTACATTAGCCAAGGTAAAAATGAAGGAGAGAATCCTAGAAGCAGCAAGAGATAAGGGGACAGTAACCTACAAAGGAGTTCCCATCAGACTGTCAGCTGATTTCTCAAAAGAGACCTTGCAGGCAAGAAGGGCCTGGAAAGAAATATTTTTTAAGTCATGAAAGGCAAGGACCTGTATCCCAGATTACTCTATCCAGCAAAGCTTTCATTTAGAATGGAAGGGCAAATAAAGTGCTTCTCAGATAAGGTCAAGTTAAAGGAGTTCATCATCACCAAGCCCTTATTTTATGAAATGCTAAAGGGACTTATCTAAGAAAAGAAGATAAAGAAAAAACATGTATAGTAAAAGGACAGCAAACTCACAATTATCAACAACCACACCTAAAGTGAAACCAAAAGAAACTAAGCAAACAACTAGAACAGGAACAGATCCACAGAAATGGAGATCACATGGAGGGTTAGCAACAGGGGAGTGGGAGGAGGAGAGAGGAGGAAAAGGTACAGAGAATAAGTAGCATAGATTGTAGGTTGAAAATAGATAGGGGGAGGATAAGAATAGTATGGGAAATGTAGAAGCTAAAGAATTTATAAGTATGACACATGGACATGACTAAAGGAGGGGATATGGGTGGGAGAGGGTGTACAGGGTGGAGGGGAGTGAAGGGGGGAAAATGGGACAACTATAATAGCATAATCAATAAAATATATTAAAAAAAACCCCTAAGGTTCTAACTGCAAGCGCAGGCATCTTTAAAATACAATTGAGCTACAGAGAGAAACTGGTAACAAAAGAAATACCCTACAAACTTTTACAATTTTGTCTGGTTTGAGACTTGTTTACTTTCAAATGGGGGAGGACACATGAGTCTGTGCACTGAGTAATTTTAGTACAGAACTGTCAAGGCAAGCAGCCTGCTTTGCATGATTTATTACAACTTATAAAAAAGGTTGAGTGTTGACTTTATAAAAAAATGGAGCTTAATTTTTTTCTGGGTGTTTGGTATTTGAAGTATCCACATATTGTTGGTAATTTATCCTCTCCAAATAAAATTCCATTGCCTTTCCTTCTTAATTGACCTAGGTAGTCCAGGGTTTAGAGTATTTCTAGTTTAGTATGAATATTTATTGCTTATTTTTCTTTAAAAACTTTTATTGTAATATAACAGTCATATAGAAATCTGTTGATGGAATTTGGATTGCTTCCAGTTTGGGGTTATTATGAATAATGTCTCTAAATATCCTTATGTGTATCTTTTGTTGCTTATGTGTGGGGTTTTTTTTTATATATACTGGGGATTAAAACTGCTGGGTCATAAAATATGTTTAAGTTTAATATATGATACCAAACTGTTTTCCAAGTAATTGTACCAAAGTGGAGTTCCATGAACCATGTGTGTCCTCCAGTTGCTCCACATCTTCCCCAGCATTTGATATTGCCAATCTTTGTAATTTTAGCTACTCTGGTGAATGTGTAGTATATTTCATTGTGGTTTTAGTTTTCATTTTCTTGATTACTAATAAAGTTGATCATTTTAATATGTTTACTGGTCATTACAATATCCTCTCTTATGAAGTACCTTTCCCATTCATTTTTCTATGTGGTTATTTGTCTTTTTCTTATTGGCTTGTACAAGCTCTTCACCTATTTTGGATTGAGTCCTTTGTCAGCCTGTGTGGACTGCAAATAACCTCTCTGGCTCTATGCCTTTTCCCACTTAGTATCTTTTGATGAGTAAAAGTTCTTCATTTTAATGTAGTCCGATTTATCTGTCTTTTCTTTCATGGTTAGTACTTTTGTGTCTTTCTAAATAATTCTTTTTTTCTGCCCAAGTTTATAGAGATGATGCCTTGCACGATCAGACAGAAGCTTTATGATACTGCCTTTCACTTTCAGATGTGCAAACCACCTGAAATTAATCTTTGTATATGCTGTGGTGTAAAGGTCATTTTAATTTATTTTACATAAATATTCAAGAGTTTCAACACCATTTATAGAAAAGATTATCCTATAGTCAATAATGTGCAGTGTCAGAAACCAGTGACCATACATGCATGGTGTTTTCTGGACTCTCCTCTGTTCTATTGTTCTACTTAACTATTTTTGTGCTAATATTATACTGCCTTAATTGTTGTAGCTTATACCTTTTTATTCTTTGTCAACAGTGTCTTAGCTTCTTGACCTTTTGTACTTCTATAAAAATTTTAGAATAAGATTTTCAATTTAAAAAGGAAAAAGAAGAAGAAAGGAAAATTTATTGACATTTTGATTTTCATTATAATTAAACTTGGGGATAATATTTTTGTGATATTTAGTTTTTAATCCTTGGAAATTTTATATATCCCAATCAATTTGGATCTTTTTTCAATGATATTTTTATAAGTTTTTTTCTTTTTGGTGTATGTGTAGAAGTTTTTAATATCTCTTATTAGGTTGATTCCTAGATATTTACATTTGTTGATGCTATTATGAATGTTTTATAATTATCTAAAAAATGATTCATATTCATTTTGTTATTACACTTGATTTTTATATATTGACATTATATTCAGAAACTTTACTAATTTTAAAATTTATATGTATGTCAACTGTAATTGAAAAATAAAAAATATTAAAAAGTAAAAATAAATAAAAATTAAAATAAAAAATAAAATTCTAATTAGTTATCTATATATTCTTTTGTATTTTATAAGTGCAAAATGGTATTATATGCAAGTGTTGACAGCTTTAGTTATACCTTTACAGTCGTACAATTTTGAACAGAAGTATATCCTTTTCTTCTTTCCCTTTTTAAGGCTTCAAAGGGAAAGCAATATTTTCCATTAAAAATTATGTTTGCTGCCTTTTTAAATTTTATTTTAATTATTGCTCAAGTACAATTTTCTACCTTTTACTCCCATCCTGGACCACCCACCCAACCCTCCCCACCTCCCTCTCATTTCCGCCTGCCCCTAGATTTTGTCCATGTGTCCTTTATACTTGTTCCTATAAATCCATCTCCTTTTCCCCTGCAATTCCCCTGAAATTCCCTCCCCTCTCCCCTCCAAACACTGTCAGCCTGTTCTCTATTTCAGTGTCTTTGCTTATATTTTGCTTGTTTCTTTGTTTTATTGACTAGGTTCCTATTAAAGATGAGATCATATGGTATTTGTCTTTCACTGCCTGGCTTATTTCACTTAGCATAATGCTTCCCAGCTGAATCCATGCTATCACAAAGGGTAGGAGCTCCTTCTTTTTTTCTGCTGCATAGAATTCTATTGTGTAAATGTACCAGAGTTTTTTGATCCATTCATTTACTGATGGGCACCTAGGTTGCTTCCAGCACTTGGTTATTGTAAATTGTGCTGCTATGAACATTGAGGTGCATAGGTTCTTTTGGATTGGTGTTTCAGGGTTCTTAGGATATAATCTCAGCAGTGGAATTGCTGGGTCAAAAGGCAGATCCATTTTGTTTTCTGAGGAAATTCCATGCTGTTTTCCATAGTGGTTGTACCAGTCTGCAATCCCACCAACAGTGCACTAGGGTTCCCTTTTCTCCACAACCTCCCCAACACTTGTTGCTTGTTGCTTTGTTTATGATGGCCATTCTGACTGGTGTTAAGTGGTATCACATTGTGGTTTTAATTTGCATCTCTCTGATAGCTAGCGATATTGAGCATCGTTTCATGTGTCTTTGGATCCTCTGTATGTCCACCTTGGAGAAGTGTCTGTTCAAGTCCTTTGCCCATTTTTTAACTGGTTTGCTTGTCTTCTTAGAGTGGAGTTGTGTAAGTTCCTTTTAAATTTTGGAGATTAAACCCTTGTCTAAGGTATCATTGGCAAATATGTTTTCCCGTACAGTTGGTTCTCTTTTTATTTTAATACTGTTTTCTTTAGCTGTGCAGAAGCTTTTTATTTTAATGAGATCCCATTTGTTTATTCTTTCCTTTATGTCCCTTGCTCTAGGGGACATATCAGTAAAAATGTTGCTGTGTGAAACATCTGAGATTTTCCTGCTTATGTTCTCCTCTAGGACTTCAATGGTGTCATGGTTTATATTTATCCATCTTCAGTTTATTTTTGTGTATGGTGTAAGTTGGTCCTCGAATTTCATTTTTTTGTATGTAGCTGTCCAGTTCTCCCAACACCATTTGTTGAAGAGGCTACTGTTACTCTATTTTATGTTGTTACCCCCTTTGTTGAATATTAATTGACTGTAGAGACTTGGGTTTATTTCTGGGCTCTCTGTTCTGTTCTATTGGTCCATGTGCCTGTTTTTATGCCAGTACCAGGCTGTTTTGATTACAGTGGACTTGTAATAGAGTTTGGTATCAGGTATTGTGATCCCTCCTACTTTTGTTTGCTGTTTTTTATAGCTGTGTTTCTCTTCTAATTTCCTTCTGGGTAAGGAAGATGGTGGCGAGGTAGGTGGGAGCAGAGTCTTCTCCACCCTGCGCACAGGTGGAACACCTAGGTGATCTTCTGAGGAACAGAGTGAACAGCCAATGGAATCCCAGCTTATATGAAGATTGGAGATCGAAAATTGTAGAGGACACTGAAAAAATCAGACAGTAGGGAGAGTGCTTCAGGATAATAAGGTCCCTGGGACCAGCATGGGAACCAGGGCTGCTACAGCCCCAGGCCTGGTATCTGATAGGCCTACCACAGGATCCTTGGAGGAGAGCCATATCAACAGCTCCCTCCCCTGCCAAACAGGAGGACAGAGTGGTACCTGAATGCTTGAAGTCACTAGGGGGAAAAAAGACAAAGTGGCAGATGCACAGGGGCAGTGTTCACCTGTTGAAACTGTGGATGCTGGCTGGGTCATTATCAGAGAAATTGGGGAGCTGGGTGAGGCCTGAAGAAGGGAGAAGAGTTGGGCCATGATGGATCCAGACCCAGATAGTCTCCAGTCTGGTTGGAAAGTTGGGCTGTGTGAGAGGCTGGGTGTTTATTAGTAGCAACAGATTTGAACAGGGAAGTTTTGTCTAAAGAAAAGGCACTCCAGGGCTGTTTAGGGAATTCTCCTGCATTGGCCACCCTTGTTGCCCCAGCTTCACCCCCACAGCACCTGCAGCCAACCTCAGCCATGCCTTTGCCTCCAGGCTCTGACTCCAGGAACATAGCCAAGCCTCTGCCCTGCCCTGGCCCTCCAGCCCCCTCTGCCCCGGATCAGCAGCAGAGGCTGCATTCCTGCACCCAATGCTACACCTGTGCATGCCTGCCCCTACCCCTGCCCCTGCCAATGTCCCAGCCATGATGTGTGCCCGTAACCAGCCACCACCTCAGCCAAGGCATGGGTATGCCTCTGCACCCCATTGCTGCCCCTGGCTGGACCCCGGCCCATGTAGCTGCAAGCACCCACCCCCACTACAGCAGCCACAGTGGTGCCCCTGCCCCACGTACCAGACTGGCTTGCTAAGAGGAAGAAGGAGGTGCTGCTCAGAGAGGAGAGCAGCAAGGCTCAGGGAGTCAGCAGTCCCCATACAGACTTAACTCAGTGGGGAAGCTGAACTACCCTGAAGAGACTTTGAGAATGTTTAGTACCTAGGACAGCAAAGAGCGAGAAGGTGGTATGTGAGTTACCCCTAATTGGTGCACCTCAAGGATGGCACAACTGGTGGATTGAAGGCACCCAGTGGGTGCAGAAGGGCACTGGGGTCTGACAGTGAACTGAGGAACTGGGTCAGAGGCTGGGCAACTGTGAAGAGTGTGGCCCAGACTGAGACAAATTTCACTTTGTGATTCCAGAAAACTTGCATGTTACTGTTTATTTGTATTATTTTCTTCCATTATTCTTACTTATTTTATTTTATTAGTATTTATTAATTTATCTTCTTTCTGTTTAGTTTTCTTCATTTTATATATTTCTGTAATTTCATTGTTTGACTGATTTTCCTTGTTCTCTCTTTCACAGTGTATTTTTAATTGTCCTTCTTTCACTTCACTTGTGTTCAATAGCACACTACTCTAGGTCATGCACTTCCTATTCTTGTTATTCAGAACACATAGATTCTGTCATATGATTATTGTTCCAGAATTATTGTAAATAATTGTTGTTCCATACACTTGTAAATACTATATAGCACCCCTCCTAAATCTTAGCCCATTTCACTGTCTTTTGAAACTTTATTACTGTTGTGGTTAACTCTATTTTCTACACACTACACCTATTTTCTATCCTTTACTCTCACTATATCTCATAATCTGACCTCCCACAAGCTCACTGTTTCCTGTATCCAACTCACAATCCTCCCCCCTCCAACAAGAGTCTTATTTTTTTCTACTCTTTCTAAAAAGTGGTTAGTTGGGTGAAATACCACAGTTAACACTCTACTTATTCAAAGGATCTCCTATCGCTTCTTTACATGTTGGTAGCTTAAGTCTCATAGAATACATTCCTGCTATCATAATCCATTTTGCCTTCCCTCTCCAACTGATCACATATGATGGTAGATGGAAGCTGTGAACACCAGTATTCCTGCTGGCAGAGAGAACCCACCAACAAAGGAACCACCAATAGATGATAAAGTAAGAAGGTGAAAGAGTCAGTGGAAGCCACACTAACCTCCACCCAGGACCAATCTGGAATTACAACAAAATGGTGGCTACATTACCCAGAACAAACAACTGAACTATAGCAAGAGAGAAGACTCAAAGCCTTGGACAGACAGAAGAACCAGCTTCAACACAACCTGTCCACACCTGCACAACAGAATACAAGATGTCGTGGGTGGAGTGACCCTCAGTTAATCAGCTGGAGGGAAAGATCCACCAAATAAAGACCCAACAACAATCAAAATCCAAACACATCCAGAAATCCAACATAAATGACAGCCCAAGAGCAACAAATTTAGGAGATCAAGGAGACTGCATCACTGAATCTCACAGGTCTCTTGTCAGAGAAGTTTATACCACTGCAAACCCAGGGAGACAGAACAGATCAATCAACAGACAAGAAGAAGAGTCTCACAAACAATAGGAAGACAAAAACAAAATTCAAATGAAAGGAATGGAGGAAGCCTCAGACAGAATGCTAAATGAAATAGAGGCAAGTCAACTCCAAATACTGAGTTCAAAGCAATGGTTTTCAGAAAGCTCAATGAGTTCACAGAGATTTACCAGAAACTACAGGGAAACTACAATGAATTCACTGAAAACTATATCAACATGAAAAAGGAAATACAAATTATCAATAAAGGCCAAGAGGAAACTAAGAATACAATTTCTGAGTTGTAGAACACAGTAGAAGGAATCAAAAGCAGGCTAGATGAAGCATAGGATCAATTAAGCAAGCTGGAGGAAAAGGTAGGAAAAAACACCAAGAAAAATCAATAAAAGGAAGGAAAAGAGACTCAGAAAGATCAAAGAGGTGTTAAGGGGACTGCAGGACAACATTAAACGTCATAGTATTCATATAATAGGGATATTAGAAGGAGAAGAAGAAGAGCAAAGGATAGAAAATATGTTTGAAAAAGTAATGATGAAAAACTTCACTAATTTCATGAGAGAAAAAATACACAGATCTAGGAAACACACAGAGTCCCAATCAAGAGGAACCCAAAGAGGCCCACTCAAAGACACATCATAATTAAAATGGCAAAATTCCAACACAAAGAGAGAATATTAAATGCAGCAAGGGAGAAACAGGAAGTAACATACAAGGGAACCCACATAAGGCTAGCAGCTGACTTCTCAATGGAAACACTCCAAGCCAGAAGGGATTGGCAAGGAACACATCAAATAATGAAAACCAAAGGTCTGAAACCAACACTACTCTATCCAGCAAGGCCATCATTAAAATGGAAGGCCAAATAAGGAGCCTCCCAGACAAAGGAAGCCTCAAAGAATATACCTCCTCCAAACCAGCTCTTCAAGAGATGCTAAAGGGACTGCTTTAAGAAAATAAATAAAAAAAAAGAGTGAGAGAGAGGGAACATAGGTATGACAAAATGGCTAAGAATAAGTAAGTACCTATCAATAATAACCTAAATGTAAATGGATTGAATGCTTCAATCAAAAGACATAGAATAGCTGAATGGATAAGAAAGCATGACCCACACATATGCTGCCTACAAGAGACCTATCTCAGGACAAAAGACCTACACAGACTGAAAGTGTAGGGCTGAAAACAAATTTTCCAAGAAAATGGACAGGGAAAAAAAAGCCAGGGTAGCAATACTCAAGACAAAACAGACTTCAAAGCAAAGGCCATAAAAAGAGACGCAGGAGGTCACTTCATAAAACTCAAGAGAAGAATCCATCAAGAAGACATAAACATTGTAAATATATATGCACCCAACATAGAGCACACAAATGCATAAAGAAAATCTTGGAGGACTTCAAGAAAGATATTGACAGCAACACAATTATAGTAGGGGATTTTAACACCCCACTGTCAAAAATGGATAGATCTTCCAAACAAAATATCAACAAAGATATTTTGGCATTGAACAATGCCCTAGATGAAATGGACTTAACTGATATGTATATAGAGCCTTTCATCCAAAGAAGCTAAATACACATTCTTTTCAAATGCACATGGAACATATTCAAAGATAGACCACATAATAGGACACAAAACAAGCTTCAACAAAGTCAAGAAAATTGAAATCATATCAAGCATTTTCTCTGACCACAAGGGACTGAAACTAGAAACCAACCCCAAGAAAAAAAAACCCAAAACACTCAAAATCATGGAGTGTTTTTTGCTATTAAACAATGAATGGGTCAAGAATGAAATTAGGGAAGAAATCACAAAGTTTCTGGAAACAAATGAAAATGAACTCACAACAATCCAAAACTTATGGGACACAGTGAAGGCAGTCCTGAGAGTGAAGTTCATAGCAATACAGGCCCACCTAAAAAAAGGTACAAACATTTCAAATAAGCAACGTAACCCTACATCTACAAGAACTGGAGGAGCAACAACAAAGACAGCCTGGACCAAGCAGAAGAAAGGAAATGACCAAGATCAGATCAGAATTAAATGAAATAGAGACTAAAAGCACCAATTCTAAGGATTAATAAATCCAGGAGCTGGGTCTTTGAAAAGATGAAACAAAATCAACAAGCCTTTAAGGAGATTCATCAACAAAAAAAGAGAGAGGACACAAAATAAATAAATAAACACAACCAGAAGTGAAAGAGGAGAGATTACAACTGACACCACAGAAATACAAAGGATTATAAGAAATTACTCCAAAGAACAGCATGCCAAGAAATTTGAAAACCTAGGTGAAATGGACAAATTTCTAGAAAAATATAATCTCCTAAAACTGAATGAAGAAGAAGCAGAAAGCCTAAATAACCAATAACAGCTGATGAAATTGAAGCAGTAATCAAGAAACTCCCAACACACAAAAGCCCTGGACTGGATGGTTTCACAGGAGAATTCTACAAAGCATTTAAGGAAGAGCTAACCCCTATCCTTCACAGACTATTCCAAAAAATCCAAAATGATGGAAGACTCCCAAACTCTTTCTATGAAGGCAGCATCATCCTACTCCCCAAAGCAGATAAAGACACAACAAAGAAAGAAAACTTGAGGCCAACATTGCTGATGAACATAGACACTAAAGTCTTCAACAAAATATTGGTGAACCACATCTAGCAACACATTAAAAAGATCATACACCATGATCAAGTGGGATTCATTCCAGGGATGCAAGGATGGTACAATATTCACAAATCAATAAAGGTAATACATCATATAAACAAAGGAAAGACAAAATCATACAATCATATCAATAGATGCAATGAAAGCATTTGATAAGGTACAGCACCCATTTATCATAAAAACACTCAGGAAAGTGGGAATAGAGGGAGCATTCCTCAACATGATAAAGGCCATATATGAGTGAACTACAGCCAACATCATACTCAGTAGGTAAAAACTAAAAATTTTCCCACTAAGATCAGGAACAACATAAGATTGTCCACTTGACACTTCTATTTAACATAGTTTTGGGAGTCCTAGCCACAGCAATCAGATAAGAAAAGGAAATAAAAGACTTCCAATTGGAAAGGAGGAAGCAAAACTGTCACTGTTTGCAGATGACATGATTTTGTACATAGAAAATCCTATAGAGTCCAGCAAAAACTACTCAACCTAATAAGTGAATTTGGTAGAACAGTGGGATACAAAGTCAATATTCTGAAATCAAAGGCATTTTTGTACAACAAGTAAACATCAGAAACATAAATAAGGAAAAAAATTTCATTTGATATAGCAACAAGAAAAATAAACTACTTAGGAATAAACCTAACCAAGGAGGTAAAAGACCTGTGCTCAGAAAACTACACAACTCTGAAGAAAGAAATTAAGGAAGATACAAACAAATGGAACCATGTACCATGCTCATGGATTGGAAGAATTAACATCATGAAAATGTCCATAGTACCCAAAGCAATTTATAGATACAATACAATCCCTATTAAAGTACCAATGACATATTTCACAGATATAGAAGAAACATTTCAAAAATTTATATGGAACCATAAATGACCCTAAAGAACTGCAGCAATTTTGAGAAAGAAGAACAAAGTAGGAGGGATCACAATACCTGATATCAAACTGTATTACACAGCCACTATAGTCAAAACAGTCTTTTACTGGCATAAGAAGAGACATATAGACCAATGGAAGAGAACAGAGAGCCCAGAAATAAGCCCAAGTCTATATTGTCAATTAATATTTGACAAAGGGGGCAGAGGCATAAAATGAAGTAAAAATAGCCTCATCAACAAATGGTGGTGTGAGATCTAGACAGCTACATGCAAAAAAAAAAAAAATGAAAATCACCAAGTTACACCATATACCAGTATAAACTCAAAATGGACAAAAGACTTAAATATAAGTAATGACACCATAAAAGTCATAGAGGAAAATATAGACTGGAAAATCTCAGATATTCCACACAGCAATATTTTCACCAATATGTCTCAGATGACTCCACCTCAGAAAGACAAAAAACCCAATTTAAGAAATGGGCAAAAGACCTCAACAAACAGTTCTCCAAGAAGGATATACAGAGGACTCAGAGACATATGAAAAGATGCTCAGCATCAGTAGCCACCAGAGATGCAAATTAAAACCACAATGAGATACCACTTCACACCAGTCAGAATGGCCATCATAAACAAAGCAACAAACAAGTGTTGGAGGGGATGTGGAGAAAAGGGAAACCTAATGCATTGTTGGTGGGAATGCAGACTGGTACAGCCACTGTGGAAAACAGTATGGAATTTCCTCAGAAAACTAACAATGGAACTGCCTTTTGACCCAGCAATTCCACTGCTGAGATTATATCTTAAGAACCCTGAAACACCAACCCAAAAGAACCTATGAACACCAATGTTCATAGCAGAACAATTTATAATAGTCAAGTGCTGTAAGGAACCTAACTGCCCATCAGTAAACAAATGGATCAAAAAATGCTGACACACTTACATGATGAAATACTATGCAGCAGAAAGAAAGACAGAGCTCCTACCCTTTGCTACAGCATGGATGGAACTGGAATTGTGCTAAGTGAAATTAGCCAGGTGGTGAAAGACAAATACCAAATGATCTCACCTTTAACTCCAATGTAATAAACAAAAGAAAAAATGAGGCAAATATAACCAGAGAGATTGAAATTAAAAACAATCTTGACAGTAACCAGAGGGGAGGTGGGAGTGGATAATTGGGGGAAAAGGGGGAAGGATTTTCAGGAACAAGTATAAAGGACTCATGGACAAAATAACAGGGGTTGGAATCAGGGCAGGGAGATGGGGATGGCTGCGTGGGGTGGGGGACTGGTGGAGGGCAAATGCAGACAACTGTACTTGAACAATAAAACAATTTTAAAAATAACTTCCTTTTATTTCTATTTAGCTTAGAGCTCCTATAATCAGTGTTTGATTGTATTAATTATTCTACTGCTTCTACTGAGATTATATTAAATGTCTTATTATATCTGTAAATATTGTGAACTAGATCAGTTTTAAAATAATGTTTTCTTTGTCTTAATGGTCTTGTTTTAATATATTTCTGAATTCTGTTTGATGATATGCTTAGAATTTTTGTATCTTGTTTTGTGAAGGAGATTGATTTATAATTTTCCTTTGGTATAGGGTTTTCTAACCCCTTAAATAGGTTAGGGAGTATTCTGTCTTTTTTAAAGTCTCTGGAAAAGTTTTGTAAAATTGTTGCTGTCTCTTCTTTAAATGTGGTAGATCACTCTGGAGGACACTTAGGTGTTTGTGTGTGCATGAGAGTATTTTGAACTACAGATCTGATTTTATTTTTCGAAATGGAATGATTCATAGTTTCTTCTTCTCGTGTTAGTTTTAGTAAGTTGTATGTTTTTAAGGAATTTGTCTATTACAATGGTAATTTCAAATATATTGGCATAAATTTTTTATAATAGTTTGGGGAATCCCAAGATGATGGAGGAGTAAGTGGAAGCTGCACTAACTTCCTCCCAGAGCTAATCTGGAATTACAACTAAATTGTATAGAAATCATCCTGAATAACCAACTGAACAATAGCTGCAGAAAAGTCTCATAACCATGGACAGACAGAAGAAACCACTTCACAACAACGAGATAGGTAGGGAGTGTGGATGAGGTATGAGAGGGCTGTCTCAGTTCCCATGGGCAGCAGCTGAAGTTCTGGAGGGATACTTCAGTGGCCAGGGGGTTTCCCCCTGATAAGTGTAGGGTCTAAACCCCAAGATGTGTACTCCAGTCTACAGAACCAGAGCTGGAAAGGGACCCAGAAAACATTCAGTTGTGAAAAGCAACAGGGTTTCTGTCTGCCAGTGAGAGAAGACTGGAGACATAGATAGCCCCTTAAAAGCCCAACACACACAATTTTGGTTATAGCCACTTACTCTGGGCTCGAGCAGAGGGAAGGCATATTGTAATAGAGATGCTTGAGGAGAGTCTGAGGCTGGTGGCTCTGGGAAGAAAATTGAAGGAACAGCTACCAGGATCCCTGTTCTCAGTCATTCCCCATAGTGGGGATAAATATGGCAGAAGCCATCTTTATCCAGCAGAGCATGCCCCTCCAAGTGGTATTAGTCTGAGGGGAAGCAATAGCCCCACCCACAGGAATTACACTGCCTCACTCTGTCATGCTTAAGCCAGGCTGCTGATTACAGCTTGATGCTATAATCACTAATCAATTTAACAACTAAGGCAGAAAATAAAGAGAAGCAGCCCAAAGGGGGAGACAAAGAAACACACCCCAAATGAAAGAACAAGAAATTCTCTGGGAGAAGTAGATGACATGGAGGCAAGCAATTTATCAGATAGAGAGTTTAGAGTAGTTATTATAAGGATACTCAATAGTATGAAAAAAGACAGAGAAACCATAAAAAAGGACCAGTGAGATAAAGAATACATTATCTGAAATAAATAAAACACCAGAAGGAATAAACAGTAGGTTAGATGAAGCAGAAGATCGAATCAGTGATTTGGAAGACAAGGTAGAGAAAAACATCCAGGAAGAGCAGCAAAAAGAAAAAAAAAGAATTTTTTTTAAAAAATGAAGAGAGCTTAAGAAACATTTTGGATCACATGAAGTGTAGCAATATCCACATCATAGGAATACCATAAGGAAACGAGAGTGAGCAAGGGATTAAGAACCTATTTGAAGAAATAATAACAAAAAATTTCCCTAATCTGGTGAAGAAAAAAGACACACAAATCCAGGAAGCTCAGAGAGTCCCAAACAATTGGGACCCAAAGAGGCCTACACTGAGACACATCATAATTAATAGGACAAGGCTTAAAGATAAGGAGAGAAGAGAATCCTAAGGACTGCAAGGGAAAAGCAGGTAGTTACATACAAGGGGATACCAATTAGACTGTCATCTGATTACTCAACAGAAACATTTCAGGCCAGAAGGGAGTGATGTGAAATATTCAAGATGATGAAAAGCAAGATGACCTACAATCAAGGCTACTTTATCCAACAAGGCTATAATTTAAAATTGAAGGAGAAATAAAGAGCTTCCCAGACAAGAACAGGCTAAAGGAGTATGTTAACACCAAACCAGCACTGCAACAAATGTTAAAGGGGTTAGAAGAAGAAGAAGAAGAAGAAGAAGAAGAAGGAGAAGGAGAAGGAGAAGGAGAAGGAGAAGGAGAAGAAGAAGAAGAAGGAGAAGGAGAAGAAGGAGAAGAAGAAGAAGAAGAAGGAAAAGAAGAAGAAGAAGAAGAGGAAGAAGAAGAAGAGGAAGAAGAAGAAGAAACAGCAGCAAAGGAAAATAGTTTAGCAATAAAATGTCACTAAATACATATCTATCAATAATCACCTTAAACATAAATGGCTTAAATGCTTCAACCAAAAGACAGAGGGTAGCTAAATGGATAAGAAAACAAGACCCATAGATATACTGTATGCAAAAGAACCATCTCAGATTGAAAGATACACACAGACTAAAAGTAAAGGGATGGAAAAAGATATTTCATGCAAATGGAAAGAGAAAAAATGTTGTGGTAGCAGTACTTATACCCAATAAAATAGACTTTAAAATCAAAATTTATAAAGACTCTACAAAGCTCAACACCAAAAAACAACCCAATTTAAAAAATGGGCAAAGGACCTGATTAGACACTTTTCCAAAGAGGACATACACATGGCCAATAGACATATGAAAAGATGCTGAACATCAGTAATCAACAGAGAAATGCAAATTAAAACCACAACAAGATACCATCTCACACCTGTCAGAATGGCTATCATCAATAAATCAATAAACAATGCTGGTGAGGATATGAGAAAGGGGAATACTTGTGCTGTTGGTGGGAATGCAGACTGGTGCAGCCACTGTGGAAAGCAGTGGAGAGATACCTCAAAAAGTTAAAAATGGATCCGCCTTCTGACCCAGCGATTCCATTTCTGGAAATACATCTGAAGGAACCTAAAACACTAATTTGAAAGAACATAAGCACTCCTATATTCATTGAAGTATTATTTACAATCGCCAATTTATGGAAGCAGCCCAAGTATCCATCAGATGAGTGGATAAAACAACTATGGGACATTTACACAGTGGAATACCACTCAGTTGTAAAAAAGAAGAAAGTTTTACCCTTTGTGACAGTATGGATGGACCTGGAAAACATTATGCTAAATGAAATAAGTTAGTCAGAAAAAGACAAACACCATATGATTTCTCTTACATGTGGAATCTAATGAACAGACTGAACTAACAAGGAAAATGGGGACAGACTCATAGATGGAGAGCAGGATGACAGCTGTGGGGTGAGGGTAGGGGGTGGAGGGATTGGGCCGAAAGGAAAAAGGGCCTGTGGACAAAGACAACAGAATGGTGATTGCTGGGGGAAGGGAGGGTATAAGGGTAATAAATGGTAATGGAAAAAATACAATAAAAATAAATCAATTATTAATAATAGCTTTATATTCTGTAGTAGTATCACTTTTTCATTCCTAGTATCAGATACTTACCCTTGTACTTAATCAGAAAGAGTGAACGAATTTTTTTTCAGAAGTGCTAGTTCAGATGTCTCTCACTTCTGTCTTACCATTCCCAAAACCTAGTTCTGACCTCCTTCCCTTACATTTGGGCATCAGTTGCCATGGTTAACAAAGGCAGAGGGAGTCTCCCTAAGCGTTACAGCCATTAGCATGAACTCCTTATTTCTGCAGCTCCATTTTAGTTTAATTTTAGACAAAAATTTATATATTTTACTTTTTTATTAAAGTATGACATACATATGCAAGTGTACATATCATATCACTCAATTAATTCTCAGAAACACATCTGTATAATCAGTACACATATTAAAAAACCAAAACATTACTAGTACCCCAAAATCCTCCTCATGCTTCCTTTAGTTACACCTCCCCCAATGGTAATCACTATTCAGATTTCAAACAGCATAGATTTGTTTTGCCTTTATATAAATATGTCTTTTTTTTTACTGAAAAGGATGCCTTTGAGAACCATTCTTCATGTTGCATACAGTAGTATAATGCTCATTCTCATTGTAGTATATACTATAGCATTGTGTTAATATACCATAATTTATTTGTGTGTTCTACTATTGATAGGCATTGGAATACTTTCCATAATGGTACAATTATAAATAGTACTACTATGAACACGCTTATACATATCTTTTGGTGAACACATGCATGCATTTCCCTTGAATAAATACTTAAGGGTGAAATTGCTACCATATGGTTTGCATATTCTCCACAACAGTGTAAATAACATGCTACCAAAACTTTTTTACAAAGTGATTCTCCTTACTAGCAATGTATAAGTTACATTTTTTCTTTGGCCACATCAACGCTTGATAGTCTCTTGTCTTTTTCATTTTACCTTTGGGCCACATGTGCAGTGGCATTGCACTGTGATTTTTAAATGGAATTTTCCTGATGTCAAAATAAAGTCAGGCATCTTTCTTCATATTTATTGGCTACTTGGACATTTTCTTCTGTGTTTATTCAAATCTTTTGTTAATTTTTCCTATTGGGTTAATATTTTTTTATTCATTATAAATAATAATGTGTATTCATGATAGAAGATTTGTAAAACACAGAGGAGTACAAAAACATAACAAAAATCATATATAATTCTATTAGTATTTAAATAACTAAACATTTATCATTTTACCACATATTATATAATATAGTAGTTACGGTTGTAACATAGTTATAAAATAATATAGTAGTTATGTTTATGCTATTCAAAACTACTTTATTGTCTTTCATTTTATTTAGGGTCCTCCAAAACACAAACAAATTGGCAGTGAATGGAAGTAAATTTTCCTCTCATCCTTAAAGTTTGTTGAGGGTAACAGCCCCTTCATCTCATGCCTTGATCAGAGGAGTCCCATTAGTTGACCACAGGGTGAAAGCTGTTCCCCGGCTTTGCTGAGATTTGAAGAGGGCACAGTAGGGGTATCACTTGTGCAAAGTTTGTTCCTTCTCCAGGTTTATGGCGTTGCCACCTTCCCTGTTTTTTAAGCCAGATACACAAGTCAACCGCAGCTCCTTTATTTTACAAACCTGCATTTTCACCAAATCCAAAGCCTCTCCTTTCCCTAGTATTGGTTCCCTATTTTGAGCCTTATCTGTCTTTGGGATTATTTCTATCCCTCTTGACTGACTTTTCTTGCCTCTAATCTTATCCTATTACCTTCCTCCCACCCCACCTTAGTTCACACTTCATTCAGCAGGCAGTCTTTCTAAAATGCAAATTTAACCAGGTCACTTGCCTGCTTATACCATCTAAGAAGCTTCTCATTACTCCTGGATAAGGTCCAGCTCCTACACATAGTTTGTGTGGGTGTCTTTTAACCTGGTCTCTGCTTTCTCTAGCCTCAGGTCCTGCCACTGAACCTTTGATCAGAGCCTTTGTTCAAGGTCTCTCTCTCTTTGCAATACCCTCACCTGGCTTCTCTGCCTTGGTGAAATCCTGGCCACTTTCAAGGCTTGGGTCAAGTGCCATTCTGAGCTCCTAGATAGGATTAGTCTGCCCTCTCTCAGTTGGTTGTACAAACCACTCAGCCCATTGAATTGTTGTTTCTTTCTCACCCAAGCTATACCACCCATTTCTCAAATCTTTATTTCTTGCATCCTGAGCATTGGCACAAGGTCTGGCATATAATAGGTGTTTAATAAGAATTGGAGAAATGTATAAAAGATTTAATAAACGATAAAGAGAAGAGGGAACTGACATTTTTAAGAACTTGCCATGTACCAGACACTTTACCTGTGTTATCTCTTTTAAATTCCCCAACAGTCCTATGGAATAAATAGGTGAGATTATTTCCATTTTTATGAATGAGGAAATGAAAGCACTGGGAAATTTAATAATTTGTTCAAGGTTACACAGCTAATAAATGGCAAAGCCAGGAATTAAATCTTAGTTTGAAAACAAACCTGCCTATTTACCCTTAAATAGATTATTGTAATAATGATGATGATAATTATAATGATTGTACTAATAAAATGGTCATAACACTTTACATGTCTATGTCACTTGTCAGTTCACAAAGTTCTTTCTCATCCATTATTGCTACTTGAGTCTCATCACAAACATATGAAGTTGGCAGAATTATCTTCCAACTCCACCTAATGAAGAAAATAAAGCTTGAGGGTTAACATGCCTTATCTAAGCTCACAGCCTTAGTAAGCAGCACAGCTCTAACTCAGATCCAGATCTTCTAGCTCTGCATCCAGCAGGGGATGGCAAGGAGGGTGGAATTCCATAGGAAGAAGTGATTTGAAATCATAAGCTAGTTGCCTACTCTGACAGACATCCTTTCCATTTCCCTTCCCTGTCTTCTGGATCCATAGCAGCTTCCAGGAGGTGTAAAGAAATCACGGAGTGAAGGATTTCACCATTGTGATTGGAAGGTAGGGAATTCTTTACCCAAGAGCCATTGTTTGCCTTGGCAAAATAACTAACTAAATAAATAAATAAAAGGAAGAGAGACCAATCTATATAAACATTTTTGAAAAGCTCCATGGACCCTAGACCTGTATAGCAAACAAAACTTCTCTTGGGTGGCTGCCCCCTGAGCCAGCCCCAGGTAACCCCCTGTAGGCACTGCCCAGCAGGTCTGCCTAGGGAATCTTTGACCTCCGTAAAGAAAAGCATAAAACAACGCAAATTCTCTAGGAGCCTCATTATTCAAACAGTTCCAGAGGCAGTGAGAGGACAGTGTGACTTTGGGAGAAACACAATCTTATCTCCAGGGTGAATAGGACCATTCATTGTTTGTGTCCAGGAAAGCCGGGCAGCACAAAAGAACAAGAACTTGGAGGAGAAAGGCTCCAAAAGCCAGCCACTGATCTAAAAATCCTCTGCAGAAACAATGGCTTCTCCCGGGAGGAGCTGCAGCCCCTTCTGGAAACAAAAGCTCTCACTGAGGAAATTGGTCTTTTGTGGTTCTGGCAAGAAGCAACCCAGATAAAGTTAACCTGGCCTGACCCTCTCCCTTCAAGCCCAAAACATGGAATGTGTCAGGAAACGCGGGCAGTTTGCGAGGCTTCCTAAACTTCCGTCTGATCTCCCAATTCCTTGGATTCTCCACAGAGACCTCCGAGGGAGGCCCCAGGATGTCCTGGTAACCAGTGGCAGAATCCCCCTTTCAGTGTCCCTCTATGGCCTGTGGTCTGTCCCTTTATTGTTTCAGCCAAAACCAAAAGCTGCTATTGGGCCTGGAGGCCTCCACAGTTTTTCTGACAATTTTTGAGTTTAAGCTATAAATGAAAACTGGCCTGGGACTTTGAAGCAGACCCAAGCCTTGACCTTACTTGACCTGGTTTTGCTCTACTCTGCCAGCAAAAGCCCCTGGATTTCAAAGAAAGCACAGCTGGACATAGAACAGGCTGGCAGCAAGCAGCTGGCCCTCCTGCAAGATCACCTGGGGTCATCTGATGGCGCCCCCAGTTCATCCTTATCCCCCGAGACCTGAGCTTGAGATTCAATTTAAGCTGGCTTTACAGAGTTGATTTTTATGATAGTTTCCAAACTTGTATTTAGGTGGGACTTGGGAGAGGTAGTTTGGTTAAAAGAGGGTTCTAGGGACCTTGTCTTGAGAATATATTGGCATAGCAGAGGAGCTGTTTTGATTTAGATTGCCGGTTTGATTCTGGTGGTCTGTGGGGCTAGCTGCTGGAGATTGCTGGAGGTGCAAGGCTACCAGAGCCACTCCAAACCACCCTCTGCAGTTGTGCCTATTAATGAACACTTCAGTGGCAGGGAAGAAAAACCACACCCAGGAGCAGAGTAGGATTAGTTTTGCCCACTGTCTAGCAGGAAAAAAAATAGGCTATTCCTGAGGCTTCCATTGAGAAGGGCTCAGGCACCTCTAGCATGAGCTGGTCTGTGGTACCCTAGGCCATAGAGAAAGGAAAGAGAGTCATTTCCCAGAGGAGAGCTGTAATCCCTGTCTGTGGAGCAATGTGGAAGAGAAGCTGGGCATATATGCCCTGCATGTGTGTGAGCAGCAGACAGTGACCAGACTTAGCCAGTGTTTGCTAATAATAGTAGCCAACAAGCATCTCACTCTTAGAGGGTAACCCAGTGCTTTTATATACCTTATCCCCTACAGTCCTTCCAACGAGAGTATGAGGTGTTGATAACACTGATAAAAGCTGTCTTTCACTGAATACCTACTATGGACCACACAAAGTGCTCAGTGCTTTTTACACAGCAGAAATTTTTAGCACAGAGCTAGAATGAACTTCAGGGTTTCCATAAAATGTTGAAATTCCAGGAAAAATCTTGCATTTATGTATACTCGAGCTTGTTTCTGGAGTGAAAGGCCATGACTTTCATCCAGTTCTTTAGAGCATTTAGGAAGTATAAAATGTTCAGAACCACAGCTTTCAAAGTAGGATTTGGGGTTCTGTATTGTACAGGGTCATCCCCCCTTCTGGCAGGTCTAGATACCCGTATTCCCATTCTCACATTGCACTAGGCAAATGAATTCATTAGAAAAATGATACTTTTTTTATATTTCAAAAGGGTCGTTTTGAAGCATTTCCCCCTTCATTCATTAGACTATAAACTCTTTGAGGATAGGTATTGTGTCTTATCACTGTTTTAGCTCTGGTACTAAAGTAAGTTCAGTACTGAGAAAATGCTCAATAAAATTTTATTATATGAAAGAATTATAGTGAAACTGATCCTTTTTAAGTATGTGAATGTGTAAGAGAGTGTTTGCATGCATGTATATATGTGTGTGTGCGTGGGTGGAATGTGGCAGTGGAGGCTGTGTGTATGGAGAGAGTCAGGGCTGGATTGCAGGTAAGTAGAAGCAGCCCTAGTGTTGGGCACAGAGCCAAGGGAAGCTTTCCCCTCTCATGCTGGCGGCACGCAAATTTGGCTCTGGACCGGAACATCTCCTGCACGCCTCTCTCTGCCAGCACCCCTGTGCCTTCGCTTTCCATGCCATCTATTAATGATAAAAGTCCCCATAGCCTATAATTACCAGTTTGACAAGTTCAGGAGTTCTCTGTTAATTATTATAATTAGCTTTCACTCTGTGCAGCTTCAGGAGTTTCACAACAATATTAACAACGGGAGGACAACGATCAGGAACTGACTACAAAGAATTGACTGGAAAGACTTCCTTCTGCTGTCAGGGAAACTTATTAATGAAGGCACAACCTGCACAGTAGCTCCTCTCTGTCTGCCTTAACTCAGTGATGGGGGTCTAAACCTTCTTTGGGGAATTAAAAGCAATGGTTGTGGCCAGTGCTCGCAAACTCCAAGTTTAAAATCAACCAGAGAGGAAAGAAGCCATTAAACTGACAGCTGTGGGTTATTCCTTGACCAGAAATCAAACAGAGGCACCAGCCAGAGAGAAAAGCCCAAACCGAAGCTGCCAGCCATGGCTCCAGCCCTGGTTCTTAGGGAGCGCAGATATGTACGAGGTACTAGGAGCAGAAAGAGGCAGGGGAGGGCTGGGCAGTCATCGGGCCATTATTCCCTGAGCTGTGGCCTTCTGCATCTTTCACCTGGACATTGCTGAACTTAGCTGAACTCCTGGCCTGCACTCCATTTTCCAACTCCATCCAAACTCACAGATCTGCCAGATTACACTTTGTGGAGGACAGTGCTAATGATCTCACTTCTCATCTTCAGAGCCCTCGATGACTCCCCACTGCTCACCAAATGTAGTCTAGAGTCCTCATTTTGGCACCCAAGTCACTCAGTAAAGCCCACCTTTCTTCCTAGTATTGTCTTGTACTAATCATTCTCTTAGTTCTTCACTCAGACAATAAGTATCCACCGAGTGCCCATTAATATCAGTGTTTTGATGCTGTAGCCAAAAGACAGACAAATTCTTGACCTCATGGGGTTTTAATTTCTCCAGTAGAGAAAGTCCCAAAATAAACTTACAAACTAATAAATAATATAATTCAAGGAGATGATAAGTCCTCCATTGTCATCATGACCAAAAACATGCTGAAGTCCTAGAGCATGATGGGGAAGGCCTCTCCAGGAGATGACCTTGAGACAGGAGTTGCAGGATGAGAAGCTTGTCTCCTGAAGAGTATTTAAATCAGAGGAATAGCAAGTGCAGGGTCCCTAGGCAAGGACAGCTTGACGCTTATGAGCACAGAGGGTGGATGGGGCAGGCAATTGAGAAAAGGGTCTTTAATCAGAGAGGCTTGCAGGTTCACATCATGAGGACCTGAGCCATGAAAGAATTTGACCTTTATTCCAGAAGTAGTCAGAAGCCTCTGGAAGTTTCAGGTTGGCTTCTTCCCTTTGAGTAAGATGGACTTCTACTGAGCTGAGCATCCCGGCCTTGGTGGTCTCCTATGAGGCATAGTTTTCCTATTTGAAACCTAGGCTCTTGATCTATTGAAGGTAATGCCTCTTTGAGTTTATTTTTCTGCACCAACCTCCAGCTCTTTAATAAACCTCTTTGTGCTAATGGGTGTGAGTGAGTAATTTGACGGACTCACCTTGTTCACCTGGACTCCAGATGTCAGCCCAACATCAGGATTGCTTCACACATCTTCATTCTGGGGCCAGCTGGAGGGCAGGTCCTTCCCAGGGTGTACATGAAAGCAGTGACCAAACTCTCAGGGAAGACCATTTAGAGAAAAAGAAAGCAACTCAGTCAGAAAAAGGAAAACAATTTTAAAAATTCCCTGTAAAATCTGTGGAGAGGTAAGAGATTTACATTCAAGAAACAAGAACAGGATTATATATATGAACAATGTGGTAACAAGAAAGAGCTCCTGAAAGTTAAAGCTATAGTGACCAAAACTATTTTTTAAAAAAATCAGTGGAGTATTTGTAAAACAAAGGGAGTGTATCTCCCAGAATATGAAAACAAAAGACAAAGGGAAGTGAAAATGGAAGAGAAAGGACAAACATATTTGACTGTGTTTTCCTGAATCATTAGAATAGCTGTATAAGGGAAGTATAATTTCCTATATTTTATGGAAGAGAAAGTGAGGCTCCAGGGAGTTTAAGTAATCCCTATGATCATGCATAGTGAAATGGCAGAACTAGAATTGAACTACGTCTTAGGACTCCAAAGCCATTTGTTTTTGCTCAGCTGTGCCCTAGAAAAGCAGATTCAAGGGAGCATGGCCAAAAGCTGTGGAGTGGAAGGGCTGAGAATGCAGCTTTATTGGAGGGAACCATACTTTCACCTTTGTGGCACGTGGTAACTATGACCTGATGTGGGCTCTTCATCTTCAACAGCTTTTTGTGATGCTATATAAAAGAGACATCACATGTACTCTTTAGGTGCTTTTCTCTCCTAATCTGCAGCTGGCCTGAAATCCTGGTAATTATTTGTATTGGGATTTTATCTGATAAAGTTATGAGCATTCTAAAAATTTTGTTGTCCTTTTATCAGACTTAGTGGGGAATTTTCATAAAGTGGCAGTGGGATTGAGGAGATGGTTATACATCAGACCTTTCATATGGGCGGATTAGGAGATGACACATATTTCAAGTCAGGGGAAAATGTAGTGTTAGAGGAAACATAACCAATAACAAGTGGGATTGGCAAAGCTTCTGATTAATGTGCCTCAGCTCAGCTGCTGGTCATGGACAGAGGAAGGAGCCAAGACCCCCAGTAGACCAGTCTCCTTTTTCCTGGGAGAGGAGAGAAAGATTAAGAGACAGTGGTTTCATGTAGATCAAACAAAGCCTGGCAGAAGAGACAACCTGCAGGAGTTTTCACCTCCCTCCCTCTTTCCCTTTTTTCCTCCTTCCCTTTTTATCTCTCTCTCTCTTCCTCCCTTCTTCCATCCAGGAGACAGAAGATAGAGGTCAACACAGCCATGTTGATTATTGATACGAGTAAGTTTGAGGATATGACTTAAATATGTGACAACAATGGATTTCCAGACAGAGAACTACAATAGACAGACATGGTCATGGATCTCAGGAAATCTGGCTGGCCAAAAGCATCAGTGCCTTCTGGGGCAGAAACTTTATGCACCAGGGAAGAAAGGGTAAGAAGTGGCAAAGGGCTGGGCTTGTTACACTAATCAGCAATCCTCCACATAGAAGGAAGCTCAGGAGTAGGGACTGTGTTCCCCTTAGTCCACAGCACACACTGGTATGAAGGGTGTTTCATGGGGGTGGGGGCAGTTGTGACAGACCATGGAGAAGGGGTGTGGAAGAGCAATGGGGTTTGAGTTTTCTTTTTGTTCCTTCCTCTAGTACATTTTGATAAACATTTGGCAACTCTGGAGTTGTTAATTTCTACTTCTTCCTCCTAGTAGCTGGAAATCTGTGATCTGGAAATGTCATGATGCTACCCTGGCCATGTACTCCATCTTCTTGGGTTTCAGCTGGTCTGTCTGTGGGCTGGGCATAGCTCCAACTGCTTTATTCACCTTCCAGGATTGCTGTTTAAGGATCAAAATCCTACACTGTTGTAGAAAAGGATCCCAAGCACTTAATATTGTTGAGGATTTTTCCAGTGATACCCAGTGATGCCTGATACGGCAACAATTCAAGGCTCCAGAACTTTGACTCCATAGACTGGTCCCCTGATACTTCTCTTGGGTCTGGTCCTCAGAGAAGCTCAGGAAAACCCCCATCTCACCCATGGCCACAGGCCTGGCCTCCTCTGTTCTCCACCCTGTTGCCCCTGCCTCTTAGTGTTTGTGCCTTTACTAACAGGAAGAAACCTACCCAGCTGTAACCAGAAAGAAAGGAAGGGTTGGATGGAGGGAGGGATGGAGAGAGGGATGGAGGGAGGAAGGGAGGGAGAGAGGAAGGAAGGAAGGAAGGAAGGAAGGAAGGAAGGACGGAAGGAAGGAAGAAAGGGAAAAGATTTAAAACAAACAACAAAAACCTACATCTGCACTTTTGCTCAGAAATAGCAGAGCTGGAGATGTCTCAAGATATAGTGATTAACTTTCTCCGAAAGCCAGAGCACCTGGGAATACACGGTGAGACACAATAGGCTGAGCAAATATTAGACAAATACCTCTTCTGCATTGCCCACTTTGCTAGTGATGAATGGATTGAATTCTCAAACACCAGCCTGGATCCAAGATCAACATCACTTGCTTTTATTTCCTTTCTACCCTGCCTTCTTTCCTAATTTCTAGGGTAAATGTATGTAAAATATTTATCTAAAGTAGAGGCACTCAGGAAGGCAAGCTGTGCAAATAATTAGTGATCTGAAGCCATTGTGTGTCTGATCTGGGAGACCCCAGCCTCTAGTATTCTGTTGGCACCATGTTGACTCCAAGTAGGCTTCCACAGCAGAAACACCTGAGGAAGGTTCCTGGCACTTCCTTGGTTCAAAGGTGATATTATCTGGAGGCCTCTGACCTCTCCAGGCAGTGATGGAGTAAAGGGAGTAGGGAAAGAGTTGTGCACCCAGGACACCACAGAGAGCACAGAGGCCTACACTCTCTCAAGAAAGAGCTAGGGATTAAGCAAAGCAAACAAACAAACAAACAAAACAACTCATAGACACAGACAACACTATGGTGATTACCAGAGGGAAACAAGGTGGGGGAGGTAGCAGAAGGGAAAGGGGGGCTGGGGGAATAATGGTGATGGAAGGAGACTTGACTTGGGGTGGTGAACACAGTACAATATGCAGGTGATGTATTATAGACTGTATCCTTGAAACCTGTAAAATTGTATTAACCAATGTCACCCCAATAAGTACATTTTTTTTAAAAAAGAAAGAGCTAGGTATTTGCAAGTGGGTTTAAGATAAATGTGAGAAAACATTTCCTACTGTACACAGCTTGAATTTGCAATAAAGTGAACAAATAGGCTATAGAATGACTTCCTCCAGTGCAATAGGAGCCAGTGAAGGGGAAGGGTCACAGGTCAGAGATGGTGCCTACAAATGAAGACAAGATTGTCTGGAGGCAGGAATATACTTGACATGACTGTTTGATATTCCTGTCTGCTAGAACCAGTCATGGTGCTTTATCAACAGTTGAGGATTGAGGCCCAAAGAGGTGAAAGGGCTTTTCTGATGTCACACAGCAAGGAATTGGTGAGGCTGGGATTGCAGGCTTGCTTGTTCAGTTGAGCACTCATCTCCTGTGATTCTCCTTCTGGACTCATCTGTCTCTGAGTCCCTAGCACTGGCTTGTTATGTCCTGAACAGGCCTGCCTCCGGGTCATGAGCTACCCATTCTCTAACTTGGAGCATTCATGTGGACCAGGCCCCTGACTGATGCTTCATGCTCAGCCTGACATCACCCTATGCATTGTACATTGCCTCATGTGTCAAGATGCTAGGTATTTTCACATAGCCACGCAGTGCCCAATCCTGGTCTTGCATGGCCCTGGCTTCTGTCTTTCCCCAGTTTCTAGGGGAAAGCTCCCAGCATGCCTTTCTGATCAGTCTGTTTGCATCAGGACAAAATGGGTGGAAGTAAAATTTTCTCATTGCTCCAGGCCCGTAAGATGGTGGCCACTAGAATGTGACATTCTCATTTTTCCTACAGAAGGAAGAGGGATTTTCATCTTTTTTCTGGAAGAGGGAATGACAGGAAAGCCACAGCAGCCAGGACTGGGAGACAGACTGTGGTTTCTCATCATTAGAAAAATTAAAGTATACAGACAGAAATGTGGTTTTGCTTCATAACTGTATCCTGTCAACTAAATATTTCATTTAGACCTAATGCCTGAGCCAAATGAGAATCTCGAGCAAAACTGCACTATTAGAATACACTTAATTATTGATTCAGCCAGGCAAAAAATAAAAAATAAAGAAACCGGGCAGTACTCTAATTTCTCTTATCAAGCATCTCGAGTGCTAATATGCACTTGAACAGCTGCTATTATCCTGGGGAGCCCACTGCCTTCAGCTGTAAAATGTACAACTTTGCACCAGCCACATGGAGCCAGATTGAAGGCGACAAGGAAAACATATCCTCTCTTTCCAGCCTCATTTCCTCTCTCAGGGAGGGGTGAGAGCAGAGGTCCTGTAGGCTGCACCAAAAAGAGTGCATCCTCCACACTCCTTTCTAACCTGCTGTCTCTCATGTAAGAAGAAAGGGAGCTGACCATCATATGTGCAGAATAGACCACATTATTTCATTAGTGCTCAGCCTAGAAATTTTGGACATGCCCACAATATCATTCTTGTGCTATCTTAATGTCTTGTATTTCTTTTATTTTTTTTAAAAATAATAAAGACAACAGCTTATGATCCAGCACTAACAGGGACTCTAGGCATCATTTCCTTCAACCCTCTTACATGTACAGAGTTATTGAGGCTGTGAAGCCTGAAGAGATGTATCCAAGGCCACATTATGTTATTGTGAGTGATGGAATTCAAATTTCATCTTTTTTTTTTCAGAGATGAGAGAGTAGAGGAGTTTGGAGTAGAGTTAGGAAGTGTTGGTAACTGTAGTGTGAGTGCGTAGGAGTTGGGAAGATGTGGCATGGTTATATAATGTATCTGTAAGAAGACAATGTTAGAATGTCACCCTCAAATTTTTTTGAAATATAACTTTGCTGTATACTTATTTTTAGCCACATTATATCACCTCTCCTTGTGTAGAATTACTAAACTGACCACCATAATTCATCTATAATTCCTCTAGCTATTTATTCACCTATTTATCATTCTACTAGCAAAACTATTATTGAATTTCATTTCTTCTCTTTTCCCCCTCCCTCCCATCCATCCATCCATCCATCCATCCATCCATCCATCCATCCATCCAAGAAGCACTTACAGAGGTCCTTCCTTAGGATGTTGGAAAATAAGGGTTCTCAAGTAACGTTGTTCTGCTAAGCACAAGCTCCCTAAGGGAAGGCATTGCCTTCTGATTCACCTAAGTGCTGAAACAGGAATTTTATTTTTGACCAATATGTGCATAGTGAGAAAGTTATGACCAAAATTGAGGAAGTTTAAAAGTCTTCTGAAGAAAGGTGTTAGAATTAGCAACACTTGGAAGCGGCCTTCGGAGACCATCTTGTTTCTACTTCAGGTTTCAAGGTAGCCCTTGACCTAATTCCTATCATCTTGTCAAAATGGTCTCCTTAATATTCTCACAAATTATGTTACTTCATGTTTCTCTTCTTTTGGGGTAACCAACCATGCCAGTTGCCCAGGATTGAGGACATTCCCCAGCACAGTAGGACAAGTTGGTCATCCTACTTCCCTTGTTCACACAGCTCCTTCTATCTGGGTTGTAATTTCCTGTCTATACGAATCCTTCTTAGCTCAAGTCCTACTGCTTGTACAAAGATTTATTTAGCTATTTTTCATTCTTTAAAATTTCATTGCAATTAGAGCTCCTGCCAAATCACTTGTGTGTGTACAGCAAAGTTGCATTGCCCAATCTTCTTTATTAGCTCATGTGTCTCACTCTGGGATCTCTAATGACACTGGAAACTTCTCAAAGGCAGAGACTGTACCTAACTCCTGTCCAGTATTCTGTTCACTGTAGCTCTTACAGACAGAAAGTTCTTTATTTCCTCTAACCTGATTTCCTCCTGCTGAATTTTAAGTCTGAGAATTTTTATTCTTTTCTCAAAAAAAGATAGAAAATCTCTTTCCATAATACCAGTCCTTCTGAAGCAGTCAATGACTAAAACCCCTCCCAGCCTTTTCACCCTTTCTTCTTAATGGGTATCTTTTTTTTGGTCTTCGCTCTAATGCACCATTCCTTTTCATATTGCCTCTTGCTTTCCTTTCCATTCTTTGAGTGTAGAGTCCAGTCTGGATGTGGTGTCAAAAGGGAGGCTGGCCAAGTGCCTGTGGCTGCTGTGAGCCTGGAAGGTCCATGGGCCAGGTGCTGACAAGTTTTATCACATGGTCCTGTGGAGGAGATAGGGGCTTGAGAAGTCTGGGTGGCGGCATTCTGTCTTTCAGAAGGACTGGAATGGGAGGACCCAGCTTTTCTTTGGAAGTCCCCATTTCCTGTCACCAGGATGGCCCGAGATGGTGGACTTTGCCCTGACGCTTACCTTGGCTGGCTGGGGAATACTGTAGCTTCTTTTTAAAAACATTTTATTGATCATGCTATTACAGCTGCCCCATTACCCCCCTTTCATCCCCCTCCACACTGCACACCCTCCCCTCTAGTTCATGTCCATGTGTCATAATGTTACAGTCTACAGGGGTTTCCTCCCCACTTATCTGGGTTTGTTTTGCCTGCTGCCTGAGGAAAGATGTCTCTCAATACCAGAGATCAGTGAAAAGGAAAGGAATTTACTATTCATTTGAAATAACACAAACTAAAGTTCCCCACAAATGCACACAATCCTCCCAGCATCCTCCACGTGGCAAAAGGGAGCACCTCCAAAGCCTCGTGGTCCTGACTCTCACCCAAGCCTCATAGTCCTAAATGAACGTGTGGTCTCACAAAGAGAGACACCCAATGGCTTCTATGCCTCCGTTTAAATCTCAGTGCTAATCTTCCTCTGCAGCCCCATTTCTGGCTCCTCTCACAATTGGCCACAGCTGACTATATTCTGGGCAGGTGTGGCCCTGTGGTGTGAAGCCAATTATCTCCAAGCTCTTCTGGACCCTATTACAAATCCCTATTTGGGGCTCCCCTCTTGGCTGCACCCTGTTACAATAAGTTCTTTAGCTTGTACATTTCCCATACTATTCTTGCCCTCCCCCTGTCTATTTTCTACCTACTGTCTATGCTTATTCTCTGTACCTTTTCCCCCTTTCTCCTCCTCCCACTCCCCTCTTGCTAACCCTCCATGTGATCTCCATTTCTGTGGTTCTGTTCCTGTTCTAGTTGTTTGCTTAGTTTGTTTTAGTTTTAGGTGTGGTTGTTAATAATTGTAAGTTTGCTGTCCTTTTACTATACATGCTTTTTCTTTATCTTCTTTTCTTAGATAAGTTCCTTTAACATTTCATAAAATAAGGGCTTGGTGATGATGAACTCCTTTAACTTGACCTTATCTGAGAAGCACTTTATCTGCCCTTCCATTCTAAATGAAAGCTTTGCTGGATAGAGCAATCTTGGATGTAGGTCCTTACCTTTCATGACTTGGAATACTTCCTTCCAGCCCCTTCTTGCCTGCAAGGTCTCTTTTGAGAAATCAGCTGACAGTCTTATGGGAACTCCTTTGTAGGTTACTGTCTCCTTGTCTTTTGCTGCTTCAAGGATTCTCTCCTTCATTTTTACCTTGGCTAATGTAATTATGATGTGCCTTGGTGTGTTCCTTGGGTCCAACTTCTTTGGGACTCTCTGAGCTTCCTGGACTTCCTGGAAGTCTGTTTCCTTAGCCAGATTGGGAAAGTTCTCCTTTATTATTTGTTAAAATAAGTTTTCCACTTGTTGCTCTTCCTCCTCTCCTTCTGGTACCTCTATAATTCGGATGTTGGAACGTTTAAAGATGCCCCGGAGGTTTCTAAGCCTCTCCTCATTTTTTTGAATTCTTATTTCTTCACTCTTTTCTGTGTGGTTGTTTCTTTCTTCCTTCTGGTCCACTCCATTGATGTGAGACCCAGCTTTCTTTCCATTACTATTGATTCCCTGTGTATTTTCTTCATCTCACTTATTGTAGCCTTCATTTTTTCATTTTTGTGCCCAAAATCAACCAATTCGGTGAGCTTCCTGATCACCGGTGTTTTGAACTGTGCATCTGATAGGTTGGCTATCTCTCGGTCGCTTAAAAGGATGGCTTCTGGGGCTTTCATTTGTTCTTCTGTTTGAGCCATCTCTTTTTGTTGTTGTTATTGTTTGTTTGTTTGTTTGTTTTTTAGTCTGGTCGCGCCTGTTACATAGTAAGGGGTAGAGCCTTAGGTGTTCACCAGGGCGAGGCAACCCAGTCGCTGTGTTGTGATGCTGCATGTGGGAATGGGGTCTGAGAGGGAACAATAGTGCTTGTTCCATTCTCTGCTGATTTCAGTCCCTTCTGCCACTTCCTCCAAGCAAACTGGACCTTTCTGGTGCTGATTCCCATGTGGGTGGGCTTTTGCACCCTGTGGGACCCTCCAAGGACCTCTCCTGTGAGGCTGGGAGTATCTCCCTGCACCTCAATCCCCACAGGTGTTTTCAACCAGTGCCCCAAGGCTCTATTTCCCAGCGCTGGGATCCTGGGTTGCTCGCAGTGCCTTCCTTCACATTCGCCGCCTCACTGGGTCTGCTGGTTGCCACACCTCGGCCGGGGTTTGGCAGCTGCCACTTGTGCGCTTAGGGTCTGCTGTCTGTGGTCTTATGAGCCCGGTCCCACCACTCTTTGTACCATGGGACCCCTCTCTGCCCAGCTTCCCAACTCTGCCTTTCCTACAGGTCTGAATGAACATGTCTATTTTAACTCCTTGGTTGTCTGCCTTCCATACAGTTCAATTTTCTGTCAGTTCTGGTTGTTATTCTTTTTCTGAATCGTTGTTGTCCCTATCTTGGTTGTGTGAGGAGGCACAGTGTGTCTACCTATGCTTCCATCTTGGCCAGAAGTCCTGCTGTAGCTTCTTTGTGCACTAATATAAAAGAAAATGTCCATAAAGGCCCGAGGGATCCACAAAGCAACCAACAGTTTGTGGTATTAAAAAATCAACATTGGAGAATCAGAGGGTGGAAGATAGGAAATAAATGGCATGCAAAGATTGGGCAGAGTGTTAGGCCTGGGAGGCTGGCTCATGAATGTGGCTGGTTGGGCAAGAGGTTTTGTCTTCCAGATCCTAAGGGAGTGGGGATGAATCTGGCTCTTGACTGCATGCAGGAAACTGCATAGTCTGGACCCCTTTTATCTCTTTTGCCATACTTCTTGCCTCTGATACCCCTCTACACCTCTCTGCCTTCCTCTTCTCCATACATACACCAAGCTCTAGCCTTATAGGAGCTCTAGCTCCTGTACAGTTTGAATTCTGGCTTTGACTTCTACTTTTCCCCTCTTGGTACATTGCCCCATTTCTTAACTCCTTCCCCTTTGCCTAGCTAATTCCTACTCAGCTCTCAGGTTTCAGCCTAGCTTCCACTTCTGTCTGTCATTGTCCTACCTCTGTTCTTTAGGTCTCTTTATTTATGTCTCTTAAACACTTGCCACATTATATTGAGTTCTGAATGCCACTCCTCCCTTTAATGACCACTGTTCTCTGATTGAAATATTACTGATACTTAAGTCCTAACTTAGACAAACTGAATCATGGGGTTGAGCCACCAGGCATTTAAAAGCACACAGGTGATTCTAATATGCATCAGGACTGAGAACCACAGTAGGTTTTGTCTAGCTGAGAAAAGGTGTGTGTGAGGGCAACTCCCTGATGTGACATCCCCACCATTTTCCCTCAGCTCCACTTTGAGAATTGCTCCCTTTGTGACCAACCATTCCAGTTATGCCTGGAATTCTAGCACCCTAGAAGGGTGCTAGAGGAGGAGAGGTGACTCTCCTTTCTTGAGGTCATGCTGTCTCTGTCACTTTGGTCTCAACAGAGGAGTGATGTGAAGAAAATGAATTTTCTCTTTGTTTCCCTGTCCAACATTTGACACAAAAGCACAAACAATGGCTGTTTTGTATAGTCTGTTTTACTGGAGACATATATGGCAAAGCAGAAGAGCAGCACATAGCAAGGAAGGTAAAATGAATTTGAGCTTGGTTAGAAAACTCCTTTTGATGTTTCCACCACCATCAACTTCTCAGACCTTTGCCTCTTTGTGTTAATGGGTTATTTCTTTTCCTCAAATTCGTTTGGCTTTCCCAATTTATATCCACTCCTACCTCTTTACTCTTCCCACTTGGGCTGCATAGGTAGACTGGGATTCCTCTTTATAATTCAGAGTAATTCCTTGAGTCATACCTTTTGGTCTACCAGTCCCTAGGGCCTTATTCATTGCCCCATATGGCCCATCAAGGTGTATTGCTAAACAGAAGACAGCTCTCCACTTTCAGGAACTCTGCCTCAAGCTTTAAAATAAAAGTCATTTTTTTCTCTGCTATTTGTAATTTTTTGCCTGCTTATTTCTCCGTCTCCCCAGTGAAGGGTGAGCAACGTGGGGACTGTTTCCATGTGGCCATGTTCAATAATGTGTCCTCAGGGCCAAAAACAGACACAAAGTAGATGCTCAATAAATATTTGTTCAATGAATGGTGCATGAATGAAAGAATTCAGGGGATCCTATGGGCCAGTGTGAAGCTGGGAAAGAAGTGTGCCTGAGCCTGACAGAAGGTGAAACCATAATGGGGAATCCTTGGAGAATGACAATGGTCTAAAACTTGGAAGTACAGTTCAGGTGTTAGACTACAAGGAGAAAGTTGATTTGAAATAAGACAGGCTAAAGGGCCCAAAGATGAATAGCCTCGAATAAAGTATGGAGTAGGAACAAGGGCAGGAGCGGGGCAGAGTGCAAGACAGGCCCAGGGACCAATGGTTCAGTAAGTTGTGAGGACTATTTGCTATAGGGACAGAGGTCAGGGGTTTACTAGAGCAGAACTGAGAAGACCAATGTTTGGTGTGCCCCCCAATCCACTATTTCAGAATCATTTCCCTCTCCCTTAGTAAGAACTTGAATGTGTATACTTGCACACATATACATACAATCACACACACTTATGTATGAACCACTTGAATTAGACTTTTAAGATCAGGTGTGAAGATGCCAGCAAGTTTAAAATGCAGCTGATGTTAAAAAAACAATTTTTTCTTCTTTTAAGAAGTATTATTATTGAGTGCATAAGAGGACAGAGTTTTGGAATCAGTCTGTAATGCTGACTCTACCTCTCAGTGGTTGTAGAATCTTATGATGGGAAACTATAGGAGCCTCAGCTATTTTTTTTAACTCTAATAGCTGAATAACAACATCCAATGCATAGGCTTACTGGGAACATAAAATGAAATAAACATGTAAAGTGTTTAGCATAGTTTCTGGCACACAGTAAAATGAAGCTACAGTCAACAAACACTCTCTGTCTGTAGACCCTGAAGGACTTGAAGAATGAGTGTACTCACAGGCATTGGTGGGTAAAGATACCCTTTATCTATTTTTCTTATACATACTGTCTAACTAAGGCCAGGAGGAAGCCACTGTGGTTTATGCTAAGTGTTGTGTTTAAGTATCTAAAAAACTTGATTTTTAAGGCACTGGTAACCCTGGGCCCAAAGAAAAACTGCTTTCCAGGAGAGAAAATCATCCATGGAGCAGCTTATTCAGCTGCATGCCAGGTTTCTCTAGGAGATTTCCCCACCATCCAAAAACCAATGAAGTTTGACCTTGGAAGATGGGGTGAGCTCCCAGCCCAGAGCAGCATGACTGCCGCTGAGGAAGGGCCCATTCATAACCTAGGCATGGCAGACCCGTTAGCGACATTGCTGCAGGCGGGCTATTACTTCCAATACAGTTAGTGTCCCTTAGCCAAAATGGATGGGACCCAGTGTTTGAGAGAAGAGCCCTGAATCTGACCAAGAAGAAAGTAACTTACAGCAATTGTGGACTGGTTTAGGGAAGCAGGGGCCAGGCCAAGGGTTGCTGTTTGAGTCAGTTCCTCCCTAATCAATACAATTTTTTTCTCCATTTTAGGTAAATGTTCAAGATTAAAGCTCCCAGGTAAGGATGCAGTATGGTATTAAATCTTTGCTTGGGGAAAAGTGGGCAGGGCTATGGTGAATGTAAGAATTATACAGGAGAAAGACCACCAGGGTTAGGGACACTGGGGGCCTGGCCATGGGTTATTGTATACTGCAGCTGTTTGGAAATTTTTCTGAGGCCTGATGTCCACATAGCTAGTCAAGTACTTTTGCCTTAAACATCTACTACTCTGCAGCCTTCAAAATTTAGACAATCCCTCCCTAAAAACTATCATAGGCAAACCTGGCTGTCTCTGCTGAAATTTAAAAGAAAAAAAAACCCCAAAACTGTCAAATGCTAAACCCAAGAAGGATTTCTTTTCCCTATGGAGTTCTTTTGCTGATGGTGACCACCTATGAATCTTAGAAAGGTACAGGTATATTTTCCATTCTCCCCCAACAATATCTGTCTACATTCCTTGGAGATCACCAGGAACTTCAAAAACACAAGAAAATATATGTGAACACTTGCTCCTTAGAAATTTTTTGTTGCCTGTCCCAAGATAGGACACCCCAGTGGATGCCCACATTGACTTCCAGCTCCCCAGTGAGGCCTTTCCTAAACTACGTTGACTCATGTTGCCTGTGCCTGCACTTGGTAGGGTGGTCATAGCTACAGAGTTTAAGAGTGTATGTATAGGTGAGACAAATGGGCTCCTACCCAGGGTCTGCAACTTTGAGCTGTATAAATTTACCTACTCCTGTAAGTCCCTGTTGCTCACTAGAACATAGATTAACCATAGTGAGTACTTCACAGAATGGTTGTGATTAGTAAGAAATGTATATAAAGTACTTAGCACTGTGAGCACTCAATACAATTTTATTTTCTTTATTTCTTTGTTTCCAAACTAGAAAGCATCATAGAACTTTGTTCTTGGAGTCAAGTGATTGAAGTTTTAGTTCAATCTTCATTACTAAATATCAGGACAACCACAGATGAGTCATTTTATCTTAATTTCTCATTTTTTAACATATAAAAATTGGGTAATAATATTACAGATTTGTATGAGGGTAAAAAGATAAAATGGAAAGGTAGTAAGACAAAGGATATTAAAATTGGGAGGAATCTCCAGGTAGGTTATCTAGGCCAGCTTTCTACTGTTCAGTGAGACCCCACATGGAACTTCCAATAATGGAAAAATCACTGATATTCTGTGAAATAGCACTGTTTCATTGTTAGAGAATACAGAGTCATACATATGGTGCAGTTTTAGAAAGGTCTTCATTCATTGAAGTGAATTGGATTTCCTGTAACCTCTAATCATTGATCAGTCCTGCTGTCTACACTAATAACCACCTCATTTTGCCAAACATGCATGCATGTGCGTGTATACACAGAGCAAGGATTCTCAGTTTCAGCTTCCTTCAACTGTTTTTCATGAGATACATGAGTTAGAGTAAGCAAAGTGTCCTTCTTTGCTTTCTTCAATCACTTGGAGATTAGAGAGCTTAAGAAATTTGCATATGAAATTCAAACCACAGTGAGATACCACTTCACACCAGTCAGAATGGCCATCATGAACAAATCAACAAACAAATGTTGGAGAGGATGGCGAGAAAAGGAAACCCTAGTGTACTGTTGGTAGGAATGTAGACTGGGGCAGCCACTGTGGAAAACAGTATGGAATTTCCTCAGAAAACTAGAAATGGAACTGCCTTTTGACCCAGCAATTCCACTGCTAGTGTTACAGAACACAACAAGGGGGGGCCTGGGACAATATATTATTATTGAAAGAAGGCCCCGGGTCCGTTATGTCCGCCGCCAGAGGAAAGACGTCTCTCAATGCCAGAGATTCATGAAAAGGAAAGGAAATGTTTATTTAATGCTATACAGACTTCAAGTAGTGACCTAATGTCTTTATCAAAAATCCCAAAGTCCCTTAAAACACCCACAAACACACAGTTCTTCCTTCCTTCCCCCTTTGCCCAGTCCAGAGTACCGCATCTCAGGAAAGGAAATAGAAGTCCATGGCTCAGGCAGTCCTCTGGTTCTTAGTTAGTCCTCCATCTCGACTGGGAGACCTCCCTGGGTTCCCGGCACCCTCGGCTGAGTCGCTGGGATCTCTGCTAAAACCAGGTGGTGGTTCCCCTTCTAAAGCTGCGGGGGTCCCCGCTCTGTCCAGGCCTCGTGGTTCTCCCTCTCAGGGCTGTGGGAAGGGGAGAGTTCCCACTCTGCCAAAGCCGCATGGTTCTCTTTCTCCTAAAGCAGCACGGTTCTCCTCCTCAGGGCTGTGCATGGCTCTCCTTCTCAGGGCTGCGCATGGTTCTCTCCTTCTAAAGCAGCATGGTTCTCTCTCTTCTGGGATGCGGGAGTCTCCACTCTGCCAAAGCCACGTGGTTCTCTTTCCTAATGGCCGCCAAGTCTGGGTTTTAAATCCCCGCAGCCAATCTTCCTCTGCAGCCTCATTTCCGACTCCTCCCACACTCGGCTTCACTTGCCAGAATTCATATCCTTCCAGCTTTACTGGGCTGCCATCTTGAGTCTGGGCAGGTGTGGCCCCATGTCCTGGAGCCAATCTTCTCCGAGCTCCCACGCAGGCACTGTAGCTTGGGGGATCTGCCCCCAGTCACGTTGGTGGGGAAGTTACTTCCATTCCCCTGGCTCAGAGATGATCACAGCTATTTAACATATCTAAGCGACCAGCCAAAGGCTATAGATATGTTAAATGACCATGCCAGAGGGTAGCTGCAAGGCTGTTGCTATGCAAAACAGATCTCAATGGCCTTGCTCCATTTGTCCCTTCCCCCAACCCACACCCTGGGTGGGGGGATGGAGCATCTTAAAATCTCCTGGACACCTTAAGTTCTGGACCCCATTTCAAATGCCTATTTGGGGTCCCCCCTCTTGGCTGCACCCTGTAACACTAGGATTATATCCTAAGAACCCTGAAACACCAATCCAAAAGAACCTAAGCACCCCAATGTTCATAGCAGCACAATTTACGATAGCCAAGTGCTGGAAGCAACTTAGGTGCCCATCAGTAAATGAATGGATCAAAAAACTCTGGTACATTTACACAATGGAATTCTATGCAGCAGAAAGAAAGAAGGAGCTCCTACCCTTTGTGACAGCATGGTTGGAGCTGGAGAGCATTATGCTAAGTGAAATAAGCCATGCAGTGAGGGACACATACCATATGAGCTCTCCTATAAGTGGAACCTAATTAACAAAACAAACAAGCCAGCAAAATATAACCAGAGACATTGAAATTAAGAACAAACTGACAGTAACCAGAGAGAAGGGGGGAGGGTACAGTGGGGAGAAGGGTTTTCAGGAACTACTATAAAGGATACATGGACAAAACCAAGGGGGAGGGTGGAAGCAGGGGAGGGAGGTGGGTTTGGCTCGGGTTGGGGGAGAGTGGTGGGGGGAAAACGCAGACAACTGTAACTGAACAACAATAAAGTAATTTAAAAAAAGAAATTTGCATGTGATTCCATAGTTTATTTCCAAAGAAATAATACAATAATTAGGGTAACAAATACCACTCCCCCCAAAAAAAGATTTGGTTAGCACAATAGAAATTTTTTTCATTCATCTAACAGTTTAATGCTTAGTCTTCTTCCTCTAAATTTGCAGCATAGAGTTTATCTTTCTCCCCCATTGTGGAGATAGCAGAAACCAAGCAGAGGAGAATGGCTGAGGCAGCAGAATTTGAAGAGCCAGGTATGAACTGGGACTGGCCCTTTTTAATTCTGGCCTCTAGGATAGGTACCTAGGACAGAAATACCATGTCAGGGAGTAATTAAAAGGAAAGGACTGTAGAAAGAATATAACTGAAGAGGTGAATGCATGGAAGTCAGAGCAACTATGTGGTGTGCCTACTGAAGGCTAAGGTTCCAGCCCCTCTGTGTGGTTCTAGGAACCAAATAAGCATAGATAAACAAACCTTTATTTCCCTTTTCCTCTCTACTTCTTCCCTTTCTTCTCTATGGCTTGGGGGCAGATAACAAGAACGTTTTACAGAAGAACATTTTAAATAGCAATGGGATCCAGTGTATCCTTTGATTAAGAAAGGTAGGCTAGGTGGTATTCAGAATGGACCAAAGGTAGCCCCGCTCTTTGGTTTTATAACAAGCACCAGCGCACACCCTCAGTTTGAAATAGTCAAAAGTGAGGAATATCCACCAGAAGATAATTATCTAACTTGAGCGATATAAAGCCATTTTTCTCAATGTTTATCTCTCCAAAGCAATCACTAGAGATACATTCTGAAAGCCACAAGAGTATCAAGCCCCATATGTTCTGAACACCTTCCTGTTGATGCTCAATGTTACTTCAAATATTGGCACTGCAACTGAGCACAGTTACCCTGATGTGTATGGACAGTTCAGTGCACAATATGTTGGGATTATTAACTCTCTCACTCAGGATACTACATTTCTATTAATGTTGCATAAGTGTTGTTGAAAGTCATGTACCATACTATTACATAATGAGCTTATAGTCAACTAATCCCCTATGACTTTGTTTTACATGAATTTCTGGAAAACTAAGTCTTCTCCCATTCTGTACTTGCACAAATAATTTTAGATCTAAAGATGGTATTTTAAATGCAGTTTGATAAATTTCATCTTTCGCATTCTATCCCATCCTTCAACCTTGCCTTTTGTGTCTAAATTTTGTCATCCAGAGTTACTAGCTGTCCCTCCCAGCTGGGTGCCATCTGCAACTTTGATAAGCAAGCTTTCTCCATGATTTAAGCTGATTGTGTGATGGTCACATTTCAGCAGACCACTGTTCTGCATAAACTGTTGTTAAAGTGAACTTCTATCCCTTTGCATATATTGTTCAATGAAAGGAAAATTAGTAGGCTGGTCAACCTATGGATAAACTATTGCCTGCAGATAAGAGTACATGTAAAAAATCAGTTATTTTATTTTACTTTTTGTATTTCTCCTGAAAGGTGAAAGAAAATATCAGGAAAATGCTTTATGGTACAAAAAAATTTGTTAAAATGTTTGCTCTTGTTTGAAGGCTAATAGATATGTAATAGGTATGTTAACCTTCAGCTATCTAAAGCAAAACCCTTATTTTTACAGCTAAACACTTATTTTCCCAGTTAAGTCAGTTCTTCCCCTGGTCTGTCCCACCTCAGAAAATAATGATTCCATTCTTCCAGGTGTTCAGGCCATAACATCTTGGTATCACCTCTGACTTTTCTTTCTCTCTCATCCAAAATTCAAATTGTTTTGGCTCAACCTTTAGAAGGTATCTAGGACCCCATCATTTTCAGGTTCCCAACTGCCACCTCCTGTCCAAGCTGCCATCATCTCTTGCCTGGATTATTGCAATACCATTGTCATTTGTGTCCAATATTTGTCCTTACCCTAGTATGTCTAAATCTTTAGTAAGTTGCCAAAGTAATCTTTTTAAAAAAACACTAACTCAGATCATGTCACTCCTACACTTAAAATCCTCCAACAACTCTGAGGTCACTTAGAATAAAGTCCAAATGATTTACAATGGTCAGCATCATTCTAAATAATCAGGCTCCTCTGCTCTCTAGGGTCCCTCTCCCAATACTGCCCTTTTTCATTATCCTTCAGCCACAACTTTGGTTGTTTCTAGACCATCCTAGGCAAGAAACTTTTGTGTCTGGTGTTTCCCCTCCTGGAATGCTTCTTCCCTACTTTTCTGTATACTCACTCCTTCATTTCCTTCAGGCCTTCTTTGTCACCTTATTAGTAAGGCCCTCTCTGACCAACCCGTGTAAAATGATATGTTCCCACTACCCCACACATTTTTTTTGCCTTTCTTTTTCTATTTTATTTTATTTTTATTTCTTTTTTTAAACTTTTAAAAAAGATTTTATTTATTTATTTTTAGAGAGGGAAGGGAGGGAGAAAGAGAGAGAGAGAGAAACATCAATGTGCGGTTGCTAGGGGCTGTGGCCTGCAACCCAGGCATGTGCCCTGATGGGGAATCGAACCTGCAATGCTTTGGTTCACAGCCCACACTCAGTCCACTGAGCTACACCAGCCAGGGCTATTTTTATTTCTTTGGCTAGCAGTTAGCACTATGTGGCATAGAGTGCATTGATTTCTGATTTGCTGCATATCTCTTTCTACTAGAATATACACTCCATGAGGACAGGGTTTTTGTTTAGTTCACTGTTATATTTTAGTATCTGGAACATGCCTCAGACATAGAAATGTCCCAATAAGTATTTGTGGGATGAAGGAGCAGGTGGTATTGATGTTGACTTAAAGTTATCTCTCTGGTCTCAGTTTCCCTAGCTATAATTTAATACATGTTTAGTGGATTTCAAACTATCCCTCTGCTCCCCAAGCTAGAGAATTCTTCCTTTAAGTGAATTCTTAAGCAGAGATCAAAGAGACAGTTTGAAACAGAAAAGCTCCACATTTAATTACAGTAATTAATTATATTAAAGTGAGCTATTCTGGTTAAAATGAGGACAGAAAATCAAAGACCCTCAGTCATTGTGTAGGCTACAAATGTTCCTCAGGTAGCATGTTTAAAAACCATAACAGCAAAATCTTCTATAACTCAATCATAATGATGACTATGAGTTACCAGAAATCGTTACTAAGACTGATTATGGTATATTTATTTATAGTATTTTTAAAAAGGATAACAGTTCTTTTTTAAACCATATTTGAGCTCAGTTTCCCCCTCCTTGCCTGCCCCTGCCAACACTGAGGTGGGGAATGTATTAGAAGATATTTGAAGGTTTTGTTTCAGTATGAAAATTGTATGATGAAGTATGAGCATCTCGTGCTGCTGTAATCTCTGGCCTGTAATGGGAGAAAAGAGCTGTGGAACTTAGAGGAAGGCGAAACTGAAATTTCTAATGTGACTCAACCCATTGCTACAATGGGAAACATCAAGTCTTCTAAGTTAAATGTAGATTCAGTTAGAAATTTCATTGAAATTTCAAATTGCCACAATTTCCCCCTTTTAAGACAGAATTACATGGCATTACAAAGAAACTGACAAGTAATTTGGGAAACTAAAGGTTCCTTGGGCTCTGTAGTTAAAGGAGAGTTTAGCACCAATTCCTGAGTAATTTGCACTTCTGAGAAACAGAATTATTATAAAGTCAGACATCCCTTGCACTTTCAACTTGTGGATCTGCCAGGCTGTAAGATGACCAGGAAGGTAGAAGGACTGAGGTCAGAGGTTGCCATTTCAATATCTGAGGCTGCCCAGCTCCCCCAAACTGGCATTTGAACTGAAGAGTTGAAAATTTGAGGTGACATTCAGAAATCTCTGAAAATTATAACCCTGACTTCCTCCTTGAAAAGCTTATCTGAATCATAGCTTCCCTTTGATGAGGTTACTGAAAAAGCACTCTGCTCCAGCTCTTGAAAGATAACAGGCACATGTGAGGCCGGCTGTATCCCTTGAGGGAAAACAGTGGCAGATGTAGCAAGCTTGGGACACTAATTAAATGGTCTGGACAACTTTCTGAAGACGAGGAAGTCTGCCCCTTAAACCTTTTCTCCCTGGGATCCTCCAGGGAGAGATGCCACAGGTGCATGGGGCTCCTTTGGTAGAGGGGGCTCTTTTCATAGAGGGGGCTCCACTACTGCCCGAGGAAGAAGCCATTTGTGCCTAAAGTGGGGTTGCTCAGAGAGCCTGGCTTTCCCTGCTGCTCAGATGACTGCTCTGCTGGTCTTTCTCCCAAACAGGGATGAGAGGGAAATGAGGATCTGTGGCACCAAGGATGCCAAATTCCCCGGCATGATTTAAATCTCAGTGGTCCTGAAGACAGGCCCATTGTCAATGCTAGAATCAATGCCCCTGACACCTTTGAGAACTCAAGTAGAATCACCCCTGATTGCTGCCACCCAGGCCGGTCTATCCCTTCTCTGAACTTCACATTGCTTGAGGTCTTTCACACTCATTTTGTCTCCTCCCGTGATGGTTTTTAAATGTTTGCTTGTGCAGACCAGAGCTTTCCAGCTAAGTGGTAGGCTTCATGAAAGCGGGGACCATGCTTTACACTTTTACTGCTCCCAAAGCTCCCTGTATGTGGCTGATTACAAAACGGGTGCTCATTAAATACTTTGTCAGTCTGGCAAGTGTTTAGTGGGTGCGTTCTTTTCAGAAGACATGGCATAGTGAGCAGGAGTCAGTCCCCTGGGCCCCAGTGCTGGTTCTTCTACTTCCTGCTGGCTGTGTGACCTTTAAACAAAAGAGTTCACCCTTATGGCCTCAGTTTTTTCACTTGTCATGAAGGGATAGAAATGCCAGCCTTGACTATTTTATAACATAGTTGTTGTGAAGGTTAAAGGTTTAAATTAATGCCTTTGCTTGCTGGTTAAATGATGATGTTTGTGTATAAGCACACAGAGTTTAGGTTAGACTTTCAGACACCTCTCTGGGCCTCAGTCCTTTTTTTACAACTTTTATAATAATTTATACTTTTAAATGTATTTATTATTCAGTAAGTATGCAATGAGTGCATACTGTATTGTATTTACAATATTGTGCTACTTGTTAAGAATAAAAGGATAAATCTAAGCCATGGCCCATGCATACAATCTTTTACTTTGGTGAGAGAGAGAGAATGTTGGCAGACAACTAACAGGAAAAATAAATGCTTCTTTACATAAGGCGTGAGATATGTAATATATATTATATTCTACTTGTATAGTTATCCCTTGGTATCTGTGGGGATTGGTTCCAGGACCACACAGATACTAAAATCCACCAATGCTCAAGTCCCTTATATACAATGGTGTAGTATTTGTACATATTTGCATATAGGCTACAGCAAGGTAAGCCTATACATCACTTCATTCATGTGGATCCAGCATGGTGCTTGGAGTATGACAAATTCAAGTTTTGCTTTTTGGAACTCTCTAGGGTTATTTTTTTAAATATTTTTTATTTTTACTTGGCTAAATGAGCAGATATGAAACCTATAGATAGGGAGAGTTGATGGTATATGATATACAGTATTAAATACAGTATATCCATTATTACTATGCATTATATTTAAGTTGCATTAATTTTGCAAACATGTACCTCTTTGTTCAAATAAGCCATAAAAATTTCTTTCCTTACTTTGTAAAATACAAATCAACCTGAATTATAGGTCATTTTTCTATAATAAAATAAGCAGTTGTTTTGGGAAGAAACAGAAATACCTTCCTCATCTACCAAGTGAGTATCTGTGGGAAAAGGATAAGTTTAAGAAACCCAGAGCCAAGAGAACAGGTAAAGGGTCTGTGGATAGCTCAAGTGACACCCCAGACCCAACTCCAACTCTGTAACAAAACCACTGTGACTGAGTAGCATTGTATCAGGTGAATGCCTGGAGACAGGGCCACAGAAAGTTGTATGTTAAGGAAGGGACTGGGGAACAGGAGGTACCAGGAGAACCTGGTCTGGAGGAAAGACTCCTTGGAGCTGAGAGTCCAAGTTGAGCAGCAAAAGATCATTGACTTTGCAAATAGTGCATTCTCTCCCAAACCAAAGAGTAATCTTCCTGTGTGCACAATGTGGAAAGAACAGTTGGTCCCAAGATGGTCTTTTTAGCCACAGGCCCACACACAGATAACAGTTATTGTCAGTAATACCATTCTCTAAAATAAATGACAAATAAATACAAATCTGGGCAGCACACATATACTTATACTATCTTCATAAAGTCCTTGTGGAGTATAAAAAATTAATAACCCAGGTCATAGGCATGGTAGGAAAAATCTGTTAGTGGCATTTTAAAGCAAATAAACTCACCCTGGCTGATATGGCTCAGTGGACTGAGTGTGGGCCTGTTAACCAAAAGGTCACTGGCCAGACAAGGCACATGCCTCGGTTGTGGGCCAGGTCCCTAGTTGGGGGTATGTGAGAGGCAACAGAATGATGTTTTTCTCCCTGCATTCCCCTGTCTCTAAAAATATAACTGAGATCTTTAAAAAATAAAATAAAACAAATCAATTAAAGTTTATGGCAATGGTACCATTCATTTCTGTTGCAAAAATATTAATTCCTTTATGTATATTATTAATCTTGTACTCCCTAAATACTTAGAAGAGTGTCTGGAAATAGTAGGCATCAAAAAATTAATCTTATAATGTTGTACCTGTATGTTTCTAAAAAAGCTAAATCATTCGTGAAATATTCACTCATCTTGTTCTGTTAAACATCAGTCAATTGGATTGGCTATTTGTTTCCTTTCATTAGAAGGTTAGCTCATGAAAGAAGATATTTTACAGCTTATTTTCTGATGTATTCTGAGTGCCTAGAACAGTGTTTGGCATATAGTATGCTCTCAATGATTATTTATTTAGTGAATGGTTGAATGAGTAAATTGATTTCAAGTCACTGTTAACAAGTAAGGGAGATTCTTACTAGTTGAATTGAAATGCATATTAGCTATGCAAAGAAAGTTCATTCATTTATTCATTTGTGCTTGATGTATTTACTTATTCATTCATTCATTCACAAAAAACAACTATTTGCTATATAAATAGTTAAAAACAACTATTTAACATTGCTATGTTCAGGTCTTTGTAGTGGGAGTCACAAAGTCAAATTATGGGAAACACAAAAATGGACAAGAAATATTTTCCACCATTAGAGAAGTTGTAATTATGTTTGTGTCATGGAGAGATGCATGACCACATAGAACAATTGGATAAGGGTTGAATTAGAAGGACAACTTTTCAGATTTCCTTAATTCTGAGATTCTCTGATTCCATGATTTGTGTTCATTTTAGATAGTTTTTTTTAAATAATTTTTAGCACTTCTGTTTTAAATTTTAATAGTTGTTCAAGTACAGTTTTCTGTCCCTTACTCCCATCCCAGAGCACCCACCCATTCCTCCCCACCTCCCTCCCATTTCCACCCCCCCAGTTTTTGTCCATGTGTCCTTAAATTTGTTCCTATAAACCCTTCCCATTCTCCCCTGAAATTCCATCCCCTCTCCCCTCCAAACACTGTCAGCCTGTTCTCTATTTCAGTGTCTTTGGCTATATTTTGTTTGTTTGTTTTGTTGTTTAGGGTCCTATTAAAGATGAGATCATATGGTATTTGTCTTTCACTGCCTGGCTTATTTCACTTAGCATAATGCTCTCCAGCTCCATCCATGCTGTCGCAAAGGGTAGGAGCTCCTTCTTTCTTTCTGCTGCATAGAATTCCATTGTGTAAATGTACCAGAGTTTTTTGATCCATTCATTTACTGATGGGCACCTAGGTTGCTTCCAGCACTTGGTTATTGTAAATTGTGCTGCTATGAACACTAGGGTGCATAGGTTCTTTTGGATTGGTGTTTCAGGGTTCTTAGGATAGAATCCTAGCAGTGGAATTGCTGGGTCAAAAGGCAGTTCCATTGTTAGTTTTCTGAGGAAATTCCATGCTGTTTTCCATAGTGGTTGTACCAGTCTGCAATCCCACCAACAGTGCACTAGAGTTCCCTTTTCTCCACATCCCCTCCAACACTTGTTGTTTGTTGCTTTGTTTATGATGGCCATTCTGACTGGTGTGAAGTGGTACCTCATTGTGGTTTTAATTTGCATCTCTCTGATAGCTAGTGATATTGAGCACCTTTTCATGTGTCTCTGGATCCTCTGTGTGTCCACCTTGGAGAAGTGTCTGTTCAAGTTCTTTGCCCATTTTTTCATTGGTTTGCTTGTCTTCTTAGAGTGGAGTTGTGTAAGTTCTTTATATATTTCGGAGATCAAACTCTTGTCTGAGGTATCATTGGCAAATATGTTTTCCCATATAGTTGGTTCTCTTTTTATTTTAATACTGTTTTCTTTAGCTGTGCAGAAGCTTTTTATTTTAATGAGATCCCATTTGTTTATTCTTTCCTTTATTTCCCTTGCTCTAGGGGACATATCAGTAAAAATGTTGCTGTATGAAATATCTGATATTTTCCTGCCTGTGTTCTCCTCTAGGACTTTAATGGTGTCACGGTTTATATTTTAGTCCTTTACCCACCTTGAATTTATTTTTGTGTATGGTGTAAGTTGGTGCTAGAGTTTCATTTTTTTTGCATGTAGCTGTCCAGTTCTCCCAACACCATTTGTTGAAGAAAGAGGCTATTGTTACTCCATTTTATGCTGCTTCCCCCCTTGTCAAATATTAATTGACTGTAGAGACTTGGGTTTATTTCTAGGCTCCCTGTTCTCTTCCATTGGTCCATGTGCCAATTTTTATGCCAGTGCCAGGCTGTTTTGATTACAATGGCCTAGTGATACAGTTTAGTATCAGATATTGTGATCCTTCCTACTTTGCTTTTCTTTCTCAAAATTGCAGCAGCTATTCAGGGTCATTTATGGTTCCATATAAATTTTTGAAGTGTTTGTTCTATGTCTGTGAAATATGCCATTGGTACTTTAGTAGGTATTACATTGAATGTGTAAATTGCTTTGGATAGTATGGACATTTTGATGTTTTTATGACACACACAAACCTGAAGTTATTGATATTTAAAATTAAACACTTTTAAAGGCAAGGCTTTATGAAGGAGGTATATTTTAAGTGAATTGCCCTCTGGAAGCTAACTTGTCAGGCTGCTCTGGGTCCTGAGCATCCTCCAGGTCATTGGGTCAGGTGCTGCTTTCTGCATTTTTTTTTGTCTTCAGTGTATAGCAAGTTTAATACATTAATATTTACAAAAAACTTTATTATACTACTTTTTTACTACTAATACTAATTTTTTATACTAATACATTAATATTTACAAAAATATTGATTTTTACTACTAATACTAATTTTTTATACTAATGTATTATACTAATACATTAATATTTACAAAAAATTATTATACTAATTTTTTTTCTTGTGCTTATAGCTAAGATTGAAAGACCAGAAAGATATGATACTTAAGAAAACTTATTTATGGATTTAAAGAGATAGTTTGTGGGGTCAGGAGTAATGAGTAAATATTTCTTGGAAGATTACTACATCCTAAAAATTGTTGCTTATTAAAATCTATAAACTTGGACTGTATGGCACAATTTAAAAAAAATACAAAATTTCTCAAAATGGATTAGGGTGTAGAAATGTTTCATGAAACTGCTGAGATATTAATCAGTTCTATGGTTAATATTAAAAATTTCACAACTTATTTAAATGGTACTCAGCCAATTTCTACACAGTGGTCCAACAGGAAGCCCAAATCCCAGATGGCTCTGGCCCCAGCAGGCAGCCATTCTGCAGAAGAGGTTGACCTCTTATGTACCTTTCCTCTGCCAAATCATCATGGTTCTACTGCTAAAACATGGGAAGGTGTGTAAAATTTATAGTCAGGCCAAACTTGGAGAGAATGACCGGTGAAACTCAACAGCTCATAGGAGAGACTTTAAAGCAGAATAATTTCTTCCATTTATATAGACTTATGTTCCAAAATGCTTTGCTATATATTACCTCATTGATTCTTTTTTCTCCACTTAATGTATTGAAGAGATTACTGAATCTCTAAGTGGGAATGCCATTTGATTAAGGCACTGTGATTAATCAGTGATAGAAATGGAACATGCTTATTCATCTACACTATGAAGCCTATCATGTTAGGCACTATGGCTCTGAGGAGTGACCTAGAGATCTTTCTCTACACAGCAAAGTTCCCTTTGCCCAAAGGTGGGGTAGAAAATAATGGTATACCCAGGCCCCTCAGTGCTAGCCCACACAACATTTCTTCTGATCATTAGTGTGGCATGGACTCACTGAGTCCCAGCAGTCCAATCAGCTGACAGCTTGGGGAGAGGTGCTCCATCTTTTATGCTCATCAGCTCCACAGATGGATTAAGGCATCAAGAGACGACAACATCAGGAGGCTTTGGGTCACAGCCAGGACCAAAGGTGTAAACTAAAGGGGCAGATGGGGTTGGAAAATGAACTGTCTGCCTCAGTCATCTGAAAGGGTGGCATGTGCAGCTTTTCTGCTCTAAATTATGTTTGGTGGAGCCACTGTGGGATAACGTGGTCTATTTGCACAGTTTATCTTTTGAAGCCACCACTATGAAGGGCGACATCAAAGGATACTGGGGCATATGCCTAGAGGCTTTTGCAGTGGACTCAGAAATCCTGGACTTCAGTTCCATTTCCTGCCTTTTTAGCATATATGGTCTTGGGCAGGACACCAGAAAATATCCATAAAATGGAGATAAAATGATACATCCTTTCTTTATTACTGGCTTTTAAAGAGGATAAAAGAAAACATTTCTGAAAATTCCTTGTAAACCCTCATAGAGTCTCATATAGTCTCATATACTGTACTAACATGAGTATTTCCTTTGGGGCAGAAGGGCGTAGTTAGTTGTTCTCAACCAATAGCCCCTCCCTACCCCTCTTCCTGCCCCAGGGCCCATGTTTCCACCTCAACCACTAACCAAAGGATGTACGGTAGTTCAGTCAGGTTACTTCTGAGAGCAGAACTTTTAGGCTTTCCAATGCTGTCTCATAACCCAGGGGATAAAACCAGGGCCAACAGGTATAAACTACACGTGGACAGATTTTAGCTTCACATTAATTACTATAATAATAATAATAACCAATATATAATGTCTGCTCTGTGTAAAGGCCTCTGCTAAGTTTTTTGCCTATATAAACTTATTAATATATTAAACAAGGTTACTATCAATCATTCAATAACTGTATTTATTGAGCATGTACAACTTATCAATCTCTGAAATAGGAACCACACCACAGAGGTGAAAAGATATAAATTCTGTCCTCAAGAAGTTCATGGACTTGTGGGGAGACAAACACACAAATATAATATCATGTATTAAAAATTATAGTGAAAATATTTTTAAAAAGTAAGAGGGATGGAGGACCCAGGTTTGCTGGGAGATATCAGCCAAGGTCAAACAAGGCGGCTGCCTTTTAAATGACACATTTGTGACCAAGGCTAGATCTGCTCATATGTGCATCTTTGCAGGAAAAATTTCCCTCAAATAATCAGTAGGAAAATAAATATTGCTCTGTATCGTGTGGGCTAAATTAGCTGCTCCAGGGGCCAGATAATGACATAAATGTGATCATGCAAAACAAGATATTAAACATGTTTCATAAGCTGCAGTGATATTTTTGCAGCTCCTGAAAACAAGATAATGCCCATAAAATAAGATATTATGGCAAAATTGGTATTAATTACTCAGAGCCAAAGTGCACTGCTTGAAGCTGTAAAACTTTTAATATTCCAGAAGAAAGCAGTTCAAGTAACAGGCTAACCACAATCACTTAATCGTTTGGCAGCTTCCCAGGCTATCTTGGTGAACAACAGAGCAGAGGTAGCAGAATCAGCCCCAAACAAACAGCCCTGTGAAGCATTGCTAATTTGGCTGAGATGACTGGGTGGGGTAAGGAGGGCTGCGAGCAGAAAAGTGTCCTCCTTGTGATTTACCTTCTTGCTAATGATGAACTGGGCTTGCAGAAAGCCACTGGGTTAGTCTGTTCAGGCCTTTTGAGATGCAATGGGCCATTGGTTCCTTAAAACTGGCTTTTCCAGTTGCTGTTTATACAGATGAATTCATGTATTCTGGTGGGGTGAGAAATTTTATCCTCTTCTCTGCCTCCATCCTCCTTTTGGGCATAAGTACACACATGCACAAGTACACATGTGTGTGCACACACGCATGCACTCACATACTCATCACACAGAGCTCCTTTCTTATGTAAAGGTCAGGACCTTACTGCTTCTATTTCCCATACTTTAAATGTGAGATCAATTTGATGACAGGCTCTCATGTGCCATAAACTGAATAGAAACATATGCCCATGCAGCCATAAAACAGATCTGAAATGACATCTCTGCCTCCTGTTGGGTGGCAGCTGAAATCAGACATCTTAATGTATGATATTGTGGGAATTACCCACATTAAGATAAAATATCTGGATTTAAGTAACTGTCTTGTGCTCTGAATTAACTTAGAGATTGGATTCAGAAAACAGAGGCAGATGAGTAGGGGCTAGGGAATTTATTTTACAGCCATTATACCAGCCAATAGAAGCACATCTGCTTCACTCTAAGTCTCTAGTACTTAGCAGAGACCCCAATCTATACTAGTAGATCCTTTAATAATATTTGTATAGTGAATGATGAGGTGCAGTAAGTCCTTTCTCAACCACCAAGTACATTCCCCATTCCTCCTGCTTCTCCCTTCCTTTCCCTGTATGCCTCACATCAGTACAAACACCTACTTCCCTTCTCTAGTTGGAACCTATATTACAGCACTGCTGCATTAGCTAGACAAGAAACTTCCCTTCTCTGAAGGAGCTTTGCAAGACTTTCCTTGTATCACTTCTGTTTTTAGTTGCCACGAGTCTCTTTCTGGCTGTCTCCTTTGAGGGCTAGAGATGTAGGTCTGAAGAGGAAGATGGAGGTGGTTTTGTAAACTGGTGTGGGGGCAGCCAATCAAGGACTTGTCTCCAGGGCTGACGATATAGTGTTGCTTCCCTGGGCTTCAGTATGGACCTGGGTTCCCCCTCAAACTTTGCAGGTGTTTGCTTTTGCAGCATTTGGCCCCATGCTTCTGGATGCCTTAGATTTCCTTGGAAAAGACAGGTAGGAGGATTACATTCATCAGCAATGTTTCTTCAGCCTGATTAATTCTACTGAGTTTACTTAGATAGGCCAAAAACAAAAACAAAAACAAAAACTTGTGGTTAAGGTGTAATGTATCCTGGAGGACTCAAATGATTGCTTTTCCCAGTATGGGAAAGTCCTTTTAGATTTGAAGATGTAACTTGAGACTGACCTTTGAATCTTTTTCACAGGTATTCATTACATCATCTGGGGGTCTGGTGCTCTGTGAGCTGTTGGAGGTGGGGTGAGAGCAGAACAGGGACAAAAGAAGCAAAATAAATTATCCCTGTTGACAGGAGTTGGTGTGTGAGGCATAAAATATGTGGGGGGACACCCCCAAAACCCAGAATTTATTTATAAACATTTGTATATTTATTCTTACATGTTTAAACTTCAGTCACCATCAAAGTACTCACCATTTGATACAGTACACCTATCAAGACATTTTTTCCACTTCTCAAAACAGTTTTTGAGCTTGTTGATTTTGATGCCTTTTAGTGCTTCTGCCATTTTTTGTTTTACCTCTTCCACATTGGCAAAACATTTCTCTTTAGAACTTTTTTCATCTGGGGAAACACACAAAAAATTTTGCTTGGGGTGGAATTTGGTGAATAGGGAGGGTGGGACATGGGGGTCATGCCATTTTTGGTCAAAAACTGTTGAACACTCATAATGGTGTGGGCAGGTACACTTGTAAATCACTTATCATGAAATGGGCAAACACTGAAAGAGTCTTCAAAAAAACTTCACTGAAACCAAATGCAGCCTCTCATAATAACGCCAGCTGGTACACTGACATAGATAGGTTCCTAGAACACTCACCCAGTGAGAGAAGCCTGTACCACAAGGGGCCCACCCTCCAGAAGATAACTCCAGTTTTTTTGGGTCCCCTCCTTATATGTGACACTGTACAGGGTGGGGCAAAAGTAAGTTTACAGTTGTGAGTATGTGGAACACAGTTTATTCTTACATTATTATTTACTAACATTGTGTTATTTTCCATGTGAATAACTGCAAACTTACTTTTGTCCTATTATTACTAGTATAATAGGATGTAAATGAATGGTAAAAGTGAGAGATCAAAGGAAAGAAGGTGAGAGGGAGGGAAGGAGAGAAGGAGGGAGAAAAGAAGTGTGTGGTGGGCAGGGGAGAGAACTGGTAGCTACATGATCGGGGAAGAATTCATGGAGGGAGAAAGTCTTTAAGATAGGATAAAATTAAAAAGTTATTGGGAGAGGCCAATTTAAAAAAGGAGGAGATTTTCATGTGGATGTTTAAGATATTGTGGAACTGATGCAGGGATAGGCTAATTGACCAATGTATCAGAATAGAAAATTAGCAGCATTCCCACTCACATGTGGAAACTTAATATAATATGACAGTGACCTTGCAGATCACTGGGGAGAGGAAGGACAACTTAACTTTGGGGCTGGGACAATTGCCTGTACTTATGAAAAACAAGTGAAATTAGATGCTAATGCATAAATCATAAAAATGATTTCTTCATAAACTAAAGACATAAATGTGAAAGATCAAACTTTAATGCTTTTAGAAGTGAATAAAGGAGGCTATCTTTGTGACTATGAGGTGTAGAAGATTTCTTAAACAAAACATGAAAAGCATTAATAATAAATTAAAGGACTGATAAATTTAGCTACATTAAAATTAAGAATGTATGTTCACCACAACAATGGCATAACGAAAATGAAAAGACAAACCACAGATGGGAAGTATATATTTGCAACAAATAAATTTAGTAAAGGATTAGCATCCAAAATTCACAGCCTTAAAGAAAAATCATTAAGGAAAAAATGAACAATTGAACAGTTAAATGGGGGAAATTATATGAAAAGACACTCCATAATAAAGAGAATAAGCATTTTCAAAGGGACAGTAACTGGGTGGACATGGGCAGGTTTGGGCATGGTAAGGAAAGGGGCAGAGCTGTAGACATTTGGCTGGAGACTCCACTTTTAGGACAGAGAACAGCTATGGGGATTTGCAACAACCTTCACCTTTTGAAACTCCTCCCAATAGCCTTGAATTAAAGTAGGGTGTTAGCCCTGGCCTGTGTCACTCAGTTGGTTAGAGTATTGTTCTGTAACTGAAAGGCTGTGGGTTCAATTCCCAGTCAGGGTGCAAAAGATCCCTGGTCTGGGCATGTATGGAAGGCAACCAATCTGTTTCTCTCACATTGATATTTCTCTTCCTTTCTCTCTTCCTCTTCCCTATCTCTAAAAACAATGAGTCCCCAGATGAGGATAAAAAGAAGTATTGCTTTAGTCTGTTATTGGGAGATCATCTAAGAAATTAAAAGATACTAGCTTGTAGAAAATACACAAAATTCTTAGCCAGGAACCCCCTACTTAGAAATCCCTATCTTGGTCACCATTTGCAATAAATTTTCAGTCTTCAGTCTTTGTGGAAACAGTATGAGAACCCTGACATCTGAATTGGCAGGATTTGGCAGTTGCCTCTATTTATCGCGCTCACTTGACCCCATGGTTTCTTCTGGGGTCCCTGAAGTGTGGGGTTGCCTGTTATTTTCCAGTGAAAATAACAGAAGGGTGGCTGATGAAGCTCTCTCCTTTGGCAATGGCAGCCAGTACTATTAGGCAGAAGCTGCTGCTCAAGGAAATCTTTCTAAGGCCCCATTTTCTTGAAATGCTGTGCATCATTTCTGTGGGCTATTAAACATAATAATTCATTAGTTAGTGAAGAACAATCAATGTCACATTCCAACAATTACCCACTGACTCTGTTTACCCAGTAGATCCTTTCTGATAATATTATTTATACTCCTAAATAACTCCTTCAGTGTTCAATTGAGCTGGGAGTGCCTCTGGGATCAGGATACAATCAAATTATAAAGACAGGATTTGTTCAGCCCTAGAAATATTCCAATGTATTTCAGTGATGTTAATTTCAATGTTGCACCTTCCTCAATCAGCTCTACAAACTTTCTAATGGTGCCTGCAGAGGGACTTCCTCTTTGGGTCGGGAGGGGTACTCTATGTCATATGAAGAAGATGTGTCTGCCAAGGGAAATTTACTATGGCCACTTCAGGATTCTCTAAAGTGAAGAACACAGTAAACAGTTCAGTGAATTCTAGACTGGAGTAGCAATTGAGATACTGCTAGGCTTTGCCTGAGGAAGAGTATAGAACAAATGTGTCTGGGAGAGATTCATGGGGCAGCAGAAATAGGGAGATGAGAAAGTAGTATGTGTGTATAGATCAGAGTCCATGGTAGGGGATGAGGGATTAGGTGAGAAGCAGAGGATTTGTGGGGGCCGAAGTTCATGTATACTGTGGTTTGAGAGGGTTTGTGAGACTATTCACTTAAAAATATATCTGTTTATTTGATTTGTGACAATGGGTGTATGTTATTTACATAATTAAAAATATATATAGGTAACAAGTCTCCCTCTTCCTTTTTTTCTTGTTCTCTTCCTCTTTTTACCTCCTCCCTCTACCTTCACTTGCATCCTTTGCTCTCTGTCTCTATGTCTCTCTCTCCCTCTCTCTCTCTCTCTCACACACACACACACACACACACACACACACACACACCAGATTTCAGAAGCAGCATCAAGGGAGGCTTTGGTGCCACTTTGTAACCACTGTGACCACTATAGCCACTGGAATGACATGAAAATGGAATGCCTCTCAGTGTATAGTCTGAGTCCCTTTGATGGTAAGGAGTATAAAGGCAAAGGGTCAGGAGGACAAAGAATGGAATTCTGGAAGGGGAGGCACTGAAATCCCTCATTTCTATTTTTACTAATTGACCTTTGTCTCCTTAGGAGAGTAGATTGGACATGGGGAAGGCTGCAGTTATGAGGAAGGGAGGACATTGTCCAGAACCTCCTAGGCTGTCTGTACTGTGGTCTCCTCATCACAGCCTGCTAGGGAAGTGTTCAGAGCCAAGAGAGAGCCCAGCCTCTTTGGGTTCTGACAGCCTTTCAAAGGGCAGCTAAAACTTTGGACAAGTGCCTGCACCTGGCATACACTTTTGAAACCTGCTCTTTCAAAATACTCTTCTTAACAACCCTGAGAACTTGGCAGAGAGGACATTGCCATCCCCACTTACTAGATGAAGCAACTAAGAGTTCCAGCCACGCGTCACAGGCCTAGTACCAGGAACTCCAGACTCCTGGCTAACCATTTCTCCACTAGCCCAATGCTTCAAACTAGCATTTCTACTTGTTTGACCTAAGGAACTAATGGCCAGAGGCAGGGTAGCTGTGTACAGGTCTAGACCAAAGGGTGATCTGTGGCAAAGTATTCAAAGACCAGAAATGCATTGCAGAATGTGGGGAAGCTGATCTTGAATGTTAGCCTCACTTCTTTTTTGTTCCATTGAAGACCATTGAATGGTCTTTGCTGTGCTAGAGTCTCATGGATGCTCTGATCTCTCTCACATTCTTCACTCTGTCTTTCTCTTTCTTCCTACCCTTTACCTTCAGTCATTTGTTTAATACTTACCATCTTCCAGACACTCTGATAGCATTTAAAAGAGCTAGATAAAGAAAACATCTGCCTGCAAAGGTTTACAATCTACTGGCCAGAGATGAAATGTGTCCACTAAAAACCATACTGCAAGTTATATAGAGAAGAATGAGTAAGAGAGATACACATTAAGTGCTCTGGAACAGTAGTCTACTTTGAACAAGACTGATATGTGATATGAAATCACAGAGCAATTTGATTTTGTTTTCTATTACCCATTCACATTTACTCAATGGGCATATATCCAGATTTCTTCTACCCCTGAATATATACTTGGACAGATCCATGACTTTGGTGAACAAACTTTTCAGTAATAAAAAGTTCAATGACATGTTAAATAACATTTGGACTCAACTCATACTGAGCCTGCACAATCCTGTGTAATAGTAAAAGCTTCCAACTTCATTTAGAGTTGCAGCTACTTCCCCTCTCTGCAGCCAGGACCTGCTGCCCTGTACCCCCTACCTGCTGTCATCTGTAAAGAGGTAAAGCTGTGGGTTTCTGCCCTGCCCTCCTCCCCCACCACTCTCAGAATTGGGTAGGAGTGGGAAGAAAGAGAGATGAATGAAGAAGGAAAGTCTTTTTTGATCAACCTGTCATGGCTCAAGTGAGCATACAGTACTCTATCATCTCAGGTTTGGGGCCCTGGTTTGGGAGGTTAGATGGGGGAAAGGTTAATTCTGGCTGAGGATATTCAGGGATGTGAACAATGGGGATGTAGCAATTTCCACATGGAGGGAGAAGCAGGGGTGTTCCAAGAAGAGTGCCATGATTAGCCCCCTGCATTAGAGGTTGAAGGCTGTGGACTCCAGGTGGCTGGCATGCACAGAGCAGGTCCTGTGAAGGTGGAACTAAGGCCACCTCTGGCCATCCTTCATCCCTCAGGTACCATGTTGCTCTGCTATGGACTTGAGTCAAACTGAGCTCTGGTGCTAGGAACACAATTTTGCCAAAGACAGCAGTTCTAGGACTGTATGTTGTCATATTTTCTCAATTCTATTGGTGTGGAGCCAGAGATTTGATACTCTTTAATGTGCTGTTAGCTCTTTGGACTTTTAATAAAGAGGGTGCACAAGAGAACTGAAGTTGAACTATCTAATCTCTGAGGGACTGCAGAAGCAAACACACACTCCGGAGAAATACAACTCAGGACCCACCTATGTGAGGAGTTCCCACTCTGCTCAGACTCTGAAAATGCCTCTAGCTGAGACTGAGCTAAGTGAGAAGAGGGAGAGGTTCCGCATTTCTTTGCACATGGATTTAACTCACACAGTTTGGACTTTGGATTTTAATTTACCAAGATTAAATACTTTTATTTTGGACTTCAGTCTTTGGGATTCTAATCTCTACATTTTCTTTAGGAATTTGATAATGGGAAGGGCTTACATCCAGATTTGGGGCATCCAGTTTTGGCATTTATTATTGAATCTTTATGTATTTTTGTATTAGCTCTTTATGTATTTTATTGATATTATTGAAGTATCTTCATGCTGCTATCAAATCTCATTACAGAACCTCTGATGAATTTGTTGGCTCATGTGGCTGGACATAAGTTTGGATTGGAAAGAGAATAAGCTTTGAACTCTCATCCTTGGGTGCAGCATATATTTGGAGTTGCTTTAATTAATGTACTGATCTGATACATTTCAGGGCATCATGGGAACAAAGTCAACACTGTCTGACAAAGGTCCCAGGAACATACATGAAGGAGCAGAAGTTGGTGCTGGGCAAGCAACCCCAGGCAGATGGCACATGCTCCCCCTGACCCCCACCCCTGGAGCAGTACAACCACATCCTGGTTGACCAGAGGCTTGAAAGTTCAGTCCAATTGGTTAGGAAAACAGACATCTAGGGAGCTCTTAGTCCCTCCTTCTCTAGTTTCCACATGGAGGGACTTTCCTAAATTACCACTCCTGGCCTCTTGCTGCCCCTTCCTCACCCAGCAAGAAGGGGCATTTACCACCAACAAGTTTATGGGTGGCCCACTCTCTTTCTCCCTGCTCCCCATGCCCCTTTGGGGTATGTTTGTCTTCAGAGGACACACAATCTCTGTTGTCAGCCATGTGGTAAGGATAGTGGGGAAGGCTTTTCCCCCACCTGTGGCAGATACTGGCCAGCAGTATCCATCTCTGCTGTGGATGCTCATCAAAACACGAGAAAAACATACACAGAGACAACTAGGTCTTGTGGGGGAATGGGGACAGAACAGCCACTCTCTCTAGTGGAGAGTGTGCCGTTTCCATTCCCAAGCAGATTTTTATTGAGAATACAGACTTAGTTTGTGGATTCACCGTCTGGCAGAAAAGATCAAAAGAAGTAGGTGACTTACAAAGGTGTAGACAGAACCCCCGCTGTGATTCTGAGCAGAGCTTGGGGTTTTATCACTACAGGACCTAAAAGGCTAGTCTCTTTTCCTGCTTGTACCTTCATATTCTAATTTAATAACATCCTCCAGCAAACAGATCTAACAGGATATTGCATATTCTATGTTCTAGGCCTGGTTACCCCGGGGGTCTGCCGTTTCTGGTCTGGGCTGCACCACCCCTGCTATTTCCACAGGCCTGAGTCAACAGAGGAGACAAAGGCAGACAGGAGACTTGGATTTCTCACTTCTAAGGACAAGCACTCAAGCTTTGACAAAGCCGAGGGGACAGGGGTTGATGTCCATCACCCCTTCATTTCCACAGCCCCGAGTCTCTTCCCAGAGGTCTCGTAGTGATCATGCCTGTCTTAGGCGATTCCCTCCATGGGAAATCTTACCCATCATTGGCTAACTGATCAAGTTTAGGAGGTCAGGCACAGAACAGGCAGCATTCATGCCAGGGAAATAAGTTTTGTCTCCTTAGTGGCTCCTGGTTCGGAGGTCTCTCACTCAGCCTAAGTTATTGGGGGTTACAGCTTCCTGAGACCAGGCAGGGCAGTCCCCAACACCCACCAGGAGATTCTAAGTTTTAGGGGGTCAGTTAAGTTCAGGGGTATGATAGCAAGGCATTTTGGCCAGACCCAAGCCACACTCTCTCATTTAATATTATCAGTAATAAAGGTGATGTCTAGCTCTCCATTTCTCTGGCTCTTGATTTATCTTTGAAGTGGTTCTGGACTCAGTGGGAGAAAGAGGTATTACATGTTTACCCCCTGAAACCTTCTAAGTAGCCCTTTTGGATCAATAGCCAAGTGATTTTTCAGCTGTGAACTAACAGATTTCTTTTAGAATGAATCACATGCTTTCAATTTTACACTTCAAAAACACATACTTCAGCAGAGGTCACTTTACGGCAAATGAAAGAAGGAATTTCCCAAGGGAAGAGAGGGGTTTGATATTTAGCCAAGTGCAGAGGGCATGACTTAGGGGCATCTATTTTTCCCAACTGTGAAGTCACCAGGATTGCTTTTTGATATCACTGTCCTTATAACCAATTAGTTGGTGGTTTGCAAAATGTTAACTAATAGCAGAGATCTGATTGTCTGAACTCCATCCTCCTTTCCATGAGTTCTGAGAGAGATGATGAAAGAGTGACTCACTATGGAGGCAGGAGGGACTGGGTGGGCTTTATTGTGGGATAATGGGATAGCTTTCTGAGAGAGTCTTCTATTTAGGACCTCAGACAGGAGCAAGACTATTAAGATGGTGTATGCTATAGTGCAGTCTACTGAAACTGCTCTTCACTCCAGAATTGCTCTTCACTCCAGAGTTACTCTTCCTCTTCCTTCTCCTCATCACCACCATCTCCAGTACCTTCCCCTTCATCATTATTACTATCATTTATTGTACATTTTACTAAGTGCTAGGCACCATGTTTATCCCTTCTCAAGCATTAACTTTTCACAACAACCCTGTGAAATGGATACCATTATTACTCTTCATTTTTGATAGGCAAACTGAGGCTAAAGGAAGTTAAGCCAATAAATGGTAGAGCCAGAATTTAACTTAGACCATTTTGACCCCAGAATCTGAGCCCTTGGCAAGTATGCTATCCAGTTTAGATGCCTATCTGGTATCTTCTTGGATGCTTCCAGTGATGAGGTGCTCACTAGTTCCTGAGGTTTCTGTTGCACTGTTAGAAAGTCTCCCTTCCAGAGCCTTTGACTTTCTGCCTGTGGCCACCCAAGGTGCACCTTGGAATACTAGGATGGCATTTTAGGTTGAAGCAGGGTGCCAGTTAATACTTTGCAGTTGAACAGGGCCACTGGGCTGGTGCAGTATAAAAGGCTGACCTGTGGAGATGGCATTTCACTGAAGGCAGTGAGGCTTGAAAGTTGCATGTCATGTATGGCATGGCCTTGCCCTCATGAGGGGCCCACTGGGCAGCTAAGTTGTGAGCCCTTACTCTCTCTCAGCTTGCTGTGGCCCTTTGTGGGGCTGTGGGATACATGCTGAAGCTATGCCTCCTGCTTCAGGAGGCTCACTGCTCCCACGTGCTGTTTGCAATGTTTTACATCCACCTCCGTAAACTTACCAGGCATTCTGGCTGGATGATACTGTTCACATTCTGAATGCTTGCATTTACCCACTTCTCTACTGAATAAATTTACAAGGTAAATACTTTGGGGCATCACAGAGATTTAAAAAAATCACAAGACAAAACCAACACAACTGTGTTGTCTTCCCAACCCCTTGTTTCTAAATAATAAATCATAGGGTAGAATTAACAATGGTTAAAGCTGCTGGCACTGGATCAATTTTGAGGTGCCATCTCTACCTATTTCTCATCTCTAGTCTCCACCCTAACTGTTACTAGAAGCCTCACTGTTCTGAGAGGTTATGGTAAATGGAACACAGGCTGTTGGGTTGGCTGGAACTGGCTTCAAATCCCAACTCATTAGTTGTGTGATGATGGGTGAATCATTTAACCTCTTTGAGCTTGTTTTCTGATGGGAAACTAATACTCACTCTGCACTGTTGTGAACTTTTGGTAAAATGTTTGGGACATGGACAATTTTGGTTGTTCGTTGGTCATTCCAGGATATCATTGTTTCAACCTTAACTAGTTCAATGATTGGCAGTTTTCACCAGTTAAATCTAGATGAAGGAGTAATGGGTTAGGACACTAAGGTACCCCATGGGCAAGTCCCTGAACTGTGTGCTTTTGTGCCTCCATCTGTTGTGCAGAGATTATTTTGCTGTCTCATAGTAGAAGGCTGTGAGGCTGAAATGGAGAAAAGAGAGGGAGGTACTCAAAGGTCTACTCCAAAGGTAATAACACCTTATAAACTCTAAGTGTTTCTGCCAGCTCTTGATGATATGTGGCCCTTTTGGGGAATCAACAACAGTGGATCATTCCAAACTTCTGCTTAATAACTGCTTGTGTCTCCCAGACAAAGGCTGCACTCCTTAGGGTGTTGACCATATCTTCATGCTCTGGCCTCAGCAGAACTCCATGGCTTCAGGTGTCTGCTACAAGCTCTCACCTTAGGGACCAGCCACTCATCCTTGAGCGTACTGTCTCACTTACCCCTTGAATTGTCTTCTTGTAATGTCCTTCATTAATCTCCCCATTCCAATATTACCTCAACACTTCAACTCCAATTCACCCCCAAATCTTCCTTTGAATTGTCCCCTGTGTGCCCCCTGCTCTCTATCACTCTTGTAACTCCCCCTCCCTACCTTTCCACTTTTCTCCCTTTCTTTGCTCCAAGGACACCCAGCAAAAGCCTCTATGAGAGCACCTTGCATTGTGCTACATTGGTCTATTTACATGGTGGCCTCCCATGCCAGATTAAAGGCAGGAAACATGTTATTCTTTGTCATGTCCCCAGTGCCCAGCACAGTGCCAGACAAATAATAGATAATTAATAAACATTTGTTGTTGAATTGCATTCAGAGCTGCACACCCCTAACTCTCTCTTCCCCTCTGCCTCCCCATAGCACACTCATATTCTTTCCTTCTTGCCCTGCTCTGTCCTCCCTTTGTCCCATTGCTGTCCCTACAGTCCCCTCATTGAACTTTTCTGGGCAGTAACAAGGCCAGAAATACTTCCCAAAGTGAATACACCACCTGAAAATAATCAAGAGTTCCTACCATTCTTTTAGGCAAGCACTATTTGGGGGATACCATTTATTTCCTCTTCTTCCCACATGTGCAGCCCCAGGGTGGGTCATGAAGGGAATGAAGCTAACTCTTCTAATTTGGTGGCATCCAACACAGAGCCAAGCAGCCAGCACCCCACCTCCTGCTCCTCTTACCTCTGCAGGCAGCTCTAGGCAAACAAGTTAGTCTTCATTAAGACAAGCCACACCTGTTACCTGAATGAACTCTGCCCTTCTCCCTGGTGGCAATTAGCCCAGCTCTGGCTGGTGGAGAGGCATCTGCTTCCCCTGCTCTCTCTGTGAGACTTTCTTAGTGTATGGACTATCGGAGTCTCCTACCCAGGGGTTCTGCTGTTTGTCATTATATGGCTGCCCCTGCCATTCCTGCCTCTACAGCACTCCTTTGAAAGGAATACTAATGTGTGCTGAAGCCAGAAGCAGGAGGCGGGGCGGGGGGTGGGGGGGGCCGGTTGCCTAGGACTTGGGTTTCTGGGCAGGTGAAGAGGTCCTGCGCTGGATTGTTTTAAACTTCAAAGAGACAGTTTCAGGAACCCTGCATTTATTTATTCTTTATTTCCATCAAAGGTGAGGATGAAGTGACAATGCCAATTAGTTCTCAGAGGGCCAGTGTGTTGTGAAATCTAGCTGCCTATGCAGTGGGGGAAGGAGGGAGGAGGAAATTTGCTTTGTGAGGTCATTAAGTCCACCCTCCTACATCAGTAGTTTTCTGCTCTATGAAGGCCCTTCCTTTCCCTCCAGTGCGGGCAGAGGCATGCAGGGCCTTACTTCAGCTATTTATACCTGGCCCTAGTTCTGTGCATGACCAGGACAGCATTTTTATTGCATATCTTTCCAAGCCCTTGCAAGCCAGTGACTCTGCCTACAGCATCCTGTTTTAGTGGGAAGTAGAGCAATGATGGTTGAAAAGTAAAAAAGAATAGACTAGCTATTGTGGGGCACTTGCTACTGGCTACCAGGCATTATATTTGATCATTTATACCTGCAATTTTATTTAAATTCTTGATAATCCAAGAAAGTAGGAATTACTCCCCCACTTTGCAGATATAGTAACTAAGATACAGAGACATTAAGGAATTTTCCAAACATCACACAGTTGTGAGTAGTGGAGCCAGCTCCTTCTTCTTGGTCTTCTAACTCAGGGAACATGTTCTTTCCAGGGGCAGCCCAGGCTACTGAAGGGATTGAGCTCAGGAACTGAGCACAGCCCCTCCCTTTGAGTTATCTTTTCCTTCCTCAGTTCAGAGCCACCAGCCCCTCCACGGTGCTGTCCCAACAAGTGCTCAGATCAAAGACTTTCTCCTTCTGACTCTCACAGCAGCCAGGCATGCTTGATGCTCTCCAGAAGATCATCAATATAAACCTCCTCCCACCTGTATAGATAGGGTTTAGAAATAACCTTTTGAGTGCTCTATATTCAAGACAGAGATGATTGGAGCTTCTATGGTATAGACAAAAGGTGCCCACTCCCCCACTGACCACTTCTGCTCAAAGTCTCCCGGGGGTGTCCTGTTCTCCTTGCCCTGGAGAAAGCCCCGCTCTGGCTCACCTGCTTCTCCTGCAGCCTCAATATCCCTGGACATTCCCATCCTCCCTGTTTCTAGCCTGCCTACTGCTTTGGGCTCCTAGGCCGGCCCCTGTTGTTTGCTCTTCCCTTGCTTAGCTCACACCACAAGCCTGCAAGGTGCTGGTCCATCTCCCTCCCTTCCAGACCCAGTTTTGGGTGGATGGCTGCCCTCTCTGTCCTGACTTCCTCTTTCTGCTAACTATCCTTTCTTCTAGAATAATCTTCCCCTGCTTCCAGCTGTCCTGAACCCTACTGGAATCAGGCATTTCATGTTGAAGACCCAGCTCCTAACATTTACTACTTGTGGAATTGTCACAAGTCACTTGTCCTTCTCACACTCAATTTCCTCACCCAGAAAATAAGAATCTCAACATCAATGTCACAGACTAGTGGTGAGTATTTCATGACATGACATATATATGAGTTGGGGTTTGAGTCCTGGCCCGGCCACCATTATCTGGGTTATCTGGGACAGAATTATTTTGGTGTTCTTTTTCAATAACTCCTTCCTTTAAAAATATTATTAAGTTTCACTTTTTAAAAATGTCTCATTTTCTATAACTTTATTTTTATGATAACATATGTGCTGCTGTCAAAAACATGGAAAATTTAGACATGAAAAAATATCACCCACATTCTAATACACACAAGCAAGCGCTGGTAGCACTGAGAGTGAATGTGTTCAGCTCCATGTTTTTGTGTGTTTGGTTAAATGCCCAGAGCCATGTCTCTCAATGCAGTCAATTTTTTAAGTGGGATCATACATGTATCTTTTTATGCTTGTGATAAAATGCATGTAACAAAATTTATATTGGAACCATTTTTCAGTGTGCAGTTCAGTAGCATTAAATATATTCCTTGTTGTGCAACAGGTCCCCAGAACTTTCACCTTACAAAACAAACTCTACTCCTGTTAAGTAGCAACCTCTGTTTCTCCCTCCTCTCAGCCTCCCCAGTAACGTCTATTCTACTTTCTGTCTCTGTGAATTTGCCTAATCTATGTACCTCATATGAATGGAATCATATAATATCTGTCACTTTGTGACTGGTTTGTTTTACTCAGCATAATGTTTTCAAGGGCCATCTATATTGTAGCTTGTATTAGAATTTCGTTCATTTTAAATATGGATAATCTCCCACTAAATGTAGTTGGGCAGTTTAATTTCTCATCTCAGCTTCTCCAACTTTAAAATGGAGGAAATAATAGTAGCAACCTCACAAGGTTGTTGTTCGAATTAAATTAGTTAATATACGTAAAATTCTTAGAGGAATGCCTAGCACATTGTATTTCATAATTGTTAGCTATTGCTATAGTCTTTCATCCCTTTTTTCCTAAATGACAGAGTTTTCTGGGCTTAATAATAACAATTGCCATTTATTAAACACATATGTTCTAGCATGTGCCAAATATTTCACATGATCTTATTTAGCCCTTATCAAACTTATGAGACTGGTGAAGTGGTATGATTATCTCCATGTCTCAGAGACTTAACAGAAGCTCAGAGAACTTAGGTTCACACTGTACAGCTCTTTAAGTGGTAAGGCTTGCGTTTAAAGCCAGGGTCATCTGATTGCCAAAACCACTCAGCCACAGAGGCATCTGCTTTCAGACAACCCATCTTTGCTTCCTACCACATGGTGCAGCAGACTCTCCTTCCAAGATAACAGCTCCAAGTTCCAACTGGGAAATGCAGAAAGTGGGCATGAGAGAACTCCTTCCCTCCTTTCTCCCCTCTTTCCCCTCTGACTGTGACACCCTAAAGGAGAGCTTCCCCTGTGGGATTTCTAGTAACTGAAGCAGGGTACTGAGAGACAATGTGGGGCAGAGGACTTTGATTTCCCCTCATATTACAGAATACAAAGTTCAGAGGGTTGGCAGTTGTCCAATGCATATGTCTACAATGGTCAGTGGTGTTAAAGAAAGATGAGGCAGAGAGAGCTCATTACTGGAGAGGTTAAACAGGGGATAGATTATCAGGGTCTAATAAGGGAAATCTCTTCTGAGTCTATAAGCCATTGTTCTGAGGTTGGGGGAGAGTTTCTATGGTTTAAGTACGTGGGAGGGGAGCTGAGGGGACTCTGGGAGGGACCAATCCGCATGTCACTTACAGTCACTTCCAAAGCCCATGGCAGTTATTCCCAGGAAGTCAGCTGAAAGCCTTCTCCTGGAGGTTGTTATTCTTATCCCATGCTCTCTGGCCTGTCCCACACATACATTTTATTGACCCAAATCCTCAAGAACAGAGAGACAGCAGAGAACCAAGAAAGAGCCTTTCCACTTAGCCAGAGAAAGAGTGGGTGTATGTGTTGTATACGTGTCAGTGGCTGCAAGTGTCTGTCTGTGTATATGCACAAGAGTGTGCCATAGGGAGAAGAAGGCTCTTGGCTACCTCTCATAGCCCTTCAGCCCCTTGTTCTGAATGACCCAGCTTTATGGCAGCGGGCCCTGTCTCAACTTTGGACAAAACCTAGCTTCTGGAAATCCAAAGAGAGGTCTATATGCTTGTGAGCCGAGGAATGACCAAGGCAGGCCTGTGGCAGTATAGTGAGATTCCTGCTCTTTGGGGGCATGGTTGAATGCCCAGCTCAGCACCTACCAGTCTTAGGAGTTTGAGATAGTCCTTTAAACTTTTTGAGCCTCTTTTTCCTGAGGCACTGACATAATAAAAGTAATAATAGTATAATAATAAAACAGCAATAGTAGAACCAATTGTGCATAAATGTGCTAGGACCAACTGGACAGTGAATGCAAAAGCACTTTAGACTCTACAAGCCATTCATGGGGAGGGTTAATTTCACTGTGTCAGAGCCAGCAGCTGGGAGTCTTGGAGGAGGACTCAGGAGGACCCATGTGGGACTGCCTTCCCTGCCCCTAGTGTCTGTAGGCCTGACCAGCAGACTCAGCAAGGATCAGGAGAAGATCTCCGTGATTATGATAAGAACTCAGTGCAGAGAGTCTTTTGGAAGACAGTAAATGGTTATTGTCTCCCTACCTCAGATTGGCGGCACTTTGCAGTAGACAATTTGACTCTCATATTCCCACTGTGTCTCAATGTCCTTATTTGAGAAATGGGAGGTGGCATTTCCCTATGTAGTTCATTGCACCAAAGTGACTTGAAAAGTCTAAATGTCCCCGGGTGATGGGCTTTCAGTTCACTCAGGCAAGATCCTACTCCCCGGGCTGTGAGCTGTGCCTTTGTGGGCTGGGCAAGGCCTCAGCTTTTCTCTCCAGCCCGGTTCCCACCCTCCCACCCTGTGACCAGCCATGGCTTTTGTGGATCTTAGAGGAAGCAGTTTTCCACTCAGGGAGAAAAAAATCCTGCTCCTGACACAGAACAAGCTGCAGGCTGCTTGGGAGCCCAAACCCACCTGTCATTCCTCCCCTAAAAATGGGTATGAGCAGAGACCAGCCATCTCACTCATGTCCTTGTACTTTAAAGGGCTCTCTCTATGCTTTCTGATGTTTTCAGTTTCTCCTTTCAGGATGTGGAATTGGAGAGCAGAGTGCTCTTTCAGCTTAGATGCTTTTGCACAAGCCAGGTCCCTGAAAGCCACTCCCCACCTCTTTTTTTTCCTTCCTTGCCCTGTCCTTTTCCATGGGGGGAGGGGAGAGCAGGCACCTGCCTCAAGGCTCTCAGGAAGAAGCTCATAGACCCTTCTGGAGGCTTCCGCAGAGAGACAGCAGCAGAGTATGAAAAGGAGGAGCTGAAGAAGCAGAGGAAGGAAGAAAAAAGGAAGAAAAGCCAGGAGATTACCAGGGCTCAAGAAGAGGCTGTTTAAGTACAAAGCACCTTACTCACTATGCAGGGCTGGAGGCTGCTTGGTAGCTGACGACGATAAGCCTCTTATCCTAGAAGCCAAAGAATATGGTCCATCTTCCAGCAGGGCCCTGGGGAGCTCAGGGGTGAGTCAGCTTTCAGAGGTCAGGTGCTAGCCTATCTATATACCTTATCTGGCCTGGGGGGCAATAGACATTTATCTGAAGCACTACTTCTGGGACAGATGTTGGAGAGGGGCAGTTTGCATTTGTGTACATGTATGTGCATGTGTGTGTGAGAGACACATTTATTAGGGTCCAGCTTGCATGCATTCACTTCCGTGTGTCTGAGTGTGCAAGTGTGCACACCTGCCCAAAAGGCACACAGGCAACATGCAGCCACAACCAGATTATAACCCATGCCACATTATCTGAAGTGACAGTCCCCTCTCATGTCAGAGCTGCTCTGCCTGTTTCCCAGCTAGTTCCAGGTGGGGTAGTAGTTCAGGGTCGCTGCTTCATTCTCTGCTTGGCTGAATTCTTGACTGACATGTGGCAAGAAGTTGGCAGTTGCCAGGGCTTTCACCCTTAGGCTCTCAGGTGATCCTCACAACAATTGTGGGATGGGCAGAGAAGCTCTCTTCCTAGAGATGGAAACCAAGACTGGAGACTCAGGAGCAGCTGCCTTTTGAAGTCAGATTCAGTACGTTTCCTCTGCTCTTTCATGGCCCAGGAAACTTTTCTGTCTATATTTTGACTGTTTCCTCTTATCTCTTTACTCTCTCGACCCCTAAGGGTCAGAAATGTGCAGGGCAAGTCAAATTAAGGGTCTGATTCCCCCATCCATGGCTTTTGTGGCTGGACCTACATGGTTGGGTTAAGGTGGATCACACATCCAGAGCTTTGCTCCTGGGTGGAACCCTCTGCCAAGACCTAGGGGCCCATAAATTCTGAATTTCTGTACTTATAGGGATGTTAAGGTTGGAGGAAGAAGTTTCAATGTAGAGGAGGGAAAAGGTGCTGCTATCAGGAACTCAGGGAGGCTTTTTGACTTTAGAATCTGTTGTTCAAATTCTAGTTATATGACAAAGACTGATAATTACCCTCTTGAACCTTAATTTTCTCAGCTATAAAATAGGAATAATAATAGCTAATATTTATGGGATTCCAGTAATGTGACAGACTCTGCTTTAAGTACTAAATATACTAATTTAATCCTTACAACAATTTTGTGAGTCAGGAATTTTTATCTCCATTTAACAGACGAGGAGACTGAAACTCAGAATATTAAATAACTTGTCCAATATCACATTGCTAGAACACAATGAATGCATGAGTTGAGCCCAGGCATTTTGGCTGCAGTATTTGCATGTAACCAATGCAATGCCTCTCAACAGGCTACATAGCCACCTGAACCTAAGAAATAGTTTAACAATAGGTGGAAGTTTTAAAACATGTCTGAAAACTTTTTGACACTTTTTCATCAAAAGGCAGAGTCTAGGTCTTCCTCCCTTAAAAGCTCTGGGTAGATTTTGTGGCTGCCCTAGAGATTTAAAAGGGAGTAAATATGCTATGTGACTTCCAAGGTTATAATAGAACAGATCTTTCAGCTCCTGCTGGTCTCTCCTGGGACACTTGCTCTGTGAGCCCTCCACTGCCAGGTAAGGCAGGTAAGGATCCTGGCCTCCCATGTAAAGAAGCTGCCAGGTGGAAAGACCACAGAGAAAGGACAATGTGCCCAAGAGCCCTAGTTATTTGTGTCTTCCCAGCCCAGTCTCTAGACATGTGGAATGAAGAAGACTTCAAAACAACCCCAGTCTAGCCACCTCCTGCTTGCAACTGCATGAAAGCCCCGCAGTGAGAACTTCCCAGCAGAGCCCAGGAAACTCCCTGATTTGTGAGCTGCTATTTTGGGTGGTTTATGAAGCTGCAGAAGATGACCAGAACACAATGCTTGCTTCACAATAGTTACTGTGAGAAATAATATATGTATCAAATGTCTGGCAGTGAATGCTACCTCCCTTGTCTCATCCATCTCCCCCCACAAATACTCTTAACTTGTCTTAAAACAGATATCATTTAAACACAAGCTGAATAGCCACCTCAGTAAAACTATGCAAACCAGTTCAGTGTATCTCAGCTTTCTCATGTAGGACCCACAATCTTCAGGGCCCTTTCAAAAATGGAACAATTTGTGTGATGCTAGGAGCTGGAAGACCCTGGCATGTATAGACAGTGAATTACTGGCCTCCTATGTGCCATTCAAGAAAACTCTGTGGAAACTATGCTTGGCATGATGCCTTCATTGGCAAATCCCCACTGAGGTCACACTATGCTGAGTTTTCCTTAGACATAGCTTTTGTGAGGGTAAAGGTTTTAGTTTAATTTTGTTATTCATTTCATTACTTTCTCCATAAGAGAGAACAATGCATATTAGAATATGATAAGGGAACCACAGGCCTATCTAAGGGCAGAGAGGGGTGAAATGAAATTATGAAAGGAAAGAGAGAAAAGAAATGTATAAGGAGGAAGAAGAGAAGAAAAAAGGGAGAGAAAAGAGAACAAGAGGGAAAAAACATGAAAGAGAAATGGAAGAAAGGAGAGGAAAGGGCTTAAGATGAAAGGCCACATGACACATGAAGAAAGAGACCTGTCTCCTCGTGACTCTTCTGTCCTTAGTTGCATCCTGGAGCCGGGAAGGCTGGAGGCTCCAGTCCCAGACCTGCCCACCTTATTCTGTGCCAGTGCTGGCCTTGTACACACAGCTCTCGCCTGCAGTTCAACACCCTGAGCTCTTTAAATAGCTCTGAACAGCACTGAGTGGTGGATAAACATTTGTTTCACAGCTCACAAACCAGAGCTCTGGCTACTGGCAGGTTTGAGGTAATGAGTTTCATTCTGGACCCTAGGGAGCATTTAGATGGGCTCTCCTTTGCCCAGGCTGCCAGTAAAGCTGGTACTGGGGGTAGGGGATGGGGCAGGAGACACAACACTAATCTCTTCCTCACCATCCCTGTCCAGATCTGGAATCCTCAGAAGCCAGACTACTCCACTCTCCTGGTACTGGGTTAGGAATCAGGATGCCCCAGACACCTGGATGCCAAAAAGAATGTCTTGGTGACCTTCTTTCTTTTCATCATCAGAAACTTATTGGTCTCTTGAACAGTCCAGAATACAGCCCTTCTCAGGTGAAAATTTCAGGCGATGTCTGTAGTCCTTTCCTCTCTCTGCTTATCCCATTCAGCCTTCTGAAGCTATAGAGCTGGATTCTGAACAAAGGATGCCAGGGTAGGACAGCCTGGCCTTGCCTCCTGGATTGGCAGTCACCCTCCTTGACCATTGCTGTCTACCATCCAGAATGTGCCCAACAACTTCCTACTCCTCTTGGAGTACTCAGAGAGACACAGGACTGCCAGGAGCTGCATTGCTCTGAAGTCTGACCAAAGTTCCTATCACAGTGGGGATGGGAGGAGGGTGGGGAAAGGAGGTTTGATTCTCCTCTTTATTTTTCTCTTCCTTCCAAACTCCCCACATCAAGGCAATATGACACTCTGCCAGAAGGAGCTGAGGACCAGTTGATATGATGAATAAGCGGTAATTACTTTGTTGGCCTTTCAGCACTTCCTCTGTGGATATTAATAGCCATTAATGTCCCGCTGTTTTGCATGACCCTGGAGCCTGCCAGCCAGAGCATCAGGGTGGGTCATTGTCCCAGCCCCCTCACTCAACCTCCACTGCCACTGTCTCATTTGCTTCAAAATTTCGGGAAGGAAATGAACTAGCAAAGACAGTGGATGCAAAATTAGAAGAGGAGAAAACAAATCCAAGAGGAAGTGATTTAGTTTTTCAGCCAAATTGGTTGTTGAATTGGCTTCTTGTACTGTTATGATTGGAATCCTAGGGGTCATTTTGTTCCTTCCCCTGACTCAAGGATCACCCTGGAAGTTTATATTATTTTCCTTAAGGTTACGAGGCCTGAAGAAATTGCCAAATGAATTCAGAGGCTGATTTGAATTGCTCAACTAAAGGAAGTTGGGTGGCAAAAACAGGACAGACCATGTGTAAGTAGTGGTAGTTCAGACAAAAGGTGTATTTCTTTGGATTCTGCCCTTCTTCACTGCAGCCACCTGGTGAACAGAGAGCATGAGCCACGGGATCAGAGACAGGGCCTAACAGCTGGCTCTGTGCCTTGCACTAGGGGAGGTGATGAAAGAGTGCAACTTTTGGGTGAGGAGACTCAACTTCTTTATAACCATAATCTTGAATGAGTTACATACCTTCTCTGAGCTTCAAATACCTTATCAGAAAACAATGTTCCTAAAAAAAGACAGTATATGATAAACAATAAATAGTAGTTTATGTCCAGTAGTGCGTTGAGTGGCACGTATCAACTCATGAACTGATTGTGTACATTTCTCCCCAAATCTGTGTTCAGTGATGACACATTAATAACTGGAAGCTGACCAAGGTGGGAGAATTTACACCATAGAAACTGGCGAATGCTACAAATTGGGTCTCGCATTTTTCCTTGGGAGAGCTGATTACCAGCAGACCACCGTTCCTGCTCCATTTCAAGCTGTCTGGAATTGTAAGATCTTAGAGCATGTTCTGGGGCTCCTGCAAGCCACAAGCCAGCCCTTTGAATGATCTATTTTCCTCCCATCTACCACGAGAAACTGCTCACTTCTAGCAGGGATTGTCAAAATCTCCTTGAGGCCCTATTAGAAAGCTGCAGCTCCTTAATCTATTCAGCACCAAGAGGCAATTGTTGAGGAAGTTGATTGTAGTCCAAATCCAGGTATCAATTCAAAATGTTTTTGCCTCAGACAACTGTGTACGATCAATCAGTAATGTAATCCTTTGCTGGTAGAACACAAAAACAAAGCCCCACCTTGCCTTTTAAACACAGCATCATTAGTCTTAGGATAAACTATAAATTGATGCATAGAGCAAACAGCCAGAGCTGCATCCTGGGGAATGGGAGCAGATGAAATAGCAGTTGCTTTACGGTGAATGACAAATCATTGCTCGTTCCATTCCCTATCAAGTGGAACACCATCAATCACATGGTGGACTCGTTGGGTTCTAATATGAACAGAACACCATGAACAGATGCTATGACTGGGGCTGCTGGCCTGGGCAGAGCTTTGCTTTTGTTTTACCTGGGAAAGGAAGGTGAGACCAATCCACTTTCTGTAGGGTCCTCTCCTTCATTCTAGTTTATAAGGGTGAGCGAGGTAAGGAATTCCATCAGTTATAATGTCCTTAAGGATGGGGATCTTTGTTCTTTTCATGTTGCACAAAATCTTATCTGAGTGGCAAGAGGAAGGCCATGCTTCTAACTGACAGAGAAGGAGTAAAAGACTTAATGGCTCCTTATTTGATTTCAGTGAGGCATTTAAGTCTTGTCTGTACCCATATGAGACCCCCTCATCCATGAGACTGCCATGGTACTTAGAATTCCAACCCTTTTGATCATTCCTTTATATTAAGGTATTATGTCTAAGAGAGTTATATTACAGTGCACATCTCTGTACCAACATTGCAGAGCACCCTCTGAGCACATAATTCTATTTGTTGAATGGATAAATGAAAAGGTAGATGCATATAACACTGGGTAGGTAAATTTTGATGGAAGGAAAGGAGTTTGAAAGGAGAGATGAGGCTGTGAAATGCAAGATTTGACACAAATAATGCTCCCTTTTTATTAGAAAATATTTCACTACAAAATCATAAGCATGTAATTCTGTAACATAACAATATTATACTCAAGCACACTATATGATATTTTAGATGAAATTTCAAATTAAAACTACAAAGTATTACATCCATATTATTACCCTATCAATCACACTCAAGCAGGCGTTACTTCTGCCTGATGCTGTAAATATTATAGCAGGTGACCTTGCTATTGGAGATAGGAGGCTGGAATAGGTGATCTAAAATGAAAGAAGGTGGTAACTGAGGGAAAGTTAGGAGTTTCTGAAGTTAATATCCACTTCTTTTTCATTTTTTTTCCAGAGCCATCCCTGGCCCTAGGTGGTTTTTAAGCAAGTATGTTGAGAGCAATAAACATCAAAGCCTGTCTCCATCCTAATGGGAACATGAAGAAATGAGGAAAATTTAGTTGGTTGTGATTCACCACAGTTCATGAATAATCCCACGGGCTCTGCTTTTGGCCCTCTGCCATTCATGGACCAGGGACTGAGGAGCAATGGACTCTTTCTGAGTGCTGATTTAATTAAGTGTGGCTAGTTTGTGATGGAAGCTTGCTTGGCACAAAGCCAAACTAACAGGTGAATTGGCCATGTCATTGATGAGTGAGTCAAGCCTCTTGTTTGACCAGATCAACCAGTCATCTGGGATACCTGCAGACTTTTGGATAATAATTGACCATGCTATGGTACAGGAAGACATTGGTGATTTCATTAAAACCCATCAATATAGTGACAAATATACTGGTTAATTCAATCCATCTGACAGTTCAGTGTAGCTACAACTTCTGTGATACCAACTATCTGACATTATGTAGTCAAAGCAATATTTGATTGACTAATTTTTTTAAATTTCATTGGTTTTTATTGACATGATGCTGACACAGCTTAGGGGTAGTGAGGGAACAGTTGGCATGTTTCCTTTATGTATTTTTTTTATCTTTGCCATCTGGAACTAGGAAAAGATAGCCTTCCTTCTGCCAGCTTGCCCCAGCTGAAGTCTGTACAACCTTTACCCAGGCATCAGGAACAGCTGTCTCAGGCAGAAGGAGGCTGACTCCAGGTGCGTGCTCAGCAGCAAGGGCAGATGAGATAATGAGTAACAATAAAGTTCTTTTCAAGGAGGTGGGTGTCTATTGGAGGGGTGAGTCAGTTGGCATATACCAGGCCTTACTTGGCTTATAACATTTGTTGTTCTATGCAGCTTGTTTCTCAGTGTGAGAGCAGGTTTACTCTTCCTTCTCCTGACTTCTTTTCTGTCTTCAGTTACTGTGCATGACACTGCTTAATGCCATAGAAGAGCCAGAGTTGATACAGCTCTTACCTTTACCCCAAAGCATCTGGACACACTTTCTTTGAGAAGAAAGGCAAGCTCGAAAATAACTATACTGTTAAAAATTAAGAAAACACTGGCTGGCGTAGCTCAGTGGATTGAGCGCGGGCTGGGAACCAAAGTGTCCCAGGTTCGATTCCCAGCCAGGGTACATTCCTGAGTTGCAGGCCATAACCCCCAGCAACCGCACATTGATGTTTCTCTCTCTCTCTCTCTATCTCCCTCCCTTCCCTCTCTAAAAAATAAAAAATAAAACAAAATATTAAAAAAAAATTAAGAAAACAGAAGATATAAACTAGAAGAAATTAAGTGTTTGGGAGTTGAGGAGAGGGGGAGTAGATGTTCCTTTGGGCTTCCTGGAGGACATGGACTGGGGAGGATAGGTGAGATCAGGACTGTAACAATGCACAGGGCAGTGGGGGAATTAGGCAAATGATAGGTCAGAAAAGAGCAAAGATATAAATGAAGAAATAGGGTGGCATGGTTGAAGTAGTCATCCTTCTGGAGAGAAAATACAGGTAGAAGAAAATAACACTTTTGCCCCAATCAGATAGGGTCAGAGCAAAAATGGCACTGGATGCCAGGTTTAAGACTTGACACATTTGGCTATTCACTGGGAGCCACTGAAGACTTGTTAGCAGTTAATGATATTGAAACTGATCTTTAGGAAGACTAATATGGCATCAGTTGTTAAGGTAGTTTACATGGGGAACATATGCAGTAGAGTTAAAAGTTAATAGGATATGAGACAGTCTAAGAGATGGCAATTAAGAGCTTATATTAGGGCCATCATGGTGACAAAACAATGTGGGAACAATATTGAAAAGCAAGTCTGGTTAGGATCAATGGAACAAGGTTCTAATAACTACATATTTGAAGGGGGAACAAGTTGTTGAAAATTACTCTGCAGTTTTGTGTTTTGATATTTGGTTGAGCTGACTTGGGAGAAAGGATGCTGATGGTATCAGTCTCCCCTTGATCTGCCTCTGAGGACAGCACAGCTGTTGTCTACAGTTCCACATGGTCTCAAACTCACCTTGCAAGTTGCCTGCATCTCACCTCAAGGGCTCCCTGTACTTCTTTCCATTTTGTGCCTCAGGGCCTTCTCCAAAGCCTAGGGACTTGTTTGGTATGACTATGGGAAAGAATGGCCTGGGCAACTCTCAACTGATGGGAAATGAGATTTATGCTACACCTTCAGGCCTCTAGGAGAACAATTTGGAAAGCATTCTGATCAGCAAGCAATAGGTCCCAGTGGAATGGAACCTTCACTGCCTACAGCACTGACCCTGAGGATTCTTCCACACATGGACTTTTACATCCCCATCTCCACCTCCATGCTCCTTCACTCTTGCCTCCTGGGATCACTTCCCACATAAACTACCAGGCATATCACATGTAAGGTAGGTGGTAGACATTCAGGTGGAGCTATTTCTAAAATACATGTAAATGAGTCTAGAACTATAGACAGAGGCTGGAGTTTGAGATCTAGATTTAGGAATCATTTACATGGACAAAGTATAAAGTTAGGGAAGTGAATGCCGTTGTGCAGGGAAAGAATGTGGAAGGGAAAAGAGAAAATGGAAAGACACTAAACCTTGGGGAGCTCTCAATTTGGTATATGGAAAAAGAACCAGCAGCAAACCCAGTATACCGGAAATAATAAGGAGAAGTACAGGATGGTGGTTGTAGCAAAGCTGAAAGGACCCTCAGCATGGCCATCAGAGATGAATGCAGCAGAGGCCCAAGGAGAATGTGGCATTTTGGAAATTCTTGAAGACCTTGAGAGAGTGGTTGTGGTAATGACAGTAAAAGTCATTTTGTTTTGTTTTTGCAAGGAAAGAGGATGTAAGGAATTGAAGGCCCAGAGCATAGACTGGAGGTGCATTCACCTGGCACCTGGGGAACCTTAAAAAATGTCAACATCTTACAATAGACCTATTGAATGTGAACATCCAGGGATAGGGCTTCTGTCTTAATTAGATTGAGGGATGGAAGTTGGAACAGTGATAGTTTATCAGCTTGAGGTAGCAAGGTAGGGAGAAGAATGTCTTTAGGAGTAGAAGACATGTAAAGGAGATGTTTCCCAGGCAGATGGAATTAAGCCATTGGAAAGGAAGATACTAAAGATGAAAGAGAAAGGGAATGATATCTGGAGAAGGGCTCAGAGGAAGAGAAGGGATCAAGAACACAAGTAGGGTCAAGAGAGTTTAGTTTAAAGAGGATTCATTCATCCAACCATTCAACACACAGAGATTAGGCTCTGTGCCAGGGCACTTGACATAAAGAGGAGGGTAAAGCATGGCACTCCCTTTAGGAGTGAAGGAGGTAGAAAGAAACCATCCCTATAGAAGCTTGTTAAGTTCCAGAAAAGAAACATTTATGGAGCAAAGGAAAGACTGAGAAGTTACTTTCCCAGGGGCTCAGTTTTATCTTTGACCACTGTCCCACTGAGCTGTTACAACAATCAAATGAGAAAGAAGATGGTGCTCAAGTGCTGAGCACAGTGATGAGTGTGTGGTAGGCCTTCCTGAAAACACAGTTTTCTTTTTCTTTGGGAAAAATGCAATGGTACTCCAGAGTAATTTTTTTTTTACTCTGCTAAGAAGACAAAGAAATCTTCCCAGAGAAGCTATTATTCAAATTAACTTAGTGCTGAGGAGGGAAAAGGTAGAAAATGTACGAATATTCAGAAATAATTTGAGTTAAGAACAGGGACATTGAGAAAAATAAGTCTGATGACTCTGATTTTCCAATAAACATAAAGCAAGGTTGTATTGGGGAGGTAAGTGTTATGTGCTGAATTGTGTCCTGTCCCCACTCTCCCAAATTCCTTACTCTAGTACTTCAGAATGTGACTCCCTGGAGACAGGGCCTTTAACAAGGTAATTAAGATAAAAGTAGAGGTCATTTGAGTTGGCCCTAATCTGATATGACTGTTATCCTTATAAGAACAGGAGATTGGGACACAAACACTCAGTAGAAGAAAATGGCCAAAAAGAGAGGCTTCAAATAAAATCAGCCTTGCTAACACTTTGACCTTGGATCATTAGTCTTTAGAACTGTGAGGAAATAAATTTCTATTGTTTAAGGAACCCAATTTGTGGTATTTGTTACAGCAACCCTAGCATACTAATACATTAAAAGTGAAGGGGTACCAAGAGATTTGAGAGAATGATGAAAATGAGAATGTTTTGGAGGAGTCATGATGGAAAATTCAAAGCTGGTTAAATAGGTTCCTGATGAAAAGGTGGCTAGCTAACTAAAGATGAGTCCATGATCATGTTTTTTCCATAACAGTTTGTAGTATGACAATGTTTGGCATAAGCCCGGGCTTCATTTCAATTTTAGCACCAGGAGACTGATGGGTCAGCAGAGTGGGGATGTGCAGAGTGGCCATGAGCAGGTGAAATGACCAGCCTGGGCACAGGCTGAGAAATGGAAGTGAGGGGAGAGAAGACAAATGGATTGGGAGATTAGGGAGGAATCCAGAATGGGAGAAGAACTGAGTAAGCAGAAGAGAGAGAGTGAGAGGTAGGAAAGGCAGAGCTTGTGCTCACAGAGGGCAGAGGCTTGGAGGTGTGCTCATGTTTTAAAAATAGTAGACAGAATTTTGTTGTCAGGTGACGACTGGGTTGGACCAAATGGTGGCTGAGTACCCCATGGGGAGTTAAGGTAAAAGTGTTTTCTAGCTTCTCATGGTCTGTGTTTTAATAGCAATGTTTTTCTAAAAAAAAAAAAAAAACAACAGTCTTGACTTGCAGACCCTCCTTATCTGCCATGGAGGGGCATATCTCCTTTGGAAAGATGAATATGTGAGGTGTTGGACCTTTAATGTCTTACATAAAATCATTATACTCCAGTGGGGCTAGAACCTAGGTCTCTTTGCTGATTTAGGGCCCTTACTGCCTGCTAACATTGGCAAGTGTGTGGTGATGGGAGCTCTGGTGTCCTCCCTTTGCAGAAGGACTGTGTATGAGGGCCATTTTCCCAACACCTCTCCAGAACAAAGCCTGTGGGCTAGCAAAACCTCATGACCCAGGGTAGGCAGGTGAGGGTATGAGCCACATGATAGGGTTTCTTCTTAGACCCTCACATTTTATAGTCCTAAAACTAAGGTAAAAAAAATCATCCTGAAGTGCTTGGAGAGGAATGAAAGAAAACAGGGATGAAATACCTTAGAATATTATTAGTCCCATCCATTTTCTACCATGTGTCTGCTTAGGTGAATTTCTAAACCATTCTTAAAGATATTCATAGATTCCAGTTACTCATGTAATAGCCAAGCATGCCTCATGCCTAGCAGAGAGCCTGGCACCAAGTAGGCATCTATTAAATGTTTGTTGAGTTATTAAGTGCTTGACAAGTCTTCCTATCCAGCAATTCTTACATTCTTTTTTCTTTTAAATATTTTACTTTTTATGCTATTGAAGTTGTCCCAATTTTCCACCTTTGAGCCTCTCCATCAAACCATCCCCCATTCCCACAGTTAGTCTCCTCACTGTTGTCCATGTCCATGGGTCATGCATATATATTCTTTTACTCTTCTCTTCACCTTTTTTCAACAAGTTCCCACTGCCTCCCTCCCCACTTACAGCTGTCAGTCTGTTCCATGTATCCATACCTCTGATTCAAATTTGGTCGTTAGTTTATTTTGTCCATTAGACCCCACTTATAGGTGAGATTATATGGTACTTGTCTTTCATTGAGTGGTTTATTTCACTTAAGGTAATAGTCTCCAGTTCCATCCATGCTGCTTCAAAGGTAAGAATTCCTTCTTTTGTACTGTTGCATAGTATTCCATTGTGAAATGTATCACAGTTTTTTTAATCTACTTGATGGGTACTTAGGCTGTTTCCAAATCTTGGCTATGTAAATAATGCTGCTATGAACAGAGGGGTGGATATATTCTTTTGAATTGGTGTTTTGGGAGTCTTAGGACATATTCCCAGAAGTGGGATCATTGGGTCAAAACACAGTTCCATTTTTAATTTTTTGAGGAAACCAGAATTTCTCCCATTCTTATATCCTGGTGCACAGGTATTCCTCATAGTGTGCTTAGCTGTTGGGTCCTATATGCCCCAGCAGTATTTCTCAGTCTAGATGTCTGAGACTCATACCTCAGTGTCTTTTCTCATGTGAGGTACATTGCAAGTGATTTGTTACCAATAATAAAGCATCAAGTCTAGGAAAGTTATATTTGAAAAACAGAAGATGTAAAAGAGAGCTTATCATAATGTCTCTCTCAATGTCACTTGCACTTCATTTTGCTTTCTTAGCAAACTGAAATGGCAGATCAATGGGTGGAGTCACAATTGGATTAAAGGGCATCATGCATAACATGGGTGTGTTTTGAACATGTTATTTTCATCCAGGTGCCCTGATTTGGGGGGGAGCAAGTATGAGACTTGCTTTTAGAACATTCATCCCTCAATGTGGAATAGATGGCCAGATCTTTAGCTTTCTCCTTACCAGGCTAAATATTTGCAGATCTGCCCAGTGATTGGACATGCAGTGCACTCCTGAGAAGTATTTTAATTGGCTGAGTGTGTCTCTGAGGACCTGCCCCCATTAGCACGAGAGTGCTTCCTGAAAGTTGCCCAAACATAGCAAATGCAGCCATGTCCTAACAACACAGTGCAGGGACCTCTGAACCACGTCTTTCTCCATATTCTTAGCTATTTCAAAGAGATCATTAACAAGGTGAAATTGGGTGGCCCCAGGGTCACTGCATAATATACATTGTTACTGTCTTTTAATGGACTTTCCCCAGACAAGCGTGATTCTTAAACTGCAGCGTCTGCAACTGCTAACAGCAGCCAGGGTGATCCATGCTGTCTGCGAGGAGATCCAACCTGCCAGTCCTGCCAGAGCAGATCTAAGCTTGGGCAGATGGATAAGGTTTGGAGAAGGGAGGAGGGGAAGTAGGTTTAAAGGGAGGGGCACCTGCAGAGAAACTAGGCAGCCCTTGGAGGTCTTTGTTATTGATTTAGAGGGAGGACAGAAAGTGACAGGAAGGCAGGTGTCAGGGGCTGACAGGAGGAGAAGACAGGTGTAGGCAATTGTGGACAGTGATTAGCTGGGGTGCTACAGATGTGGCTGGGGGTGTCAGCCGGTGATGATTAGCACAGGTGCTTCTGAGGGGATGTGGCATCACATGGCATTTTCAGAGTCCAGATGTGAAAGGCCACTGGACACTCTTACCTGCTTCCACACCCCTTAAGACACTTTCTTCTCTTCTAAGCATGTGTGCTCACCTTCACCTCCACGCTGCCCTGCCCCTGGCCTCCGTACATTCCTCTCTAGGTAAAGGACACAGATATGCAAATTGTGTCCTCAGTCTCTCAGCCAGTTTCTGAGATGATCACACAGGCATTCCTCTGGACCACTCTGCTGCTCACTCATTTCAACATTTAGTTCCCTATATTCATCCTTTCATGTCTTGGTTCTTATGAACTCTGGCTTCCTATAAGCATATCAGGCCTTCCTTGTTTCCGTGATCCCTTTGGATATGCTTCTGTGACTTACTGACACTTGTTCTGTCCAATGAAACTCTTGACTACACTCTCACCCCTATTCCACAGAGTTTGGTTTTGGCTCCACAGAACTCACTCAGGCCAGCCCCATCTCTGGCCTGTCAGTTGGAGAGAGCAGGACCATCAGATGTAGAACTTGTCATCCCGAGTAGAGAAGCAAGTGGACAGTAAGAGAAGCAAATCAATGAGATCCGCATTTTTCAGTATCAATGGTCCCAATTTGTCCTGGGTTAGAGGCTATTTACAAAATTTCAGGATGTCCAGTCCTTTGAGCTTCATTGTGTCCTGCCCATACTTCCCTTATATGGTGACTGGTGTGCCTGTGTGCACGTGTGTGTGTGTCCCAGAGCCCATTATTTCCATGTCTGCAGCAAAGTGTTCTGCAGCCAGAAGGAGGATGTGATAAAGTGCTGTCACATGGCTGGTAGCACATGGTGAGTCATCAGGCACCCCCCCTCCCACCTCACTGGAGTAGAGGGAACTGGAACCACCACACTTGGCAGCGTGGGCTGTGTCCTTGTGATGGGAAACAATCTTTGAAGTGAGTCAGATCCTCTAAGGAAACAAGTCAGTGGGAAAAGGAAATCCTTTAAACTGGTCATTTGGCATGATGAAAAGAAAGAAACCTGTCGTTTGGTTACATTTTTCACTTTCCAGCTAGTCACTATGACACTAACTGAGCCTGGGTTTGCCTGCACAAATGCTTTGAACAGTTTTGACCAGGACTCTGTCTACATAGCTCTAAAACTATCCAGCAAGTGAATCAATAGAGTCACAATCAACTATTTGCCTCATTAACAATTCTGTCACCAGGACCATTGTATGGGGATTCCACAGCCAATAATGGTAGACATTTCCAGGATAGACAGGACTTTAGGGGCTACACACCACTTCCATTGAATTCCGTGTCTGTGGACTGAGCAACTTCAGGCAGCTTTAGACATTATCTGGTGACCAGTAATAGGAAGCAGACAGCAGTAGTGCAATGCTATGAAATCCAGAGATAATCCCCCCAAATCATACTCACCAAATGTTTTGCTTTCATCCAAGATTGTTGAGTAAGTGACCCCAAATAAACAAATTAATTCTAGCCTTTTGGAGGTTACTGACCAATGCCCAGATTTCAGAGGTGAGAAAAGGAAGGTCCAAGGAGCTAGAGGGACATGCACAGGATTATGTAGGTAAAAAAACTGAATGTTCACTTGATTAAATCCAGCTGTGCCTGGTTGTCTCCAGTGAAGGTTCTAATAAACCCAGAGACTCAGGTATAATGCAGGAACTTGTTCAAAAGGAGTGGGGTATGAAATAGAAGTCTCTTCTAAGAACTGGGGAGTTTCTCTTAACCCTTCCCTGGGTACTCTCCCCACATCCCAGTGCTGGTTACCTGTGGGAGTTCTCATCAATCTCCGAAGAACAAAAGCAGGCAGACGTTTGTGATGGTTGTTGTTTTTTTTTTTTTGGCTGGAGCGTATTTGTGACCTGAAGTGTGTTCTAATTGTGTGGATTTTCCCATAAATGTTATTTTATTAAGTAGCTATAGTAAATCTGTCACTTCTGTAAGTAACACTGCAGTGAATCTGTAGGTAAGCTTGGAACACTGCTGTGAGCCATGCTGAGCTGCTAGCTTCCACTCAACATTGTTATGCATGCAGTTACAGAATCTCAGGGGTGAAACACAGGCACTGGGTTTACATGATTTGGTTCCTCACAGATGCCCTTAGCTCCCAAAGACAACAGAAATTGTTACAAAAGATGGAAACAACAAGACCAGAGAATCTTCTCTGTTTATACTTTCTCTAACTTGTTTGGAAATACAGATGAGAGATACAGGTCGGAAATACAGTTTGGGCCAGTGTAAAGGTCTGGGACAGGAAAATTAGGAGTTTTTTTTAATAACATGTGTTCTATTCCTACTTTTATGAACTGCTCAGCCTAGGGAAAATCACTCAGTGTGTTGGGCCTCACTTCTGCCATCTTTGAATGGTGACAGGTATGCAAGCCAGGATGCTGAGTTCTTAGGATGATGTGATAACAATTAAGTTCATTCTACTACTTGGTCTCATTCCCTCTGATCATGAGGCAAGGGGCAACACCACTTCCTGGTCCATGAGCCATCTCCTTTTTCTGAGGAAAGGGAGGATCATGATGTTTCTGCCCTAAGAGAAATTTAGAACAAGTTGATATGTAAACACATTGTTGATGAACCTGAATGACTATTTATCTACTTGTGGCGTAAAAGCCATTCTAATGTAAAGATAGAACTTCTTAGCATATTAGGAATTTTCCAGAGCTGGCATTGTTGAAGAATAATCAGATTTAGTCCAAGCCATTGCATCCAAAAAGTAATTATGGGCTCCCATTTTTTGGGTAAAGCTGTGTTCAGAGCTGGCCATCTCTGAAGAAACAAAATTGGGAGGCATTTGCTTTAGAACACAAGGTTGAATTGGTCATTATTTGTTATAGGAAATAACATTTCTTAGTTCTTAAGAAATAAAGCAAACTTTTTCAGGATTTTATTTCATATTTAGTTGAATCTCTCTCACAGCTTTTTCAGAGTATCATTGTAAAGTTTTCCCCATTTAAAAAAATTAACTTGAGAAGAAAATGAACTGAGTTTAGAAAAGGATATTAGGGGACACAAGTGAGTTTACAGACTCAGGGAAAATGTGCTTGAAGAATAATGCCACAAACTGGGGTCAGTAGACATTAAATTACAGACATGCCCATAGTTTTTCCAGATTGGTTAGAGCATGTTTCTTTGCAGCAATAAAAAACAAGAGACATTAACAAGTAATGATGTTAGATGAAACTGAGTAGCATTTGAACGATGAAAGGGATAATTAAAGAGCTAACCTTCCACTGCTCAGGTGGTTTACCTGGTTAGTAAAAATACAAGCCTGTCTTTCCTACCAGTCCTCCCGTCAATGAGAGAAAGTAATTCTGATGGGCCAAAAGCTGAGGCCTGTAATATATCTTGCATGCCTGTTTTTTCAGTCTCTCCAGATGGCTTTGGGTGACTTAATGGCCAGGTAAGTGTAATACATTTTGATTGCAAATCTTTCCTTTCTTGGTGGTTCCCTGATGCCTCCCTGATATAGGCACTGCCATATATCACAGCCACTCTGCAGCCACACCACCCAGATAGCATCATAGGATTGTAAACACAATGATTCACAAACTGGTGGCAGCAGCTAAAAACAGTGTGGTTCACGACCCTAAGCATGATGCCGAGATTCTAAATGGGATGTTATAACAACAAAGCTGCCTGAAGATTCTAAAACACAACTGTGTCGTTGGTGAATTCATAGGTATCATAACCTGTCATTGACAAGCATACCTGTTGTTGTTTCTCACTGGGCCCAGCTTCCTTGTGCTCCACCAGCCTCCTGTTGCATTGCTGTCATTTATTTGCATCCACAAGCAGGGAGCAAGTATTCTGCAAAAATAGCCCCAGAATGGTTTCTCATTCCCATAGGCCTTTGCAGCCAGCTCTATTAGAATGATTTCCAATATCCAGTTTGAGAGAATTCTGACCACGATATGCAGACCATTGCAGATCTTAATGACAATAACATTATTTCACATTTTCGTGGTATTTAGCAGTTTACAAAGTGCTTTCACATACATTATCACATTGAATCCCAGTGAAGTCGATAGTTTCTTTTCCATTCTATTGGCAGCTCAGCATAGGGGAAAGAGCTCTAGAACCAGACAGACAAGTTCAAACCCTGGCAATAACCCCCACTATGTACACTTTGTGTTTTTCTCCAAGTCCCCTTTTTCTTACCCAAGGTGGGGAATCATTTCTATTACTTATGAGGTGTGTGATAAGAATAAAGTAACATGTAAAAAAACACAGTATAGGGCCTAATGCATAGAAGCACTGAATAACCATTAGTATCTATCCACTTACAGATGAAGAAAATGAAGCTTGAGAGGTTAAGGAAAATTGCTCAAAGTCATAGCTAGTAAACAGCAGAACTGAGACTTCATTTATTTTACAAACATTATTGAACACCTACTATATGCCAAGTGCCTCAGGCAAAGGAAAGTGGATGATGCATAATTCTAGATCCTGAAATGTTCACAGTAGAGTGCCAGAGCCTGAAATGCAAATAATAAATTACAATCTCATGGGATCTCAGAGGTAAAACTTATTTGGGGACTGTTCTGGAGCTTGGGGTACATCCAGGGATCTACCCAGGAAATGAGTCTGAAAAAGAGGACCCTTCAGAGGAAGATGCAATAGAGATAAACCTGAAGTGGAATTTCAGGAGGTGGATGCTGCAGCACAGAGGGTGACAGGAAAGGGCAAATGAGAACATACAGGGGAAGTTCTAAGGAGACAGAAGTGAGAAGAATTGGAGGGGCTGGAGGAAATGGTGTAAAATATGGATTTTTGTCCAGTTCACACTCAAATGAATCCAGGAGGTGATTTTACAAAAAGAACCAACATGGTCAGAGTTGCAGTTTTGAAATTGTGGCAGATTTGTGAAAGGTTGAGTGGAGGAGGGAGATAATGGAGGCAGCAGTTCAATGAGAGATAATGAGGCTGTGAACTAAGAAAGTGGCAGAGCAGACAATTACTAGAGGTGTAGCGAGGAAGAATTGACAGGAAGGGGTGATTGATTAGATGGTATGGCCTGAGAAAGAGAAGTCAAGAAGGACTCCCAGGTTATTAGGCTGGATGATGGTGAATGGTGGGGACCTCACTGATACAAACAGTGTCAGTGAACAGGTTTGAAGGGACAATAATGAATTTGTTTGTATTTGTTGATTCTAAGAGACTATGAACATGTAGGAGATGTTCAGTAGAGAGTTTAAAATGTGAGTCTGGAGCTTAGGAGAGTACTGAGGGTGAGAAGCATTGATCCCAGGGTTATTGGCTTTTAGATGATGGATGAAGCTGAACTCTTTTTTCTTCCTGTTCTATCTTCATCAAGCTCTATCTTCTTTGAGCCAGAAGAGAAAAGAGCTATGGAGAACTCTAGGGAATACTAATGTTTAAGTGGTAGAATGAGGACTGCCAACGATGTGGAAGTAACAGAAGAAAAGGGGCCATGAGAGGCCAAGGGAGACAAGCATTTTGTGATGGTAAAAATAGAGATAGATACCAAATTCCACCCAGAATCAAAGAAAAGAGATTAAAACACATCTATCATATTTGGCAATTGAGAGGTCATGTTGTCAACTTGGTGGTAGACATGGTGGTAAAAAAGAACTTTTCAACTTGGTGGGGTTTTTTAAACTATGACCTAGAGTAAGAAAAATATTTTGTATTATGATCTGGGACAAAAGTTTCATGAACAATACACATTCTCTGATAGTTCATACTCCTATTCTGTTCCATTCCATTCCATTCCATTCCATTCCATTCTAAATGCTGCTTGCTATTCATTACATTGATTTTATGACCAAGTAGTTGGTGTATGCTGAATTTTGAAAAAGCATTGGTTTAGCTAAGTATAATTTCTCACTGGAACATTACATGGAGTGAAGTGTGGGATAGAAGAAATAACACTGGATTTTGAGTAGAGATACCTGATTTATGACATGACTCAGCTACTAACTAGCTGTGTGACCTTAGATATGCCCATTAACCTCCATGTCTCTTCCATTATCTGCAAAATTCAGATAATACATCAGCTGCAAAAGGATCTTCTGGGGATCAAGTAAGATAAAATATGTGAATGCAAAAAAATATGTGAATGTTTAGAATAGTCCTGATCAAACTCAAACTTTTTTAGTTCCACTCAGACAAAGAGCAGAATGGTGCATTCTGTGATCCAGGCCATTGCTTTCTTACCTGAACCCTGAAGCCACATTTCTCCAGAACAAACCAAGAGCAGAATGGGACACAAAAATTTAATCAGGCAAAATTAGTGTTGTTGCTACAATATTAAAATACTCTTATTCTAATACTATTATAGCCACCTTGATTTTTAAAATTTATATCTAGATTTCTCTATTATGAGGACTTTTAATAAAGTCCTATTGCAAGAAGAACCCATACAGGTAGGTTTTCTTATCACAATATGAAATGATAGACTACAGAGAAATGTAAAAAGATGGAACCCTTTAATACAGGCAACAATCCTTATGAACTTCAGTAGTCCTGGTGGCATCAATATATTAAGGTATAATATAATAATGGACTTTAATGGGAAAAAACTACTATACTTGAATATCTTATATATGCACTGACTTAGGCACAAGGAAGACAAAGATGATCAAATCATGGTTCCTGATCTCCAAAGGCATACAAACAGATGGGTGAGCAGACATATAAATAGATAGTTTCAATTAAATAGCACAACTAAGAGAGATAAGCATCTGATCATAATAAGATACGAACATATTATGAGAGAAAAGAAGATGGGCAGCTAGTCTAATGTGGAATTCAGAGAATGTTTTTTTAAGGTCATCATGCCCAAGATGAGCCTTGATATGAGGGTTAATCAAGGTAAAGAGAGATGGCAAAGGAATTTCAGAAAGGAAAAATAGCATGAAAAAGGAATGAAAGTGTAAAAACTTGAATAATAAATACAATATTTGTCTAGCTAAGTACAGGGTAGAAAATAAAAGTAGGTATGGTTCCCATTGCTGAGAGTCTTCTCTACCAGTTTAGAGTGCTTTACATTGCATTGGACATGGAAGCCACTCATGGAGACTGGTTAGTCTGGCAGCCTTCTACAGAGAAAGTTAAGAGTAGGTCAGGGACACATATTCAAGAACAGTTACAATGGTCCAGGAGAAACCTGTTGAGGGCCTGGACAAGAGAAGGAGTAATAGTGATTGAAGAGGACTTAGATTTGAAAAAATATTCTGGATACTGTATTTAGATGTAGGACCTGAGGTCAAGTAATAAATACTCTACTTCAGGGACAAAAATGGAATAATGCTGCCCAATGATATTGTTTTCCTTGAGTTCAGGGTCAAGTACAGAAAAATTAAGACATGTCTACCTAGCACTGTAGTATGAGGTAGGAGATGCTAATGTGGAAACAGGCATAGACACTCAGCTATGTGAGTCAGAGGAAAGAGGCATAAACTCCAATTGTATTATTCAGGGAGGGCTTCATGAAAGAAGTGGCATTAAAGACAGATCTTGATAGATAAGTAAGATTTTGCCATGAGTTGATATCTTATCAAAGAGTATTTACAGTAGAAAGAGTACCTTGAATAATCATTGGATGAGAGATGGTATAGTCTAGGGACAAGAACACAGGCTTTTGAGTCACAAAGGTCTGAACCCAAATCTCTGCTCTGTCATATCCTAATCATAGAGTTGAAGGCAACTTACTTTGTTTCTCTGAGTCTTGCTCTTCATTTGTAAAATGGTTATGTTTATTGTTTATCTTACTGAGTTGTCAAGATTTAATGAGATAATGTGTGTAACTATGCTGACTCCAAGCAAGCAACAAAAGCAGTTAGCTGTTACTTTATTATTATGACAAAATAACAGGGAGTGGGGATTGAGGCAGGATTTGTCATGGAAATGAGAATGTGCATGATGCAGAATGAAATGGAGAGAGTGAGTCAGAGTCTGGGAGAGATTGTGGAAGGCCTCAGGTGCTAGACTAAGGAACTTGGGTTTTACTGAGTTGGCAGTAGGGAGCCACTGAAGATCTATGAAGAGAGCTAAGGAGCTGAACTGTAGTGGTTGAGATTAGCCAGCAGCCATAATAAAGACTATTTGGAGGAACAATGGGTTGAAAGTATGGTGATCATTTATGAAATTATTACAAGAATTCAGATGAAAGATAATACAGGTCTGAATTTATGTGGCATTTGTTAGAAGAGAGAGAAAAATTTAAACATGAAGGAAATTGTTAAGGAGAAATAAGGGGAAATAGTAAAGATATCCAAGTTTCCAGCCATGGTTACTGGAATGAGCACTAATAAATATTAACAACATAATAACAATTATTAAGAAGACAGGAGGGGAAGTAAGTCAGGACTTACAGGAGTCAGGAAATAGAGCAAAATGGTAGTTTCAGTTTTGGAGGCTGTCAGTTATCCCAATATTCATTCTCCTCTATGTTGTACAGATGGCCACTCAGCTAGAGATTTCATTTCCCAGAGTCTCCTCTGAAACTGAGTATTGCCATGTAATTAAGTTCTGACCATTGGGATGTGAATGGAGTGAAGCCCAGGTCATTCCTTTGAAAGCTACTTGTTTCCCATTATCCCTTTTCCTGTTCCTAAAGGTCTATACAGGGATATAGTAGTAAGGGCTAGCTTCCACCATGCAGGCATGGGCAACACCCAAGGCATTAGTATCAGAACAACATGGGGCCCCAGCAGAGCTGACTCTCTACATCACCCCAGAATTTACTGGCTCAGATTTCCACAGAAATAAACCTTCCATGTTGTTTAGACCACCATTATTTTGTCATATGTTAAAATAGCTGAGACAGTTCCCCAACTAATAGAGTGATGATGAACCTGAGATAGAGCAAAAGGTGGAGGTGGCCAGGAGAGAGTTGAAATTAAGGCTGTGTAGCCTTAGAGATGGGTCAGTGGTAGAATTAGAAGTCATGTGAATAATGATGGTACCTAAAGCCATCTAGTGAATGAGATTGCTAAGGGAAATATTGGAGATACAGGAGAGATGAGGACTACAAAATGCCCAGACAGTACATCTGGTGCTGTCAACATCTGGGGAAAGGAAGAAAATGAACAGCCATTGAGATGGAAACGGAGACAGATATGAATACTGATGAGTTAAGAAGGAGGAAGAGAAAGCAGAAGAAAATAATGGCAGAGCAATCAAGGGAAAACAAAATTTTTTTAGTAAGAGTGTCAAGTTCTGCAGAGAAGTCAATGATGGTACAAACTGAAAAGGCTACACATTTTGGGGTATTAGAGTATAGTTAGGACAGTAAATAATCAAGAAACAAGTCAAATTATGTTCAAAATAATGTGCTGAAGAAGGCAGGGAGTTTTACAATAACATTGAAAGAGTTTGACCTAAAATTAATTTTTAAAAAGTATAAAGCAGGTAATATATGTAGAGACTCCCCCCTTCAGATGGTTGACTTTAATCCTCCCCACCCCTGAGTATGGAGTGGATTTAGTATCTGGCTTTCAAAGAATAGAGTGTAAAAGGGAAAAAATAGTAACTTCAGATTGGAGAAACCTGACAAATACCCCCCACCATACCCAAGCTGGTCAAGGTCAACACCAGATAAGCCACATGGACATAATGTACCCCTGTAAGAAGTGATGAGAAGGGCAATTCAACTCTGTGGTGGCCTTTCCCAAAAACCCATAACCCCAGACAAGACATGAGAAAAACATCAGACAAGCTCAAATTGAGAACCATTCTGTAAAATACCTGACTGGTATCCTTCAAAACTGTCAAGGTCATGAAAAACAAGGAAAGACTGGAAAACTGTCACAGACCAGCAATGAAGGTAACTTGATGATTAAATGCCATGTGGGGTCCTGAATGGGGTCCTGGAACAGAAAAAAATATATATGAATGGAAAAACTGATGAAATCCAAATAAAGTCCGGAGTTAACATTCATCTTGTATCAATGCTAATTTCCTAATTTTGACAAATATTCCACTGTTATATAAAATGTTAAACTAGGAGAAACTTAGTGGAGGATATACTCTCTCTACTTATCACTTTTGTAACTTTTCTGTGAATCTAAAGCCATTCCAATATAAAAAGCTTATTTATTTTAAAATATAAGGCAAGGACAGAGCTTTGGAATGGTTCTGACTAGGAACAGCAAGTTTGAAATACAACAAATCCCACCTCTGACTGCCCCGCCCTTCCCTTCCTCCTTTACCCCTAAGAAAAATTTTTTCCATTAGTCTATTATTACAGTGCAATGGAATGTTCAATTTCACACTGTGTGTGACATTCCATGCCAACTAGAATAGTTAATGCAACTTTACATTTATGGCTCTGCTTGGGTGTGAATTATTGTGTTTATGAAAATCTCCATATTAATGTCTGATTGTAAATCATTCTGCCGTCTCTCTTTATTAATAGCTCAATTCCCACTACTCACGGCTGTAAGCCATTCAAATTACCAAGACTGTACAGCAAAAGGACTGCTTCCCATTTGTTTGCCATCTAAATTTAACCATCTTAAACTTTGCTCTAAAGTCACCATCCTCTAAATTGCTCAAGCCAGATATTTTTGACTATGTTTCTTTGTTGATGAGGTTGGGCCGCTTGTCTGAGGAGCAGCATTTTTACTCTGTTCCTACATTTCCTGCTCTTTAGCAATACCTGCTACAAAGTGATTTGGGCATGGAGTCTGGAGCTGGTTCAAACCCTGGCCATGTGAGCTTGGTTATTTAATTGTTCTAGTTCCCATTTTCCTACCCTTCACTATAGCATGGGCGGATCTGGAGAGCATTATGCCAAATGAAATAAGCCAGGCAGTGAAAGACAAATACCGTATAATCTCACCTTTAAGTGGAACCTAATCAACAAAACAAACAAGCAAGCAAAATATAACCAAAGACATTGAAATAAAGAGCAAACTGACAGTAGCCAGAGCAGAGGGGGGAGGAAGAAAATGGGGGAAAGAAGGAGAAGGGTCATTAAGGAACATGTATAAAGGACCCATGAACAAAGCCAAAGGAGAGTAGGATTGAGTGCGGTAGGTGGGGGTGGGTGGGGCATAAATGGGGACAATTATACTTGAACAACAATAAAAAATAAAGTCATCAATCTGGAAAGAAAAAAGCAGGAACCATAACATCTATTTTCTAGAGTTGGTATGAAAATTCAATGCAATGGTGTCTGCACAGTTTTTAGTATAGCTCCTGGCACATGGGAAGCTCTTAGTGGTTTTTTTGTGATGGTAACTATACTAACAATAATGCTAACACTATTAATGGTGGATAGTGTGGAAAGAATTTTGGGCTGGCATCTGGATGGTCTAGGATATAGTTCCAGTTTGTCTACAAACTACACTGCTGATCTTGGAAAAGTCACTTTATCTCTCTGGCTCTCAGTTTACTCATGTGTAAAATAAAGGAGCTAACATTCTTAATCATCTTTTCAGGGCTAGTAGTCTATGCTCCATGCATAGAACAACTAGTTAATACCTCAAAGGTGTGCTCACTTTCATTGCTTTTCTTTCATCCCCCCTCAACCCCAGCCCCTTCTGTTTGAGTCAGTGCTCAGCTAGGGCTTACAGAATATTCAGGAAGAGGCCAGCCTTGGCTTTGCTTTCCCAGGCTTCCTCACACAACAGCTCAAATCAGACCCCCTACCTTAGCCCCCTTGCTGGCAGGAGCGAAATATGAAATCTCAGCAGGCAAGGAGGTTTTTTATGCTTCTGTAAATCATTAAAGTGGCCAATATTTTCCTTTGCTGCACTTCTCTCACCTCACAATATTTTTTTTCCTGCAGTGAAATCCATTCCTCAAGCCTGGAAATGTGGGCACTTTATAGAAAATCTTTAGCTTGTACCAGCACAAATGGATAGGTCTTATTTCCTGTCTGCAGTTCATGGTGTTGCAAAGGCATTGCCAAAAACTATTGACTAAGACATTAAATAAATAAATAAATAAATAAATAAATAAATAAATAAATAAATGGATGGAAATGAATGTGAGCATGTTCACATTTACATTTACAAACACATAGACATGAACATGATCAAGTCCACACTTAAAGGAAGAGATCCCACAAAGTGATCTCCTAATTCATAGCCCAACTCCCTACCCCTGCTCAGGACCCATCTTATGCACTGGAGGAGGAAAGGACTGTGAGAAGCTCTAGGTCCCAGTGTGTCTTCCTGGTCCCTGTGCCAGGATGCTGGAAATAGCACCATTCAAGATCCATCCATTGAGAAATTTTAAAAAATAAAATGAGAAGAACACATTAAGCCCTCTGGGGTTTCTTTTACTAATATGATAATTTCCAATAACTATCATGCTTTGTGGTTTAAGAATAACTTTTTGGAAGAGGTACATACAATGTCAAATATAATCTTCACAATAAATTTGTGAGGGAACAATTACTAACCCCATGTTGCAGATGTTGAAACTGACGTCCAGAGGAATGAGATGATTCATTCAACACCACTCAGGATGTGGGGCACCTGGGACTCAAACATTCTCTTGAGTTTAATTTTGATGTGTTTTCCACTACATCACATTGCCTCCTGGAAGTATTCTGAAATAGAGCAGTAGACCACCTTATGAATTAACTTCTTTCTTATCAGAAGGCTCCTATTCTGTGTGAGAAAAGGCAGTGGAGCCTAAGTGTCAGGGAAGAGGATGCACAGACAGAGAGGTGAGATGGGCAACAGCAGGGTGCACTGTCATTCCCTTTACACTCGCTCTGCCTGCAGAGCTCAGTGGAGTCCTTGTGCTTGTGTGCACAGCAGCAGCCAGTGTACCTGTGTGGGATCTATGTTGCCCCATCTCCTTGTTTTTAGAAAGGGAGTGATAACACTGTCCTCACAGAGGTACCTTGACAATTGCTGGGTCATATCAGGCAGATAGGCATTTAATTCCTTCCTCCCCTCTCCTCCCCACTTCCTTTGTTCCTTCTTTCTATCATAGCTTCCTCCTCTTTCTTTGTACTTTTTGGTAGCTTTGAACCCAAATAATTCATTCGAGGACACTCAATTATCCAATTGTCCAATTGTCTCTCAGTCTTCACCCCACCTCCCTTTGGCTGCAGAGCATACCACCCTTTCATCCAGGTGCTATAGTTCGTGGGGCCACATGCATCCCTCATAGCCAGAAGTCTATAGGCCAGGCCCATTCACAGTTACTCAGCACTGGCCAAACTCCTTCAGACTGAGGGACCCTGGGCATCCTTCTTCCTCTCTTGCAGAACCAACAGTCAGACTTAATGAAGTGCCCAGGGTGCCTAGCCTACTTCCTGGGAGGCCTTCTCTCCAAGTTCAGGCTTCCAGACTCTGACCACAGGCTGCTCCCTTGCTTCCACACACCATAGCTATGAATTGACCAGAAAAAGAACAGGGTACATGATGAGAAAGACCCCCAGGGAGAGAGGCAGGGCTCAGAGCCACTGCTCTGAGAGACACAAGATTTCCTTTGTGGAGAGGGAGGGGCAGCTCAGCCCCTAGCACAATGACACACTCTCCCCCATACTAGACACTGCTTAGGCCCTGGGCCCTTGGCTTGCAGTGTGTCTTCAGTTCCAATAATCCACACTCTCTCCTGAGGCTCCCCACTCCAGTCCTGTTCTCAGCGTCATTCCTGCCCCCATCACATCCGGTTCTAGCACTGCATGCTCCCTTTCGGAGGTTGAGGGACTTTGGCTGTTTTCTTTTTGTTCCTCCTTAGATGTTCTGTTTGTTGAGTGAATTGTTGTCTTCCTGGCTCTGAGCTGGCAGCTGACTTGGGCTTACCTCCACTAATTAGCTAAGCCAGCTGGTGAGGTTTTTCTGTGCTCCTCAGTGTGTGTTTCTTTTTTTAAGTGTGATCAATACCCTTTCTGGCTGGGCTCCCTCACACATCCCTATTGTTCTTCTGTTTGCATTGTGCCTGAGTCCTGGTCAAGGACTCACAGAGCCTCAGAAGACATGCTTTCCCTGAGGTTGGCAGGCAGCCTGGAGCAGGCAGAGACCACATGGCAGATGTGGCTCTACCTGCCCCTGCTCCAGTGCCTGCAGCTTGGAGCAGATTTTCAGCAGCTGTGGCAGCATCCCAAGAGGCTTGAGTGGACACTGGATGCTCGGATAAAGATGAGAGTGCTGTGTGGCCCTAAGACCAACCCCTTTCCCTCTCTGAGCCTCTGCTTCTTTGTCTATGAAAAGAAAGGTGAAGTCCTAGTTCTAGTGTGAGTACCCAGCCCTGTCACTCTCAAATCTCAAAGCAGCCTCCTGGAATTTGGGTCTCTATAGTGAGAGAGGTATCTGGAAAACATGTTCAAATAATCAAATCTTACTTGCTCCTTGTCTCAGGCCTGAAGACAATGCAGACCTTTGCCAGGTGGGTACCTGAAGAGGCCGCAACCAGGCATGATGGGCTTGAGGCCTGGCCTCCCTGCTCCAGCTGGCCCTGCCCTCCTCACAGCCCACTGGGATCCCTCCTCTTGCTTATTTTGCTGTTCCTCCTCCTGCTGTTATCCAGCTGTAGTGACTAATATTCTCCAGGTGCACACTGCTGAGAAATGTCTTCAACATAGTTTTGTTTTATATATTTTTTAAACAAACAGACACTAGCTCAAATAAGGTTTTATGGACAAGTCCTTCTGGAGTTTAGATTTTTCCTACTGCCTTCTTTGGATTAATAGTACCTTCTGAAAACCTCTGATGGCACTGGATACATTTTCTCCTTCCTATATAAGCTAATGAAAATTTGTTCTCTATTCTCAAAGAGGAACATGATAAGTGATAATAATATCTCATTTTTATTGAGAACTTAGTATGTGCCAGATATTGTGCTAAGGATGTAGCATAAGGTACTTTGTTAATTCATATGAGGCTTTCACCTTTTTTTTTTTTTACAAAAACACGGAGAGGTTAAGAAATTTGTCCAGAGTCACACAGGTAGTAAATGGGGAAACAATAAACCAAGCCCTGACCTCTCTGGCATTGGAGTCCCTTTTCTCCTGGGTCTTGTCCTAGACCCCCTGTTTCAATATCAGTACCCTGTCTGCTAGGCATTCATCACACCAGATACCAACATGAAAGAGTGGAGAGGACACTAGCTTCAACATCAAATCCAGGTTTCTAGCCTTATTCAATGGCTTCATGGCAAAAAACGTCCAATCCTCTGTTTCTCTACTTTACAAAGTTAAAATGAAATTAAATATGATACTGTTTATGAAAATGCCTTAAATACTATAAAGCACTCAAGGAATATTTAATATAGTACTTCATTCTGACAGTGACCAAGATCAAGAACCCCATTAACTGGCTGTGGAAAAAGCCCCCTGTCCCTTAGTACTGCCCACTATTCTCCCATTGTCTGCTGTGCTGTGGAGGTGTGAGTGTTAGGCCCTTGGCACTGGTCCCTGAAGCAGTCTCCAGGTCCCTCACTCCTGAGGCTCCCTCTGCAAAGGAAGAGGCTAGGATGGCTGAGTCAGCTGCATCTCAGGCTCCCTTAAACCTGTTACTGAAATTGGCTCTGTGGTACCAGCAGCTTTGCTTGCCATGCAGCAAGTCCCTTAGGGTAGCCCTGTTAATCACATTTGCTCTCTCTCCTCAGTCTGGCTGGCTGGGAGGACAGCAGGAGGTGCATGGAACCTCTGTGTGTGTACATGTGCGTGAGTGTATATGTCCCTTGGGAGCATCTGGGGACTAAGTTCTCCTGTAATAAGAATGAGTTAGTTGCTGCCTTCCTGATAACAACAATCCATTCCACTTCTTCCAAGGAAATGACAGGCCCCTAGGGTGGCGCACCTCCATGACTGAGAGAGATCGGCTATTTTGGTCCTTCTGTAACAGGAGCAAGTTCTTAGAGCTGTCCCGAGGCAGCCTGCCAGGTCCCTCTGATATTAAACACACCCCCTTCTTTGTTCCATGGTTCCTGGGCTCCCCACAATGATCTAGCCTAGGCAAACTTCAGAGCCCAGAGACACCCTGCATTGCTGTACCAGAAAGTCAGTTCTCTCTTGGAGATGGAATATACCAGAGCCTTTCAGATATTCCACCCACCAGATTCCTCCTGGCAGAGGAGCTGAGAGTGTCCCCCCAGGGGGCTGGGACACAGCCTGAAGCAGCCCTGCCACAAGCACAGTATTTCCTTGAAGTCTTGTGTTTTATCTCAGGAATTCCTGTGAATTTTGCATTCCAGTTCATAATACACGTCTGTTTTAATATAAAAATGTTTAACCCCAAATCTTCAAGTGAAACTGATGCCCAAGGAAGACACAGCTTGTTTATGCTGTGGTTCACCCCACCTACTTTGCCACTGATACCCTCAGGGGTACAAGACTCTGATTAGAGAAGCACATGGAACAGGAGCAACAACAAGAACATCTGTGTGCTTCTAGCTTTCCCTACCCAGGCTTCTGAAAACCATCCTCTGTCTGTCCACTCAGCTCATGTCTTTTGTTTCAGACACGAGAGTAACAAGGAGAGATGGAGAACTGGGCAAGCTGCAAAGGCCATACTGATCCACAGTGTCGGATTGCTTCTTTAGCTCAACCTTACCTCTGAGAATCAAACCTTCATCAGACAAAGACAGCCTTTCTCAGGCCCTACACCCTACTTCAGTAGCCTAAGAACACAGACATCTTTCCTTGCATATCCTTTGCAGAGTGAAAAGGAGCTTCTTTATAAGTCATGGCATTCTCAGAGGGTATGACCCTGAGAAGTCTGGGAGAAAGGGCAATGGTTCTTTTTTTTTAAAGATTTTATTTATTTATTTTTAGAGAGGGAAGGAAGGGAGAAAGAGGGAGAGAGAGAAACATCAGTGTGTGGTTGCTGGGGGTCATGGCCTACAACCCAGGCATGTATCCTGACTGGGAATCGAACCTGCGACACTAGGGCAATGGTTCTTATTCCAACTTGAATTGTCTCAAGGGGAAAGCCAGTTAAGAAGAGAACTGCTATTAGGATTGACAGAAGAAAAATCAAAGAACTCCAGAAAACAAGAATGGGGAGAACTGATTTGGCCAATAGGGAAGCCTTTGGGCTGAATGAGGGGCTTCCACCTGGATTGGACAGTAGAACTAATAGGTCACAGGAGGAAGTGTCCAGAGGCCAGGCAACTCAACATGGAACAATTTCAAGGCATATGCTTCCCTGGAGGCAGGAGACTTGACCAGGTTACGTGCCGGAGCCTCTCCTAGCTACCTCCCTTCTTCTCCACTACTCACTACAGTCCCCGGAAGGAACAACTATTGGTGAGATAACTTATGGGACACAAAGGTGAAACTTGATATAACATTTGCAGTATTTCTTAGACAGACAAGGGAAACATTGAGCTCTGTGATTTTGCTTGATACAACAAAGCCAAACCTTTATCACACAAGTGTGCACAGAAGCCAAGAGCGAGACAGCTGTAAACAGCTCAGAGCAGCTCTGCAGACAACCCTGCATGGAGACACATTTCAGTGGGGGAGAGGAAAGATGAAGCTTGCCAAATCACAGTGCTCTGACTTGCAGGGAGCATTGTGTGGATATTTCAAATCATTGCCTTTTTGTTAGTGCCTAATCTCCCAGCTGTTCTCTGAGCATTGGCTAAAATGCTGGTAAAGAGTCAGCCTCAAATGTAAAAGCTACAGGGCTCCTTTAAATTATGTTATCTTGTTACATTTGCATGTCATGTCAACCCAAACTCTGGTCAAACTCTGGTATAGCTTCTGGGGGAAGGGAATTTTGTCTGATGATGGATTTAAAGGAAAAGGAGACATTTTAATCAAGGCCATTTAAAATTAAGCCTAGCTTGGGCTCAGGTCTTATTTGAGAACTGAGAAGTACTTGAGGGAAGTTATTTTGCAGCCAGAGTCCCTGATTCTTCTTGTATCTCTCCAGAAGCATGAGCATATGAACACCAGAGAAATGAAACCAATATCTGACACCAGAGTCCCAGATGGAATTTTATTTTATTTACATTAATTGAATGCTGTGCTATGAACTGACACGTGTGCCTATTCATACAAATTGATTTATTTAACCCTGTGAAGCACATGGTATCAGCCTTATTTTTGTTGGATATGGAAACTGAGACTCAGAGCAGTGAAGCAACTTGCCCAGATCCTGTACTGAGATGTCATGCAACAAGGATCTGAACAATGGTTTCTAATGCTACAACTTGGGCTCTTTCTACTCCCCCATTCCAAAAGCGGACCTTATTTCACATTCGTGTGTTTATTTATCCCTTTAGTTATACACTCAACAAATATGCATTGGGCATGTACTGCTAGGCACTAGGGACACAAAGATGACTTGGATGAGGTCCCTGCACTAAAAGATTACAGAATCTAGTAGAACTCACAGTCTGGTCTTGAAATATTTATCCAACAAATATTTAACATTTAGTAGAACAAACGGCTGACCTGATTGCACACAGTTCTCAGGCAGTTGTTCTTATATCCTGTAGTCATTTTTGCTGTGGTTTAGGAGTGGGTGACGTCCCCTGGTCCCCATGCTCACTCAAGAAACAAGACAAACTACTGGTCCATACCCAGGGGAAGTCTCATCTGAGACTCAGTAGGTCTAGAATGAGGGCCACACATTATCTTTTGTTGTTTTTGTTGAAACTACAAGTGAATCAGTTGATTGCCACCTGAGAACAAATAAAACCTAAAGCTTCTAGGAAACACAGCCCTTTGAGGATCTAAATATAATTTTGCTTTTCCTATTTTTATACTTTCATTTGAGTCTTTATTGGCGAAGTTGATTTTTTACCTTTAATTCATGGTTTCTTGGATAATTATATTAAACAGACACTCGGTCTTAGACTAGATTTTAGCTGGCTAATATTGTACACTGGCCAATGGTTGAGAATTACTTATTTGAGACTACCATCATTGAATTGACTTGATATTCATCCTAGCTCTCTCCCTGCCCACAAGCCTGTGAAGATACCCTCTAAAAGGCCTCATCCTCTGCCTGCCATTGCTTTGGAAAAATCTCACTGATGCTCCCTCCCCAACCTGCTCCTGCTGCCTTATGCATTCAGTGGTACCTAACACCTTTGCATTGGCTCTGACACCTGATCTTCAGGCCCTGCCTCATTTTTTTTGTGTGTGCTACCTCCTCTCACCTGGTGAACACACTCCACTGCCTTGGACCTGTGAAAGTTAGGGCCAACTTGAGCCCTTTTTTACTAGACCCTGGTCCCTTCAACTGAGGCTCATCTTAGCCTGTGAAAGGTCAGAAAACTTTCTAAGACTAGATAATGATGAAAAGGAAAGGAAAGGGAAAGGAAGGGAAGGGAAGAGAAGGGAAGGGAAAGGGAAGGGGAAGGGAGGGAGGGGAGGGGAGGGAGAGAGAATAAAAGAAAAAAGAAGGGAAAAGAAAAGTGATTAGTGGTGAAAATATTCTTCTTTTCCTCAGCCCATACACACATAACTTTGGTTCTTAGGACTATAATTCACCCCAGGCCTTTTAGCATTCTCTTCCTCCTTCTCCTCTTTCTTTTAAAATTCTACCCTCATTTAACCCAAGACAATCATCTGGAAAAAACAAAGAATTAGATAATTTGAATCTCATTACTTTGTCCACATCTTTTATTTTATAGGCAACAAAAGCCCAGAAAGGGGAACTGTTTTTCCTAAAGGCACACAGACTGGCATTGGCTAGGACTAAAACCCAGAATATCTGAGTCATCTTTCTAAGGTATAAAGAAAAAGACCATGTGTTTGTATCAAGCCCCATCATGAAGACACATCTCCAGATGGCCAGGGATGCTAACTCCCTTCTCAAGCCACTCAGCCTAATACCAGGACAACCTCTCTGGTAGAATCAAGTAGAAGTCAGGTTCCAAGGTGGGTCAGGCCTGTGGTGCAGCCAGCCAGCCAGGGGGTAATTAGTATTCAGGAAATATGACAAGCCTCTGCTCCCTGTCTCCTGCCATATACTATGCATTGTGTTTACACGACAGGAGTGGCCCTGGCTGATGAAGGGAATCAAAGGCAGGGACTTCCCTGCAGCTGCAGGTTAATAGTGGACGAATTACATACTTGGAAAACAGTTTTCCCCTCAATGAATTATCCGGACCATTTCAAAGCCCTTTGTCTGGACTAAGCTGGTGGCGGGTGATGTTTGCAGGTTGGAACTTGCAGAAAAGATGTATTTTCTGACAGGGAGAAGGTCAGTCGGGCAGAGGCCATTACAATGTGCTGTAGTCAGGTCAGAATTTCCTGGATCCCGATCAATGTGGTCTCAGGGCATTACTCAAGCATTGGGATTAGAGCACTGGCCAAGAAAATGCTCTTCAAATTGGTCGACAAGTCACACACTATGAAAAGTCACTCTCTTGTTTGCCCTCAATCCCTCAATACCACAGCTTGGGCCCCAGGGGTCAGCAGGACTTCAGCAGGTCAAAACAGAGAGCTCAGCTGATGGGGGACCAGGAGGAATATTATAGCCAGGGGGAGGCTGAGCTCTGAGAACTCCAGGCTGGTCAGGAAGGCTGGGTGCCAGCCTTGGTTTTGTCCTGCACTCACTGAATAACCCTCAGTGGGTCACTTGGTGCTCTGAGTCTCCGCTGACTCATATATAAAGTGGGACCATCAGTGGTATTTTACTCATTTGACATAACAGATATAAAAACTCTGAAACTTAAAAATAGTACTTTCTTTTGGACATAATTTTGGAAATCAAAAGCCCCTTAAATATGTGTACACAAGAACAGAATGGGTTATAATCAGTCTTCCCAGCAAACCCGAGGAATTCAGTGTGAGTAAAAAGAGTTCAGACCAAGCTTTGAACTACGAGTGTTGCTTCAGGCAGTTATCCCCTGGGCACTGGCCCAGTCTTGGAAATGGTCCATCTTGCCCATCCCATCTGCTCTGAGCTATGCATTCCAAACCCAGCCCTGATTTTAGGTGGCAGTGATGCTGGGCTAACTAACCTGTAAGTTTTCTTGGTTCCAAAATGTTGCAAACTGGTGCTTTTGTGGTTCAAAATTAGATCTTGGATCACACAGATGAAATAAACTGCATCTGCTCCTAAAGACTTGATATTGGCTGGCTCATTTAATACCTACAAAATGGACTTAGGCTCCAGAGAAGGGATGGCTCTGTCCCAGGTTTGTGAGGACAGGGGTGCACAGGTGAGAAGTGCCTCTACTATCAGATTTTTATAGCTGGCTAAGTTAAACACATTGGATCTCTCCTGTCCTTAAAGGTGACACAAATGGCACATTTTACAGGACCGTGGTCCTGCCCTGATTTCTCCTTTGCAGCCAGCTGCCACTTTGATCCAGTTCTCAGGTTCCCATCCAGTGTCTGTGACCCATTTGCAGAACTGTCCTTTGTTCTTCTAATGAGCTATCACTAGTACCACAATACACAAACTAGATTTTTTAAAAGGCAGGGCTTCTCTGGTAGAAGTAGACCTGAGTTCCACCCATTTCCCCAGAAAGCCCTGTGGGTACTCAGCTACTCCACTGAGCCCAGTTTGAAAACTGTTGATCCAGTTCAACCTCTTCATTTTACAGGTAAGGAAAGGAGGCACAAAGAAGTGAAGTTACGTCAGCTGAGTCACACAGCTATAAGCAGCAAAGATGAGATTAGTACCAGGAGCACTCACCTTCTGAGTCAGCACTTTTCTCCTGTACCTCATCTTTATCATCATCATCTTCAACTCTATCATCATTGCTTTCATTAATCACAATGTCCCCTAGCCTTTAGGAAACATTGTCTACTGAATAAGCTTCCTTTTTTGACTGTTGGTAACTTCATATTATCTGCTGAGCCCACTGTAGCATCCCTTCTAGTGACAGACAGGTGGGACCAGACAGTATAGTTAGCAAGAGAGCTGGCTTGAGAGCAGAAATTTTAACTAGCTGCTCAGCCTTACTTTACTCATCTGTGAAGTGGGAGGAGCACCATCTACTTCAAAGGTTTGTTTTGAGACTCCAATGGGAAGGCATCTATTAAAGTATGTGGTGCCCTGCCCCACCTGTAATGGCAGCTCCATCAAGTACATCACTGCCCATGGGAGACCTGCAGGGAACCTGTGTGAGGAACTTCTGCTTTGCCTGAGCACAGCAGGCATTTCCATCAAAACAAACTGGGCTTCTTTCTTCTGCATTAATGTCCCGTCTTTGGCGGTTTCTGTGGCCTTCCTTGAAAATAAATAAATAAACACAAGATGGGGTGAGAGGTTGGGGAAGGGATGTGGCAGAAGACAAAGAAAGAAAGATAGAGGGAGATTGATTTCTGGGAAGAATTTATACCTGTTGGCTTTTTCAAAGGTAAATAAATAGATTGTTGTTTTTCTGCCTGCTGCTGAGAGTGTGCATGCTCCTCTGTTATGTATAGACCCTTTTAAAGGCTTCTGGAAGCAATCCCTAACACTTTCTATAGGTGCAGACAGATAATTGAATGCTTTCAAAGACCACTGTGAGTCCAGGCAAGTTCAATTTTGCTGTGTGTTGTGGCCTGCATTGACTGAGAGCACCATGTGTGTTTTCCTGGGGAAGTGGAATTTCTTTTTTTGCTTTTCTTTCCACTACTGCCTGGTTACCCATGTCCCCCGATCTCTAATGAGGCACTTAGGCACAGGACAAGAAACAATGTATAATCACCCAAAAGACACACCAAATAAACACAGCAAAAACTCCCAGCCACTTCTTTGGCTGCCAATGAAAAGAGCTGCCTCTCTTCCAGAGCCTGACGAACAGGGGGTCTTTCTGCTCGGCTATTGTTAGAGCCCTTGTGGCAGAAGCCTGGGCAGCTCTGGCCGATGGGGGGTTCTTGTTTTAATTTGTTACCTGTGCAGGCAGAACAAAGTGACATGGGCAGAAAGGATGAGGGGGTTTCCTCTTGCTGCTATTTCTCCCCATGACAGCGAATGTGTGTGCGCATGCATGTGGAAGTGTGATGCAGGGGCTGAGGCCTGAGCATGCCTGCTAGGTAGAATAAGAATATGTTGCATCCAGGCAGAAAAAGATTCCTTTTAGGGCACGAAGGGGAGATCCATGAGGGTTTGAGGTAAGGAAGTAAAGAAAGCCCACCTCTCCAGATTCAGGGCAAATTCAATTAACACTGACCATGGATCTTTACAGATGATACCTAGTTTTGTTCTTACAACTACCCTTACAAATATACCCTTCTTCTTTTTATACATAAATAAACTGAGGCTCAGAGATGTTGAGTGAACTGCCTAAAGTTTAGTTCAACTGCCTCTAATTGCTGTGCAATTTTAACTATATTTGGCATTCCACACTACATTTGTGTGGTAGAGCAGAAAGAGAATCTCTTAGGGTTTCAAATTCAGACACTGGGAAAGATTTAGCAAGGTTATTTCTCCTGGTAGATGGGGGCAGGGCAGCAGACATAGCACCCTTCCTGGAGGTTTAAGGAAAAGATCTGTTCCTGTGGCATCACTGTATGTCTCCAATACTAACTACCCTTAGGGCACTGGAATAGGGTCCCCATGTACTTTTCCTCTTATCCTCATGCCCTAAGCCAGAGAATATAACACCTGCTCCAGGTCACCAACAGTAAGGGGCCAGGCTGGATTCTAACACATGTTCCTCCCTTTTAAAAAAGGATTTCATTTATTTATTTTTTGAGAGAGGGGAAGAGGGGGGAGAAAGAAAGAGAGAAAGAAACAATGATGTGAGAGGATGAGAGGGAAACATTGACCAATTGCCTCTCTTATAGTGCCCCAGAACTCACAACCCAGACACCTGTCCTGACCAGGAATGGAACCGTAGAACTTTTGCTTTGCAAGGCAACACCCAAACCACTGAGCCACACCAGCCAGGGCCCAGGTGCCTCCCTTATCCTAAGTTGCTTTCTCTTCTCCAGGTGTGTCAGAGGGGAAGTTTCCTCCCTGAGTTCCAGGCACACACAGTGGTTCCTTCCTGGTCCCATTGCTGCTCCCCCTGAACTGAGATGGCACTTGTTTCAAGCTTAATTTCTATGTCCTGAGGAGCACACTGGAATGCTCAGCAAATGCTGTTTTCCTGACTTGCTGTGGTCTGTCTTGTTTCCACCCTTGGAAAGCAAATTGCCCCCAAACAAAGCCCTGGGCCCAAGAAGTGTGAATTTATTAATACTTTTACCCCTTCACCCAGTCTAAAGGCGCTAGTGACCATTACTGAGCACTTGTGGACTATATTGTGTTATTATGTAATCCTCACGTTAGACCCAGGAGGGAGAGAGAGAGAGAGTACTGTTATTACCATTTTACAGTTGAAGAACTTGAGGTTCAACAATGTTAAGCAACTTGCTCTAAATCAAACACACAGAAACTATTCAATTCCAACCACATTTGAACCCAAATGCACATGCTCCACTTCCAGTTTTCTGTCTTACAATGAGTGTGGTTTAAGTGCCTTCCCCTTTTTATTCATCCTGCATCCCACTGCTCCCACCCCAGCTATCAGAGATATTGAACATAATAGTGCCCTCCCATGGAGCCCTGGTTCCTATCAGCAATGATTTGTCAAGTCTGCAGTGAAGCTATGCCATGTAATCCTGGGGGTTGAAGCCAGACATTTGATGCTGTGTGGAGAGTTCTGAAAGGAGCATCCCTTGGTCTACTTCTTGTCTCTTCAAAGGCAGTAGGGATTAAGAACTTGAGTCTGGAGCCTGAAGGTATGGGTTGAAATTCTATATCTACCACTTACTAATGTGACCTTGGGCAAGGTAATTAAATCCTGATGACTTGTTTTCCTCATCTGTATAATGGAGATAATAATAGTATGTATCTCATATGGTTTTTATGTGAACACAATGCATATAACAGTGCCTGGAACATAGCAAGTGTTGAATAAATGTTAGCTAATACTTCTGTTAATATTACTATTTTCTCTTGAATCATAGATTTTAGATCTGAAATGAGCCGTGAAAGCCATCTGTTGTCTCAAACATCCTATATTTAGACCAACAGAAGATTCATATTTGGAAGACCTGTATTTGAATCCCAGATCTATCACTTACCACTGATAGCTATCACTTTGGACAACTTGTTTGAACTCTCTGAACTTCAGTTTCTTCAAATGTAAAAATGGGTTATAACAAATGTCCGCCTATTTCATAGAATTGATCCACTCATAGAGGACCAAGTGAAGGGATGTAATGAAAGAGAAGATTATTAGTTGATTATTACTCCAAGACAAATAAGACTCAGAGGTTGAATGGTTTACCCAAGAAGAAATTGCTCACCTATCAAGATGGTATCAGCAACTCAACAATGTGCAGCTAAGTTTCCACCATTATGCCATTGGATTTGGACTGGAAGGTCCAACAACTAGAGACTGTCTTTAGGTAAATAAAGACTGGAGATAATTAAGAAATTGTCAAAAAAAAGAGAGAAAAAAACAAAAACAGGAGTGATATATTATGGTGCCAAGTGGCAAACAGACTGAAGAACTGTGGGACCAAACAAGGTCAAACCATGAACACACTCTCACCACAATAAGAAAAAGTATATAGGCTGTATCAACCAAGAACAGGTACAATATGACCTTTGTATTAGGAGAAAACACTGTTTATCTCATTCTGACTCTAACTGTAAAATGAGGAAGAATCACCTGATTTCTAAATTTCTTGTGGAGGATATTTATGATATTGTTTCTGCCCCACTCTGCCTTTCAGGATACTGACCATTTCCTAGTACCTAGCATCTACTATCTCTATATCAAATGCAGGAGCAGCAGTTTAATACACAGTCTCCTCAGCCTCAGCTGGTAGGTTTAAGAATAGGCAACTGACTCAGCCTGGGCCAATCAGATATCTTTCCTGAGACTTTAAAATTTCACACTCAATCTTACACTTCAAGGCCAAGGAGCTCCCAGCATCTCTGTTGCTATATTTTCTACCACATGAAAAAAGCTTGTCTTCAGTGAGAAGCGAGAGTAAAGAATAGTGTAAGTCAAAGTAATAGAAAAACTGATGAAGGGATAGGACTGCTGGTTTCCAAGACCTTCCTTCCAGTTGTTTTTGAGATGTAACCACAGTCCTGACTATGTATCCCTCTTCTTATAATAAATTACCATTTTGCTTATGCTAGTTCCAGTTACAGTTTTTTTTTTTTTCAATCCAAGTGGACCTGATACTTCTATGAACTTGTTCAAAATATTCTTGGTGGTCTTCTTCTTAGGACTCTAACATAACATCTTGGTAGTAAGGGGTGAGTCAGTAGGCAACTTGTAGTTTACCCATGTGGATAGCACCTCATTTCTGAGGGCCAACCCTTACCTTTGGACTCAGCTTTGACACCTTACCTCCTTTCTCCCCACATAGTTCTTCTCTTTACTTAAACTGATTCCAGTGGTTCAGATGATCACACCCCCCGCTTGCCACCCCAGTATATCCAGGCTTCTGAATTCACAGGGCACAACTGGATTAGTTTTCAGAGAATCGAGCTGAGATAAAGTAAGGATTGGTCTATTCCCTTTGCTTCCCTTGGGAAGGTCCTTGAATTCAGACCTCTAGATGATGTTGAGGTTCCTGGACACAAGTCTCCCTTGTTTCTGTTCTATGACACTCCACATACCCCCTACCTTCAGGAGCCACTAATCCTACCATCTCACCCTAAGGAGACATAGTCTTGGGAAGCAATATCTCTTGTACTAAGAGGCAAATATACTTCATAGCAGTGATTTTCACTCAGAGTATCAGAGAGGGGAAAACAATATGTTTAAAATTTCTGGAGGGCATGCTTTTGTGTAGTTAGATAATACATATGCTATCTATCAGTTGTTTTCATTATATAAAACAGAAAAAGGCTCAATGTAATAGTATAGCATGGTTTTGGATATATAAAAGATAAAATGCAAATGCATTAAGTAATGGTTTTACATATAGTAAAGGGTATAGGTAATAAGCATACAGCCAGTTGAATTTTTTTTCATATGAGTACATTGTGTAACCACCACTCAGACCAAGATTTAGAACATTTTCAATACCCTAGAAGGCTTCCATGTATCTCTTTCCCATCAATAGCCACCAGGACCACCCACCCCTCAAATAACCACCATTCTGACCTCTAATCACCAACATTAGGTTTTGCATGTCTTAGAAACTGATACAAATGTAATAGTACAACATATATCTTTTGAGTCCAGTTTCTTTGGTTTAACATTATATCCATGGCACATACCCATGTGGTGTGCATAGCACCTCATTATTTTTTCCTTGCTGCATAGCAGCAATGTGCCAAAGTCATTGTAAATGCTCTACAATTTATATGCTCATTCTATTGGTAGAACAGTTGATGGACTTTGGACTTTTTTACTTTGGCCCTACTAGGAATGAGTGTGACATGATCATTCTTGCACATGTCTTTGGATATACATAGGCATTCGTTTCTGTTGGATATATACCCAGGCAAGGCCATAAAGCATATATATGTTCAAATTTTGTATATGGCCAAATAACTTATTAGTGAGGTTGTATCCATGTCACAATTTAAAAATTTAGTTAATCAAACAGTCATTAAGCACCTATTATGAGCCAGTCACTCTATTAGGCATTGGGAGTGAGCACCACGTGTGACCCAAAAGAACTGATAGCCTGGTCACCTCACCAGCAGATGACCTTCCTATCATATAGTAAAGTACTTGTCAGAGGTGACCTTTGGGACTCCAGCGTTGGCTTCCCTGACTTCAGATAACCTAAGAAGAGAGCTCAGCCAGGTGATTAAAGGGGAAACTGCAGAGCAGGGTCCTCCATCCACTACCCAGATTTTCCCTGCAGGTAATTCCTGGCTGGGAGTCACACTGAGGGGGCAGCCAGGCCTGGGCTGGACTGGGCTGGGATGTCAGGAGCAAACAAATGGCCACCAACATGAGCAGTAATTTAAAGGAGAAGGTTGAGATGCTGGGGAGATGAATACCACTGACTCTGCTGCCATCCTGGAAGCCATCCATCAGGCCTGCTTGGCAAAGAGAGGAGTATATCCCCAGCCAGTGAGGCCAAGCAGAGTTCCGGGAGGAAGAATGGGGTGATGGCAGCTTCCAGGGCTGCTTCTGCTGGGAAGGAGCCAGCATTTTGTAAAGTGTCAGTTTGGCAGCATCCTTGGAGATGAGTTTTGTAGTGAGGGTGCCTCTTCCCCTGAGATCGGTGTCCCCAAGGATGACACCCTCCAGGTCACTTGCCATATTTGCTCCCTATTCCACAGCCTTATGGGAGGCTTTTCTCAAAGGAGGGTCTGCCTTTCCTTCTCCTTTTCTCCAACCTGAATCTTGCTGCACCTGGAGCTGACTCAAATTATTTATTTTTCAATGGAAAGGGGAAGATTTAGGAGTCAGTTTAAAATGCATACATGCCTCATTCTCTGAATGTCCTGCTTACCACCCTCCTGCAGTCCGAGAAGGACAGGGACCTGGGAAGTGAACAGCAACAGCCAAGTGTTCCAGTAAATGGGGGATCTTTATGAGTGAAATTTGTTCATGAGCTTCTTTAATAATGTTATTCATCTTTCTGTCAAAGTTGTCACATTAATGTAGTAGGGAGAGATTTAGAGGAGATGAATTAAGACTTAAATACATAAAATGACCTGGGGAATATTTAAATACAATACATTTTATTTTGGTGCATCATCCTTCGCTGTGTTGAGACTTTTGCCAGCTCTCACAGCCTAAAAATCAACAAGCCACTCCCTCCCACATCCCCTCCCTTCCAGCACTTCATTCACGAAGAGTTCCCTAGTATGGAGAATTTACATAGTCTAAACAGAGCACTGAGGTCAGAGACCCGGATGCCTATTCTGGCTTAGACAAGCCACTTTTCCTTTGGGGGCATGTTTCTTCATGGGGAAAATGAAAGGAGTTCCACTCTGAATTTCAAAGGATGCGGAGAATCACCAGGGACTGATGCAGAGGAATAGGGGAGCCCAGATGATGCGGACTCTGACCAGCAGTGTCTGTGATGTTGTGGATGCAATGAACAAAATCACATGGACTACAGAAGTCCAGTGGATAAAAGGGATGGCATGGCCACTCCCTGAGTGAGACAGTGCCCTGACCCTTGCATGGACAGGCTTTTATTGCTTTCTCAGAGCACAACGTCAAAGAAGGTTCTCATTTGTTATGCTCAGGTTTGCTTTGGATGATTACTTTTTACAGATAACAAGGAAAAGGATATTGCAAATGCAAGAGGAAAAGTGGCTGAACTGGTTACACTTCACTCTTGGGAGGTTTAGCACAGACTTTAGGAAGTAACTTCAAAGATATTCAAAGATATGCATTTAACATTTGCTGCCTTAACCCAGGGTGAGGGAGTTTTAGCAAAAGCAAGCCTCAAAGCAGCCTAGATATAATGCAGGCTTTGTTCCCCATGGGAAAGCCAATCTGTGGGCCTGGCCCCTGTGTGCTGCCTCATGCCTGTCAGTTTTCCAAACAGGGCTGAGCTACATTTACCATTGCCATGTGGACTGGTTCCCTATACCCAGATGCAGAGTTCTCCATGCTCTCCCATCCCTCCATAACAGCTCATTACTCTGAGAGCTGTTGAGAGCTGTATACTGTTTCATTTAAAAGAAAGCATTTTGGCTTAAAAAAGAAAAGAGTGTATTCATTCATTCAATGACTATTTATTGAGCACCTTCTCTGGGCCAGGTGTACATTAACGAACAAGGCTGATGTGCTTCCTGTCCTGTAGCTCACAGTTGGCCAGTCTGACTCTCACCTTCCCCAGTGCTATGACTTAAAATAAAGGATGTGTCCAGCTAGGATGAAGTAAAGAAAGCTTCCTAAAGAAGGTGGGCTTTGAAGGCCAACTGCTTCTCCATTTGCCATGCCCACTGAGCTTCTGGGCACACAGAACTAGTTCTGCCCATGGGATAGGAAGGCTCAGCTTTGGCTACAGAGAGGGTGAAGTGAGGACATCAGACAAGAATTAGAGGCAAGAGAGGCTGCCAGACATCAGGTGTCTACTCCATCCATCTCTCCACTGTCTGACTATGCCTGAGCCAGGAGTTAGAGACCTGGGATATCAGGATCCTATTCCCTTATCCCATCCACCAGCCCTGCTCCCAGTCCCCATCACCATTACCACCATCCTCACCATGCGTTCTCAGCTCTCCTTTTCCTCTTCTCAGAGAACAGGAAAGGGATACCTTCTTGGACTGGAACCTTTCCCACCCTGCTGCTTCCTCTCACTTCTCTCAGAGCCACTCTCCCAGATCAGAAGCAAAGCATCTTTGTCCATAGCTCCTCCAAGCCCCCACAAAGTTCACTGCTCCTAATGGCAGGGCCAGAGGCACACCTCAGCCTGACCCAAGTGAATGTGTCATATAGGGCACTACAAAGAGGAAATTGAGTGGCAGGGATCCAAGGAACCTCTGGTCAATTGTTTTGCTCTGCCTTTTAAACACGTTTTCTCAATTATGTTCTCTGTGTATAATTCCTAGAAATAAAACCTCAGGTTACTGAAATTGTTTCAAGAACATAGAGATGTGGCCTTATAAAAGGACAGGCCTGGGAGTCCATTAGGATCCAACCAAGCACTTGTACCCCCATCACTGGGGAATCCCCATAGGGTCAGACATTGCCCTGATCTGGGGTTTCCCCATTCTGGGGACTGAGATACTTTTGGTGTTTGCTTGTTTGGCTCCTACAGCCTCCAATTCACTCACCATATGCACCTCTTACATTCAAACTTCTGAGGGAGAATCTTACTGATTTGGCTAGTCACCATTTAGATCAGGCCAGCTCAGAAGGTTTAAAAGCCTGACCACCATACTGGCCACTGGCAGGGTAGAGTTGGCTGCCCCTAGGTCTGAGGCCCACTCCTGGTCCATTAAACTTGGTAAGATGGAGGGGGTAGATAACCTGAGGCAAAGAGATCCAGGCATAAGAAACCCTCTTTGGCTGTGGTCAGGAAAGGCTGAGACTGCCCAGAAAGGGTGCAGTATACCAGGCAGCCACCTGCCTTATTACCCAGAACACAGAAAAATAAGAAGGAAGACCAGGGAAAGGGTCAGAATATAGTGACTGGGGCATTCGAAATTTGAGGTGCTCAGAAACCAGCTCTGTGTATGATTCCCTGCTTGACCTCAGAGCCACTATTGCACAGAAGGAACCAGACTCCCCAAAGAGAGTGCCTCTTTTCTGTTGAACAGGCAGCCTGCACAGATGGTCCAGAATGCAGATGTCAGGGTGACAAAGCTTACCAGATGAACACACTCAGAATCTCACCCTTCCCCAGGCATGAGGGACAAAGGGTACTCCCAGTCCAGAAAAATCTCAGACAGAACTAGTGGCTTCACACCCAGCCAGAAGACCCAGAGTTTCTTCCACCTCTTAGCACCACTCAAGGGAAGCATTCCAGGCAGCACACTGTGATCCAGAAAGCTCCCTGGAAGAGCAAGATGGCCCAGAAATCTTCCTCTGCTTTGCACTGGGTGGGTTGATCTGGCCATTGCAAAGTCCATTCCTAAACCCTTCCCTCAACAGACCTTGAGATCAGACTTCAGTAGAACATGCTGACCCCTTACAGGGAGATGTTTCTTCCATCCCGTGACTGCATGTTGGAGCATTTTAACTTAGTGGCAGAAAAGGATGTGTGTTGACCCATCTACATTCTCTGACCCCTTGCCCTTAAGGACACATATTTTTAGTTCAGCTGGCTGGGGAGAAAGTAGTAGTTCCCACAGAGCTACTTCCTGAGAGCTGAAGTTGTATGAGAGCCAAATAGAGGCAAATTGGAAACCACAATCTTTGGTCCCTATCTCCCTGTAAGGAGCCAAGGTCATTAGGCAAGTCCAGGCACTTGAAGGTATAAGGAATAGGAAGGGGTCTCTTCAGCAACTGCCAAGCTTCCCAGTCCATTGAGGGGCTATTCTTTCTGGTGGCGGAAAAGATATGAGATGATTCCATGAAACCCTGCTAGGCCTGGACATACAGGATCCCCCAGAAACTGGTTTCTATCTGAGAGGGGCTGGAGATGGTCTGAGGACAGGATAGGGTGTGTCTGACATCATGCAACAGCACAAGGACAACTTCACTAGTATGCTGAGGGTATACCTCTAATACCCAGGCTTTATGATCTTTGTATGGGTAGATTTTTCTATCCAGTCCCCCTCTTCCAGGCTCAGGAGAGAATCTCTCAACCTTTTAAAACAAGAATAGGAAAGCAAGAACAAGCACCTCTACCCTTGAAACAGCTCACCTCATTATTGCCTGCCTCCTTGCCTGCCTTCTTGCCTGTCTATTTGTGCCCCAGCAGTTTAAGTGAATCCAACATCATTACTCCTGGAATTATTGAGTCCCAGACAGACAGCAGTCAGCAGCGATGACAGGGTAATTCAGGTGGCTCTTGGAGGCCTTCTCAGGCAGCAGACAACTTATGCAAAAGCACTTTGTAAAATTCTTATTGATGCTAAAGCTATTACCCAATTATTAATATTATTATTGTTATTGTTATTATTAAAAATATGACACTATTGCTACTTACAGAGAATTGACAATAGAAATGTTCTGCAAAGATGTAGCCAACTTAGAGAGCAGCTTTCTCACAGAGGTCTGTACTTTTAATTCAACTAGCAGTTCTCTTCTAAGAGGACACAGAGGTCACTCCAAAAAAAGGTAGATTACCTATCTGGAGTTCAGAGGCTCCTAGCTTTTCATTCTAGAAATATAATACAAATAAATTTACGTCTGGGAATAAAATAAAAATTATAATATAAATATATAAAGTATAAAGGATCTTATATTCTGCTCTACCTTCCCACTACTGGACTATGAACCTATGTCCCTAATCTTATGATAAACTAGATCCTGGATGGTAGCTTGACACAGAGCATCTTTGATCCATGGATCCTGGGGCAGTGAGGGAGCCCCGGGTCAAGAATGAAGAAACATAGGTTAACATCTGGACCTGCTCCTTACCAGCTTTGTGCCCTTGGCATACCCTTTGCATTCTTAATTTCCTCAAAAGGTACATAACAATCTTCTCAGTACGTTTGGGCTGCTATAACAGAATACCATAGACTGAGGGACTTATAAACAACAGAAATTTATATCTTACAGTTCTGAGGCTGGGAAGTTTAAGATCAAAATGCCAGCTGATCTATTGTCTGGTGAGAAATCACTTTCTGACTCATTTATGGCCACCTTTTCAGTATGTCTCACATGGTAGAAGCAGTGGAGAAGCTCTGTGGTCTCTTTTATAATGGGGCACTAATCCCATTCCGGAGGGCTCCACCTTCATGACCTAATCACCTCCCAAAGGCCCCACCTCCAAATACCATCACAATAGGGATTAGGTTTCAACATATGAATTTGAGGCCCCTACATTAAGTCTCTGGCAACAATATTACCTATTTTAAGGAATTGTTGGGAGTACCAAATGAGGTAATGCACACATACTCCAAGGCCCTGGGTGTATTAGGGCTTAATTAGTATTCATTGAATCATAGCTGAAGGAGAGCTGTCTGCAAAAGTAGGTAGGATTCTGGGGGGAGGGTTGGTGAGAATGTGTTCTCAACAGGTTCAGGGCAAGGATATACTATATTTAGACCTAGTTAACCATGAATAAAGGGAAATCTATTTAGAAGCCTAGCCACAGCACTTGTCAAATTCTAATATGTGGGTTCTGTATATTCTTCCATGGATTCATTAAAACAAACAACCCCTCTTATTTATCAATGCTATTCACCCCAAGTGAAGATGACAACAATCAATTAAAAAAACAAATCAAGTTTTGAAAAGCTTAACTCAAGGCAGCCGTGATTAATTTCCTCATCATTGATTGACATTAACTATGTATATTAGCCAGCTTTGCTATGGTAACAAATAACCCCTAAAATTTTAGTGGCTTAGAACCACAGGCATTTATTGCTTGTTCACAGAGCATTTTGGCAGCTGTGGATATGCTCCATGTGTCTTCTCAGTCCAGGGCTTTGGCTGAAAGGGAAGCCCCTAATTTGGGACCTGCTGTTCTGACAATAGAAGGAACCAAGCAAGAGGACTCAAGAAAACTGACCAAACACATCATGCTTGCTACAGCCTCTGAACTGTCCAACATTCCATTGGTCTAGGTTAAGTCATGTGGTCAAGCCTGACAATGATGGGGTGGGGACTAAGATACATTCCATTTTTTTAAGGCCACAATACATCACAGGTGAACAGGTGAGGGAACATAATGGCCATATGGGAAAGGAACAAAATATCTGGAACCACAATATAATCCACTACAGTGAGCACTGACCCTCTTCTCCCGCCTATACACTGATTTATATAGCATTCTCATTTAGAAGGTATTCTGTGCTCTTCTAATTCCCTGTGTCTGGTGCATTTGAAGCGTGAGCCATTATCTCTGGGGGACTTCGGTGCAGCTGGGAGTCCCTCCACTCAGACAGTCTGCATGCTCGATTCTTTCATCTTCCCTGCTGGCTCCTTTCATGTCTACTCTGCCCTTCAGGACTCCCCTCCCTCCCACACTGGCTCAGAGGTAATCTTTTCCATGACTGGGCAGTAGACACAGCTACTTTGATGAAATCATCAGATCCAGTGCCAAATCTGGAGCCTTCTCCACCCCAAAGCAGCAGAGGCTCCTGGGCGGGAACATCCAGTGCCACTCCAGGCATCCCCTCAAGATCCAGACCTCAAGAGCAGAATTTCTGCTTTCGGTAGTCCAGCTGCCCCTCCCTGAATACTGTATGCCATGCACCACACTGGACCAAGGACAGGTGGTTGAGAAATTGGGGAGCTTTCATTTGATTTCATTATTTTGCTTTTAGACCCAGGCATTTGCTGCTGTCAAGCATTTCAAAGAATGCGAGGTGTTCTTAGATGACCAAGGAAGGTCAATCATCCCTGGGTGCTAAAGGAACTGCAGTGGAGAAGGCAGGGCAGGGACAGCCCTCCCCATAGGCCCAGAGCCCTGAAGGAGGCACCATGGCTAAGAGGGTTCTGTGGAGGCCTGGGGAGACCTGAAATCCTGAGTCAACAGACTTTTTGGCAGATGCTCACATGGTGGCTAGAGACCGCATCTGTTAGTGGCAGGGGAGAACAGGACACATGGAGAGCTCTGAGGTGATAAGTAGGAATTGAGTCAGCAAAGGATTGTCACCAGTAGAGTGAATGGTCCTTGATGACGGACGTTTGACTCCAACAAACAAGGATGTTTAAGGCAATGAATTAACCCGACTAGACTTGGATAGCAAAACCAGGCTGCCTACCCTCAGCCTGCCCCATCCACAGGACCTGCCTATGAAGTCCCAACATGTGTCACAGCTGATCCTGCCTAACCACCCACATGTCCACTGCCACTGCACACAATCATTTTTTTCTAACCAGGTGGGTTGTTCCCTCACCCCTGCAGAGGACAGGTTATCTCTCACCTCCATGCCTTTGCTCATGTCCACACCCTCACCTGCAATCCTTTCCCCAGTCCCCTCTGCCCAGATACTTACCATCCTTTAAGGATCAGGGTGTGTCCTACTGCTATTTGAACACTTAAGCCCACATTGATCTCCCCCTTCTCTCACTTCCTACAAATTACTACCACTAATGGACAGTTTGTACGATCATAATAAAAAATAATAATACACAATTTTCTCATTGGCCTTTAAGCTAGACTTCTCAGAGCTATAGTACTCATAGGCCTCAGAGGCCGCTCTGGGGGCAGAAAGACTGAAAGGGTGGGAGGGTGAGCCCTATGCCCCCACCCCTCCAAAAACAGCAGCTCAGCTCTTAGCTGTGTTTTATCTTAGAGTTTCACACACACTTTTTTTAAGAGCTGCACTATTGATTTGGAAGCCACACATTTTCTATTCCATGCTCACAAGAAGCTTATGGAGCTTGCAGGACTAGCTGTCATCACCCACATTTTACAGCAGAGGGGCCTGTGGCTCAAAGAGGCTATCTCACCAAGGGAGGAAGGAGACTTCCTGATTCTGTCCCCTGAGTCCACATACTGCAGATTGACAACCCACACTTGGGAGTGGCTTATCTCTGACCTTTTGTTAACTACTTTCAGAATCAGAAACTATTTTATCATTTTTCATTCTGCTTATTTCCTATTCAGAGCATGGTGTGGACACAGTAGGCATTTACTAATTACCTAGCCCTGACTGCAGGTGTGCCCTTGGCCTGGCTAAAGGTGCAAGACCTGCCATTCCCCTTATCCCTCTCTCAGGCAGCACATGCCCACAAGCTGAGTGATTTCCACACTGTACTAGATACCTGCACATTTTATGTAATCAAAGGATACTTTCTCATTCCCTTTCTCTCACTGTTGACATGGTTACAAAATCTTATTATTGGCCCAGAGGATGGGGTAACAGGACACAACATTCATATTGTTGCTGTTTCAAAGAGCTGCAGTTGCCTCCTGGAGAATGGTCTGTGCTGTACTGATAATGCTGCATCAGACACAGCCTCTGTCCTCTGCCTGCATCACCATCCCTCTGCCATTCTGTGAAGGAGGTGCTCCCACCAGGAGGAGATGGGGTGTCCTTCCTCTTTGGCCTCCCCCAGCCACACTCCAGGGGTACAGTACCTGGAGCCTTTGTGACCTCCTGCCATTGTGACCTCCAGAGGAAGCATGGAGAGGACTACCTGCAGGTAGGGGAAGGAGCAGAAGCAGTGGGCTGACTCACAAAGGGGAAAAAAAAGACAAATCGAGGTAAAATTGTTTCCAAATTGAATGTTTTTCACTATTTTCAGTGTAGTGTCTGCAGTGCTCCAAGATGATTCCCTCTCAGGGGCTTCAGAAAAGCTGTAAATAGAATGAATTGCTTTTAGGGACATATTCTGATAGTTTGCTTCTCAAGAAAATATATGCTAATGCATGTAGACTATCATTATTGGGGACCTATGTACCGACTCTTTTATGTGTATGAAGAGCAGATTTCTGATTGCTAGCATTTTGCCAAAATCTTTTTCATGCGTGGGCCGAATATCTAGCAAGAAGAGGTAGATTTAGTCATGACTACATGCTGGGTCTCTCCCTGGCCAAGGTTGCAGGGTGGGGGGTGGTGGTCTCAGTTTGCCCAAGAGAAGTTTCTTATTAAAGAAAGCAGAAGCAGAGAAAGCACATTTGTTTAAAGATCCAAATTAAAGCCAAGCCAGTTCAGACTCACTGGCAATTCTGGAACTTCAGGGTGCTTTAGAGACAGGGAGGCCCTCAAGGGTGCCAACTTGATTTAGCAGGATGTGATGCTACACCCAGCCAGAGGGTGGCAGCACCTTCCACATGCCCTAGAAGCTGTCCATTCCAACCACTGCAGTGCATTTTGAGGGAATGACCTTCCTCTTTCCCAGTCAGCCTCTTGTGCTTTTTCATCTGCTGTGGGAAAGTGGGTTAAACAGCACTGGGCTTTTCGAGAAACACAGCCAACAAATGAGATATCAAACGCGGCTTCCCGTGTAAGAGATCAGACCCCGGCGGGCACAGATGCCGGCTCTGCTGGAGCTCCTGGACTCTGTAGCCAGCTCCATTTAGGATTCATAAATACTTTCGCACACTCTGCACACACAGCCGCCAAAGGAATTTCATCCTGTATCATCTGCATTCAAATGCAACAAAGTGAAAAAATGTGGACATGAAAAAGGAGAAGGTGCTGAGTGGTGGGTGTTTGGTAGCTGAGGACTTTTGAAGGGTTCTTTATATTCCTACACAGAAGCCTTCCCCTGGCTCCAACTCACCTGAAGTCAGGTGAGTGAATACAAACTGTACCAGCTCATGTGGGCTACCTTGGTCAATGATACTAAATGCTAAATTGGATGCCTGTCAAGGTGGGCATCTATCTTAGACACGTATGAGTCCTAAAATCCTTTCGTCGAGGTTTCGAGGGAGCTGGGACATTTTGAACTCCAAACGGGGCCTTCTGTAACAAATTCAAATACCTTCAGAAACTAGACTGAGGAATCTAAATATACTAAGCTGATGATACAACTAGAGAGTGGCTGCCCATACTAGAGGGGATAGCAGTTAGTGCCAGCTAGTCGTTGCCAAGTGGGAGTTGTTGTCAAATATCCTAATTTATCCAAAGAAACCAGAAATCCATGTTTTTCAAAAATATGAAATCTCCAAACTTTCAAGTGATAACAGCTAATTTAAAATATCAAATACTGTGCTGGCCAAACAGAACAATTTCAGCACGTTACATCTTATATCAACTACTTTCCTTTTCTATTTGTTTGAAATCCTTATGGTCTGTGTCCCATAACTTGCTAGGTTTGGTTTTTCTGACTTCTTCTCTAGCTTTGCAATGTTTGTTCAGCAAGACTATGTGCATTTCAAGTGCAAAATCATGCCTCTTTCCCCCCACTAGTTCCCAGCTGACAGTAGATGCTCAACAATTTTTGGAAAGTTATAACCTACTCTATTCATGAAGGATTTGAAGAATACTATGTAAATACATGTTAAAAATAAAATAAATAATCAAGAACATCAGGATAAAGTGCTTGGACTGACCTGTTGACTGTGTGTCTCAAAGGTGCAGTGCTTGTGTGAGTTTCCTCAAGGTAACATCCAGATGTCTTCCTTAGGTAATATGCAGAATGCACAGGTATCGGATGGTGCCTGGCACATGGGGAAGCTCACAAATGATTTATGGAGTAAAAGAAGGACAGCCTTGGAGAAGGAGGCCTATGGACTGTGAGGCTGACCAGAATGTAAGATCTAAGCTCAACCTGGAGCTGGGAGCCAGAATAATGAATGCCATCCTCTCTTTTGAGCCTCTTTGGGTTGTAAGTGACAGAACTATAACTGGCTTAGGCAAAAAGAGATATGTACTGGAAGGATGTTGACATTATCACCTTCCAAGCCACAAAGAAAGGATTTGCTTGGACCCACAGGGAAACCTCAATGAGATATTGTGACAACTGTGAAGCACAGAACTAAACTAAGATGGAATCAATCCTGTCAAGTATAGAGGCCATGTTTAGGGTGTGTGCAGTGGAGCAATGACTCAGAGGGATAGTGCAACCCCTCGAGCATGCGCAGTACAATGTGGTAGGCAGCATGTGCTTACCTGAGGGGTAATGCCACCTTCACAGAGCATCAGTAATAGAGTGTCATAATCAGCATGTGCTTGTTGAGGTGGCACAAGATAACATGGGCTAATCAAAGGCTGATGCAACATTACATCATACAAGAATATGAATGCAAAGGCCTTCAAACAGACAGCTGACCCAGCTGAGAGGCAAAGAATGACATGTTCCTGCTCTGATCTATCCTGATCTAGCTGACTGTAAAGCTACCGCTACCTCTGCCTTGGAAGATGCTGACTGGCTGCCTCCTGGACCCAGATTCTGATCTGTACTCTTGGTTCTTGTAGTAGACTGTTCTGCGTAGCGTGGGCCCCCCTCGCACTCGGAGATATACAGGACCCATGCCCACAGATAGGTTCTCCTGTGGGGAATCAGGCCTGCAATGAGCCTAGGCCGCTATGAGTCTTGCTTTTTGCTAAAACTCCCTCACCCTGAATTGAGGACATTTACTGCAAAGTAATTTCCTAAAAACCATGCTAGAACTTCCTAAGATGAATATAACTGGTTCAACTACTTTTGCCTTTTCATTTGCAAATATTCCTCTTCTGTGATGTGATTAGCAGCATTGGCTCCTTTGTTTTCTGTAAAAGGTAACCACCTAAAGTGAACCTGTGCTTAGTAAATGAGAACCATCCTGTAATGGGCAGAGAAACCTAATAAAGGCCTGTCATGGCAGAAGCCTCAGCTTTTTGCTCCCCTTGAGAGAAAAGCCATGCTGCCCCTTTTCTTCCACCTGACTCAGTAGTCCGTGTGAATGTCTCATTTCATCCATAATGACTCGGACCCCACAAGCTGGGGTCCGCATTAGGTTCTCGGGGTTGTTATCTCCCAATTCTTTTGTGTGACATTATTGCTGATTGTTCCTGAGTGATTATTAGTGCTATTAGATTATTATAGATTTGGGTTGAATGTGCATTAATAAACACTGAGTAAATAGTATGGTCACTTGTGTTGACTCACTCTTATTCATTGGTACTGGCATCACCTGTAGTGCTGGTGGCTGTATAGGTGGCCTGGTGCTTTTGGTTCCTAAGGCCCTGGTTATACAACCCCAGTGAGTGGGTGGGTTGAGGGGTAACTTATAGGAAAGACTATATTGGGAAAATTCCTACAACTCACTGTTTATATTATCTCTTTTTTGAGTGCCATCAATAGTCAGGTTTCCACCAATCAGGAAGCAGACCCAACAACAATCTCCTTGCCTCCCATCAAATAGCTTCTACTCTACCACCTCCCACCAGAAGAGCTTCAGAGTCTTCCTCACAGCAAGATTAAAAGCCCTTGGAAAAGAGCTCTCAGTGCTTCACTAAGGTGTCAATATCCCCCTCAGGGTATTCCCAGTCAACCATGACAGCCACAAAACAGGGTTGTCATGACTGGTCTGGCTTTGGTCAGATACCTGTTCATGGCATAGCAACATGGCCACTTTTATTCAGACCATGAGGTTCATTTGGGGGAAGAAACTTTTCCTAGAAGATAGGAACTCTGTTTCTAGAAGGAAGGGTGCTGGCAGAACAAACATCCCTGCAGTTCATATAGCACTTGGCTACAAGGAGTTCTTTTGTAGATCATCTCATTTTATTTGTCCCTTGGAAAACTCATTGAAGAATGTAGGGCATTTATAAATGTTCTCATTTTACTGATGGAAAAATGAGTTTCAGAGAGATGAAGAAACTTAATTAAAGTCACATGGTTTCTAAATGACCAAACCTAGGCCTCAAGTCTTTATTTTTACTTCAATACTAATGCTCTTTTCCTTATAGTGAAGGTGAATATGAACATGTGAGCTTTCCAGAAAAAGAATCTCTTGTTGCAGGAACACATTTTCCTTAATTTTATAAAGCCGTAACTCATAGGCCTGTTTGTTGCTCCTCAGTCCCTTTTGAAAGTTTGTTGAGATCCCCTGACCTCAATAGCCATCTCTGTATCACTTAGGAATTTTGTTGTCTACCCAAAATTCATACACAAAGACTCCAGCCCCACACTTACCCAACACTTATTGGTCTAATTTTAGGTATTCTGAAGTATTGTGAAATGCCTGGGGTCCAGAAGGACTATTGCCCATAGGAAAAAAGGAACTAGAAAAAGGGAAAAAATCCACCTAGGAGGTGTGGTACTGACTGAGACAAAGATGACTCTTCCCATCTCTGCAGTTGGGAGCAACTGCAGTTGCCTTTAGTGGTGACATAACCTTACAGTGTGTACTGAGACCTTGGCAGCAGGGTCTGTGGGACTTCCATCTGAAGGTGATGAGGGAAGAGACCTCCTCAGCTGCATTACCATTAAGCTCACCAAGTCTCATGGCCTCTCCTGCTTTTGAGTCAAATTGTGAATATGCATCTTTCTTTCACCTTGTATGTCAATACCCAGAGAAGTACTGGATCAAGATTTTGATTTGTGTTGGATCACCCATACCCTGTGTCCAGGCTGCATTGCTGGAATGTAGTCAGTGCAGTATGATAGAAAGAAAGAACTACTCTCAACACCAGGATTATATCACTGCCAAAGGCATCAACAATCTATTAAAGATGTGGGATAACATAACACTAATTATCAGCTGAGGGAATCCTTCATAAGGAGATAGCAAGTAAGGTTTCGGTTTTTCTTTCTGCATGAACCCGACCTCTCCATCCCACAATGATTTGCTGTTCCCTGGATTTGGCCTCATGCATAATTCAGTGATCCACGTGGCAGGAAAACATTGAGAAAACGCATTCTGCCTTCTCCAGGAGGCTGGGGCAAAGGTGGCTCACAGCTATTCATCCATGCAACGAAAGTTATCTTGGCTGCAGCCTGCTGGATGAGATAGGGGCCATGGCCTCTCTCATTCCCATTTGGTGACTTGCCTAAGGTTGACATAATGAATGGCTGTGACCCATTCAGAAAACAAAATACAGGTTGGATGAGATAAATTGATGTCACCCCCATCTTTTCAGCAATTTTGGTGGTGAGGAACTTCTCCTGCCTTAGAGGTTTTGAGTTCTCAAAAGAAACAGTAGTGCTATGTTGTGGATAAAGGGAAAGAAATTAGTCCTCTGGGGTGCTACAGGGGAACGTAAATGAACTGGCTGGCCCCTAATTTTACCTATTTATTTATCCTAAAAATTTAATGAGCACCTACTATGATACAGGCACTGTGCTAGATCCTGGGAACGCAATGAGAAACACTCTTGAAACACTCCAAGTGTATTAGGGGACACATACAAATAAACAGAAAATTGTGCTTTTCTTTCTGAATGCCTGAGCTGTTGCAACCATTTATTCTTTGTATTTATTAATCAGAATGGTATTTCTTTAGCACAAGCTATGAGTCTGGGCCTGAACTAGATGCTGGAAATAACAGTAAACAAGATAAGACAGGACAAGATTTCTAGTGAGGAAGTTGAACAATAGACCAGTACATAAAATACGTGGACAAGGTAGTTACAGATTGAAATAAATGCTCTGAAGAAACAGTGGATGATATAATAGAAAGTGACTGGGGTGGGGGATAACTTCAGATAAAAGATCTCTCTGAAGACGTGATATCTGAGCTGAAATTTATGGATTAGAAGAAGACAATCATTCCAAGAGATTAATAGGAAGAGTGTTGGCAGCAGGGGTGTGCTGGTAAATGCTTTACGCCAGCTCTCTGGGGAAAACGAAAGCCCTGATTTGTAGTGTTTGCCAGTTTCCGTGGTGTAAATATGGCCGCATTGCCAATTTCAAGCTGCCAACATGATATTGCTGAACACAGATTTGGGAAGAGATGCATGCAATGAATTCTTGCTAGCCTGGGAGAGCTGCCTCCAGCTCACCACTGTTCTCAGTTACCTTGCCATACCAAGGGATAAGCGATCAGACAACCAAAATGATGGGGCTAGGGAGTGATGTCTGAAGCTCTAGGCTGAGGATCAGGGATTGCTGCATTCAGATACAAATACTAAATGTTATATGGATAGCATACCCCACAATTCAATGTAAGAAGCACCACCCCGATCCTTCTTTAAAACTGGATACTCCCATAGCACGTACATAGATATTTCCTACTTAATTTAATAAGTGCAATTTAATATGTCTGCATGTGTATACAGAAGGATGGATAAAGTGTGGTGTTGAGAGTGCAGAAATGAGAAATGCAGAGTTTCTGGCCTCATGGCATATACAGACCGGTAGAGAAAAGGGAGACAAGGAAAGAAAACTAACATTTATTAAACATCTAACATTAATATAAATCAGAGAGCCCAGGAGAGGGTAGACATGGGAATGAATATTGCATGCATTTTCTGTGATATAAAGAACAGATTTTTATAGTTTGATATGATTCAGAATTTTCCAGAAGGACAGAATATGTGGGCCAGATGGACCAGATGGGGGTTTTCTTTGGTTCAGGCTAGGAAAATGTCATTTGATAGAAACTGGCCACATTACTCTTTTGGTGAACACATTGTTTGCCCGTCGAGGGCCCAGGGAATTAGTGTATACCAGCAGGGGTGTCCAACCCACGGCCTATGGGCCGCACGTGGCCCAGGAGGGCTATGAATGCAGCCCAACACAAAATTGTAAAGTTACTTAAAATGTTTATTTTGCTCATCAGTTTTCATTAGTATTTGTGTATCTAAGGTGTGGCCCAAACCAACTCTTCTTCTTCCAGTGCAGCCCAGAGATGCCAAAAGTTTGGGCAGTGTTGGCAGAGTTTCTTCACACATAGCTTCAGGAATTAAGAATGTAGAACCCAGAGAGATGGGACACATCAGGGAATTGTCAATCCATAAAATTTCTTAACAATATTCAAGAGCCTATGCCATCTACTTGAATGCAGATGCTATAATTTATAACATAAAGTTTACATAGAAGGGATTGTTCTCTCTGATTGGCATGTTGGGAGTGGTTCTAAATGGTAAGTGCACTCCTTTGCAGAGCTGATCAATAATCATTCAATGTCTAGCTTTTTCAAACTACTTTGTCAGGGACTCTACAAAGATATATAATTTTTAAAACCAGTAGGAGAAATGCAGCAGAGTTGCAGATGTGGGCCCAAAGCTCAAGAGAGAAGTCTGAGCTGGTTATATAGCTGGAGATGTTTTGATCCATGGGAGAAAAATTACTCCTTCACTTCTAAGTGAAGAAATAGTAGCAGAAAAGAGAAGAACACTTATAGGCATATTGCTGTTAAGGGTAAGAGAAGGATCCAGGCAGGGAACTGGATAGCAGATGTTAATTTCCTAGTAACAAATGAAGAAAAAAATCATAGAAATAAAGAGTTCCACAAAGGGAGAAAAGATCAGCAAATCTGAATGTAGCCAAGAAATGGGAGATTGAGAACTGAGAAAAAAAGCCATTGAAACAAGTGATCAGGATGTCATTAGTCATCTTTGTGAGAGCAGTTTCATTGACATTAACATCTGTATAGTGCTTCTCATTGTGTGTGTGTGTGTGTGTGTGTGTGTGTGTGTGTGTGTGTGAGAGAGAGAGAGAGAGAGAGAGAGAGAGAGAGAGGGTCTTTCTTATCTACTAGCTCATTTGATACTCATAACAAATGATACGAAGAAAGCGAGGTTCAGATAGTAAATGACTGATCCAAGAGCTGAGCTCAGGTCTTCTGACTCCTCTTTCTGTTATGCTACACAGCATCTCTCAGGAGAGCAACTTGAGACCAAATCTGGACTTCAAGAAAGGTGTGAAATCCAAGAATGTGGTCAAGGTCAAGTGTAGTGAGATTATAGCATTCTCTTTAAAAGTTTGGGTGGTGAAGGGAGGCTGAGTAGTATCAGAGATTTTTTTTTGTCCCAGGATAAAAAATATTTTAAATATTTTAAACCAGGAAGAAGAATTAGGTATGAAAGAAGATGAGGCAATATCCCAGAAGATGGAGAATGGAAATGAGATGAAGAACACATGTGGGGGGACATGTCGTGGCAGGTTACTTTGAGAACGAAAGGCAGAAGATATTCTGAACTGAAGAAAAGAGAATTTGAGGAAGACCCCATTGTTGAATGAAGACGTAGTGAGGTTATCTTTAAGGATAAGAGAGGGCAAGTGTTGGAAGGAATATTTGATCTAATCCTTGAATTTCCTTTATACATCAAGTGCTCTTGATCATTTCCTATGATAAGAACTCACACTTCTTTAGGCAGCCTGTTCCTAATACATATAATTGTCTAATTCATATTAGGCATGTGTAATTAATATAAAATTTTTCCCATTTGGCTTAAATCTGACTCTGAGCAATACAAAACACAGAAATACAGTTGCCAACCCCTGTTCCTCGGGGAATGGTCAGCAAAGATTTAGAAAGAACCATCATGTCACCCTACATTTTCTGTGCTTCACAGCAAGCAAACCAAATTCTTCCTTTTATTTCTAGGCTTCTGAAAACTCTATCCATTGTCCACCCTTGGTATACCCAGAATTCCAATGACTACAGGTGTGTCTTGGCCAAGTCCACCTTCTACCCTTTACCTTTTTTTGTCTAAGGCTCTGCTCCCCTTGGACCTGCCCAGAGTCTTTTGCCTCCAGCTTCTCTTCTCTCAGGTTCATCCTAAATGCTGCTGTTGACTAACTATCCTAAACCATGATTTTTTATAGGTCACTTCCCTTGTCAGAGAGCTGCAGTGGTTCTCCATTTACTGTCAGATGAAGTCAAATCTGGCATTAAATACCCACCCAAATGAGGCATTTAAATATTTCTCCAGGCTCTTTTCTGTTCTGAATATTCCCCTCCAAACAGGTTTACTCATCTATCTTTTCATTTATTCATTAAAGAAATAATTTTTGATGTCAACTATATGGCAGGCACTATGACAGGTCTTGGGAATACAAATATGATAGAGACATGGTCCTGGACATGAAATATTTCACAGTCTGGTGAGGAAGAAAACTGTGTACATACATAAATAACTCATATTGTTAAATGTGGCAAAGTAATTGCTAAATATCACACCAATAATGTGCAATGATAACAGGAAAGTGACCCACTCTGCTAAGAGTGAGTAAGAAAGGATTCAAAGAGAGAGTGAGGTTCAAGTTGAGACTTGAAGGATAGGTAGAAGTATGCATGGTTAATATGGAAAGACAAAAATATTATAAGTAGAAGAAACAGCATCTGAAAAACCATGTTCTAGAAATTTCAAGTTTTCTAACATTTTAATAGAGTATGACTATGTGGAAAAGGTGAGAGAAAGCAGTGGTAGTAGACAAAGAAGTAAACAAGGACATAATCAGAAAAGGCTTTTATATATCAAGGAATTGGGATTTTTGTCTTGTGGGGTGACTAAAAACCACTGAAAGACATCAAACTTGATAATGACAGGACCAGCTTTGCCTTAGGAAAAACAAGTAAAAACTGTGTGTGATTATGGATGGGTATGGTGTTAACAAAGTAGATAATCAACATTAGAAGATAAGTTAGGACAGTGGTTCTTAACCCTAGCTATATGCCACACACTAGATTTACCTGTGGAGTTAAAAATAATAATAATAGTCCTGAAACCTTAATCCCAAGATTCTGACTAAATCTGTTTGGGGCTGGTCCTAGGCTTTCATATGTCTTAAATGTTTCTCAGGTGATGTTAATATGTAGCATAGACTGCAAAGCACTGAATTAGACTATTGCTCCAAAATGTATTTTCCCTTTATTCAATTTTCTGTTTTGACTTGGGAACTATGCCACTGCTACATCCAAACACTTCATTTGGCTCAGTTTCTTCTTTGTGACCAGTTCTTTCCTTCAGACTTAGTTTTTCCTATTCCCCTCTCTTGAGGACTTTTGGACCTCTTTGTACTTCCCAACCTGGCCTCACTCAGACATCAAATAATCAGTGCCCGCTTGGTTTCCTGTCTTGCTGCTGTGATATAGCCCTGACCACTCCTGCCACCAAAATGCCAACACAGAACCCTAAGTATGCTTGACAGAGGAGCGTGGACAGAAAAGGCCCATATCAGAAAAAAATAAATACCTGAACAGGTGCAGAGGCTTTGAAGATGGTGATTAATTAATAATAATATGATAACGATAAAGAATGAACAGTTATGGAATGCTTACTGTGAGCCACTCTATAGGTACTTTCCATGTATTTATTTAAATCTTCCAGCAACTTTATGAAGTAGGTACTATTATTATCATCCTATTTCATATATAAGAGATTAAAAACATAAAGAAAATAAGTAACTGCCAAGGTCAGCAGCTGATAAGTCACAAAGCCAACCTTCAAGTTCATGCAGTCTGGCTCAAAGGACTGTGTTCCTAAACACTACGTTAGTCTACCTCTTTCAAGAAATACTTGCAAGGAGAAAGGACTCATGGACATGGACAACACTGTAGCAATCGCTGGGGAAAGGGGCGTATAAGGGGACTAAATGGTAATGGAAATCATACAATAAAGATTCAATAAAAAAAGAAATATTTACTTAGGCCTACCTAGACGAGGACTTGGTTATTGTAAATGTACATGTAGAAAGAATTAGGAGTTAAATTCCAGGTTGCTAGCATGGGCATTTGAAAGGACAGGGGTTCCAGCAATCAAAACATAGTAGTAGAAAGGAGAGTCATTTATAGGATATGAGCTTTAACATGTTGAGTTTGAAACTGTGGAGTGTACCCGTAAATTGTTGTGTATGGGGATCTGGAGTTCAGGAAAGTAAGTTTCAGTTGAAAACAAAGATCTTGTAGTGGTCAGAATTGAGGTGGTAGTTAAAACTATAGGAATGCCCTGGCCAGTGTGGCTAGATTGGTTGGAGCATCATCCCATAAACTGAAGGGTCATGGGTTAATTCCTGATCAGGGCATATATCTGGGTTTTGAGTTTGATCCCCAGTCAGGGCACATGCCTGGGTTGTAGGTTTGGTTCCAATTGCAGGGCATATGAGGGGTAACCAATCGATGTTTCTTTCTAAAATCAATAAACATAACCTCATGTGAGGATTGAAAAAAAAACAAGAAAAACAGAAAAGCAGTCACTAGGCTAAAATATAGAACATCACCAGTGACTTTTTCTAGAGTAGCTTTAGTGAAATTGTGAAAGCTATGAGTTATGGGGGTATATTAGAAGTAAAGGAATCTTCATATAAATATATATATGTTTTATATATGCATATATACACATATACTCATATATATGTATATATATATAATCATGAGAAACAAAATTAACTTTAATGTGGAACACAGAGGTAAAGATACGTGGTGGATTAAAAAAAATGTTTTTGCTTGTTTGATTCATTGATTTTAAGATGGGAGAGCCTTCACATATTTACAGATCCAGGGAAAGGAGGTAGAGAAAAGAATGAAGTTGATTTTTTTTATTGTTCAGTTACAGTTGTCCCATTTTCCCCTACCACTTTCCCCCACCCCACTCACCCCCACCTTCCACACTCAATCCTACCCCCCCCCCACCCACTGGCTTTTTCCATGGGTCCTTTATAGTTGTTCCTTGATGACCCTTCTCCTCTTTCCCTTGTTTTCCTCCTCCCCCTTTCCCTTTGATTACTGTCAGTTTGTTCTTTATTTCAGTGTCTCTGGTTATATTTGGCTTGCTTGTTTGTTTTGTTGATAAGGTTCCACTTACAGGTGAGATCATGTGGTATTTGTCTTTCACTGCCTGGCTTATTTCACTTAGCAGAATGAAGTTGTTTTTGAAGGAATAATAAAATGTAAAATAGTCCAAAGGAGATGGTAATGATAAGCCTTACCCAGAAACACCATATGATTATACAGATTTCCAAGTATTCCCATTGTGGGTCTATACATACATACAGTTCACCCATACTTGATGGCCTTCACATTCCTTGTGAGGCAGAAAGCAAGAGGATCAGGATAGCAAGAGTAGGAACAAGATTGATTTGGAATATCTCCTGAGGGATACTGGTCATGACCTGTCCAAGAACCAAAGGAAAAGTTTGCTAAACAAAATTGAAAGTCCCATTCATATGGGAACTCCAAATCTCTAATGATGCATCCTGAATGACTGTACAGTGCTCTTCAGCTCTGCTCAGTCATACAGGTTTAGGGGTGGGGATGAAGATAGTAGAATGCATTTGGAAAAAGTGCCAGATAAGAAAATGGGAGCAATAGAGTTGTAGTTGCAAGTGACTAATCAAGGACTTAACGGTTTTTATGGCGGATAAGAGTAAAATTGAAAGGTAGTTGACAGATGAAAGGAAAATGGGGGAATTTAAGGGATGAGAGACATCAGTGGGATTGAAGTGCAAATACAATGAGAATTAGAAAGTAAAAGAGCTGAAACGATGGTTTTGGCAGAGCAGGGAACATTAGATTTGAAATGTTCATTCTAAGGGATGAGCTAGAGGTAGGTGATAAGATTTAGACAGGATGTGGCCACATAGTGTTAAAAAACAGACTGGGGGACAGGGTGGTGAATGATATACTCTTACCGAATGGACCCACTCTTGTGCTCCAGGGGTCCCCCACCCCCATACTAAGTTTGCCTTGCCTGCTGCCATGGAAAAACATCTCTCAATGCCAGAGATTGGTGAAAAGGAAAGGGATTATTTATTTTAAAAATTATACAGACTTAGAGTAATGACTTAATGTCTTCATTAAAAATACTAAAGTTCTTTAGAATACCCACAAATGCACAGTCCTTCCTTCTCCCCTTTGCCTAGGCCAGGGTACCGTATCTCAGGAAAAGAAGTAGAATTCCATGGTTCAGGCAGCCTCTCTGTTCCAGCATCATCAGTTGTGTCGCTGCCAAGATCTCTAGTTAAACCAAAACCATGCGGCACCTTTTCATGGCCCACCAGCAAGAATCCTTTCTCCCCTTTTCTTCCATGCAAAGTCTCTCCTGCTTCCTAAGCCACATGGCAAAAAGGGAGCACCCTAAAGCTGTACAGTCCCAACTTTCGCCAAAGCCTCGTGGTCCCAAAAAGCCTGCATGGCTGCTGCACCTGGGTTTAAATCCCAGCATCAATCTTCCTCTGCAGACCCATTTCCAACTCCTCCCACAATCAGTTACATCTGCCAGCATACATGTATTCTTCCAGCTTTCCTGGGCTGCCACAGTAAGTTCAGGTAGGTGTGGCCCCATGGCATGGAGCCAATCATCTGCAAGCTTTTACACAGGTGCTGTACCCAGAGGGAGTTGCCTCCCAGTTACATTGAGTTGAAGTCACTCCCATCCCCACCCCACAGCTCAAAGCATGGCCACAGATATTTAACATATCTATGAAATGAGTTAAAGGTTATAGATATGTTAAATGACCGTTCTAGAGGTTATCTGCAAAACCGTTGCTATTCAAAACAACTCTCAGTGGCCCTGCTCCATGCTTCCCATCCCCCAGCTCAGACTTGTAGAGTCAAGGACATCCTATATGTATATATTTTTCTAATATTTGCTGGACACCCTGAGTTCTGAACCTCATTACAAATCCCCATTTGAAGGGCCCCCCTTGGCTGCACCCTATTACAATAGGAGTGGAAGCAATGTTTTCTGAGGTTGAGAAAGTCAAGGAACGTAGAAGCTATTTTGCTGGATCAGCTCTCCAAGACGAAAATACTGGAATAGGATGCAGGGAAGACTGCTAAGTGCCTAAGGAAATGTAGTTATATGTTAGGGCATCTCAAGGGTCTGTGCAGAACGGCAGCCATTTCAGGCTTCAACCGTCTCACCTCTTCTTTCCCACACGAAGTTACGCTCTGCTTCCCTTGCCTCTTTAACTCAGGCCACACCCATTTCATTGTGCGGGCTCCTTCTCCCCAGATCCGGCTTCGGGCTGCAGAGCGAGATTCTGTCTTCCCAGTTCCCGCTTCCCTGTTGCCCCTGGAGACAAGCCTGGAAGCCCTTTTCATTCTCAGAGCTTTACTGCTGATTGTTGTCAGCAACCAAGTGGAAGTAAATGCTGCCAAATGTAGGAAGGTGCCCAGTTCCCAGAATCTTACACCATTTTCTGGGGTGTGGTCTGTGGGGTGTATTTTCCAAATCCTTTCCAGGAGGCACGATGTAAGTTGCATGGAATACTCTTAAATTCATAAGAGTCGGCTCAACAAACTAAATCCCTTGAATTGCCCTTCCCTCTCTCTGAGGGCAAGTCAGTCCCTTCCTGTTTTACGTTATAAAACATGAAACAGAAATTTTCTTCATGTAATAGAGACTTACCTTCCCACAACTGAAATTAAACAGAAATCAACATGTTACCATAGTTGCTTCAGATCTCTCCTTTAAAAGGAGAGAACATTTACAGATATACATCCATCTTTGCCCCATCTCTTACCCTGTAAGTATCCACTGATCTGGAGTCTGTGTAATTTTTATTCATGTTTTATGCTTTTACTATTTATGTGTGTGTCTATAAATAACACATATGCTTTTGCAAATAGGGTTCTTTTTGCTCAACTTTATGTTTTTCAGATTTATTCATCTTGATATATGTGGGTCTAGTCTGTTCATTGTAACTATTGTACAGTATTTCTCTGCATGAATAAATCACAGTATATTAGTCCCCTGATGAAGGATAGTTTGTTTCCATTTATTCACCATTATAAGCAGTGCTGCAGTGAGAATTCTTGCACATTTCCTCTGGGCATTTACCGTTGCTAAATGTAATAGTGTCTAGCATGTTTTCAGGATACACAGTAGAAGTGAGCTAGTGCTTAGTATGCCTACAGGATACACATTAGAAGCGATATTGTTGTATCTTATGTATGGTCAGAATATGTTTAACTTTTTAAAAAACTGCAAATTACTTTCCAAGATGTTTGTACAATTTTATATTTCTCCCAGTAGTGTATGTGAGTTCTTCTTGCTGCAATCCTTCCCAACACTTGGTTCTAATTTGCCTTTCTCTAATCACCACTGATGTTGAACATCTTTCCAGGTGGTTACTGGTCATTTATACATATTCTTTGTGAAGTGTCTTAAATCCTTTGTCAACTTTTTTGTTCAGTTGTTTTCTTCTTATTAAGCTGGTGTAAGTTCTTTGCATATTCTAGATGCAAATTCTTTATAATGTATATGTATTGAGAATAGTTTCTTCTAGTCAGAGGCTTATCTTTGTATTTTCCTAATGGTGAACTTTAAAAAGCAGAAGTTTTGTGTTTTTTTAAAAATTTTTATTTTATTTTAAATCCTCATCCAAAGATATGTTTATTGATTTTTGAAAGAGAGGTAGAGAGAAAGAGAGAGAGACATCAATGTGAAAACATCATTTGGCTGCCCCCCTCATGTGCCTGACAGGGGATCAAACCCACAACCCTTTGGTGTACCGGATGACACTCCAATCCACTGAGGCAACCAGCCATTTCAAAAGCAGAGGTTTTTAATCTTACATTAGCAAATATTTTTTCCTTGAGCATTGGCACACTTTGTGTGTTACGTAAGAAATCTTTGTCTATCTTGAAATCACAAAGATTTTCTCCTACATTTTCTTTTAGAAGTTTCATTGTTTTAGCTTCTATGCTTAGGTCTGTGATCTATGTTGAGCTAATTTTTATAAGGGTCAAAGTTTACTTTTTTCCTATAGATATCCAGTTATTCCAGCATTATTTACTGAAAAGACTTTTCTTTCCCATTGATATACCTTGTCACCTTTATTGAAAACCAATTTACTATATATATGAAGGTCTATTTCTGGACTCTATTCTGCTCCACTGATCCTATAAATCTGTCCTCATATGAATACCTCTGTATTACCATAGCTTTATAGTAAGTTTGGAAATCAGGCAATATAAATCTTTCAACTCTGTTCATCTTTTTCAAAAATATTCTGACTAGCCTAGGTCCACTGCATTTCCATATAGATTTTAGAATCAACATGTCAATTTCTACAAAAAGAAGTCTGCTAAAATTTTTATAGGAATTGCTTGAATTTATAGATTAAATTGGTAAGTGACTGACATCTTAATATTATATTTTCTGATTCATGAACATAATATGTTTGTGACATTTATTTGGGTCTTTTAAATTTTCTCTTAGCAATGTTTTATAGTTTTTAGGGTACTGAACCTGCCCATGTATTGTTAAATTTATTCCTGTATATTTTCATATTCAATTATAAATTATAATAATAATTTATAATAATATAATTATAAATTACATTATTTCTTGTTTTACTTTCAAATTGTTTATTGCTAACAGAAAATACAATGGATATATGTATATTGTCTTAGTATCCTTTAAACTTGCTAAAGTCAGTTATTTTTTCTGTAGCTTTTATTATAGATTCCTTGGAATTTTCTCTATACATTATAATGTCATCTGAAACAAAGAAATTATTACTTAATTTCAATTTGTATGTCTTTAAAATATTTTATTGAGGTTTAATCAACATAAATAAACTACTCTTATTTATTTATTTTTGTCAGAAAACTTTTTATTGTTGCTTCTTTTATATAATTTATTCCATCTTTTGTCATAATCACTGAAGAAAATGCTTTTCTTAGTTAAGTACTTGACAGTTAAGAATACAAAGAATTTATTGTGTGAATGGCTTTTTCCCTGGCCCCAGAGACCCTTGCTGAAATCACCTTTCATAATGGTTTTTTCTTTCTTTCTTTTTTTTTAAGATTTTAATTTACTTTTAGAGAGAATGGGAGAGAAACATCAATGTGTGGTTGCCTCTTGAACACCCCCTACTGGGGACCTGGCCCACAACTCAGGCATGTGCCCTGACTGGGAATGGAACCAGCAACCCTTTGGTTTGCAGGCCCACAGTCAGTCCCCTAAACTACACCAGCCAGGGTATAAACTAATCTTATTTAAAATGTACAACTTGTTAAGTTTTGACATATGTATACAGCCGTGAAGCTATTGCCAAAATTTAAAACATTAAACATAGTCAAATCCCTGGAAGTTTTCTCATGCTCCATTGTACTTTTCCACCCATTCCCATCCCCCATGGACAATTACTTGTCTTTTTTCTGTCAGTATAAATTAGTTTGCATTTTCTGAAGTTTAATATAATGGAAGCATAAAGTACAGACTCTTTTTTTGTCTGGCATCTTTCATTCAACATAATTATTTTGAGATTCATCCATATCATTTGCATATACCAACAGATCATTGTATTTCATTGCTGAGTAGTATTCTATTGTATACTACAAGGATTTTCTCCTATGCTTTCTTTTAGAAATGTTACAATTAAGTATGTTACAGTTTGGACTTATATATTCAGGACTAGTACACATTTTGAATTAATTTTTGTATATGGTGTCAGATTTGGATCAAAGTTCATTTTTTTCACTTATAAATAATCAAATGTTCTAACATTGTTGAAAGAACTATCCTTTCTTCACTAAATTGCAACATTGTAAAAAAATCAGTTGTACATATATGTGTGAAACTATTTCTGTATTCTCGTTCTTTGATCTGTCTCTCCATCTTTGCACCAATACCATGATATTTTGATTACTGTAGTTTTAGACTAAGATTTGAAATCAGGTAACGTTAATCATCCAAGTAGTTCCTTTTGAAAGTTGCTTTGGCTATTCCATGTTCTTTGCATTTCATATGAATTTTATAATAATATTGTTAATTTGTTCTGAAAAAAGTGCACTGAGATTTTGATTTATATGACATTGATTTATATGGGAAGAATTGATATCTTAACAGTATTGAGTCTTGTAATCTATGAATGAGATATATTGCTCCATTTACCATATTTTGTTGTATATAATGTGCACTTTTTTGCCCAAATTTTTTAGGGAAAAATAAAGGTTCACATTATGCAAAGGTAGTACTAATTTCATATCTATATACATTAGTACTAATTCCATATCCAAATATTTTTAATTATTTTATTTATACTTAGGTGTTAAAGGTGTAACTCTAGAAGGCAATAATGATACCTATATGCAAAATAATATTCCAGAATATAATAATCAGTTTTGTTTCTAAATATAAACAAATAAAAATTGAATTAAAAGATTAAAATGAAAATTTTTTTTCTGAAAGTTTGGGCCAAACACATGGGTGTGCATTATTCATAGTAAAACACGGTACTTGAATTTCCTTAACTTCTCTTAGTAATGTTTTGTGGTTTTCAGTATACAGAAGATATTTCATATCTTTTGTCAGCTTTTCCCGTTTCACTTTTTTCATGCAATTTAAAGAGTATGTACTTTAAATTTCAGCTTCCATTTTTGTATTACTGCCATATATAAGTATAACCGATTTTTGTATATTGGTCTTGTATCCTTCAACTTTTCGAACTCACTTTTGAGTTCTCGGATTCCATCGGATTCTTTATATAGATAATAATGTGATGTGCATATAAAGACAATTTTGTTTCTTCCTTTGAAAATGGAATGTTTTTATTCTTTTGCTTTATCATGCTAGCTAGAATTTCTAGTTGAATAAAAGTGATGAGAGTGGTGTCCTCGTGTTGTTCCTGATCTAGGGAGGAAGGCTTCCAATCCTTTGTCATTAGGTATAATGTTAGCTATAAGTTTTTCATAAATGTTTTTCTGACAGTTTAATAAAAATCCTCTTTTTTTCCTTTAGCTTGCTCAGAGTCATATCAGAGATGGATATGGAGCTTTGTCAAGTGCTTTTACTGTGTTTTCTTTTATAGTTTGTTAATATAAATTATACTTATTAATTTTCAAAATTAAACTACCTTTCATTCATAAAATAAACTTTACTTGATCATAATAGGTTTGCTTTTTATATATTATTGGATTTAATTTTCTAAAGTGTTAATAATTTATCTGCCATGTTCTGATATTTGTGTGTAGTTTTCCTTCTTTGTGTCATGTTTGTCTGGTTTTTGTATCTTGTTTGGCAAAAGTGATGCTTGCTTTGCAAATTGAGTTGGGCTATATTACCTCCTCTTCAGTTTTCTTTTTTCCCATTTTTAAAAATCTTATTATTGTTAAGTACTTTTCTGCCTTTTTCCTTCACCTCTCTCCCAAACCCAGCTATCCCCACCTCCCTCCTGTTTCCATCCCCCACCTTGGTTTTGTCCATGTATCTTTTATAGTTGTTCCTGAAAACCCTTCACCCTCCCCCCCATTATCCCCTCCTACCTCCCCTCTGGTTACTATCCGTTAAGTCCTTAATTTCAATGCCCTTGGTTATATTTTGCTTGCTTGTTTGTTTTGTTGATTAGGTTCCACTTAAAGGTGAGATTATATAGTATGTGTCCCTCACCACCTGGATTATTTCACTTAGCATAATGCTCTCCAATTCCATCCATGCAGTCACAAAGGGTTTAAGTTCCTTCTTTCTTTCTGCTGCATAGTATCCTATTGTGTAAATGTACCATAGTTTTTTGACCCATTCATTTGCCGATGGGCACTGAGGTTGCTTCCAGACTTGGCTATTGTAAATTGTGCTGCTATGAACATTGGGATGCATAGGTTCTTTTGGATTGGTGTTTCAGGGTTCTTAGGATATAATTCTAGCAGTGTAATTGCTGGGTCAAAAGGCAGTTCCATTTTTAGTTTTTTTGAGGGAATTCCATACTGTTTTCCACAGTGGCTGCACCAGTCTCCATTCCCAACAACAGTGCACTAGGGTTCCCTTTTATCCACAACCTCTCCAACACTTGTTGTTTGTTGATTTGTTTATGATGGCCATTCTGATTGGTGTGAAGTGGTATCTCATTGTGGTTTTAATTTGCATCTCTCTGATAGCTGGCGATACTAAACATCTTTTCATATGTCTCTGGGCCCTCTGTATGTCCTCCTTAGAGAAATGTCTGTTCAGATCTCTTGCCCATTTTTAATTGTTTTTTTTTCTTCCTAGAGTGGACTCTGTGAGTTCTTTATATATTTTGGAGATCACACGCTTGTGTGAGGTATCATTGGCAAATATGTTTTCCCATGCAGTTGGTTCTCTTTTCATTTTAACTCATTTTTCTTTAGCCATGCAGAAGCTTTTTATTTTGATGAGCTCCCATTTGCTTATTTTTTCCTTTATGTCCCTTGCTCTAGGGAACATATCAGTGAAAATATTGCTGCATGGAATATCTGAGATTTTCCTGCCTATGTTCTCCTGAAGGGCTTTTATGATGTCACAACTTATATTTAAATCTTTTATCCACCTTGAATTTACTTTTGTGTATGGTGTAAGTTGGTGCTCAACTTTCATTTTTTTTTTGCATGTAGCTGTCCAGCTCTCTCCACCACTTGTTGAAGAGGCTATTTTTATTCTATTTTATGGTGTTACCCCCTCTGTCAAATATTAATTGACCATAGAGACTTGGGTTTATTTCTGGGATATCTATTCTGTTCCATTGGTCTATGTGTCTGTTCTTATGCCAGTACCAGGCTGTTTTGATTACAGTGGCTCCTAGAAATAAAGTTTTATGTTAAGTATTGTGATCCACCCTATTTGCTCTTCTTTCTCAAAATTGCTGTAGCTATTTGGAATCATTTATAGTTCCATATAAATTTTTTTTTAAAAGATTTTATTTATTTATTTTTAGGGAGGGAAGGAAGGGGGAGAGAGAGAGAGAGAGAGAGAGAGAGAGAGAGAGAGAGAGAGAGAAACATCAATGTGCGGTTGCTGGGAGTTATGGCCTGCAACCCAGGAATGTACCCTGGCTGGGAATCAAACCTGGGACACTTTGGTTCCCAGCCCGTGCTCAATCCACTGAGCTACGCCAGCCAGGATAAATTTTTGAAGTGTTTGTTCTGTATCTGTGAAATGTGCCATTGGCACTTTAATAGCAATTACATTGAATCTATAAATTACTTTGGGTAGAATGGACATTTTGATGATATTAATTCTTCTGATCCATGTACATGGTACACGCTTCCATTTATTTGTGCCTTCCTTAATTTCTTTCTTCAGTGTAGTGTAGTTTTCAGAGTACAGGTCTTTTACCTCCTTGGTTAGGTTTATTCCTAGGTATTTTATTTTTCTTGTTGCTATATCAAGGGGGATTTTTCCCTGATTTGTTTCTGATATTTTATTGTTGGTATACAAAACTGCCTTTGATTTTTGAATATTGACTTTGTATCCCACTGTTTTGCCAAATTCATTTATTAAGTCCAGTAGTTTTTTGGTGGAGTCTATAAGATTTTCTAGGTACACTACCATGTCATCTGCAAAAAAATGATACTTTTGTTTCCTCTTTTT